>NC_081811.1:29063500-29709500 GCF_030704535.1 Vitis vinifera | reverse complement strand
CGCATCACTAGGGTGACCATGGGGTCACGATGCGGAGGTACGTTCTGCACCATGGGAGCGATCATAGGATCGGGGCGTGGCGCCCGGGTTGTGGCTGCTGGTGGCCTTGATCTCCCAGGCTCTTGTGGGCCTAGTCTTGCGCGCATAGAACTTGACAACTGTGATTTTCTATCACGCTGTCTTTTTGCTGAGAAATGAGTGGAATCTGAGCTTTCCTCACGGGGAGCTCGAGGCATGGGTGTGCGTGGCTCATGGGGCCTTGCGTTGTACGTTCCTGGGATAGCTCCTGTTGACCCAGGATATATTGATTCTGGCTCTGGCTTTGAGTTTGCCACCTGGCCTTTTGAGCGCTGACGACGAGGAGGTCCTGATGTTGAGGCTTGAATGCGTAACACAGCGTTTTCTTCCCTTAACCTCTCCGTCTCCTGGAGGAGAGCTTTTAGCTGTTTTTCGCTTGCCAACTGTCTTTTTTCGATGGCTTGACGCCATTCGTGATTATCTTCTTCCTCTCTACCAGATGATCGACTTTGGGAAGGTGTGGCCATCTTTGCCAGTGACTGAATCAAAATAAAAAGTAAAAGTTTCCCACAGACGGCGCCAATGTTGTCGCCTCGCGTATCCGATGGTCCACGTTGCTGCTATATGGATGGACACGTGATTCTCAACACACAAGGGGTTCTTGATTCAGTGGTTGCACCTGCAAAAGGCATCCGGACAGGGTGTCCGGACGCACCCTCCGATGGTTTTATTAGCCATGGTGAGAAAGAGATATATAAATCAGTTGGCCTTTTTCTAGGTATCAAGAGGTTACCAGGAGATCCCCTTTCTTCTTCGTGCGAAGGTATATATATCCAGCTTCAGGGGTACTGTTCCTCTCATTAATGGTGAGGAGATCTTTTCTGTTGTGATGATGACAATAGGTGTTAGTAGGAGCACTATCATCCTATGAATGGCTGTCAGAGACTATGGTAGGTGATGCGGCCGTCAGAGATCGTGGGAAGCGATTATGCAGAATGATCGTGGGAAGTGACTTGCTGTCACTTCCTCTTGTCTTCTCATTCTGCAGGTGATGGGATGTGGGCCATGGCTGCTTGTTGTGATTGCGTGTAAGACTCGCTTTACTTTTAATTGACCATCCAGAAGATTTATATCCGGATGGCTCATGCTGACTATCCGGATGTGTTGTGGAGCCTATCCGGATGTGTACGCTCTGCCAGCGTCGTTTGCTCTTCCTTGGATAGGAGAAGATGAAACGTCGTTTGCCTTTCCTTGAGGCGGTCCGGATAGGATGTCTACACCATGCATATCCTTAGGGGAATCCGGATAATGATGGTCCGGCTGATAACATGTGCCACGCGTCACTATGAGCTGCGTGCCACGTGTTTCCCAAGGGGAGGGGTCCCTACAGGAGCCACATATGTGTGTGCCAATCCTATCTTTCATTCTCGCATGAAGCATATTACCATTGATTTCCACTTTGTTCGTGATCAAGTGTCCAAGAAGTTGCTATGTGTCTCTTATGTTGATACTTTCAACCAACTCGTTGACTCTCTCACAAAGCCCTTACCTCGCCTTCGGTTTTTAAATCATCGCTCCAAGATTGGCATCCATGATGGAAGCTCAATCTTGTGAGGGCATGAAAGAAAAACCCATTGACCCATTGACCTGTATATAATATAGTGAATGACAAAGGAAATAACATGGACTCATTTTTCCATCTTTTCTGCAAACCTAACAACATTAGTTTTCTTGATGTAATTTGATAGAGTGGGTAGTTGAACGTGCATGTTTAAAGGACCGACTGTTTAGTAGCCTATTGATGAACAAACACTTTGGCGGAAGTATGACTCTAAAATACAATAAAACATTTTTACAATGAAAGTGATATTAATTCGCACAACCAATGGAGGAAGAAAATAACTTGTAGTACATAGGTGGTTTAGTTACTACATATATTAAAAAGAAAATTATAGGATAAGAAAAAGACAATGAAATAATGACCAATAGGAGATAAATACAAAAATAATTTAACTCTTATCTCTAATTTTTAAATATGCATGGGTACTTCCTTTTAATTTATAACTATTTCTAACAATAATTTTATCAAAAAGTTGTTTTTTCTCATAGTATACATGCATGTCAAAATATTTCTCAATTATTTGTATGTTGTACTAAGTCTTATTTTCTTGTAATAAGATTATTATTATTATTTTTAATCTAAGATCGTGTTTGTTTGTTTTACTTAATTCTAAATAAAATTTAAAATTAAATAGTACTTAATAATATTAAGAATTAGGTTTTTTGTTTCTATAATATTTTATTTTTATTAAGTATTAAAAAGTAAAGAAAAACCTAACATATTACTTTTTTCCATTTAAAAAAAAATCAAATATTTTGGTTTTTTCTATTCAATAAAAAATTTATAATAAGTTATGAAAAAGTAGAAAAACAAATAATTTAAAGTCTAAAAAAATTAATAAAATAAACACCCTTTTAAGTCTTATTTCTATTTACCTTTATTTAATAGTTTCCAATATTACTACACACAAGGGTAGATATTAGTTAGTAGCATAGAATTTGCAATGTTAAACTTGGGATCAGTTTTTATGAAATGTTATAAGAAAACCAAATTGAGGTTCGAGTGGGAACAAAGATGCTCATGGCATATCCTGTCATCTGAATTGGTTTTTTCCTTTCTTAGGTACTAAGAAACTGATAAAAAAGAAAGCAGCTACGATGAATAAAGTGGACAAACAAGATCAGGATGATCAGCATTTATGTTATTTCAGCACTCCAAAGCAACTCCTTCCGCCACACCGCATTTGGACAAAGCAGCATTCAAACAGAACTGCATGCATGCAGACCTCATAGAAAAAAGAGTAGTTTTTTGGTACCAATCTGCACCTCTCCTTCTTTGGCATTAATCAGCACCACTATTCAAACATTTTTTTTTTCTATCATTTCCCATGCCCTAAGCTTTTGTTAAACTTCAAAACCAACTATTGACTTGTGAAGCTCAAATCCTAACATGATCAGCAAAGTGAGATCAATAATAAGAGAGGGCATACAAATTTTCCATTTAATTAGATAAGGTTCAACCATATGAATAGGATGAACCGCCCCGTGGATATCTTTGCTTCGGAACAAAACAATTAGAATTAGGCTCGGTCAACTGGAATGTGTATTATCCATATAGGAGATCTTTCAATTGAGAAGATCCATCGACCTGAGACGAAGAGAAAAGTCTATCCATTTTATTTAGTTATTCAATTAAATCAATGATTCGTTATTGAACTTCTATTACGAAGATCACCTGGTTGCGAAGCTTATCCAGGAGATGTTTTTTATTTGCACTCACATCTTTTGGAAAGAGCCGCTAAATCAAGTTCTTCTTTAGGTGAAGGAAGTATGACTGCTTTACCAATAGCTGAGACGGAATCGGGAGATGTTTTGGCTTATATTCCCATGAATGTAATTTCCATTACAGATAAACAAATATTCTTATCCGCCAATTTATTCAATGCTGGAATCAGGCCTGCTATTAATGTGGGTATTTCTGTCTCTAGAGAAGGATCCGCGGCTCAAATTAAAGCCATGAAACAAGTAGCAGGCAGTCACAAACAAGCCACACCCTCAAATGCCAAGAAGTTCTATAATATATATATATATATATACTAAAGCTAAAATGAACGATTGGTCATAGTGAAGACAAAGGAGTAAATCAAGCGTCTCTCTTTCTTGAACTTTAGAAAAGATAAAAACATCCATGTGACACTTAGGACTTAGGGCTTAGCAACTTTTTAATTTCACAATAAAAAACCTCCATTTAATTGGTCCCATATTTTAGACGTGGTGCTGCTGCTCATCCTTGTTCTTACCCCACTTATGAAGCCTCAAGTGGAGCTCCGCCGCAGCTATCAAGAAATGGACGCACTGCATCGGAGTGAGAATGTCCAGGACGCCCTTGAGTGTTCTCAGCCTTAGATCGTCCGCCTTGAGCAGCATCTCCGCCAACCCCTCCTCCTTATGCTTCAGCGCTGACTCAACTCTCTCCCCCAGATCATCTCCACCGCCGCCCTCCTCCGTGGCTGCCTCCGACAACTCCACCATCTTGGAGTCCGCCACCGTCTCCTGAATCCTAGCCATGTTTTCTGTCATCTCCCTCTCTTCTCTTATAGTCTTCCTTTGCAACTCATCCACGCGGCAGAGCTGCTCGTGAGACATATCGCCCAAATCCCCAGTGCTCAGCCCGCGGATCAGGTCAGCAAGTCCACTCTCAAACTGCAAACCCGACTTGGAGTAGAGCAGGTGGAAGGCCACGCTCGGTCTCCACCCGCCAACCCAGAGAAAGGCGTCCTCTAATAAAGATCGCCAAGGCGGGGTGAGCATAGACAAAATGTTGTCCCTTGTCGAGAGGGATTTGGCGTGGTAGTAGTTATGGTAGTGGCTGACCACGCGTTCTACCAGAGGGCACAGGATTTGATCAGAATCGTCAGTGTGCTGATTGTTTCTGGACGCAGAAATGAGCTCTTGAAGGTGCTGGTTTTGCTCTGTGAGCCAGCTTTCGAAGAATTTGTGGAAGCCTTCGTGATTTGCGGGGGAGGAGGCCATGTATGTGGGGAGGAGGCAACTGGCTTCTAGCAGAGTTAACGGCCGTCTATTATAAGCCTCAAAATGGGACGTAAGATGAAGCCCATGCTTCATACCCTTTTTATGGAGGCTCTGAGAGAGTCGGTTGGAGACAAGGGTGAGATGGTAAATGCGGAATTGCGGCTTCGGCAGTGGGCGATTCAAGAAAATCTTCAGCCAACTTGTGGAAAACAATATATATAATATTATGGTTTGATTTTAATATAATTAATTGACAGGTAAACAGTACGAGCGCTGTTGGGCGTTTCCCAACACTAGCTCATTTCTATCATTCCCGACAAACTTTTTAACTTTTTGTTGGTAGTTTTGAAAATACAAGCCATGAATTTTATTATCTCTTTTTTTAAATTTATACAAAAATGTACTAAATTTTTTTAAAAATAAATTAATCAATACGTTCAAATTAAGAGAAATAAATATATTTTTTAAATTAAGAAAATCAAATATTAATTAATATTTAATTTATGAAAATATTGATGGAAGTAAATTCTTATCATGATTCTATGTATTATCTTTATTATTTTTATTGTATATTCTTTAATTTTGTGTTTGTCACCTGTTTCCTTATATTCTATGTCTTATCATTCCTTTTTTTTTTTTTTCCTATTAATATACTTCTCAAAGTATAAATGAATATGGATGTCTAACTTGTCTTAAACATGATAAAGACATGACAAAGACTTAATAAAATATTAAATTACTTATTTAATTTTTTTTTTTTTATAATATTCCTTTATCTTAAGTCATATGTGAATTCATTAACTTTGATTTGATCTAAAATTAGCTTTTGAATGTGATGGAATTGACACATTTTTTAAGTCTCTTAAATATTCTTCAAGAGATCTTACCAAACATATTTTTTAGGTTTCTTTTTTCAATTATAATAAAGAGTAATTACTCATGTTAACTTCAAAGATCATGCTAACAATGTCTTGTTTTATAGTTCCAGAAACTTATGAAGTTACAAATTTGTCATTGTTGATCCACAACTAGGATTACAAGATAGAAATTTTGTTTTCCTAATTATCCTTAATTTATTCAAAAGGTTTTTCTCTACTTATAATATGACGGAGAATATTGACACCACAAACTAAAATGATGATTTGATTTTGTTATAATAGGAAATTTGTGGTGTCTAACTTAATTGAAATCAAAATAGAAAAAACAGTTATGGAAAGCTAGAACAATGCATATGCTTTTATTTTTATTTTTTATTTTAATAGGATGACATGTTTTATGAGGGTAGGTAAAGTAATTTATAGTATTTTGATCACTTGTGAAGAAGGTCCAAGTTCGAGCCTTTTCCCCTAACTCTGATATTGTGAAGAGTTTAGTAATTTGACAAAGAAACAATAAATTTTATAAATTTTTTTGATAAATTTATATAGGAATGTATTGTGAAAAGTACAAATAAATGAATAAAAAATATTCTGAAATTCCTAAATTAGGAGAATAAAATATTATTAAATTTAATTACTTTTATTTTTTTTAAATATTAATTTAAATGAATACTTATCATTATTCTAGGCATTGCCTCTATTTCATGTCATGTCTTATGCTTCACCTTAAACTTTGGCATTTCTTTAACTCAAAGTTAAATATTTTCAAATCTTCAAACCTTTAGCATTGACAATCTTCTTCTATCTACTGATATCTTCTAATATGATTCTAAAAGTTAGAAAGACACCTCTATTTATAGGGGTTAAGTGATACATATTTGAATAGTCTTCCATATTTCTTGTAAATATTATTCCATATTTAAAGATAATATTTAGGAAGATTTTGAAACACATACCAAATATATTTGGATACTTCTTAATTTATTTTTAATAAAAATTTATGTTTACTTTTATACTTATCAAATTTATCATTTTTATTTATTTTGATAATTATATTTTAATTACTAAAATTCTCCTCTTTTTATTTAATTTGATGTCTTATTTTTTTGCCTAGGATCATTTGACATGTGTCATAATTTGATTTGATAGAATTATTATTATTATTATGTGATGATTTTTTTTTTATGACATTGTATTGTATATTTTTTTTGAAATTTTATCTATAGTCTACATTAATTAATTGCATCTTTCTTATCAAGAAAATCAATTCAAAAAATAGGGGGGGGGGGGGGGGGGGGGTGTGGGGGAGTTTTTATTGAATTCATGGGTTAGAGCTTAATTAATTAGCTTACTTCAACAGTGGATCTTTTTCTGCTTTGGTACTGGTGGCCTAATGGGAAAAGGTTAGCTTGGGACAAAAACGAAAGCGTGAGCAATAAACAGCAGCAGAGTGTGGAAGGGAAAGCAGTTTTGTCAGAGAAAACCTATGGGTTGGTGGGTGGTTTTGAGAATTAATGCACTTTCATATATCTCTATGTCATTCAGTTTGTCTGCATGTGCAGTGCGAGCAGCTTTCACTTGAGAGACATGACTTCAAACATCATTGAAGATACTATTAAAATAATATTGTTTGATTCTTAGATAATCATATAAAAATTAGTTTATTGGATTTCCAAATCCTTAGAAGTAAAAAGGCAACCTGATAAAAATACGATCGATAATGTCTTTTCAATGGATATTCAAAAGTACACTTTCATATTATAATTAGACCCTCTTAAAAATATGTTTACATGGACCAAAAATTGTAATTATAATTAAAATAAAGATAAAAAATCATTTAAAATATAATTTTGATAAGGTTAATAATGATCATATTTACGAACGAAGGAGAATCATTTCAATATATCTTAGAGATCAGGTATAAATTAATCAATTAAAATATCTCATATTTTCACTTTTTTGTATTTACATGTGTGCAAATATCTTATATTTTTTCCTCACATTTTTATTTATTACTTTTCAAAAATTCATTTATATCTCTTAACTTAAAATATTTATAAAGATATTTTTAATAATTTTTCTTCTTATACAAGGAAATAATAACATCAGGATATTAACATAAATAAATATTTTATATAGTACAATATGCGGAATTTGAAACTCTTTTCAACAAAATTAAAATATTTTGGATGAGAACATGTTGATAAAGATTTATTTGAAGAGGATATGAGAAAAATATTGAGTTGAGAGTGTGGAAGTGGGATAAATTACGAGAGAAAAAGTGAGGGGACGTAAAATGAATGGATTTAAATTTAATAAAATTGTTTACATGTTTTTCTAAATTTATTTCTCATTTCCATTGATAAATAAAAGTGCAAACATATTTGTGTCTTAGTAATTTCAAGTCAAAATTCTCATTGTATTTCTTTTAGTTCATACTCTTTAAATCCTCCCTTGGACTCTTACCCTTTCTCAATTGTTTGTGTTGAAGATTGATAGAGGAGATGGTAAGTGTTTTTGAGGTTTTGGATAATAGTAAACATTGGTTAACCATATTTTAAACTTCTATATTTTTATTAAAAAATGGAGTTGAAGTTTAAGAATGTAAAACATTGTGTTTAAAACATTTGAATCGATTTTTGATTGATCAACCTGAAGGGTAATAGTTTATGTTGAACCCATATCTTCTTTAATCTTGCCAATCAATCATACTTTGACCACACATGCAAATCTTCATTATTTTCCAAACATATCTTGACCGTTTTATGAGTTTTAAAACCTTAACATTTAAGTCTTCCTTTTATATGAGCTTCAAGTTTCTTATCTATCTTGGGGGTGTTTGGTTTGAAAGAAAATTTTATGGGTTTTGAGTTAAAAATCCTTTTTGAGTGAGAAAATTTCTTTTAAAATGGGTTGATTAAATGCGTTCTTCATCCTTACTTTCATACTCATTATTTTGGGGTAAAAACAAAATTTTTTCTCATGTGGATTCAAGAAGAGGCCAAGATGAAGTTTGGTGTGGGTTCCAAGTGTGCTTTGAAAGAAGAAAATGGGTAGCTAAAGTTTGAAAGTTTTAGGCAAGTGGTCTAGGAGAGGATTGAAGGCATCATGTCATAGACTTAGTCTTTTCCTAAGCTCGTGCGACACTTAGACAAGTCAAGACACTTGATATTACTAATTCAGTCTTACTCCCAGTGCTTAGCTTGCTAGGCTAAGATGCACCCGACTTAGAAGCTTTAGAGGGCGTAGTAGGCAACCCTTAAAATGGAAGCTTTATTGCTCAAAGGAAGTTTTATAAGTGCTTTGGAACTCACTTGCTTGCTTAGTTAGGTTCTTGGGTGGTTTTTGGGAGGTTTTGGATGATGCCTTGGCCAAATGAGGCCTTAACCTATTTATAGGCACCAATGGAACTTTCTGGAACCTTGGAGGGTTCCTTACAACTCAAGAATAATCTAGAAGCTTCTACACTAGTTTATGTACA
Source organism: Vitis vinifera (assembly GCF_030704535.1). Classification (NCBI taxonomy): domain Eukaryota; kingdom Viridiplantae; phylum Streptophyta; class Magnoliopsida; order Vitales; family Vitaceae; genus Vitis; species Vitis vinifera. The sequence goes on along the minus strand of NC_081811.1, from coordinate 29,700,530 downwards.
AGATGACTTTGGAAGATTCTAGAACACCCCACACTATTCCCATTCTCTCTTAGCGAAGTGTAGAGATGTGTGGACATCTCTAGCCCTCTCTAGAAGCTTTTATAGTCTTCCACTTGGTAGGTAAGTGTAGATGTCTCCAAGGGTCTCTAGAAACTTTCCACCTTCTATATAAGCCCATGAAGAGGGTCATTTGAAGCATCTTGTGACAATAAGTTAGGTAAATCCTTATATTTATTTGATTTTCTTCATAATGGATGATTTGATCATTTGAGGTTTGTGGCTTTTTATCTCTTCGAAGGTTTTTCACATTAAAATATTTGTGTCATTGTCTTCCTTTTCTATTTCATCATTTGATTCATTTTTTCATTAGCTTATATATTTCCATAGTGATATTTTGGATGCTTAATTCTAATATGATCTAAAATTGGATCATTGAAATTTTGAAAGAATATAATATATTTCAGTTTTTGGTAATGATGTTAAGGATATATGAAAATGTGATTTTATGTTAGTGCAATGTCTAATACATAATAGTTGAAGAGTGTTGATTCATATGTATGTGATTTGCATTGACTAACTTATTGGGAGAGTGTTGGTACATTCATCATTGCATGTGATTTGATTGTGTGTTAATAAGATTGAAAAAAAACTCAAAACAATTGAGAAAAACGGAGGAATTATAAACATTTATAAGATACCATCTCTAATTGTTTTGAAAACACTTATTCAACCCCCCTCTAAGTATTATCTATAGGTGAGATTCATCATGTGTATGGTTTTTAATTTTTATGTAGTTTTTTTCTCCTTAATATATTCTTTATTGTAAATAGAGAATAAAAGAATTAGATGGATGTAAAAGCAAGTGTCCTTTGAAAATAATTTTAAAAGAGTCAGAAACATTTTTTTTAATATTAAAGCATTTTTCTAAATTTTTTAAGTTAGTTTTTTTTTAAAAATTATATATTTAAAAAATTATAAAAATCACTTAAAAATATAAAAAAATCAATTGAAGTGATATTATATTTAATAAAAATTAATATTATTTTTAAAAATAACTTTTTATTACATAATATATTATAAAAATATAATTCAAAATATTTTTTTATATTGAATCACTAATTAATTTTTTCATAAAATTATTTTTAATAAAAATACTATTAATAAAAGTTTTATATGTTAGGTATGCAACAAAGAAGTTCAAAAAATGACTCTGGATGAGTGTAAGAGCATGTTGGGTAAAACTTAATACTCATTACTTAATGACTTAAATTGACTTCAAGTTAAACTATACATAAAATATTAATTTAAAACTTATTTTTTAATTCTTACTTTAAATGTTAAAGTTATTTGGTAAAATTAATTTAAGATTTATTTTAAATCATCAAATTGATATATTTATTCTCATAAATTATAATTAGGGCAAAAAAAAAGAAGTCAAAGTAACAATGAAGGTCGTGAAGTCGTAAAAGAGATCGTGAAGATAAGTAGAACAAATAATAATAAAAAATAAAATAGAGATGTAGACTTAAGAATAAGTTAATTATTTTTACTTATTACTTAAATTTGTTTGTAACTTTAAATCATACCATTAAATTTTTTTACTAAATATAATTAATTTAAATTAAATTATTAAGTTATTAAGTTGGTTTAATGGTTCTGCACCATAAATAATAAACTTGGAGATGAGTCAAGATCCGATCAGTATGAGCATGTTGTGTGGCATACTAGTAATAATCACTTTCAAGTGGAGGCTGATCATTAAGGCTAAAACAATAAAACACCAATTATAAAAAAGTTAAGGATAAGGATATTACTTTGTGTAGAGGGAGTCCGGATACTACTTTGTGTAGAGGTTACATGCATGCATTAAAATATACAGCTAGGCTGCACTTGAAAGTTGAAACAATAGTGGCAGACACATCATACATCATCCATGGTGTGAGTTTCAACAACAAAAGCAGAAGCAAACAGTGAATGGATTAAAAATACAAGTAATACCCCAAGACCCCAAGTCATGTGTTGTTGGTTTCTTGGTACTCTGTGGAGCCTCCTTTTTGTTGTTGTCCTGTTTGATTATTGTGTGGTGGAGGTTGGATTTCTTTTGTTGTTATCACTCACAACTTGTTTCTTGGCTTCATCACTGCCACTTGATATTGAAACAATTTGGATAGCTTCAATGAACTCCTAATTGAATATATATATATATATATATATATATATATATATATATATATTGAGTGGAGCTTAGTTCAATTTTAACTAATGTTGGGGCTTGAATGAACTTCAACTGATCTAAAAGCGCGTTTGATGTTTGTACTCAAAAGTGTTTTTAGGACAATTATCCATCCAATGTTTCTCTAAAAACTACGGTTTTGTTTGATACAATTTGTGAAATTATGAAAGATGTCTCTTAAAGAGACACCTTTAATGTATATTGGATTCTGCAATTGTGGAAGGTATCTCTTAAAGATATTTTTAGTATAAATATAATTTTTTTAGAATTGTAAAATGTGTAAAATCAAATTCAAAAGACACTTGTAATATAAATTAAAATTTGTGAAATTATAAAATGTCTTTTGAAGATGCACCTTTAGTATATATTAGATTTTGTGAAATTGTATATAAATTAAAATTGTAGAAGATGTCTCTTGAAGAGACACTTGTAGTAGTATAAATTAAAATTTGTGAAATTATGGAAGGTGTCTCTTAAAAAGACACCTTCTACAATTTTACAAAATCTAATATATGTTAAAATTGTCTCTTCAAAGAGAAATCTTTAATATAAATCTGATTTTTTTTTTTTTTAATTATAGAAGACGTCTCTTGAAAAGATACTTTCTATATAAAATCAAATTAAAGAGACACTTATAAGATAAATTAAAATTTATAAAATTGTGAAAAATATCTCTTCAAAAGACACCTTTAATATATATTGAACTTTTTGGAATTATGGAAGATGTCTCTTCAAGAAAAAAAGACATCTTTAATATAAATCTAACTTTTTTGGAATTGTACACCTTCAACGTAAAATCAAATTAAAAAGATATGAGAAATGAGTTAATTTGCATAAGAAAAGTTAAAATATAAAATATTTTTTTCCACCTTTGCACCTATATGTCCAAAAGTTCTGTAGAATTAGAATTATTTTCTAATGTATGGTATTTTAAAAAATAATTTCTAAAAAAACCGTACATTTATATGAAAAATCCCACTAGTATGAGTGGGCTCCATGCTTGCAACATTACTTCCATCTTCCCACTAGTAGCACAGTCATTTGAACACAGGACATAAGCTGAGTTATCTGACGGGCCCAATTCCAAAAGATATTCTGCAGTTTTCCTCCCAAGCTCCAAATTACCATGGATTCTACATGTACCCAGCGAGCTCCACCACGGCAGGTCATCTTCTACTAGGCCAATTGTGATGAAATGGGGAAATAATACCTATGTGAAGCAAAGACCATGCAGCTCTCAAAGCCATTCACCATACTAGAACCAGATGAACCCCCTCCTTTATAATCATATTCAGTCCACAGTTTCACTTGATCAGCTGGAATTGGTACAAAGGGAAAGGCTGATTCATGGAACACAACATTTCTGGAAATGTAAACCTTATTACTCTCTAAACCAAGGAGTTTGTACCCTTTATAGCTAAAAAGGTAGCCAAGAAAAACTGAAGCTCGAGCACGAGGAGTGAATTTGGTGCGTTGGCTGGGAAGAGTGGAGCCATAACATAAACACCCAAAAATACGAAGGTGAGCATAAGTGGGTTTTTTTATTATTCAACAATTCAAATGAGATTTTTTTTTTTTTATAGCAATGGTGATGGTGTTCGATTAATCAAGTAAACTGTTGTTAAGACACAATCATCTTAATAACAAAAAGGAATGCACAATTGAAAAAGTAGAGCCCGTGCCACATTAAGTATGTGTTGGTGCTTACATTCAACTACCGAATTTTGTTCTGGTGTCTCAACACAAGAATGATAGGGAATGATCCCTTAGGAATGAAAAAAATTATGAAATGTTAATTTTGAAGCATTATCAAAACGAACAGACTTAACGACAGTGTTATATTGGGTAGAAACCAAAGTAAAAAAATATGGAAAAATAGTAAGAACATCTGATTTTGCACGTAAAAGATATACCCAAGTAGCACATATACAATCATCAACAATGGTAAGGAAATACTTGTGACCAGTAGGTGTGGCGATGTGAAAAAGACCCCAAATGTCAATGTGCACCAAATCAAAAGGTTTTACAGACATGATTTTGTGAAACAAAAGGGAGGTGTTTCTGTTTAACCATATGAAAAATTCGACCATGTGAAGACAAGTTAAATAAAGAATTAGGGATATGTAATTCATTATGAAGAAGTTGAATTTTGATAGGAGATGGATGTCCAAGTCTAGAATGCCAAACGTCACTTTTAGACATTATAGAACCTGAAACATTGAATTGCAAACAACAGTCCCTAATTCTAGAAAGTAAAGATTGTTGTGTCTCCTAACCCTCCCAATCATCAAACCCTGAGTGAGGGCTGAATCACACACAAATTTGAAAAAAGTTAACACAACAATTATGGTTGAGAGTAAGAGCACTAAAACTTAGAAGATTAAAGGCAAACATGGGAACAAATAAGACATTGTGCAAAATTAGAGAATTAGACAATTTGACAGATCTTATTTGATTAATGGCAACAACGTGACCATTGGGAAGAGTGATTATGGTACTTTGAATGAGTGTGGAGTGAGAGAAATGTGAAAGATTGCAACATACATGGTGTGTGGCACATGTGTCAATGACACAAGCATGAAAAATGATAGAAGGATGTGAAAAGGAAATAACAGAAAAAAAAATTTACCATAGATGTGAGAAACAGAAGGGCCCGTTGCGGATTGATACTTAGGTAGTCAATGGCACAATGATGAAGTTGCGAGTTGAGGTAGGTGATGAGTTGCTGGACTTGATTTGTGGAAAGAGAACCAGAAGGTGGAGAGGGTACGGTAGTAGTTGCAGCTGAATGAGGGAAGTGGGTGTCCTTTGATTCGTTTAAGCCCATAAAAAATTGCATCACATATTCTTGCTATTGATAATCCATCCATGCTTTCATGCCGCCACATTGAAAAACGGGAATGGGTTGAAAATTCTTGAGTTCGTCCCAAAGTATTTTCAAACGAGTATAAAAAGTATTGATATCAAGGGAACCTTGAGACAACCCGTGTAGTTGTTGCTTGATCTGAAAAATGTGTGGGACGTTGCTCTGATGAAATCGATCATGTAAATCTACCCAAACGACTTGAGCACTATCAAGGTAGAGTAAACTATAAGCAATCTCTTTAGAAACGACATTGAGAAGCCAAGAAGCGACCATATTGTTACATCTTGACCAAGTCCCAGCAAAAAGATCATCTGGAGGCGGTTGCGAAATTGATCTGTCGACAAAACTGAGTTTATGCTTGGCGTTGAGAGCCTTTATACTCCTGCTCTGAAAGTAATGACAAATGCCAAAAGTATTTAAAAACTGTTTTAAATACCTATTTTTAACAACTGTTTTTTAAAAAACATACCCATTTTTATTAAAAAAAACAATTTAATTATTTATTCAACCAAAGAATGTACATTATTGGTCTAATTCAAGTTCAAGATGAAAATCTCCAACATGAAGTGAGGTACTTGCATTGGTCTTGGACTGATTCTAACCCGATCAACTTATCTAAGTTGTAGCCATATTACAAACTCGTCCAACTCTTCGAACTCTATTTATACAATCATCTATTCATTAATCTAAATAATACTTGATTTTGTACTCGAATTTCATACAATCATCTATTCATTAATCTAAATAATACTTGATTTTGCACTCGAATTTCAATAACCAATTTAGAAATTGAATTTAAAAAGAATTAACAAGGACATTTTGAGTTAGAAGTAAGATTGAATTGGATTTAGGTAAGTTAGTGTTGGGATGGATCATGACCTATATTCAAGGTTAGTTTTCCTTGTTATGGGTATGCCACGATGATACCATTGGTTGTCATTGAAGCATCCCTTCTAAGGGACTTGGGCCTAATCTCAATCGATGATGCTTCTTCATACTACTATTCAGACCAGGTTCCACTACTTTTTAAACTGGTCTTTCCATTTTTTGCTTTGGAAGTTTAAAAGAATTCTTTATAGTACAAAAGAAAAACTATTTTTTTATTTAATCTCCTGTGAGAAAAATAAAATATAAGAGAAATTATTTTAAAACTTAAATATTTCTAAATTATAAATTTTATGAAAATTAAGATATTCATAGAAAGAAAACCTTATAACTAATAAAAAAATCCCAAACCGTTTACATGTTTTACATATTTTGATATTTTTTTCAATTGATTCTCTAATTTCATATATATATATATATATATATGAAAGATAGTAAAACCAGCCCATTTATTCCCTCTTCAAGCTTGTGAAAAAGGCCCTGCTATCTCCGTAGCAAACTGCTTCCTGCAAAATTAAGACATAATTATCAACTCCAATATTCAGGAAATACACCCCACAAATAATCATATCATTCAATTGCAATACTATTCTTCTTCAATTGCTTCTTTGTGCGTACATGATAAAAGTAGTATCCTTTCATTTTGTACCCACAAAATTTCATCACTTGAATAAGCTTCGAGTACCATATTTTAATAATTTATTAATTTTAAATTTATTTTTTATTTTTTATTTATTTTGTTTTTTCCTATTTTTCTTTTTTATTTTTCCCTCTCGTATTTTTTTTTTAAATTTTTAGAAACTAAACACATTCTTATTGCATTATATAATAAAAAAAGTAAAATTTTTTGAAAAATCACCTATCAAATAATGGTTTAGAATCAAATGGTTCTTGGGATAACCGATTAAGGGACAAAAGAAACATCAATTTACAAATCTAACCTTCCACTTTTTTTCACCCAAAAAATACCCATTTTGGAGAAGAATACCCTCACTTTTTTCTTATAAAAATAACATTTTTCTTTTAAAATACATGTAAATAATAAATATATTGAAGGGTAGTTATGTAGAAAATAAGTTACTCTTCAAGTTAAAAAATGGGAGATGTGGCTTGTTAGGTAACTGTTTTAAAAAATAATTCTGAAAAATAGATTTTAAGAATAATTTTTTAAAAATTATTTTTTATTTTTTGTAGAACAAAAGTCTGTTTGAAAATCTAAAATATTTTTAACATATTTTTAATATTTTTAAATATGTTTTAAAAATAACTTTTTATCTAATTGTTCTATTTTTAATCATTCTACTTGTTTGTATAATTATTTCTTAAAACGAGAAAACAAGTGAAAATGATAAAAAAAATAACTAAAAGATGTTTTGTAAAAACACTTTGATTTCTATTTTTAAAAACAGAAAACAGAAAACAATTTTTGGTTACCAAATGTGTTTTCTATATTTTTTGTTCAAAAACATTTTGTTTTCTATTTTTAAGAATAGAAAGCCAGAAACAGTTTTTGGTTACCAAATGTGTTTTCTATATTTTTTGTCCAGGAGAATAGAAAACTTTTGTAAAAAAAAGTTCCCAAACATACCCTTAGTTTTACAAATTTGAGATCTTTTCATCCCTTTTAATCAATTAATTTATATTTCTTCATCATTTAAAAAAATATTTAGACAAAAAAAAAAACATTTTTACTTAATATCATTTTTGGTTGTTAATGTTGTAAACTTAATTATCCATCTTCCAAAAACTTACAATCATGTTATTTATTAGATGGATGTTTTGAGGGCAACAACACTTGCCTTATGTGGTAAATCTTTATACACTAGCAATCTCCTTAGGGTGGCAATTAATTAAGAGAAAAGGAAAGGTTAGAACTTACAAGTAACATTACTCAAAGCTCATCTCTTGCGGACCCTTCTTGGATACTCTTGTCACGCTTCTCCTTAATAAAATCAATGATAGCCTCCTTGGTTGCATCGCCTCCATATTCCACAAGCTCCCCGTTTGCCGGTTTAAAATACATAGTTGGGAAACCTTCAACCTTAAACTTCTTTGGGATATCATTTACAGTTGCATCCTACGTAGAAATCACAGGTTACACTCTATCCAAATACAAATCAATGGAAATCAAAGTAATTAATTGTAAATACGGAGATCATATTTAATAAATTAATTTAATAATTTAATATGATTTAATGACTTAATTTAAGTCATTAGGGTGATGTTTGTTTTTTTACTTAATTTTAAATAGATCTTAAAGATTAATAGTATTAAATATTAAGTTGTTTGTTTTTATAGCATTTTATTTATATTAAGTATTAAAAAGTAAAGAAAAACCAATATGTTATTTTTTCTATTTAAAAAAAACTACATATTTTGGCTTTTTCTGTTTAGTAAAAATTTTATAATAAGTCATGAAAAAATAGAAAAACAAATAACTTAAATTTTGAAAACAAATTACTTTCAACAAAAAGTTAAAAAAACAAACACCACCTAAGTAAATTATCAAATATGTTTGATAAATAATGTAATAACATAATTTTAAAGTGTAAAATCACTTTAAATATCAAACAAAAATAATTAACTTATTTTAAATCCCAAATCATTTACCATATTTGTTTACATATGGTAAAAGTGTAACTCTGCATCTACCAATTATTTTTTATAGTAAATATTTTATAGTTATTTTATTTGTGTGCAATACTTTTAATATGGATATTTAATAAATAAATTTATTATTTAAGGTTAACAAAGTTGAATATTAGCTAAAGTTGATGAAAATAAATATTAATTAAAACTAATAAAGATAAATATTTCAATTTACTAATTAAAATTATTAAATTATTGTTATCAAATCATTTTAATATTTAAAAGAAAAATCAAGTAATAAGTTATAAGTTAAACTAACAACTTAAAAATAATTTAACTTAAATCATTAAATAATAGTAGAAGATTCTAAGTTTATTTGAGATCATGTTTGATACGAGTGAATCAAGAATGAGAATGAACATCTCATTCATATCCTCATCCATTCATATGCATTAATAACTTAAATAATAATGAGGATGCATAAATCCCACTCACAAGTGGGATTTGGAATTAATCCCCAAGATGAAGTATTTTGACTATGTTGGTAGAGCAAATAATATATAATATTTTTAAATTATTATTTTATCCATATATTTCCATTATATTTTTATGACTTTTTATGATTAATATTTATTTATTAATTAATATTATTTTTTAAATCTTATTATCTACCTAAAAAGTCTTTTAAAATAAAAAAAATTATTTTAAACTATATATAAGAGTATTATTGTCAATTTATTTATTATTTTCATTCATATTTTTAGTGTTATCAAACAGTGAAATAGAAATAAATAATTAGTCTAATCTTATGTTCTTAATCCATTCAACCACAACAATTGAAATCACTAAATTCATTTGTATTAAAGAAAAAATAAAAAATAAAATATTCATTTTCACTTCTCATTTTCAAGTACCAAACAAGACTTGTGGGTGATATTTCAATTATTTGTTTTTATCACTACATTTCCATTACATTTTTATGACTTTTCATGATTAATATTTATTTATTAATTCTTATTTTTTTAATCTTATGACCTACCTAAAAAGAAAACTCTTAAGCATGTTATTTTAAAATAAAATGAAAAAAGAAAAATTATTTTAAACTATATATATAAGATTATTATTATCAATTTATTTATTTTTTCATTCATATTTTTAGTGTTACCAAATGTTGAAATATAAATAAATAATTATTACAAAGTTATATTCATAGTGCATTTAACCACAAAAGTTGAAATCACCAAATTCATTCCCATTCAAGAAAAAATGAAATATAAAATATTCATTTTTATTCCTCATTTCCGGATACTAAACATGACTTGCGGGTCATATTTGAATTACCCAGGTTTTTTTTATTTGGTTTTATAGCTGGACACAAAAAAATAATTACTTATGAGAAGTAAGCTAGAGAATTGGTTTGTGTCATTTAGCATTTTTTTGGTTCATACTACAAAGATTGGTGGAGTGGGAGGAGAAGGAACGTTACCAGTTTGGCGATGATGATATCGGGATCATTCTGGAATGAGACAGCAGCTTCTTCCAAGATTGGAGCCAGCCTCTGGCAATGTCCACACCAAGGTGCATAAAATTCTATGAGAACTGCGGAACACATGCATGTACACAAATGCGATCAACACTACGAACTCATTTACCATATCTAATTTATCTCATTTAATTTCCGCTAAATATTTTGTTGCTGTCCATGCTTTCAGAAATCATGAGACTAGAAACTATTGGAAAAATTTAGTAAACATGTAATGAAGGAACAAGCGATAAAGTCCACACCGTTCTTTCCAGAGTTGAACACAATCTCCTCCAGTGTTTCAAAAACAGCCACTTTCACGGGTCCGTCATTAGTTTCAGGAATAGGCTGCGACTTGATGAATGGCTTCAATCTGCCATCCTGCAGACATTAATTTTTCCAAAGGAAGTGATATGTCATAAGTAAATGAAGCTATATATATATATATATAGTTATTTAAATGCACTATATATAGAGGAGTTACCAAGTATTCCTCCAACCAGGGTGCAATTTGATCAGGCTTGATCTTGGCTTCAAAATATCTGGTGTCCAGGTCATTGTTATCTATGATGATCAGAGGTGTTTGATCTGCCTTCAGCCCGTAATACTGTTCATGCAAAGGCACGTTCAAGTTTAAACATGTCAAAAAGGATAGCTTTGGTAAAACTTGGGTCGGGATGTCTACTACTGTTTCATATCTGTCAAGGTAAGATTACCTCAACAGCACCTTCACTAACGTTGACATCACCCAATAGAAAGCCCAAGTTCTTTCCTTTGTAGAGCTCGGCAGCATCACGATACTTCGAGTTGAAAGCATCAAACTCCTCACTATTGAACTCCACGACCAGCATGACCTGGCCCATTTCATATTTTTGTGAAGAAATATTAGTATGAAACCAATGTTTTCAGCTCTCAAAATCCACCCAAAAGTCAGGATCATGCCAAATGTAACTTTTGCATATATAGAAATAACCTAAAAGCTTATTGCTAACATGCGATTACTTGAAATAGAGTAATACAGTAGAGTTGTAGCTACTATAGATGCTGCATGCTATGTGCATGGATCACAAAAATATATAGAAGAAAACACAAGAATTTAGTTAGAAAAACAAAAAACTAGGTGTTAGTAGAAAAAGAAGATCAAGTCTAACTGTTCAAGACTGTTAATCCTCAGTAGTCCTCGCCAAGGACATGAACCTGTCCAGCAAGTGATTCAAACAGTGGCGTATGAGTCATGCCTTAACGCTGATAACCAATCTGCTAAAAAATGTGTAGGTAAGACATGATCCCTTCTTACCCTCCTTGAGACTATGGAAATTTTAAAAAGCTTCAACAGTTGTATGAAGTTTTCCAGACGGTGAACAGACCCGGAGTACTACTATCCATAGTACTCTGCGATGATGTAGAAAGATATATTTTCTCTGCAGAAAGTTTAGTACCCTTTATGATGTAGAAAGATATAGAGCTGTCAAGAATCGTGGGTGTAGCTAATTTTGGATCCATGGTATTTTGTGTTATCATGGGGTTATCCTCTAAAGCTCTTCAATTGACATTAAGTTTAGAGTAATTGCTTATCATTTAGTCTTCTTTAAAAAATTGTGGCACTTATGCTAACAAATACCTTATGGTTTACTTGACTACAAAAATAATAACCCCTTATTTCTTTGGGATATCCTACTAACTAACATACTTTTTACCTTGATTCTAACTTATCTTTCTTTGACATTAGCACATGCATTGGATAGCTCCATATGTGAACAAGTTGTAAACTAGGTTTATAACCTACCCACATTTTCATGAGAGTCAAACTATAATTTAGAAGGAACTAGGTTAAGAAGATATTTTGCAATTTCCAAAACATATCCTCGGAAGGATATAGAAGAGTTGAGAAAGTTCTCATCATTGATCTCACTATGTCCATCATAGTTTGAGTTCTTTTTTCCGTCACTCCATTTTGTTGTAGAGTTCGATAGTGCTCAACTAAGATATAATCTATGCTTCTTTATGAAATAGTCAAACTCATTAGATGTGTACTCACAACCTCTATTTGATCGAAGTGCTTTAAGGTATTTACCTAACTGCTTTTTCGATTCAGCCTTAAATTCCTAGAATTGATCAAGGTATCAAATTTCCTATGCATAATGTAAACATAACCATACTTAGAGTAGTCATTAGTAACGGTTATGAAATACTCATACCTTCTACGTTCATGGACATTAGAGGAAAGGAGTAATGTGGTAAAGATTGTCAACTAATGGGTCTAAGAAAATAAATGAATTATTATTTCCAATAATAAGTTCTTTATTGAAATAAACTGAATAATTCCATTTATTTAAACTAGAAGCCAAAATGGGATTTTTTCTAAACTTAGGTACATAAAGACAATTCTTAAGTTTCAGAAGACATTTAATTTCTAATACTAGGGTAATATCTCCCAAGGCTTGCATGGTTATCCTCTCACTAGAAGCTAAAATTAGGTACATATCTTCATATTCAACCTTTTCCTCAACTAAAACCCTTATAAAGAATTATAAATATTGTCAAGGGCCTTAGAATCTATCTACAAAGAGTTGGTGAAAACTATGAGAATATGTGCACCTTCCTTTTTCTTTAGGATTCTAGGCACTTTTTTTTTTTTTTTTCCAACGACCCTTCTTGCCACAAAGGAAACACATATACTTTCCTTTACTCTTTTCATTCCATCCTTGGACTTTCCATGTTTGGTGTTACCTTTCTTCTTTTTCATTTTAAAAAAACATGAAGAACCCTTAACTTCCTTATGAGCACCTTTATGATCTTTGAAAATCCCTTCAACCATCTGAAGTTCTCTCATCAACTTTGACAAGTTCAACATCTTATTCATAGGATGGTTAGGCTTGATTACCTTAAGGAATCCAATAAGGTCTCTAAGATCATGATGATCTTGGTCTCACCATCAATTTTGACTTCAAAGATCTTCACCTCTTAAATTGTCTGATCATATGAACAATGTGATCCTAATGGGAGTTCCTTATGTCAACTCAGTGTTTATAATAGTCCTAAGGCTAGCCTGGCTAGTTGACTTGCCCTTATCGCTAAAGATCTCTTGCAGGTTGAAGAGAATATCGTAAGTGTATAAGACATTTGGCCTTCTCATTTACCTTTTGCCACCTTTGATAAGCCTCTCTATCTTCTTGCTATGAATTTTTATTAGGAATGTTGGGAGCAAATTTTTGGGTCCTCCAATGTGAGTACTACATCTAAATTTCTTTTCTAATCCACATAATTAGGTCAAATTAATTTATTTGTTATAAGAATGAGAGTGATAGGATTGAAAAACATGTTTTCTATAACAATAAAAAATAACATGCATTAATTATTGAGCATTTAAGGTGAAAGGTAGATTAAGCAAAAATATAGTGCTCTTAAATCACTACATTTATCTTATCTAAAGTATCTTAGTATCATAAGAATCAGGTTGTTTCCTATTCCTAAAAGAAGATCCCACACTAGGTTGTTTCCTATGTAATATATAATTCAAAATCTCCTTACATGAATGTAGTCATATTAATTAGAAAATATCAATGACTTACAAATTGACTCAAAATAAAATTTGATACACTTGTCAACACACAAACATGAATTGTTCATTGTGTTACATTGTGCCAATGGTAGAATTGTAAAAGGAAATGGAAGCTTTTTATTTTCTTCAGTTAGAAAAGGAAAGAAAAGAAAAGAATTACCTTGTCATTAGGTAGGTCGAAGAACTTAGCAACATAACCATGGCCACTTGGATCAGAATCGAAAATGGTGACCAAAGGCATAGAAGCTTCTTTAACAAACTTTTCCAAAGCATCTACTTCAAAATCCTGAACACAGTAGCCATTTTAACAGAATAGCATGTTGTAATTGTGGACAGAAACAATCATCACAAACACTACTCTAACAATGAACTAAGGTTATACAAACAACAAATAGATAGAAAACAATACCTGGAAATCAACATAGAGCTCATCAAATGGCTTAAACAGTCTCACAATTGGCCCCTTGACTGATGATTCACCCCGAGGAAGAAGCTTGGCGTCCAAAGTGTGCCCAAATACATAGTCAGAACGCAGATTTTCAGCTATACTAATGAAGTTGTCAAATTCTTCTCCTGAGAAATCTGGAAACACTCCAACCTACAAGAATGCACAAAGCTTTTAGCATAGCTTCGTGATGAAAGCAGACAGCGGAGGAGCTACATATAATACTTACAATGGCGACCCCTTTCTCATCTATGAAAGTTGCAGCATCCTCAGAAGATTTTATTTCAGTGGATGCAGGACCAAGTTGTCTTTTTAGATAATTTACTATCCCATCAGCGTCGGGAGGGCCGTTATATTCTTGAACTTTCTTTCCTCCATCTTTCACAATAAAGAGGGTGGGGAAACCTTTGATGTCAAACTTCTGTCCGAGTTGTCTGTTTGCTGCATCATCTCCATTAACTTTGGCCAGAATGATTGGAGGATCATGGCTACTCAATACGGACGCAGCTTTTTCATACTGTATATAGATCATAAAACATGTCACGTCAGAAAATTTTCAGTGGCCAAAAGAGTCGGAAAATCTTTTTTATTTTTTATTTTTATTTCCCTTTAATCATTTGACGAAAAAATTTGTTACCTCTGGAGCGAGTTGCTGACAGTGCCCACACCTGAAAAGGAAGAACAGGTTTATCAAACCATGCGTTAAATTGTGAGTAATATGATAAGACTCATACTTTTTGTTGATTATAGAAGTGATTATTAGTCTTATATACTGTCAATATTTAGATTCATGCCTTCAAATGTTTTGAGATTCAAAGTAGTGATCCATTCAATGTTTAAACTAAAACTCAGATAGGATCTAAGAAAAGGAAGGGAAAATGATGAAAATAGAATGCTTAAAATGGATTCTATTTATTAGCCAAATCACGCACACATATGAGGAGAAAATAAAGAAAAACATGAAATTTTTATCATAGTTAAATAATCAATGTGATCTCTACGTTCATAAAAAAATCTACTAATTAAAGAAAAGAGAAAAGAGAAAAAGAAACTAATCATTCATTATAAAAAAGAAAAAAAAAATTCTCAATTGTTTGATCGAATAACTCGAAACTTAACCTCTGACATTCTGAGTAAAACACAACAAAATTGATCAAGGCTTCACAATCCAACACCTTTCTCAACCTATTTTCAGTCGTCTACTCTTTTTCCATGTCATATTTTTTGAGATTCAAATGAAGCCAAAAAGGCATTTGGAAAGAATATTAAATTCAATGATGAAAAACCTTCTACTCAAAATAAACTATAGAGATATTGAACTCGACAGTGAAAAACAGCAAACCCCACAAAATTCCTTACAAAAGCAAGGACTCATTCACACAAAACACACATTAGTTCTGTTTGGTTGCCAAGAAAACATGGAGAAAGAAATAAAAGGAGAAGAAAATTGCTAATCCAGCAGTTACTTCTCAAGTCATCAAGAAAAAAGAAACCCGTAGATAAGTTGAATGGAAATATTTTTCTCTTTTGGTTTGAAACCAAAAATGAGAATCTTGTTTTCTCAGGAACCAAATAAGTTATGGGAAGGAAAAAAGAAAAGGGAGTACCATGGAGCATAGAACTCAACAACAATGAAGTCTTGCTTGGCGACAGTTTCAGTGAAGTTGGAATAATCCAAAGTCACAACAAACTCTCCTTCAACTGCAGAGATGGGCACTGTACACAAAGCCAGTAGAGAAGAAAACAACACTAAGACGGAGAACAAACACTTGCACTCCATGGGAAACACCATTCTCATCTCTCTCTCTTGTATTTTTCCCTAAACTCCCCACTTTAAATTCTCATTGTCTCTCTATTTCTCTAGGTTAAATATTAATACAAATTTAAGGTCTAGTATCTAGAATAAATTTATTACTTTGTATTAGTACAATATAAAATTTATGAAATATTTGTATAATTATTATAAGGTTGAAAGATTAGGTAAAGTAATTTGCACATTTTTCTTTATGATCAATATGATTGATTGGCCTGTGCACCTCTCTAATTATTTTTTTTTGTATCATCGAATAAAATTCCCTATAACATTTAGCAAGAAAAAAATCTTTAACCCAACAAGTGCTCTCCAAACAAAACTAGATAATTGGAAAAAAAAATTAAATATGTATGAAATTTTTACTAATAAGAAACACAAAAAATACTTTATTTCTTAAAAAATAATTTTAAAATTTTGTTTTAAAACCTTATAATATTTTATTTCTTTATTTTAAAGAAGCAACATGAAACCTCAGGTTTTTAGTTCAAACGTTTCCTAATTAAATTTTAACATTTACTCAGGTAATTCAAAAGGGCAGTTACCTTTGATATACCCTTTGACCAAAACTAGGGTGTTATTCATAATTATGTTGTGTGTTTTTTTTTTTTTTTTGGTAATTTTATTTATTGGGTATTTTGTATTTAATGTTTTGTTTTTTTTATTTATAGAAAAATATTGTGGCATAAATAGAATATGTATAAGAATCTAAATAGAGCATATGACGTTATTTTTCATTGTCTATTCAAGGTAAAAGGAAAAATCTTTAGAACAATACATTAATTCAATAACCTTTTAGTGCTAGATTTTTTTCTATAATTTAATTTGTTGGGTTTTATATTTAATGATTTACAATATTTATTAGGACTATTTTATAAATAAAAGCGTTATTTGATTAAAAGGGTCATTAAAAACCCAATTTTGAAAATCTAACTCTTGATCTTTTTTTAGCCTCATTTTAATAAAAATAAAAAACTTTTTCTTTTAAAACATATCATAAATACTTGAAATAGTTAAAGATATTTATGTTAAAAATAAATTACTTTTTAAACAAAAACACGATAAGTGATAAATTCATAAATATGATGAGTATTTCATTCTTTTTAATCAATTATTTCTAAATAAAACTTGTACATAAATACCTAATATTATTTATTATTTTAAAGTGAAAATATATATTTTGCAATTATTAGTTTATGGAATATTGAGTTAAAAAGGATAGCATAATCATCCCAATTCACAAAAATAATCTTACTTTTTTTGAAAGCTTCAAATATTATCTTATTTAAATAAAAATATGATTTTCATTTTTATTCTTCCCTTTTCTCTTTTCTGCCTGTAGATCACAACCTCTATCTCATCACCTGTTTATTCACTTTAATGTGTGAACTGAATATAAAACAATTGATGATGTTCAAAGATGACAATGAGTCCATTTAGGAAATGATGGTTACATATTTCAAAAAAATTAGATGGTGTTTGATTTTTAACTTAAAATTGAATAGAAATTAAAATTAAATAGAATTTAATAATATTATATATTAGGTGGTTTGTTTTTATAATATTTTATTTTTATTAAGTATTAAAAAATAAAATAAAAGCCAACATATTATTTTTTTCTATTTAGAAAAAGTCAAGAGCTTGTTTGATAAGTGTTTTCAAAAATAGTTTTGAAAAAAATTTGAAAATATTTTTTTAAAATTGTTTTTGATGTTTTGTAGAATACAAGTTTGTTTCAAACCTAAAATATTTTTAATTTATTTTTAATATTTTTAAATATATTTTAAAAATTATTTTTATATCTAGTGTTTTACTTTTAATCATTTTATATGCTTATATAATTATATTTTTAAACAATCCTTAGAAAACAAGTGAAAATAATAAAAAGATATTATTTAAAAACACTTTGTTTTCTATTTTTAATAACATATAATAGAAAACAGATTTTGGTTACAACACATATTTTCCTTATTTTTTGTTTTGGAGAACAGAAAACTATTTTTGAAAACAGTTGTCAAACAAGCCTCAAATATTTTAGTTTTTTCTATTTAACCAAAAATTTATAATAAATCATGAAAAGATGGAAAATCAAATTACTTAAAATTGGCTTTTTTCCATTCAATTGAAAATTTATAATAAGTCATGCAAAAGATATAAAAACAAATAATTGAAAGTCTAAAAGTAAATTATTTTCAACAAAAAAACTAAAAAATAAATAGGGTGTTAGATTTAGGAAGTAGAAAATCAAACAACTTAAAATTGACTTTTTCTATACAGTTGAAAATAAATTTATAATAAGTCATGCAAAAGATATAAAAACTAATAATTAAAAGTCTAAAAGCAAATTATTTTCAATAAAAAAACTAAAAAACAAATACCCTTGATCTTTAAGAATTAAAAAGCTAAAAATTATGGAAACAAAAAATAAACAAACAAACAAACAAGAAAGGTAAAGATTTAAAAGGGGAGTATGGCTGATAGGAGAAGAAAATGAAATGCTAAATCCTTAAAATAGGGTGTTAGATTTAGGAAGTCAAGTTCCATGCACCTAAAGGCATTGGGTATCAAAAGATCTCTGGGTGAATACTTGAATGGGAGTTGGGAGACTTGGGTCTATGAGTTCACCAGTATGGATGATATTCAATATACCTAAGGAAATCAGTTCCCGTGGACTGAATTAATTGTAAATCAAAGTAGGCATTATCCAATAATTAGATCCAAATTGCGATGGTTCAGTCAAACATTTCCATGTGTTGGATGTGTTCCCTGTTCCCTCTCAACTCCAGGTGGTGGAAGCCACTCTCTGAAAAACAAGAACAAGAAAATTGTGCGTGGCATGGGAAGGAGACGAAGGAAGGAGGAAGAAGGAAAAAGGGTTTATGGTATTTTCTCAGGTGAAGAATATATTGCAAGATATGACAATGAATCTTACTCCCATCTTTATTGAAATTCACCTTTGGTGAGTCTCTTCCTTTATTGTTAGAGAAAAACTCGTTATAGTACTATGGAAGATTTGAGTGGATTATAGCTCTTGATTTTTTCTAGTAAAAATTAGTATTTCGATCTTTATGGATTGGATTAATTCATCTTATTCTAATTATTCCTTTAATATTATTTAGGTTTTCATGTTCACTTAATTAATTAAACATAAAGGAAAATTAAAAAAATATTTATTTTGTTTAAATTTGTTTATGCATAAGAGTTTTTCTAAAATCGGTGGTTTTCTCTCGACAATTGGTATCAGAACTTTTGGTTATTTGAGGATTTTTTTTTCTGTTAATTAAACGGGGGATTTTAGTATGAGTAGTAATACTATGATCAAAATCATAGTTACAGATTATTCAATTTAAAGATTGTGAATGAAATATTTACTTTAATTTAATTGTAATATAAATTAATTATTTAAGAATTATGAATTAATGAGTTTGTATTTGTATATGTTTTTTAATTAGTTTAATCCTTTAATTCAAGTATTAGTGTTATATTGAATTTAATTAATTTATTATTTGTATATATTATTTTCTTATAAAAAGCAAGTTGATTATGTGTTTATTTTACGAGTCGTTTCTAATAGTTTTGATCTCAATTTTCTCCGCACTCAATTTTATTTTATTTTTATTTTTTTAGAATTTTGGTAAAATATTTTATATATATTTTTAAAATACAACTACTAATATTTTATGTATTTTTATATTTTCATCCTTCGTAGCAATGGGGATGGATACTTTAATTAACCCACAAAACCTAGCTCTTTGGCATCCATTGCGATGCCACTTGAAACAATTTTGATGACTTCTATGGTTTAGAAAAGAAATAGTGTGGCTATATTGGGGCTAGAAAATATGGATTTGTATGATAACTATTTTTTAAAATGATTCTAAAAAATAGTTTTTTAGAATAGTTTTTGAAAATTGATATTTGATTTTTGTAAAATAAAAGTTTGTTTTGAAACCTAAAATGTTTTTAATATGTTTTTAATTTTTTTAAATATGTTTTAAAAATAGTTTCTACATCTAATGTTTTATTTTTAATTATTCTATATGTTTGAATAATGAAAAATGGGTATTGCTTAAATAGTACATGAATAATAGCCAAAAGTCCAATACGGAACACCTGGAGGGGCAGAATGAGTGATTTTAAAATTTTAAAATAATATTTGTTCATTATAACCAACTTTTCTTACTCCAAGAGATATCAAGGATGTCCCAAATAAATGAATGGTTATATCTAAAATCTTTAGGTATATAAAAATATGCTTTTTAACTTTTAGAGATACCTTGCAATTTGTTAGGGATAATAACAAACTTAATAATACTCTCAACAAATCAATCAAAGATATACCGAGTGAATTTAGGGATAATAATAATTGGTTATAAGTATAACCACTACAATCACCAAGATAACCAACCCAACAATCTCAAAAGCAAACTATCTAATCAAGTTAAGATATTCAATATCATTAACTAGATTATAATTAGGAATAAATAGATATGAACTTTTTATGAAAACCTTGCAAGATATTATGGATAATTAATTTACCAAGATGTTTTACCCTAAATACTTACTTTCCAATACCTAAACTTAATCCATGTCCACGACGCATCAACTACCTGTTACTCCTTAGTAGATCCTTCGATCCCTTCAAAGGGATTACGATCTTCAACTCAAAGGATCAAATCCTTGAATGAGAGAATGAGAATGGTGTGAAAAATTAGGCTTTCCCCTCAAAGAGTACCTTTAAAGGATAAAAAGTCTCTCAACAAACTCTAAGATCTCTATGATCTTTCTAATCTCTAATTTCTAGGCCTCAAAGGGTTACAAGGGAGGTATTTATAGGCAAAGTATCTCAAGTTTCCAAATTAGAGTTTGAGTGAAATCAATTCAAAATATGCTTTTAAATTTGGTAGGATTGTGATGACCGCTTAAGTGGACTTAGACCACTTAAACACTCCACTTTAGTAGGATCAATCGCTTAAGTAATCCTTACATTTGAATATATATATATATATATATTAAAACATTTTAAGTCCAAAAATGATATCAAACCTTTTATACCTTGAATAAACCTTATATGTCATAAGTCAAACCCTTTTAGATGTTCCTGTAACTTCCCAGTTGGATGAACAACAACCCTTAATCTTCAATGGAGAGCAAGTCACTATATAAAAAGACTTCTATGTCCAAACACTAATTGGAACAAAATTGTCAACATATAAACAAGACTCAATGTCCTAACAATCTCCTCATTTGGCAACATTGTTACATAAACCCACTTGTACTCTCATAATGTAGTTTACATAACACACATTAACCCTCAATTAAAACTAAACTAAGAGAATGCTTTACAACAATTTGTAGTACTTATCTTCCAACCTTGTAACCTGTAGACATATAGAAAACTATGCTAAAGGTAAAACAGTGTATGGGATAAGATATGATCAAGAAAGCAAAACAAGATAGTTGGAGACTTTGCTTGATGCCTTGTGAAAGCATGAAAAAAAATAGTCCTGTAGTGACATCAAGGTACAAAGCAAAGCTTGAGAGACATATAGATGCAAGCAAATCAACTCAACATAATAGAAGCTAGATAAAACCCAATAATTTAATAATAAAGTGCAGGAGGTGTTCACTAACCAGAGTATAAGCAGTTAAAGTCTTGGGAAAAAGCTTTTATGACTAAGATTATTCTAGAGAGTCTAACAATTCTAACAGTAGTAATTTACATGAAGCATCTCTATCAGGTATCTTTCTTGAAATCTAAAGTCATGCTTCTTAAGGTTGATTTGGATTACTCCAATGTCTCATGTTCAATTTCCTCCAATATTTCAATTAAATTCCCTTAATTAAAGAATTAAATAATTAAAGAATTCAAAAATAAACTAACTCCCCCTAAATTAAGGAGTTTTTGTTTTCACCCTTTTATCTTTTATCTTTTTCTTTTTGTCACAAAATGACATAGTTGTTGATGGCAAAATTCCCCTTCTACAATAGTAGTCACCAGCAACATAATCTCGATCAACGCGTGGTAGTAATTCCTCATTCCTCCTACAAAAAGATGTCTGGATGGGTTGTCCGGACACACCCTCCGATGATTAAGTTAGTCTTTTGGAAGTTGTTGGAAAATAAAGTTTTCCTCTGGGAGTGTTGCTCCGTGATTTTCGTCAAGGATGCTTACCTTCCTGAGAGTCTCCTTAGAGTTTATATATGAGTCAGAAAGTATGGCCCCGCTGTGCTAGCGGGTCCCATCGTCATGATTGCGACTTATAGGGTGGCAAAGCAATCATGACATTTTTGGTACCAGTTGGCGGCTGTCAGGAAGGTATTCAGGCGGCGGATGTCGCCTCAATTTATGACTTTAAATATCGGGGATGCGTCAAGCACTCTGAGAAGATTTGGGAATATCTTGTCGAGCGTATCTTGCATTAAAGATAAGTGACAGTTCAGGAGACTTGGTCATCAGTATTATCGAAGTTTGCTTTTTGATTGTGGGCGGAAATGGATCTGGCGAATCCCGAGTGTCTGACGAGCCAAGCTGTCCGGGGAATCTAAATTGTCGACTGTGGATGTTCTCCAGGTAAGCGCTATTAGAGGATCCGGACATGTCTGACCGGGGAAGTTGAATCGCCCTTCTCTCCCATCCGACGTCAAGTGCCGGATGTGAAATATATGGAGAAGGTAGGACGTCGGCCGGACAGAATTCTTTCCCGGGTGGAATGAGCTATGTCGCGCGTCGCAAAGAGGACCGTCTGCGTGTGCAAGGGAGAGAGAGCCATGTGGCATTTTTTAGGGAGGATCCCACAATAGTGACATAAATATCAACACAAGAAAGCACACAAAAGATAAGGAGAAAGAGAAAAAGAGAGGATATACATACATACATACGTACATACATACATACATACATATATATATATATATATATATATATTAAAAATAGGACTCTAGATACATAAGATAAGCAATGAATACAACCCAGATCAACAAACGCACATAAAGAGAAACAAAATAACTAAGTGTTTGATCGACAAAGTAGAACTCGAAGCATGTGTATATGATCATGAGAAATCTACTGCAAGTGAAAACGGAAAAATCTATGGACAATGCAGTGCTGAAGTATATGCACGGAAAGAGCTAACAACACCTATCTTCCAGTGATGCACAAGTTTTTCTTATAGGATCTATCTCATGCATCAAAACTTGACTGACTTGACCTTCACTGACACCATCTTTATAGAATATGATTCTGTGAGGTTCTATGATTAGAGAAGAAAATGAACTCACAAACTCAATGCAATGATAAGGGACAGAAGAATAATATCGAATTAGGGGCTTCTGATAGAGTAAACAATCCTTTGGTAAAGAGATGGGGTTGAAAGGAACCTGAAGCGAAAAACCTTGAAGGGGTTCAAGTGTCCCAAATGGGGTAACGTAGCCATATATAAGAGAATACCAAAGGACACAAAAACTAAGAAAATTTTGGAGAAAATTTAAATCGCTAGAATGTTTTAAACGAAGTGTAAAACGATACTATCAAGTGGAAAATGCGAAAAACAAAGAAAATTGACTTAAAATGACAAAGAGACAGAGTCCCAAAATGCTTGAGAGAATAGAAAAACGTTTAAAATGTCAAAAGGAGCACTGGATGGGTTTTTATACTCAAATGTACCACTAGATGCAGATTAGTGCTCAAGCAGGACGCTCGATGGATGCACCGTTGGATGTAACTAAGAGTGCTTGAGCGATAGAGACGTTGGATGTGGCTTGAGCGCTTGAGCATTAAGGATGTTGAATGCAATGCTCAAGCGACCATAACCTAAATTAAATTTTAACAGAGGATAGTAGACTCAATTAGCTAACATATAAACAAGGGTTGGCACTAATTGAAACAAATTTAAACTAAAAAAAGCAAACAATTAAGTTCATAAACTTTCAACATTAGCTCTATCAATAATGGATGAAGTAAGTTACTTCAGATAGTACACATCAATCCAAACAAAAATGAGGTTTCAAGATCACAAATCAAAGTTAATCATAATCTCATATTCGAAAACCCAATGCATAACCATCAATGTATAAGAAAGCCAACATAGAAACATAAATATTGATTTTCAAAGGAATACAAATTATTGTCTAGTTCTATATTTCGAAATTAATCACTTAGAAGAAATCCAGTCATGCATTTAGTAAAATTAAAGAACACATCCAGTCAATTTGAACTAATCTCCATATTTTTGTTTAACAAAGTCTCGTTGATCTACATGTAACATAACTTGATTCCCCCTTAATGTGATTTTTTTTTTCTTTTGAAAGTGGAGGCATTGTACACCATGATCAATTGATTTTTCTTTTTGTTTTCATTCATGGGGGTGTTTCCAAATGTTGCAAGTGAGCAACATACCTTTAAGAGCATGAATCTTGGATAAGAGTATAAGAGTTATGCTTAAGCAAAGATTCAATATTTTGTACTGACTCGCCTCAGAAAACAAATAATGATTATAGTCAAATAAGGTATATGGATGATAAGATTTGAGCATGACAATGGATCATTCCAAAGCAATCAAAGTCTACTTTATGAGTTCAACTTAAAAAGTCTCTTTCTTGATCAAGTACAAGATGTAACCAATATTGAATTTCCCATATACAAAGACATTTTATTATCAAGAATCAAATACATCAATAGTGATTAACAAATAACTATGAATCCTTTTACATCAAATCTTGTAGATATAGTATATTTCTCTAAATCACAAACTCGAAACATTACTAATCATGCTAATATATCAAGTAAATAAACAAAAATTATATGCTCAAAACAAAATAAGTCCAAAGAAAACAAAAATATATAATCACTACACTCAAAACCTTTAAAGCCTATACTTATGATGATCAATCGATTAGGTATATACCTAGGGATTTCCTAAGGTACTCAAACCTAAGAAAATCCAAGGGTTTGGTAAGAATATCTGCTACTTGAAGTTCAATGGGAACAAACTCTAGAGAAATGACATTTTCATCAACAAGATCCCTAACAAAATGATGATGGATTTCAAAGTGCTTAGTACGAGAATGAAAAACAGGATTCTTTGAGATATTTATAGCACTAGAATTGTCATAGTGTATGAACATGATCCCTTGGTCAATTCCATAGTTTTTAAGCATTTGCTTCTTCCATTGGAGTTGCATACAACAACTCCCAACAATAATATACTCAACTTCGACGATAGATAAAGATATAGAGTTTTGTTTCTTACTAAGTCAAGCCACAAGACAATCAGCAATAAAAAAACAAGCACCAAATGTGTTTTTTTTTATCCTCAACGTTTTCAACCCAGTCAACATCGAAATACCCAACAATCACAAAAGAATAACCATAAGGATACCACAAACTATAATCAAGAGTCTCATTTAAATAACAAATAATTCTTTTAACAGTTGTTAAGTGTGATTCTTTGGGGTTTGCTTGATATTTAGCACAAGCTTCAACACTAAAAGATATGTCAAGACAACTCATAGTGAGGTAAAGTAAGCTTCCTATCATACTTCTATAAAACTTTTGCTCAACATCTTTTCTAAATACATCCTTACTAAGCTTAATGGTAGTGCTCATAGGTGTCCCAAAGTGTTTAGAGGATTCTAAACCGAATTTCTTAACTAATTTCCTAGCATATTTGGATTGAGAAATAAAGATTCTAGTTTTTAGTTGCCTAATCTGCAATCCCAGGAAGAAGGTTAATTCACCTACCATGCTCATCTTGAATTCAGTCTTCATCTCTTTGGTAAAACTAAGGGCAAAGTCACTAGAGGTAACTCCAAAAACAATATCATAAACATAAATCTGAGCCACTAATAACTCATCATTGGACCTATTTATAAACAAGGTTCTATCAACTCCCCATTTTTCAAACTTTTTCTCCAGAAGATAGGTTATGAGGCTCTCACACCAAGCTTTAGGAGATTGTTTTAATCCATAAAGAGCTTTCTTCAACCTATAGACATGATTGGAGAATTTCGAGTCCTTGAAACCCTTAGGCTACTCAACATAAACCTATTCACTCAAAATACCATTAAGAAATGCACTCTTGACATCCATTTGGTAAAGTTTTATCCTTAAGGAGCAAGTTATTACCAAAAGTATCATAATTGATTCTAATCTAGTTACGGGTGCAAATGTCTCTTCATAATCAATTCCCTCTATTTGTGAGTATCCTTGGACAACTAGTCTAGCTTTGTTTCTTACAATGAACCCATTTTCATATTGTTTGTTCTTGAATATCCATTTTGTACTTATGACATGTTTATCTTTAGGCCTAGGGACTAAGTACCCACACATCATTCCTAGTAAATTGATTTAAGTCTTCCTAGAGTGTGGTAGTCTAAGATTCATCTCCTAAAGCTTCATCCACATTCTTTGTCTCCAATTAGGAGGTATAACATACAAGAACCATCTCATTTAATCTTGATTGTCTCCTAGTAACCACACGTTCATTTACATTACCTATAACATTTAAGATTAGGTAGGTCTTATGTATTTTAGATCTATTTTTATCCCTTATTTCTTTAGGAGTTTCATTTAGAGGTACACCTTTATCATTGTTAGGGTCAATATGTCTCTTTCAGGGATATCTTTAGTAGTCTTTAAGACTTTAAGGTTATCTCCAATTGATTTATGGGTTAAAATTTGATTATCAATTATATCCTGATAGTATCATTTATAACTACATTATAATATTCTTGTATGACTTGTGAATTTTGATTACATACCCTGTAGGCTTTACTCTTAAGAGAGTAACCTTGGAAGATACCTTCATCAAATTTAGCATCCAACTTTCCAAGGTTCTTCCCATTCCTAAGAATGTATCATTCACTACCAAAGGTCTTAAAATATTTAAGATTAGGTTTTCTCACAATCCATAATTCATAAGATGTTTTCTTTGTTCTTGGTCTAAGAAAAATCCTATTGGCAGTATAACATGCAGTATTAATAGCTTCTACTCAAAATTGCGTAGGGATATTATGCATGTGAATCATCACTCTAGCCATCTCTTATAGCACCCTATTCTTTTTTTCCACTACTCCATTTTGTTGAGTAGTTCTAGGATGTGAAAACTCATGTTTAATTCCTTTTGAGTCACAAAAGAGGTCAACATCCACATTATCAAACTTTTTCCCCCTATTACTCCTAATCCTTACAATTGGATGACCAATCTCCACTTGTATTCTATTGAATAATGACTTCAAATGTTTTATGGCCCCAAATTTCTCTCTAACAAAACTCACAAAGGAGTAATCTCGAAAAATCATTTATAACCACATGAACATATTTTTTGCCACCTCTGCTTTCAATTCACATTGGACCCATAAGATCCATGTGAAGAAGATTTAAAGGTTTAGTGGTCCTTATCTCCTTAACCTTTTTGTATGAAATCTTAGTTTGTTTTCTTTTCATGCACTCACTACAAATGGGTTTAGGTTCACCACTAAGTTTAGGGATACCTCTAACTTTTTCAGTATTTACTAAGTGCACAAGATCCCTATAATTTATGTGATCTAGTCTTTTATGCTAGACTTTAGTAGGATCGAGTTTAGCCTTACTATACGTAAGAGGTGTTCTAGAGTTAGGATTTATGGCATAAAAATTATTGATAGTCTTATATCCTATGAGGACTACTTTTCTCTTTTTATTAACTATCTCCGCATAAGTCTTGGTGAAAATTCACTTTATGGTCTTTGTCTCACATTTGATTAATGCTTTAAGAGGTTTGCCTTGAGTTCTTCAACATATAGAACTTCATTTAGTTTAGGAAAACCAAGGATAACTATACTAACCTTGTCTTTCACATGAGTTAGGTTTCCATCTCCAAAAATAACAATCCCACCATCATAATTTTCAAGAGAAGTAAAAGAGGATTTGTCTCCTTTCATGTGTCTAGAGCACCCATTATCAAGGTAACACTTACTAAAAGATTCATCTTTAAGAGAATTTAACACAAATTGACATTTGGACTTATCCTTTCTCAACCAAATTGGTTTAGTCCTAAGTGGTGTCTTGGAGGAACTATATTGACTTCTTGGTTTCTGATTGGTTTTATTATCTTTCCTATTATTCAAGATGTTATTTTTAAGGGAATTAAAGTCATTTATAAGTCTATTCATTTGTTTCAAATCTTTTTAGAAACCTAGTGTAGTATCTAAATTGAGAATGTTCAGTTTTCTTATAGTGTGTACATAATGATGTTTTTTTAGGAGATTATACTTGGTTAGGGGTATTATCCTTACCTTTGACAAACACAATTTTTCTACTACAGGGAGTTTCATCTTTGTTAATGTACCCCAATCCTTTCTTCTCACCAAGGTTTTACATTTATCAAGAATTTCATTAAGCACTTTAGTTCCAAGGTGAAAATTTTCATTCACAGATGAAGAAGGCATTATTCTTGATCTTTTGAGTGAGGGCATTATTCTTCTCAAAGAGACAATGATGCTCAGATTTAAGAAATCTAATTTTCAGCATTAAACACATCAATCTTATTTTTGGTAATTTTAATGGAATAGATTATTATGAAAATTAGATTCCATATTTAAAAATATCTATCAAATTGAAAAGGTGTAAGAATAAGGAAATTAATTTTATAAGGAATTTTGAATATGAGAGCTAAAGCTCATTTCTAAATGTGTTCTTAAGGATTTAAAATATTTTTCTTAAATTTATTTTGAAAATCCTTGAAGAATTAAATCTTTCCTACTTGGATAAGGTGCTCTAAAGTTTTCAAAATTTTATAAATTGCAAGTTTCCTTATTACACTAAAGTTTCCAATTTGGATAATAAATATCTTATGGAAATTTTCATTAGAAATAATTTATCATTAAAGGTAAGTACCAAAAGGATATTTAATAATTTGATGAAAGTAAATTTCTTTAAAAATATTTCCTAGACAAAATATTTATTAATTGGAATTGTGTGAAGAATGAGAATTTTTATGAAAATAGATTTTAAAATTTGAGAGTGGACATTTGATCAAAATTCATTTTTGGATAAAATAGTCTCATAAAAATTTTGAATTTTGCATATGGGCATTCTCCTGTAACACTGAATTTCCAATTAGGAAATAAATATTTTTGAAAATTATCAAAGAAGATAATTTATTCACCAAGATAATTACTAATGTTTTAAAAGCTCTTAATTAATTCAAAAGATTAAGTGGAAGAGGATCATAGGCAAACTCATAGCCTCCAAGATCGAGCTCATCTTGATTTTGGGTGCATCACCATCCTAAAGAGATGGTGGTCTAAGGAACCAAGGGATATGAACCATTCTTTATGGACGAGAATATATATGTTTATAGTAGGAGTGGTCAATCCTAAAGTGGAATTCTTCACTTAATTAGTAACATTGATGCCAAGGATCTTGGTCACAAACTTAGACATGAATTGGTAGAATCACCTAAAGTGGTCACACTTGCATGAGCTAAGGGCTAAACATAAAGGTATGTTGATCAATGCCTTATGATAACTTTTGAAGTTTAAGGCAAGGTGATCAATTAGAGAGGGTCTCTACCCTAGTAATAAGAATCATGACTTGCCTAAAGTATGCATGATTCTTATGATACTAGTATACCTTGCAAAAGGACATGTAGTTTGAGAGCACTGCATTTTTACTAAATTATTTACCAATTTGCCTTAAACACTCAATTCCTTTTATTAATACATGGAATTATTATATTTGTTACAAATATCATTCTTTAACTTGTTACTTCTTATCTCATGTTTAAATTGGACCTAGTTATAGACTGAAATAATTTCAATATAGTATTAATTGCATAGAAGCTAATTTAGGTAAAGTTTGTTATTTCTTTTTAACAAACCTAGTATAAAAAAATAATAAATAAATAAAGAACCATATCAAAGGTGGCATGAGACGGATTAGAAGACCAAGTGTCTCATACATGGGTCTTTGGATAGCGTGTTGCAAAAGAAACATATGTCTATTGTCATGGTCTATGACATTCTCTTTAAAGTTGTAAGGATTATTTGGTGATAAAGGCAAGTCAATTAGACAAGTTACCCTTAAGACTATTATGAACACCAATATTCATGTTATCCTAGAGATTTTACCAGATTCCTTTGGAAGGGTAAGAAAATTCTCAAATAGTGGAAGAGTGTTCATATGGAAGCCAAGGTACTTCAGGCTCTTCTACTAAAAAGAAGAACAATAACACTAAATAAGGAAAGTTCAAGAAAATGAATGAGAGAACAAACTCATAGGCAGTGATTCCTTTGTGACCTTTTAGGACACTAGAAAATGAATGCTCGAGGTGCCTAAGGAGAGGCAAGTACACATCATATTCTCCTTGTTAATTAAATAGTGGTGGATTCATTCCAGATCTCTACTTTCAATGAGTGAGAAGGACATATGATGAGAATGTACTTACCTTAGCTTTAGTTGCAAGGTTAGTTGCGCAAGTTAGTGGAAAGTATAACCTCTTTTATGTGAGACTCCATTATCACTTTGCCAAGTAATGAGAATAGCCAGATCTTACTAAAAGAAGTAACCTAGTAGTAATCAAACATTTGGCTTCTAATGCCTAGGCCATATTAATCCAAACAGGATCCAAAGACTGGTTAAGTTTAGACACTTTTATTCTAGAGGATCTTTCAGTTTACAAATCATGTATAGATGGTAAAATGACTAAGAGGTCACTTTATTTCTGAAGGACATGGAACTAAGGAATGTTTAGAATTAGTGCCTACTAATGTGTATGAATATTTTTGTGTTTATGCATGGAAAGTATGGGTATTGATCATTTTATTAATAAATACTCTAGCTTTGGATACGTAGATAGGAAATTTGATACCTTAGATACATTCATTGAATTTAAAGCAGAATCAGATAACCTATTAGGTAAACATATCAAGACACTTCAATTAGATCAAGGTAATGTGTTTAGTAAGTCCGATTCTTTCTATAAGGAGCATGGGATAATATCCCAATTATGTGCACCAATGACTCCATTGCATGAAGTAATGAAAAGAAGATATCGAACTTTGATAGACATAGTGAGTTGATGATTGGTTTCTTGTCAATTCCCATATCTATTTAGGAGATTCCTTGAAGGTTGTATTTTACCTCTATTACTAGGTCGATACCTTTAACTTCCAAAAGGGTGTGAATATGTTGTAAACTTAGTTTAAGATAAATTCACATATGAGAGTGTCCAACACTTGTATTAAACATAAAGGTAGACTAATTTGAAGCAATGTAAGAAGTATATCAATTTATAGGATATCCAAAAGGATCTTGAGATTATTACTTTATAGTTAGGATTATCATAAGGTGTTTGTTGCTACAAATATCAGATTATTGATGAAGACTATATGATATGTAATAAGGCAAACAATGATATAGATTAAAGAATACTAGAAGATAGTCCAACTATCCACAATATATTATGGATCCAAAGGTATAGAGACACCATTCCCATTACTTCTAGTACATGAGTACCTCATCATAGTGGGAATTATGATAAAGCAATGAGTGTGTCGGTGCTCATAACCCTACAAGGAGCTATGAAAGGATAGTTAGAGTCCTTGTGATTTTAATGTAGTCTGGGTTCCTATCGAAGCACTTGAAGGAATAAAACTCGTAAGTGTAAGTTAGTCTACAAGAAGAACAAAGGAGTAGATGGAAAAGTTGAGATTTATATGATTATGTTGTAGCTAAAGGTTATAGTTTGAAACATTATTTCGACTATAGGAAACCTTTTCACCAGTAGCCATACTCAAATCCATCATAGTACTCCTATCCATTACAATGCTTGAGCATTAGCCAAACAATCACATGTTCCGTCTTAATTTACATGACTAATCATTTCACAACAATCGATTGTCTATAACTCAATATGATTGTTTGTTTAGTCTTCAACTCATATACCTTTACAATCTTTGAAACATAGTTGGGTGGCTGACATTTAGAAAATCAGTTTTATTGGTTCAGGAAGCTCCATAGCTTTTGCTTTAAGAAGCTTATCAAAATTTGCTTCTAACATGCATTGAAGGTATATTTAACTTCTCCTCTCCTCAAAAAGAGTAGAAATGTTTTCTGGAAACCTTTTTTCCCTCTACCCTTGTTCATCTTCTTTCCATACTTGACAACAGCTGCCATCTTCTAAAAATCTTTGTATTTATAAAAATTTGTATCTGTGATCAGAGTTTGGTTATGGCTAAACACTGTTGACTAACAAAAGTTTTATTCTCTACATGTACAGCTTTTGAAAACTCATCAAACAAGAAAAACAATAGAACAAAATTTCATCTCTCTATCCTTCCTCTCACGTTGGGTTCCTTATTTGCTCATACCCTCGCAAGCTCTCTAAACAGAAGCTCTCCAATGCCTCAAAAATCGAGATCATACCACTCCTTAAGCAACTTGAAGCTGCATCATTAACTTGTTTCATGGCTTCTCCATGTCTTATCGTTTGCTTATCCAATCTCTTCTTCATTAACTCTATCGTCCCGTCCAATTCATCCAGCCCTGCGACTCCACTGGCTGCAGTTACATTACCACCCCAATTTATACCTCTTTCTTCATAGAAAGATTTTACCCTTCTCTCATAATCCTTGAACAGATACTCTGCTTTGATTCTTTGCTGCTGTTCCTCACTTTGCTTCTCCCTCAGCTGGTGCAATCTCGAGGCAAAGTCATGAATGGCTTTGAATACTCGGGATTCTGACATCCTCTCAACTGC
The DNA here is from genome assembly GCF_030704535.1 of Vitis vinifera. Taxonomy (NCBI): domain Eukaryota; kingdom Viridiplantae; phylum Streptophyta; class Magnoliopsida; order Vitales; family Vitaceae; genus Vitis; species Vitis vinifera. The sequence continues at coordinate 29,667,876 of NC_081811.1, read as the reverse complement.
CTGGTACCAGTCCTTGCAGACAATGAAAGTGTCTGGAGCCCCTACTCTGCCTGGAGAGAAAGGGGCAATGCCATCAGGAGTTTTTTCTTGTTCTTGAATTATGCACTTGAGAAGCCACCCATTCAAGAATTTGACAAAGGATTTTTGGGCAATGACCCAATCCCCAAAGCATTTTGCCCATTTCAGGCACTCCATCTCCAGCTTCAGAGTTGCTTTCAAGCTGGAATCTCCTGTAATTCCACAACTTGCCACTTGAACATGAGGATTTGCCTCCATGATGTCCTGCAACTGCTTCTGGTGGCACTCGGCCATAAATGTCCACATTCTTATCAATCTGCACACAAGTTCTTGTGTCAATCTGGGAAAGTACTGATTGATTGCATTTTATTTCTCATAATGTCTGAAATATACAGCACGTTTTCCTCAATACTCATCATTCGGAAATTAAGCCTCTCATTTCCATGGGAAATGCAACCTTGGAGAATAGTAACTAAAAACAGAACTATTATTATTACAAGTCAGATATCTGAGGAAAAACATGAATAGAAAAAGGTTCAGTATCCATTCGAAACTGATAAAATACTTCTTTATTGACCACCAAATTTTTAAAATGAGGAAAGAACTAAATACTAAGACTCGTAGACACTAATGCAGAATGGCACAAATCTGAAGTATGACACACCAATCGACTATTTAACCATTTCCATGTAAATATATAACAAAAGCAGCTAAACATTTGGGATGCATCAAATTTAACAAGATGTGATGATACAAATCCAGCTCATTAAGTGAATACAACTGCAATTATTTTGATCGAATTCACAAGTCTTGAGCATCTTTTTTTTCTGGATTTTTCTAGGCTGGTTCATGGTGATATGGCATAATATGTTAAACTATGCTTATAGAGTCGGATAGCAATACAAACACATGGTGATGAAGACTTAAGATTACAAGTTCAACAAAGAAGAACAAGGAAAAACCAGAATCATAGGAGCATGATAAAGCATTCTAAACTCAGAACCTTGAGGAGATGTCTGGTCAATGTGTTAAAGATCGAAAACAATGCTAAAGCCTTAGCTAATTTGATGTTGGCATTTCCATCTTTTACAAGGATGACTAGGAGATCTTCCTGTTTCGACTGTGTTTCACTTGCTTCCAAATTGAAATTCATGCTCACTGGGGTGGCCCTTAAGGTGAGTTTGATCGGTGTTCTCTGTTTGTTTTTGAAGACTACTAATTGGAATCTACGAGGATTGGGATTTAAAAAAAAAAGGGACGATGCATTAAAATTTTCTCCGCATGGTCGTAATGCGGTTCTTTTTCAAGAAACTAAAAACAAGAGCTTCTGAAAGTGACAAAAGTTTAGTAAAAGGACTGAGTGAGATATTATCAAACAACCAGGACTGACCCAGTTGAACCAGCCTTTTATGAAGCCTAAATACTTGTTTCCTTTTTAAGCCTTATATGTTGATTTTGTTTGACAGCCCATGACCATTCCAAAGTTTGAAAAAGGAAAAAGAATTTTTCTAACATTGGGTCTTTGTACTATGGATGAGATATGTTAGCTATATTGCGCACTCAAGTTTTCGGGTAACAGCAAACAATCATCTTAGAATGGCAGCTCAGCCCACATTTCAGAAAACATAAAAACAACTAAATTTTACAAAACTACTTCAGAAATGATAAGCATGAGATTTCACAATTCTAATTCATATCTTAAACAAATGTTTCCGAAAACCACAAGTTCATGTTCATTTAAACTAGGTTTCATAAAGAATAGAACCAAGATTGTTGAATATTCCATGTGTGTTGAACTAAATCTAAACCATGATGAATAATAGAAAATCCCACATCGAAGTGATCAGAAAAGTTATGATTACATACCCTTGGATCAATTCACTCAGTTGTGGCAGCAATTCTTCATCCCGTAACTTGTTTATCCTCCTTGATATTGCATCAACAGCAGTCATAGTAACATTGATTTTTAAAAGCAATCTTTGAACTGAATCAGAACCTACTTCAACTTTACTAGACTCAGCACCTTTCTGAACCAAATCTTTGAGCCTCTTGCATTCCTTATCATACACAACCCTAAGTTTCTCTTCATCCTGAAATTGGTGAAATCACAAACAATTTAGGCAGAAGTTGACCAAAACTGTAGAATTAAAATTTAAAATCCAACCTGAAATTCATTCCAAATACAATGCCATTACAAACAAAACATTTGTCATAGATGAAGGTATGAGTTTCTCCAGAACTGAATGAAAAAACACCTGCCAGATAAATTTATCTAATCAATGCAACTTAAGAAAGTATGAATAGACTTTATTTCTTTAGAAATATCCAAATATAAACCTATCCCTGCCACTTAAGGGAATCAGCTCGTAACCGTTGTTAAGTACACCACTCCAACCACTGGACAGTTTTATTTTTGAAAAGGCACAAAAAATTTAAATGTTTTAGAAATGTTTTATATCAAAAACATCCCAAGCGCATAAATGATCGTCAAAAACAAATTATGTTTGCTCAATGGCCACCAATAACACAATTCTTTAACATGATACATATGGAAAAATATTTTCATAACAAGAAAATAAAAAATCTTTAGATGACACTGTATTACCACATTCAGACAATAAACTTTCCATAAGACAAAATACAAAGATATTAAATTATTAGAATCAAATAGTTTGTTAATATACAAAAAGTGAATAGTGCATAGAATTAGGATGATGCTTTGATTAATAAGTTCTATATATATATATATATATATATATATGTACACACTTTATGTTGAGGGGTTTAAGTAAATAGCTTATTCTTGTAGAAAATTAATATTCAGTCAATATATATAGACCAAATATTATTTTTTTCTATGAGAATAAGCTATTTACTTAAATCTTCCACCATAAAATTATTCTAAGTTCATGTCACACATGAATAAAAATGGAATATGTAGTGTTTACCTATCTTTCGCATAAAATTTAATAATATTTCCTCAAATAAAATTATTGCAAATTAAGCAATCGAAACCAACAAAATCAATGTATTTCATCGTTCATGTGAAATGATTTGAACGAAGATTCTTAGCATAACCTTCTAACTATACCAGCTTTTAGTTTCATACAACTGTGTTTGGAATCTGTAATTACATCCTTTTCTAGTTAAAAATTATTCTCTTTACTAGTAAGGATGGACACTAGGGCAAGTTTTTTGGGAATGTGCACCCCAACCATTCTAATATGAAGGATTTGGGTAAACCTATATGAGGACGGGTATGAGGGTAATTTTAAAATTGAGACCAAATTCAAGATTTCATATGGTTTCACTTTGCTTCCCACTCCCCTTCTCATCTCAAATAGGATGTGACTTTTGCTATATAACTAGAATCCCTCTTTGTCGTGTTGGAGTTGGATTTGGGTGTCTAAGCTTAGAAATGGGGGAACAATTTATGGGAGTTTTAAAGCTAGCTAAAAACCGTCACTATTAAAAAAATTATATATGTGCTCTCTCTCTCTCTAAGAAGTCATCTCTCTCCCTATGAAAACTAGAAAGAAAAATGATTTTTCATTTTGGAATAGAAGTCTTCTTGAATTTTATTTTTTTATTTTTGTTTTCTCCATGAAAAGGAGGGTCAAGGCTCTTGTATTGTGAAAAAGAGTATTTCTCGTATTTATAGTTCCATTCACGACTTGAGGCAAGAAAATTGGTCGATAAAACAACCAATTGAGATTATTGGGCATCTTAAAAGGTAACCCGAATGAAACCTTTTTTTTCCATCATTTTCAATCCAATTCCTCCATCATTGTGAATCCCATATAGACTGACGCATGATATACTTTTTAGTTGTTAGATAGAACCTAAGTACTTTTCTTCAAGTTCAGGAAATAGCTCCTAGAGATCTTTTTTTTCTTATGGATGATACAAGAGTGAAAACAATCAACCTATTGATTCTTCCAATATATCATTTCTAGGTCCAATGGAATTCATAAGTATAGGAAGAAGTTCTGTCAAATAGAGACTTTTTTCTTTCATCCATATTTCAATTGTTAATACAATATTCATTTTCATTTGCTTTATGAAAATTCATTACATATAAAGAGGCAACATTTCAATAATCTAAACATAATTCTATCATTTCTTTCTCACCCTAGCCATAATGTTGTAATTTCAATGCAATTCCTTTTTGTATGGCTTTTAAAGACAAGATGACTCACCATTCTCATCTTGATTTTCCCATTGTAAGTTAACGTCTCATCCATTTTTTTTATTTACTTTTTCTCTTTTTGCTTTGTTAAGAAAACTTGGGAAAGAAAAAGAAGATGGAGATGAACATTAATGGGAATCTGGTTTTGTGATAGAGTTTCTTTTTATTGGAAAGATTTTTGGCTTTGGTTTAAATAGGATGTTGAATGGATCACTTGAATAGAAAACTCATTGCAATAGTGTGAGACGAAGTTCCTTTAAATCATGCAAAAATGGGAATGGGAAACTAACTTTCCCCTCATCTCACATTTGAGCCAAGATCAAAATTAACAATTTTCCTTCAAGGGCAAGGCCAAACATGAGCGACCATCCTAGACACACTCCATTGTCATCCCTTGTTATTTGCATTGAATGACTAGATGTACATGTTATTAACTTCAATGTGACAAAGAGTTTTCCATAACTTTAATGAATGGTGCACCAACATGCAGATACCCAAGTTAACTAGTGGTCTTATGAATTCAACATTTACAGGCATAACACACGCAAGACTAATACTTAAGTCTATGTAACAAGTAGCTAAGAAAATATCATTCAACACTGCGAAATAAGTGCAAGTCATTAGCCAAACCTCATGATCAAAATTTGGATTTTGAGCATAAATTATGGTCTAGCAAGGAAGCTTTGATGTTAAGTGTTGTGTGATAACAACAAAGATAAATTCATCCACACGTAAAGGACAAAGCGCTTAACTCCATTCTATAAAATCATACCTACATCCATGGATGAGAAAAATGTTCCAGTCTACAATAAAGAATGTTAGCACAAGCATGCATAACCCTTTGTTATGAAGAACAACTTTTATTACAACATTCAAGCATGAACATGCATAACACTTGAAATCTTGGAGCTTAAGGAGGCTCGAGGTGTAGGACACAGGAGCACCTAAACTCGAAACCTCAAGGAAGTACATGGTTGAACCACAAGAGCCCTGAAATTTGAAACAAGGGACATGTGTCCATCCTCTGCGTTAACCTAGCGCAAAGACAACTGCTCTTGTCAAATCACATGATGAAGGACAAAAAAGCACTACTTAACCAACTGCTAGTCCAAAAATCAAGGGTGAATGAGAGATGAGTTTCACATCAATGGTATGATTAATTTAGCCACCACCTAATCATATGATAAAAGCCAGCGGAGCATAAACATCCCCTCCTTCTTCCCCTCCCCCCTCAAAAAAGAAAAAGAAAAAGAAAATCTCCCATCAAAGGTAGGCAATAAATTTGGTGTCATCCCTCTTATATTTTCTCAAAAATCTCCTTTGTGAATTGATCATTAAAGGTTCTTGAGCGTGTACCACATAGGTATCATACCAACTTTATATTGACCAAGCCGTTGGTAGCAGGAAGTACTACATGTTAAATAGAGACTTTTATTAGGTATTTACGTGAAAGTGAAATTGAGAAAGTCAATATAAAATCATCAAATAAACTTGGAAATACCTACTATTAATTATATATTAAAATCATAATAGACAAAATTAGAAGAAAAAAAAAACTATGAATAATAGCAAAAGATTTTTAAAATCAAATTTAAGGAAAATATTTTCTTAGATGTTTAATTTTTGATAATCACTAGATCTAACTAGTATAAATGAAAGCAATCATTCCCAACATGCAAATTTAAAGAGGTTTTTCTCTTAAATTAATTGAATAAATTTTAAGTTAAAAAGCCTTTTTAAACAATTCACAAGCTGATAAACAAGTTTTTTACCTATAACAGCTTGTAACGATTAGGAATGACAATTTTCCTGATTTTTCAGGCAACCTGCTCCATCTCTTACCTATTAAGCAAGGACTAAGCATATTTTAAATGGGTAATGGTGAGCTTGGGAATAAAGCGCAAAAGGGGTAGGACGTCCCACATCCAATACGTAGTAACTTTATAGTGAAGCTTGGGGATAAAATGGTAGCCATCTCTGCCACTGCACAGCTCCAATGCCCTCACCGTTGCTGCTTTGACCACTTCAGTTGCTGCTGCTGATTCTTCTTCTGCGACTTCCACTTCCACTTCAGCCACTGTTGCCAACAAGATCGCAACACCACTATTGTCGATCTCCAGCTTTAAGGAAAAAGAACATTACCATCACTAGCCAAGATGGATCTGCTCTTAAAAAAAATGGTGGTTGGGATCAAATCCAGGAACAAACTTGAAAATGTGGAACTCCTAAGGTGGTTCCCTCAATATTTCAAGATCACTGGTCATTGAAAGCTGATATTGATTTAGCTCATCTAGCATCCTCTTGAAAGAAGTACACAATATTCAACCAGGTGCTTTCTCTTTGCAGGGACGTATGAATATAGAGGACAGTAGTTATATGTACTTTCAGACAGGAGTTATAGGAAGTAGAGATGTTTTTAAAGCATATATCTAATTGGCATCAAGGAAAGGACAATGAACCACAAAACAACGATGGTTCAAAAATGAACTTGTAGACGTCCAAATCAGTAGAACGATAAGACAGAATGGAAAAAGAGAAAATAGCTAGACTTTGGTTAATATTTAGATCAAAGGAATGTTAAGGATGTAAGCTGAAAGATCATGAAGCAATAGAGAGAGAGAGAGAGAGAGAGAGTCATTGAAGACTTTGAGAATGAAGTAAGAACACAGAAGTGAAGAACACCAAAGAGAGGGACAAACTAGATAACTCATGTATGGCATTTACAAAACTAGTAACTCCAGCAAAGAAGGAACTCCAATTACTTCAGAAGCTGGATCATTGTTCAATAATAATAGTGGGATTATGATAAACAGACAAATAGCTTATAGTGAAGAAGACACACTTAACCATGCAAATGAAAAATCACAGATTCACAATAAAATGCGCTTCCTGCAGTAGATAAGCACTAAAGCCTTTCATATTTTGAATAAAAAACTTAAGCTTGAGTGGCAAATAAGTGAAGCAGTATGAGTTGGAAAACATATTTGCAAGACACATGTTACAAATAATCATGTCAGGTTGATGCCAGGCATTAGGACATAAAATCAATGGTAAACTCCACATTATATAAGGGGCTCAAGTTTGAGCCTGCAGAAAATCAATTATCACATCATGATCCTTGATTGATAAGTTACATATAACATAAAATTTATTGTTTTCTTAACAGTAAACAGCAGCCTCAATTTTCAAGCATGTAATTAGACAATGCCTTACCTTAACTTCCTCATAAAGTTTCTTCTCCCACACACACAGCTTCTCCAAAGTTGATGAGAGGTTTCCAGATTTAATGAAAACATCCATCTCCAGATCCTTCTTGTTAGCATTAGCAATTTTGAAGGATCTGAAAATTGACTGTCTTGACGGCAGATGAGTGGAGGATGAAGGACCAATGCAATCCCAAATCCGAGAGGAGACCACTGCATGAAAGAACATAGAAGAAGAATGCCGTTAGCTCTCCTGACCAGGGAATTTAACAAGCTATAAAACCATAGAGCATGGTAGGGCAAGAAATTCATATAGCAGTGTGCAATCTTCATCATAATATGTATCATTCTTGTAGGAACTATTATTTTCTAATCATTCCATATATCTGCAGGTATCTTGCATCAAGCGGTTTCCACTTGTTAACAGCAGTGGAACACTGAGCAAGGAAAACTGATAAATGGAAATAAAGGCCTAGACTCATCCTTATGCAACAAAATAGTGTGGTCATCTAACAGAACAAAGAAGAGTGTATTAAAAATTAGCCTAGGCAAACACGTCATAGGAATAGACCAACAAAACAATAAGAGAGTTCTTACCCTTAAATATGGTGCCTGTATACTGATAAGGCAGCTTGCCTGCCTCCAGCAGCATGGACACTTCTTTCCCATAATTAAAGGTGGACAGGAATGCACCTTTAATTTCCTTGACCACTTCCTGAAGGCTCTTCCCTTTCTTCCTGTCATTCTCCTCCTCCATGGTCTTTGATTCAAGGGCATCAGAACTGCCCTCCTCAGCAGTGTTAGCTTCGCCCAAAGTGGCATTGAGTCCACTCTTAAGCTCTTTTGCTGAAGCTAACCCTGCCTCCCCTTCATTTCTCAGTGGTACAGTCTCAGAAACACCATCACCTGAACCCCCTTTTACATGTCCCTCCAGTTGTATCTTCTCTGGAGCTTCTTTCACTGGATCTTGCTTCAGTTCATCTTCCAAGACAGGAATCCCATCCCTCTGTCTCACTTCACTAAAATGAGGGATATTATTACTAGACTCAGTTTCATATCTATCCTGAGAATAGTAGTTGAGATATATATCCTCGATCGAACTAAAGGGATTGAAGTACTCCCAACTAGTGAGTTCAGGTTGAGCAGACATAAGAACAGGAGCAGAGGGAGTATTCTGTACCTGACTGCCATGAGGGACACGATGCCACATATCCACAGAAACCCCCAGAGGCATCCCATTTCCATACTGAGGGAACCTTAGACCCCTGGATGGAGAATTACTTGGAACATCAAAAGATGCCCCATCTCCACCTTGAAGGTGCCTAAGATCTTCCCGCAGAAAATTGATTGGAGCATCAAAGGATGCCCTATTTCTGCCTTGAAGGCGCATAAGATCATAATGTGGGACATTCATTGGAGCAGAAGAAGATGCACTATTTCCATCTTGAGGGTGTATAAGATCATAGAGTGGCACATTAATAGGAACAAAGGAGGATGCCTCATTTCCAAACCTGGGGTGCCTTGGGCCTGATCGTGATGATTCTTGACACTGAACTGTCACAGGATAAACTGGATGATGCTCATATACTGTGGAGGGTGTCTGCACGGATGACTTCACATGGGATACATTTGGATTAGGACCAGTTTGAAATTGATCCCTCACTGGAGAAAGTCCCAGCAATTCCATTTCATCAAAATCAAAATTACTTGGTAACAACCCCAATTCAGAATCAGAATCAGAGTCTGAGAGAGAAAATACCAAGTGTGCATCCTCCCCCAAGATCTCATCATTAGAAACTGAAATTGGTGACTCATCATTACACACTGAAGAACGGGACTCATCATCAGAGGCTGAATTCAGAGACTCATCAATGCACTCTGGCTCCCGGCACTCCTTAGATACTGAATTCTGAGGCAGATCAACACTACTCACCACCCCTTCATCAACAAACCGAGAAAGAGCATCGCCCACATCCAAGAGGGCTCGAATGTACAAAATGTGTGAGGAAGCTAGTGCATACCGGCAATCTGCGGCAGCCATAATCAACTCCTCCCTCTCCTTACACAGACTCAACAATGGTGAATCATCCAATTTAGAAACTGCACAGCCCATTCCCACAAGAACAAAAAAGCAAACTCAAATTAGAAACAGAAACCAAATCCCAAAACCCCCAATTCTCACTTCTCTAAAACTCAGAGAAGAAAACCCACAGTTCAGAATTAGAAAAAACTCAATGAGACACAACACCCAAACGAGATTCTCAGAGAAAAATGAGGCACACCCACAAACATAAAAGAGACTCAGCCAGCAAGTAAAAAGACAACAATTAATACAGGAAAGACACGGTGGTGGTGGTGGTGGTGCTTTTACAGATATGCAAATTTATGATACACACAAATTGAAGAAAAAAGATACAAGATAATTCCAAACATAGAAAAATTCACAGATATGCAATTAAAGAGTATCAGATTACAGTGGGCATGAAATCCAACCTCTGAAAAGCGGTGAAACGCAGCATGCATGAACGAGAATTGCAGCCGCTGGTAATGAGAAAATCCGAAATCCAAACCACAGAAATTTTGGGTGCTTTTGAAGATTTTTGGCCACATTTTGGATGTGGGTTTCGAGGATTTGGTGAGAAGGGTTTGAAGGCCTGATTTGGGGTTTAACTGAAATTAGCTTTTTGGGGTTTTTTGAAGTTTCAGAGTGTCAGATAGATTTGGCCAGTTTTTGAATGCATGAACAGCATGATATGTACGTTGGCACTTTCAGGCGTTTTGAACGCTACCCGCTGTTCAGCGCGTGCGAACATTGCGGCCCACCAAAACATCCATGAACCATGCAATCATAAGTTAAAATATATATAATTTCATACTTAATCTTTTTAGATAATACTTCTCCTATGATATGATATTTATCTTAATAGAATCATTAAGGTGACATTTGATTTTTAACTTTTTACTTAAAAGTAATATGCTTTCACACGGTTTTTTTTTAAAAAAAAAAAAAAATTATTGATTTATTTTTTTAAAAAAAAATTATTGACTTATTATTTATTTTTAAATTTAATTAAATATAAAAAATCAAAATATTTGATTTTTTCTTAATGCTAAAAATAACTTTTTTATTTTATTTACTTCTTAATACTTAATAGAAATAAAATATTAAAAAAACCTAATACTTAATTAATACTATTAAGCACCATTTATTTTAAAATTTTATTTAGAATTAAGTAAAAAGAAAAACACCACTTAAGATTTTTTTTTCGGTATTATTATTGTTATTAATATGAATAAATGAGACAATTGCAAAAGGTAAATGGGTTCTAATATATGTAAATTACAATTTTATTCTCCAAAATAAGGATAATAATGTTATCATATGCATAACAATGAACAAGATGTTTTAATCATAGTAAATATATATGTATGATATTCAATTTTTTTCATATGTATATTTATCTTGTTAATAGAGTGGTACATAGGAATATTTAATAGAATTTTTATTGATTTTTTTTCTTTATTCATGTGATATATGTATATATTTTTAATTCTAATGTGTTATTTGAAACATTACTCATTTTATTATATATTTACTAATAATAAATATATATAACTTAACATTTTATTTTTTGCATCTTATTATTATTATTATTATTAACATGATATGTAGGGTGAGATTCTATATGATTCATCTAGATTTTTCTCATTATTATTATTATTATTTTCCATTTTTTAATGTATTTGAAAATATAATAAACTTTAACATGTGTTTGGCAATAATAAATAGTTATAGATGTATTACAATAAATATATATGGCATAGTATTTAATGGGTTTAGTAGGATTTTTATTAAGGTTTTTTCATTGTTAGTATTATAATTTCTTTTTTAAATTCTTGTCATGTTATTTGAAAACTGCTCATTTTAATATATATTTATTGATAATAAATGTGAATCACTCAATTTAATGTGTAATTTTTTTATCTTATTATTATGGGTAAGATTCCATAGGATCATTTAGATTTTTTCTCATTATTCATATTATTGTTTTTTCTATTTTTATAATTTATTTGAAAATATAATCAATTTTGACATGCATTTCAAGTACTACTGCTGCAAGTTCACTGTCGATGCCGGAGTTATTCTACTGTGCTCTTCCAGGTAAAGCTTTCTACCCCTCTTTCCTTGTATCGATACTTCTTTTTTCTTTAGCTTTGAGTTGTTTTTATCATGCCTACCATTGTTGTTCTAGGGTTTTATAGTCGTTAGAATACTGCTTAAGTTGTGATTTAGGGATTTTCTTATTTCACAAGCATAAATGAGGGTTTTTATGACCTGGTATTGATCACCCAATTAACAATTTTGTAAACGGATTCACTTATCCTAAGGGATTCGATTTCCTTAGTCATAATAGAATTTTGGTTAATTTCTTACACTTCCCCCGCACAGGTGTTTAGTTTATCCACATTCCGTTCCATCTGCATGGATAAGAGAAGGGTAGTTTCAACGAGTGATAGGTCTCAATGGGGCGAAATGGACGCTTCTCAATCCAAGCGCTCCAAGATGGATCTTCTTGTTTCTCAACGCTACCCCCGTTGTGAAACAGTCTGATGTTGTTGACTGTTAGTGATAACGATAATGATCTGAGTTTATCTCCAATGGCTCTATCCTATATTTGAATGTTTATAATCTATGTTTAGACGTTTATCTCTTGTAACAACCTTTGATTTTTTTAGGTTTGATCTGATCCGAATGTAATTCCTCTCTTATAAATATATGTATATACTCTGTATCTGGTAAGCTTTTCCAAAACAGTTTTGGTTTATTTCATGGTATCAAAGCATCTATAAGCTCACGCTTAACTGGATCCTATGGTTGTTTCATCTAATGTTTCCGCTACCTTTAACCTTCCAGCACAAGTTATTTCCATCAAGCTTGATGGTACTAACTTTCTTGCCTGGAGTGCCCAATTAATTCCACTTTTTCGAAGTTATGGCTTGATAGAGATTGTTGATGGTTCCAATCCCCGCCCTCCTCAATATTTTAGTGATGAACTATGCGACCAAGGTGTTCTTAACTCTGCCTATGTAATTTGGCAGTATAAGGATCAAACCGTGCTTGGTTGGATTGTCTCATCCCTTTCTCCTTCAATTGTTTCCACTATTTATGGTTTGGAAACATCTCGGCTAGCTTGGCAGGCCCTCAATTTGCGTTTTGCTGCACCTTCCACTTCTCGAATTTCTCTCATCAAGAGAAAACTTCAGTCTCTTCAGCAAGGCTCCATGTCATGCCAAAGTTTTCTAGATGAAGTCAAATCTCTCTCAAATGAATTATCAATAGTTGGCAAACCTGTTGAGGATTCTGACTTGATTTTATCTGTGCTCAATGGACTCAACTCCTCCTTTCATTCATTTGTCACAACATACATTTTGCTTGCAAATGAAAAATCCATGCATTTTTCTTACTTTCATGCCAAGCTGCTCAACTATGATCTCATGCAGAAATTTCACAATCACACCATTCAACCCGAGACTGGTTCCTATGCTCTTTACTCCCACAAAAATAGTTCTAAACTAGGAGCACGCAGTAACAATATCAATCGGTCTGGCTCTTCAGGTACGTCCAAATTTCCTGGCTCAATTCCATCTTCTTCACCATTTCGACAACCTCTACCCCACTTGCCATCTTCATCTTCTCCACCTGTGTCCCATGATTCTCGGTCTCGATCACCGTGTCAAATCTGCAAAAGAGAAAACCACCAGGCATTAGATTGTTACAACCGAATGAACTATGCCTTTCAAGGGAGGCATCCTCCAATAGAGTTGGTTGCTATGGTTGTTGAGGCTAATACCACCTACTTGAATCAACATCAATGGTACGTTGATAGTGGCGCGAACATTCATGTTACTTCTGATACAGTTAATTTGGCAATTTCTCAACCTTATGAAGGCACTGATACCGTGGGCGTAGGTAATGGGGCAGGTTTGATAATCTCACGTACTAGCACTGCTACTATTAAAACTCATTCCTCTACTCTTGCTTTAAATGATGTTGTTTTTGCCCTCAAGCCTCTGCCCATCTTCTTTCCATTAATAAATTTTATAAGAACAATAATGTGTTATTTGAACTTACTGGTTCCGATTTTTCTGTGAAGGACCTCAAGACGGGGGAGACGCTCATGATGGGGTCCAGTGATAGAGGATTGTACCCGATCAACCTACAACAACTATCATCATCTAAATTTCATGTTTTTTCCATGACTGTTGGGGTTAAGGCCTCTACCGCTATTTGGCATTGTCGTTTGAGACTTCCTTCGTTGTCTACTTAGCATCATGTTTTCTTCATAATTATTCTCTACTCGTTAGTGATTCTTTCAATAAAAAGTCTATTTGTGAGTCGTGTCAACTAGGTAAGTTTAAGCAGTTACCACTTTCTACTTCCTCAAGAGAATCAACTGCTCTTCTAGAGTTAATTCATTCCGATGCATGGTCCACTTCCACTTCATCTTTGAGTGGTTGTCTCTACTATGTTATTTTTATTAATGATTTTACTCGCTTTTGTTGGCTATATCACATTTCTAATAAATCCGATGTTAATGCTACATTTTTCAAATTCAAAATTTTAGTAGAAAAATAATTTAATTATCCCATTAAACAATTACAAAGTGACAATGGTGGTGAATATTGTTCCACCGTTTTTAAACAATTTCTAAGTGATAATGGGATTTTTCATCGGCTCTCTTGTTCGCATACCTCTTAACAAAACGGTTTTGCTGAGAGGAAACATTGTCATATAGTCGAAATGAGACTCACTCTCCTTGCGCAATCTAGATTACCTAAGAAATTTTGGGTCGATGCTTTCTTAACATCCATATTTATCGTTAATCGGTTGCCCACAAAAGTTCTCAATTTTTCTTCACCCTTTGAATGTCTATATCATCTTTCTCCATATTTTAGCTATTTTCGTTCCTTTGGGTGTCAATGTTTTCCGTGTCTTCGACCTTACAGGCCTAATAAACTCTCTTATCGTAGCACACCATGCATTTTCATTGGTTATTGTTCTAATCATAAGGGGTTTGGTTGCTATGATCCTTCTTCCCGACGTGTGTATATTTCCAAAAATGTGATCTTTAATGAGATTGTGTTCCCTGCTCGTGTACAATCTCCTCTCATGGACTCTGGCAACAAAGTTCCCTCGATAGGTAATTCTCTACCCTTACTTCCTTCTCCTCTTTCACACATTTTCCCTTCATCTTCTCCTTCCTCTTCAGTTTCACCACCATACACTATTCCCATAATTCCCACTGACCATGATTTCTCTATTTCACCAGACACTCCACTAGACCTCAACTCTCTTGTTTCCTCTTCTCCTAGCAACATCATTGAGCCCTCATCTTCTGCTCTGACCAGTTCAGCCCCTTCGTATCACGTTGTCACTAGATCACAAACTAGTCATCTTAGGCCTCGCACATACCCTGATTTTCATCTCTATTACTCAACATGTCATCCCCTTCAAGCTTTGCATGCAGGTGTTATTATTTTCGAGCCCCATTCCTATGCTTAAGCTGCTGCTATACCTGAATGGCATTTAGCTATGGAGTGTGAATTCCAAGCTTTGTTGAAGAATGACACCTGGACTTTATGTCCTCGTCCACCCGACAAAAATGTTGTTCCAAGTAAATGGGTTTTTAAATGCAAACGCCGACCAGATGGGAGTATTGAAAGACTCAAAGCACGACTAGTTGCAGTTGGTTATCTCCAACATAGTGGTATTGATTTCTTTGACACATTCAGCCCAGTTATTAAACCATCCACAGTTTGCATGGTACTCGCCCTTGTTGTCTCATTTAATTGGGACATTCGACAACTAGATGTGTCTAATGCCTTCCTTCATGGCATTTTCGATGAAAAAGTTTGTATGGCTCAACCTAAAGGTTTTGAAGATCCTACCAATCCACAGTTTGTGTGTAAGTTGCATAAATCTATTTACGGATTAAAACAAGCCCCTCGAGCTTGGTTTAATCACTTATCCACTGCCCTTTTATCTCATGGATTTGTAAGCTCTCAGGTTGATCCCTCTTTGTCCACCTATCACTGTGACTCTACTCATGCGTTCCTACTAGTTTACGTAGATGGCATTCTTGTGACATCTAATGTTCGGTCATTTATTGATGAGTTGATCTCTAATCTCCAGCTAGATTTTGCTATGAAGGACCTTGGGCAGTTATCATACTTCCTGGGTATTGAAGCTACCCGTGATTCTTTCAGTTTACATCTTCGGCAAACAAAATACATTATTGATCTATTAGATCGTGTCAACCTTATTGGCATATGTCCTTATCGTGCCACATGTGTTTCGGGTCCTAAGGTATCCAAATTTAATGGAGATCCCCTACTTGATCCTTCCGAATATTGTCACATAGTTGGTGCCTTACAATATATAACTCTCACTCGCCCAGATATCGGTTATTCTGTGAATCAACTTTGTCAACATATGCAAGCCCCAACTACAGCTCATTGGACAATAGCCAAGCGTGTCCTACGTTATTTGAAAAATACTCTGGACTTTGGTCTCCTTTACAAACCTAGTTCTTTCGCCATTAACGCATATTGTGACTCGGATTGGGTTGGTGACCCTGATGACAGACGTTCAAGGTGTGGCTATAACGTGTTTGTTGGTCCCAGTCTTATCTCTTGGTCAGCAAAAAAATAACCAGTGGTCTCTAAATCAAGCACTGAGGCTGAATATAAATGTCCGACTCTAGTTACCGTTGAAGTATATTGGTTGTGTCTGTTGTTATGTGAATTGGAAATATCTCTTGATTCTCCTCCTGTTATCTAGTATGATAACATTAATGCTCTTGCACTTGCATCTAATCCTATTTTTCATGCCCATTCTAAGCATATCGAAGTGGACTATCATTTTGTGCGTGAGAAAGTATCACATCGAGACATTATTTTGGAGCACATTTCGACTTCTATTCAGCCTGAAGATATTTTCACCAAAGGCCATACGGTTGATAGATTTTGTTTCCTTCATGACAAACTGGCTATCTACGATTTTCCTGCCAGTTTGCGGGGGAATGTTAGTGATAACGATAATGATCCGAGTTTATCTCTAATGGCTCTATCCTATATTTGAATGTTTGTAATCTATGTTTAGATGTTTATCTCTTGTAACAACCTTTGATTTTCTGAGGTTTGATCTTATCCGAATGTAATTCCTCTCTTATAAATATATGTATATACTTTGTATCTGGTAAGCTTTTCCAGAACAGTTTTGGTTTCTTTCATTGACTCAATTCTATTCCATTCCATGGAGGACATAGTGTCAAGTTCTAGTAGTCCTACGTCGAGCCACCAATCGTGCTTAACTTCCACTACTGAAGTTCCCAACGAAGAGAAACTGAATGAAATCCTTAGGCGTTTTCCCATTTTCACTAGTGTAGAACCACCCGTGAATGTTATGAATGAAATCTTCCTTGCAACCTAGAGGGTTCCAATTGAGGTGAACAGCGACCCAGAGAAAGACTTTATTGCTCAGATCACACATGACACTCCCAGCAATACCATTGAAGTAGTTATTGCCATGCTTGAGTATGTCACCTTCTAGTCAGCAGAAGTGGTAAGCTTTCCTTCTTAACTCGTTTCCTTAGTTTGGTTTTGCAACCATTTTAATTGATTTTTTGTTCAAATTGTAGCCAAGGCTCACAACTTGATGAGACAGCACAACCATTTATTCCAAAGAGTAGAGATAGCCAAAAGGGTTAGAGCTTACGAAGCGTAGGCAGTAAACGAGCAACAAAAGTTACACTCAGAGCTTGAAGTTGCCCGTGTCGCAATTGGTAAGGCCTAAAAAGAGGCAAAGATCGAAGCAAGTATGCTACAAAAGGTTGAATTGGAGAATGAAGCATTATAGGCAAATATTTAAGGCCTAAATATAGAGAAAGTTTCCATGGAATTAGCCAAGGTGAAAGCTAAAGAAGAAAGAACCCAACTAAAAATCACTCTTGAGTAATCTCACACTGACTTTGCAAAGGAAAAGAAGGAGCTCGAAGTAGTGTACCAAAAGCAAGTGGATAATATGTATTTCTATGGGAACGGGTACCGCATAAAAAAGCATGGAATCAAAGATGATATTCTTGACATTCTTTATGATAACAAGACAAAGCCGAATGAGGAGATTCCCATTCACGATGCTCTAGGTGCCCTTGAAAACAGTGGAGCTAAGGCTTGGTCTAGCAATGTGGCCGAATAGGCTATAGTTTTATGCAATGACTTTGACATTTTTTTGGACATTTTTCGTGAATAATCTATAATTTTTGGATAATTTGTGGGATGTTTAAGCCTTTTAGGATGATATAAGGGTTTTTTAGCCTTAAACACTTAGATGGTATATAGACTTTTAAGCATTTACAGTATTTGAATAGTATACGCCCTGAGGGTGTTTCCTATTTATATTTGCTTATTTCTACCCGGATATATACATGGGTATTTGTCTTGTGCTTTTTGTACTATTTTCACCGGTTACTATTTTGGAAATGTGTTGAATTAATTGCTGGTTTACTTTCATTGGGTTTGGATTGAATGTCAAAATATTGATTATAATGTATACAGGTGATAAACTTTAAACATTTGGTTGTATAGCAGGTAATACTAATTAAGAGATAAAGTTTTTTTTTCTTTTGTGGAATGTGTCTCTTCAGCATAAATTCAAATTTTTTCACTGTGTATAGAAATTTTTCAAGAGACACTTTCAATGTAAACCCATTTTTTTTTTTAAATTATGGAAGGTATCTCTTCAAATGACACTTTTAGTATAATTCCATTTTTTGGGAATTGTGGAAGGTCAAAATTCGAAATTTTCCACCGTGTATAGAAATTGTGGAAAGTGTCTCTTGAAGAGACACTTTCAATATAAACCCAATTTTTAAAAAATTATGAAAGGTGTCTCTTCAATGGACACCTTTAGTATAATTCCATTTTTTGGGAATCGTGGAAGGCGTCTATTCAAAATTCGAAATTTTCCACTGTGTATGGAAATTATGGAAATGTGTCTCTTAAAAAGATACTTTTAGTACAAATCCAATTTTTTTTAAAATTATGAAAGGTGTTCAAATATAATTCCATTTTTTTGGGAATTGTGGAAGGTATTGCTTCAACATAAATTCGAATTTTTCCACTATTTGTATGGAAATTGTGGAAAGTGTCTCTTGAAGAGACATTTTTAGTATAAATCTAATTTTTTAAAAATTGTGGAAGGTGTCTCTTCAAGAAACACCTTTAATATAAATCCAATTTTCTGGAATTGTAAAAGGTGTCTCTTGAAGAGGCACTTTTAGCTTAAATTCATTTTTTTTTAAAATATTTATCATGATTTTAAAAATTGTGGATGGCAAAAACTGTCATAGATTTATCAATATTTTCCCAACTACCATTTTTTAATAATTATTTTTTAAAATTGCTACAAAAGTTAAAAAAAAAAACCCAACTTTAACATGTAAGGATGACAGCGAGGCAGGTTTGGGACTAAGCACCCCATCCAAACCTCATTTTGTTTATTTATATCTATTTTCATGTCAGCCTAAAAAATAATTTTAAATGAGATGGGATAGGTATAGGAAATTCTCATGCCATAATTTTAAAAATGTTTAAATTTATTTATTTATTTATTGTTTTTAAAATTTAAGCTTTTATATGTCATAAGTCAAACATTTTTAGACGTACATGTGGCTTCTTGATTGGACGAATAACAACCCTTAATCTTCAATGGAGAGTAAGTCACTATCTAAAAAGACTTCTATGACTAAACATAAATTGAACAAAATTGTCAACATACAGTTTTAAACACTTATAATATGCTTGAGGATGAGCTAGAAAAAGAGTACAAGGAGCCATTACAAATCATGATTATTGAAAAATGCTACGAAGTGTATTTGTTTAAGGAACCATGCAAGACATTTATACATGAATATGTTGTTGAAGTATTGAGTGGACATGGGATGGGTGTCATGATTCTTTCAAGATTGAAAAGAATTTTTTTTACATATCATTTTGTGAAATGTTGAAGGTTATAGAGTTGTTAAAGGGTTCAAGGTTCGTTTCTATATAGGAACAAGTGGGTTTTCATGTCATTATGCGAAGTACTGAAGAATAAAGGATTGTTAAAGGATTCAAGATTTGTTTCAATAGAAGAATAAGTGAGAATTTACTTGATCATTATTGCTCATAATGAGCGAATTCATATCATTACTGAAAGCTTTCGATATTTAAGAGAAACAATATGTCGTCATTTTAGAAAGGTGTTGAAGGCAATAACTTGTCTTAGCAAAGAAATAATTATCCCATCAAATTTGAATAAAATTGTACTAGACATTTGGTGTAATCCAAAATATTATATATATATATATATATAAACTCCCACATAATAAGTCACAAGGAGAATATGTGTATGTTTGAAATCAAAATCATACCTTGAAAAAAGGATAATATATATATATATATATATATTTAATATTAGATTCTTTTGTGTAATGTATATTTGAATAGGAGTTATAGACAAGACCCATATAGATGCATATGTTTCAATGAAACAATAAAAATTATATTGTGAGAAAAAAATGGAGTCCATTCAATATATTATGTGTGAATGTTCGTTCCATATGCAATTTATACGTGTGACGAGGGGATGGGAAGGAACAATAAATGACTCTAGAATTTTTTTAGAATGTGTGACCAATCCAGATAATAGTTTCCTTTTTCTCTGTGCGGTATTTTTATACAAAATTAAATTTACAAATGTGGAACTCACATGAATGTGTTTTCCAAATATATCGATATATCTGATTTTATTTTTCCATATCACAACAAAATATACTATTTACATGATTATAGGGGAAGAGGGCATCATTCTCATAGCTTAGAAAAGAAATTTAGTTAGACACTCATCACTTACAGTGATGCTTTGGAGTGTTAAAGGTTTGAATCTTAATTTAAAGCAAATGCCTTCATATAGTTTTTAAGTGAAAAGATATATGGTCATTGCTTGTTGTGTTATTCATAATTTTATAAGGATGCATGATTGTAGAGATCCTACATTTCAAGAGTAGATGACTTATACCCTTCATTTACCATCCAATAGCACCCAAGTGAAGGAAAATATAAATGACGATGTTATGGAGATAAATGTTACTCAACCTCGATTGCATTATATGACTCATGTTTGTAATGAGATTACTAAAGAAATATCGACTGATGTAAATTGAATAATAGTAGATCATCTTTCTAACTTTGTATTCTTAATTTTGGTTGTACTTACAATTATTATTCATCGACAATTTAGAGTTAATTAGTAAAATGACTTTGCATGTCTTTTTTGTTCATTTTTATTTTTTTATTTTCATTTTTTTCACAAGCAATCTTGAAGGTTTGTTTAGTAACTATTTTTTAGAATAATTTTATGTTCTCCGAAACAAAAAATAAAAAAAATACATTTGATAATAAAAAATTATTTTTATTGTTTTATGTTATTTTTATCAATTTTCTAAGAGTTGTTTTAAAAAATAATTATACAAATATGTAAAATAATTACAAATAAAATATTAGATACAAATATTATTTTTAAACCATATTTAAAAATATTAAAAATATTTTAGTTTTTAAATATATATTTATTTTATAAAAATTAGTGAATAATTTTTAAAAAGTGTTTCCAAAATTATTTTTTAAAATTATTTTCGAAATAAATTAGCCCAAACTTTTTAAATTGATCTGTTTTATCAATAATATCATCCATAATATCTTTTAAAATATATTTATACAATTATATTAATTTGCAAATGTAATTTTGTTTATTCATTATTAGTTTTTTGGAAGAAGAAAAACGGGAAAAGTAAATTTAAAAATTGAAAAAAATAAATTAGGAAAAATGAAAAAAAGAAAAAAAGAAAAGAAAAAGGTGAGAAGCAGGTAGACAAGTAGAGGACATTCTGTCGTGACATCCACTCAAGCACTGTCTGAAGATGGGATCAGTTGGCAGTGTAGAGAGAGAAAATTTTTAGAGAGAGAATCTCACTGAGAAAGTTTGAGAAATTTTGGATCTCTTTACGTATTTGCCTGATAGTGCTGCTGTCTTCATGCCTACTCAAGATGTTCGTTTCCTTCTCTGATTCTTAACGATATTTTATTTATTTTTCTTCTTTTTTTTTTTCGTTCCTCTTTGTTAATTTTGTGTATTGGGTATTTGTAGAAATTGGTACTATTTTCTAGGTCTAATTAGTCATCTGATGATTTGGGATTTTGAGTTTGTTTATGCTCCTTATGGTTGCTGAGAAAATGTGGAGAAGAAAATCTATTTTTCTTTTTTGTTATTTTTTTGTTCACTTTGTGTATTGGGTATGTGTAAAAGTTGGTGATTTTCTGAGTCTAATTGGGCGTTTGATGATTTGGGGTTTTGAACTCATTTAAGCCGAGTTTTATTTTTTTCTTTTTTCTTTCTTTTTATTTTTTTTGGTTCTTTTTAATTTTATGTCTTGGGTATTTGTAATAGTTGATGCGATTTTACGAGTTTAATTAATCATTTGATGATTGGCGGTTTTGAATTTGTTTATTCCCTGTTTGTTTGTTTTCTGAGAAAATGTGGTAAAAAAAATATATATATATTTTTTTTGTGTCATTTTTGTTAATTTCGTCTACAGAGTACTTGTTGTGGTTGGTGCAATTTTTTGTTCAAATTAAGCATTTGATGGTTTGGGTTTTGAAATTATTTATGCTCTGTTTGGATCCTAAGAAAATGTAGTGAAAAATGAAATTGAAGTTCTATACTTGAGATCCAAAAAACCAAAAGAGAATCGTGGTTTGTCATTTGTTTGAATTTTATCATCCATGCCCCTTTTTTTATTTGGCAATCTTTGATAGGATTCAATAGATGGATTTTGATTAATTGTCCACTTCATGTATGTGTCTCTTCCTGCTTCAAGATATAAAACTTTATTATGAAGAAACTTGGCTTTAGTTCATTATCATTCCCCATTTGTGGTAACTGAGTTTGAAGTAGTTGGAGAAAACTTAGGAAACTTGTAATGCATTTTCTGGGCTCATGAAATTTAGTACATAATGTTGGTACTTTTTTTGTCGCTTTTTTCTTAAATCTTTTGAGTAGCATATATATTGAAAGTATGGTTAGAAGTGAGTTAGGTTTGTGCAGGAGGTTTGTTTTTAGTCTTTTATACTTTTGGGTTGCAGTGGGTGATGCTGAGGATTCTTGAAGAACTTTTGAGGGCAGCAGTCTCACTTTGTGACCCTGCACGGTGCTCTTTGGAGTTTATGGAAGGAATGGAATATGAAGATGTTTGAGGGGAACAAAGCCCCAGTCCCTAAGTTAAAACAATGTATATTCGATTTTTGTGTTTGTGTGCAGTTCAGTTATTTGGGAGAAACTCTTGTCTTTTTTGGACTTTTTTCTTGAATTGAGTATGAGCCAAAAGTGATATTAGCTCCTTTTAAAGGGTTGTTTTTCTTTTTAGGGATTTGTTCTTTCTGTACACTCTGGACATTCTTGGCTTATACACCCATCGTTCTTTCTGGCATTAGCTAATCAATCTATTTAACTTTCTTTTTTTTTTTTTTTGATAAATGAACACAAATATATTAAAGGGCGAAAAGCCACAAAGCATACAGGAAGTATACATAGCAGCCTAATAACAAAAAACACATGAACTAGCAACCTCACCAGCCCTTACGGAACCGCAAGCCATTCCAAAAAGCCTAAAAGCGAAGAAGACTTCTCTCCCATATACACCCTACCCCAACTCCACAAATTACATATAAAAGAATTTTTGAGTTTTTGTATAGCTAAAGAGCCCCCCCTAAAAGCTAATCTATTTCTTTCTTTCCATACCGTCCAAAAAATACACAATGGGATGGAGTTCCAAATCTTTTTCCTCTTTCTCCCCACAAAAGGGCCCCTCCAACTAAATAACACCTCTTTGACTGTCTTTGGGAACACCCATTGAGCCCCAAACAAGGCAAGGACGATCTCCCAAAGGACCCTAACCATTATACAGTGTAAAAGAATATGATTTACATTTTCCTCTTCACAGCCACACAAAAAGCAATGATTAGGAATGTGCCACCCCCGTTTTTGGAGCCTATCCAAAGTGAAGATCTTCTCCCACATGGCCTCCCAAGCAAAAAAAGCAACTTTGGTTGGAACCTTATCCACCCAAATGTTCTTTTTCAGGAAGACGATGGCACTAGGAGCAACAAACAACTTATAAGCATCCTTAATCCGAAAAGAACCATGACCCCCTCCTTTCCATAACACTGAGTCCTCTTCTGAAGAAATCCTCAAGTCCCTCAGCATATGAAACAGCTCCCCTATCGCATCCATCTCCCAGTCATTAGAATCTCTGGAGAATCTAATGTTCCAACCTCCTTGACCAAGGCTTGAATCCCATACTTCATTGACCGTTGCGTTCCTATGGACCGCCAAGGCAAATAGTTGGGGAAAACTTTGGGACAACACCTCATTACCACACCACTGATCATTCCAGAACTTGACCTTAGTCCCCTCTCCCACCTTGAACCCTATATTATCCCAATACTAGTTTGTCTCCTTCAGAATCTCCTTCCAAACCCCCACTCCAAACGATTCGTGACCTTCATTAGTCCGCCATCCAAATCCCTCATGGCCATACTGCACCCCGATCACCTTCTTCCAAAGGATTTCCTTTCAAAGGCAAATCTCCAAATCCATTTGCCCAACAAGGCCTTGTTCAAGAGATCAATCTTTCAAATGCCTAGACCCTCCTTCTCCTTTTGAGTGCACACCACCTCCCAATTGATTAAGTGGATTTTCCTTTCCAAGCTTCCCCCTCCTCAAAGGAAGTCTCTTTGTAATTTTTCAAGCCTTTTTGCTATTAACTTGGGCATTCGAAAGAGGGCAATTGGTAGATAAGTATGTTGGCCAGTGTACTTTTAATGAGGGTAATTCTCCCGCCCTTTGACATATATTGTCTTTTCCAAAGGGCTAATCTTCTTCTCATTCTTTCTTCCATCCCATCCCACATAGATGAGGCCTTGTGGTGGGCTCCAAGGGGCAGCCCCAGATATACAGTAGGAAGAGACCCCACTCTACACCCTAACTCCACTGCCATTTCCTCAATATCTTCAACCTCCCCAATAGGAATTAATTCGCTTTTAGCTAGATTTATTCTTAGACTAGAAGTTGCCTTGAACCAAGCCAAAATCCAACTTAGAGAGGTTAGATGTTCTTTCCTTGCTTCGCAGAAAATGATTGTGTCATCAACAAAGAGCAAATGGGACACATTCATCTCCATCCCCCCTCTCCCTCGAAAACTACAACCTGAAATGAATCCCCCGTCAACAACCCTTCTTATAAGTACACTTAGCACTTCCATACCCCAGACAAAAAGGTAAGGAGAAAGGGGATCTCCTTGACGCAGCCCTCTAGAATTGGAGAAATAACCTGCTGGCACCCTGTTGACTAGAACAAAAAATTTTGCAGTTGAAATGCACCACCAAATCCACTCCATCCAACGAGACCCAAAGGCCATCTTGTGCAAGACCTTCATGAGGAAATTCCAATTAATGCTATCATAGGCTTTTTTAATATCCAGTTTGCAAATCAACCCTTTCTCTTTACGTTTATGCCAAAAATCAATCACCTCATTAGCTATGAGTGAGGCATCCAAAATCTGTCTACCCCTCACAAAAACATTTTGATCCACAGAGACCACCTTACCTAAGACCTTCTTCAGCCTATTGGCCAACACCTTGGCCAAAAGCTTGTACAGCCCCCCTAAAAGGTTGATGGGCCGGAAATCCCCAAGGTCCTCAGCCCCACCTTTCTTTGGAATGAGGACCAGGAAGGTAGTATTGAGACTCTTGGCAAAAGATTTCTTATCAAAAAACTCCTTAAACAGGTCCACAATCTCCTCCTTCACGAAGTCCCAGCAAAATTGACAAAAGGCCACTATGAACCCATCTGGGCTTGGAGCCTTATCTCCATTCATTTCCACCAGTGCAAAGTGGATTTCTTCCTCAATGAAGGGCAGCTCTAAGGCTTCAGCTTCATTGAGGTTTAGATGTTGAAGGTGCAACCCCTCTATATCAGCTCTCTAGCCTAGCTCTTCTGAGAGCAGTTGCTGAAAAGCATTTACAGTCCCCTCTCTCACCTCATGCTCCTCAGCCAACCAAACCCTATTGATCTTAATTCTATCCAAGGAGTTGTTTCTTCGGTGGGCATTGGCCATTCGGTGAAAGAAGCCTGTGTTCTTATCCTCTTCCTTAAGCCACAACTCCCTTGACAATTGTCTCCAATGGGTTTCTTCCAATAACACCCACTTTTTAAAGGTTTCCTTAGCTTCTTTTTTTAGCTCTGTTTCACCTTCTGACAGACTCCTTTCACTCTCCACCCTATCCCAGAATTCGACTTGTTGGAGGGCTGAGATTTTATTAACTTCCAGCCTTCTAAACACGTCCCTGTTCCAACCTTTGATTTTTTCCTTCATCACCTTCAGCTTAGTGGCCAATCTAAAACTGGCCCTCCCCCCCCCAACCCCTGCCACCGACCCCAAAGAAGATCCTTAAACCCATCAACTTTGAGCCACATGTTTTCAAACCTGAACGAGGATGGGCCCCGTCTTAACCCACCACCCTTCAGCAAGATGGGAAAATGATCAGAAGTGGGTCTGGGTAGCCTACTTTGGACAACCCCACTAAAATGATCAAGCCAGTTCTGGGTCACTAGGAATCGATCCAGTCTAGCCCAAAATTGATTGTTCCTATCCCCACTCCAGGAAAACACACCCCCTTGCAGAGAAAGATCTAGGAGCTCTAGCTCATCAACAACCTAAGCAAACCTTCTCATTGCACTAGTCAGCCTTCCCTGATTACTCCTTTCCCATTGGGAGAGGGTAACATTGAAGTCACCCCTTAGACACCAAGGGTCATCCCAGATGCCCCTTATAGCCCCGAGCTCCTCCCACATAATCTCCTTTTCCTCCTTAGAAAACGACCCGTACACTCCTGTGAAAATCCAAACAATCCCATCTTCTACATTCCTAAACCTACAAGAAATTGAGAATTGCCCCACTTCCATCTCAAGCACCTCCAGGGTCCTTTTATCCCAACAAATCAAAATCCCTCTCGCAGCTCCATGAGCACCCATGGCACTCCAATCAAGAAACCTCTTAGAGCCCAAACTCCTCACCACACCCTCTGACATTGACTGAATTTTATCTCTTGGATACAAAACAAATCCACTCTTTGGCTTCTGATCATGGCCTTAATCACCTTTCTTTTAGAGCTATCGTTAGCTCCACACACATTCCAGCTCTACAACCTTAACTTCATTGGACTTCCATAATCTGACACCCTTTTCCTTGCAAAGCACATTTCTGCTTCTTCCCCCCCTCATAGTTGATGGAACAATCAAGCCTTTTCAATTCCCTTTCGAATTTCGATTTCTCTAGAAGAGTTTTACTGTGAACTCTTTCCCTTCTCTTTCTGATTTTGATCAGAAACTCCAAAATATCTTTCTCCAATCCCTCTGTCGAAAATCCCAGAAACTTACTGAACCTAGCCAAATCGCTTTCCTCCCAACTTACTTCCTCCCATCCTTTAACTTCTTGTGGCATAGTACGAACTAAGCACAACTCCTCTCTACTTTCTTCAATACTGTCAATATTGACCTCCATCAGCTCCCAGCAAGTGACTGTCTCCTGCTCTGTAGACCCCGTGACATTAAACAATCGACCCGGTGAAACCCCTTGGGTTATATCCAAACCAGCCCCAGAAAGGTTGTAATACTCCCCCAATGGAGTCTGATCAGAAAGAGAAGAGGGAGAAGAAGAATAACCAGAAACCAACGATTCAATAAGGATAGGGTCGTTTTCATACCTTATAGCTTTCTCCATTAAGGCACAGTCAGTCTTCGATCTCCCCTCGAACTGTAGCTCCTCCTCAGAAGGCCTCCGCAGGCCATCCTTCACCCAGAAAGAAGATATAGTAGAGTCTGGACCCCCCAATAGGCTTGGGCCAGTTACCATGGAGGGGCGGGCCTCCCCCAACTGGTCTCTATCCTCAGCTAAGGGTAGAGACGGGCCTCAGCTGTCCAGCCCAGGCACCACAAGAGGCTCCAAAGTCTTGGCCCACCCAGAATTATTCCTAGACAACAACCCAAGGAGAGACGACCCATTTTCAAAAGATAAGTCCGAGAGAGGAGCGAGCCCAGTGGACCCAGAAGCCCTAAAACTCCAAGGAATCTCTGCTAGGCCCAGCAAAGGAGGTCCACTCGATCCTTGGGGCCCACCTGGCGACCCGTCAAAGCTCCGAACAGGGTCCATAAACTGCCCCGACCCGCTTGACTGCCCCCATGTCCCATTGGCAGGCAACAACAGGGCCTCGTAACGTCGTTTGCCTCCAGCATGCGCTCACCTGTGCGTGCAAAAGCCTCACCCCCAACCTCACCACCTGTTACGACTTTCTTTCCTTTCTTTCTTGCCGTCGCCGCTCTCATTATTGGCCTGACCTCCCACCAGAGAGTTAACGAGTAGCATAACTCTTCAACCCAAACCTCCACCACATTGGGAAGGTCCTCGCCGTTGTGCTTCACCAGTATCCGGGCCCACTGCAGTTCCTCCAGCTTCTCCGTTTGGGAGTCGACTGCGAGAAAACCCCCACACTCCTCCCCTATCCTTCTCAGAATGTCCCGATCCCATAAGGAGACCGGTAAGCCTACAACCCGCACCCAAGCTTCGCTTTTTTTCTCCCCTTCCATCAAACATCCCGTCTCTGGCCTCCATTTCTCCAGGCGAAGGAGAGTCCCCCCAACCAAGATGCTTCCAAGTTTAAGGGCTTTCTCTGTTTCTATCAAAAGCTCAAATTCCAACAATACCTTGCCCCTCTCCAGTTTTGCTAACCCTAGATTGCCCTTCAGACTCCAGATTTTTGCCAAATGGGTCCCCCAACTTCTTAGGTCATCCCCCCTTGCTGCACTAGGGTTCCAGATCCCAACCACACAGTGAGCCAACTTGTTTAAGTTTCGGCATAGCTCCTTCTTTGTGACCTCCACCCTAATTGCTGCTCTTTCTTTGCCACTCGGCCTTTTGACCACTTCCGCAAAGGTTTTCACCATACTTGGCTTCAATCGTAGCTCTTCTTCTTTCTGGCATTCCTCTCCTCCATTAGCAACGCCCAAGCGCCGTAGCGTCTCCACCATTGAAACCCAACCACCCTTTGCTCCTCTTCCTTTGGGGATAAAGATACTAAACCTTTTGTTCTCCAGGTCCACGACATCTAAATGGAGGAAACACCCCCCCCTCCCCCCTTGTTTTGATCTCGCACCAGTGAATAAGCCCTCCCGTTTTCCTTCCACTTTCTTACCCATTTTCCAGTTCTCATGTCCCTTAATACAAAGAACCAGACAATCGAAAAATAACCCAAGGCTCACCGGTCCCAGCCTAATCCATGAGGAGATCCCTTTTTTCCTCTCCACAATCGTAGCTTGCAATTTGCCTTTCTTCTCCTCCACCTTGACCTCAAACGACTTTGACTCCACTCCGAAGCCACCCTTCCTGAAGCTTTTCCAAGACGCCGCGAGGACATCGCCCTCAACATTCTCGGTCGCACTCAGAAAGCCTCACACTCCTCCGTCGCTCTCGCTTTCTCTCTCTCTCTCTAACCCTCTCTCTCTCACTCTCCCTCTCCTCCATCTTTACCCAATTCTATGGTGGCAATTCAATGCCTGTTCAATGAGATTGGGTTTTGTTGGGTGTGTGGGTGAATTTTGTTCAACAAAAAGGCTTTCTTTGATTTTAAAGTATCAGTCTTGTGGCTCACTGAGCTGGTGAACTATGTTCTTATGTTACCCTAATGAATTTTAAATCTGATACAGGGTATGTGATTTATCAACTTGATGAATTTTGAGTTGTGGGTTCAGTCTAACTCTACCTTTTTGTAGTGGGTCAAGGATTTTGTGGACATAAAGCTCTCTTTTTTTCACTTTTTCTTTTTTTCCTGAAACTATAGGTAGTAAGTGGCTATATTGGTGTTGTACATTTTGATTGTTACAAGAGCAATCATATAGAGTTAAATCAAATGATGAACTCATAGTCTAGGGCAAATGGGAAAAAATAAGCTCCTTTTATTTTGAATATAGCCTAGTAGGATCATGGGATTGTCTCTTCATGATATATATATCACATCTGCATTGTTTCATAATTGATTACAAAATCTCTTTTCAAGTTGTTTGTGGTTGATATTGTTTAGTTTTCAACCAAACTAAACATGTCTCTTTAAAATTTTGGAATGGTTATAGGGCATTCAAGATAGTAGTAGCAAAAAAGAAGCCTCCAGTTTAATATCTTATTGATTTAGGTTTCCAAGCATCAAGTTGTCTGTTTTCTTTAATTCTTCTTCTTCTTATTTTTTATTTTATTTTTATGCATATCTTTTTTAATGTACTATCATATACATTGATTTCTAATTTAGTAATTTGTGTGCTATTTAAATTGTGGAATTGCACCATAGTAGGGGAGTGTGTGCACCTTCCTATTTTAACACCTAAGCTTCTTTTGTTTTTACATGTCAGTGCAGTAACTTGGATTCACTTTATTGCTTGTGAAGCATCATACTATATGAGATTTAGAAGAAAGCAGGTCTGAGTTTATTGGTGATTAGATACTTCTGAAAATCAGTTTTCATATCAGGAGACAGGGGGCAAAGAAATTCGAATATTTTGCATTCTTCTGCATATTGTATTAGTTTCTTCTTTTGATTCATTATGTGGCCTTGGATGATCGTTGAATCCTTTTCTTCCTTTCTCATTTCAAGCATGTGGATCATCAGGACCATATGATAATACCACTTCTAATTTCTTGTTTCTTTGGAATGGGAAATATTGGTGAGATTCAGTGAAAAGTGTCATAGAAAAATGGTTTAGTAACCCCAAGGCAAAGAAGAAACATTTGAATCAACAGTTTTGATTGATGTGATGGGTAATGAAAATCACCTACAGCCAATTAATGTTGGAAAAAGCCATGAAGGTCACCCCTATATTGAAAATGAGGAATCGGGGGTGTGCTCTACACGTCACAGTATAGATAAAGAAGCAGGCTTGGCAACCTGTCGGGTATGCCAATGTGCTGAATCTGACAGAAGGGGAGAGGCTGCATTGGGATTTTTGGGTATCACTCCTCCAGTACAAGAAGCTCGAAAAAGTGATGAACTCATCAAGACTAATAGCAAGGAAGTCCTGAAAGAAGCTGAAGATTATGCTTCCCCTACCAAAAATGGTAGAAGAGAATCTGATTTTGTTGAGTTTGTAAGCCCTCAAGGGGAAGTTTTCATTTGTAATACTGATATAGAAATGGGTTCATGCCATCATCAAGATACATTAATTGAGCTTGGTTGTTCTTGCAAAAATGATCTTGCCCTAGTTCACTATGCCTGTGCACTCAAATGGTTTGTTAACCATGGATCTACTATTTGTGAAATCTGTGGATGCATTGCAAAAAATGTCAGAACTTCTGACTTCAAAAAAGTTGTTGGTTCTTTGAAGGAGTATGAAGCTTTAAGGGAAAGGACTGCTAGCGGGGAACCTGTTGTCCAGGTGCGGACAAATTTAGGTGTAGATCCTGATGCTGTTGCAGCAATTCAAAGGCAAAGGCTAAGTGAGATATCACTGTGGTTTAATCCACATAACAATAACAATAACAATAACAATTCTGCTGTAGCTTCACAGGTTGTCTCGGAACAACATTTGAATATTGTCGCAGAAGATTTTGTTCCTGCTGAAAATCCTGCAACCAAATGGGCTGTGGAAGGTACCGGAATTCTGCTTGCTACAGGGCTACTTACTGTTACTCTTGCATGGCTCATTGCTCCTCGTGTTGGAAAGGTATGTTGGATTTATCATTTTTTTTTAGTTTGTTGAGACAGATGTAGATGGGAAATATTTGTTCTTATTCTCCAAATTTCATATAGAAACTTCATTTCCTTTGTTTCTGGCAAATTCCTATGCTCCAAGGTCTTTATATTTTTGTTATATCAATTGCTTGACATTCCAGAACTAAGTTGGCAATTTGTTGTAGGTTTTAGAATCTGTGTCAAAATTTATTTGAAGTTGTGATTCCAATATCTTTGTAAGAAACTTAAGGTTAGACAGGGTAACTAATGTTTACTGCAGATTTGTGTATGTTGTAAATCGAATATTATTATTCAGTTTCATAGTCTAGTTGATTTCCTGTTCATTCTCAGTAGGAGAATTCAGAAAGTGCAGAATCCTATTCTTGTAAACATATTAGACATGGTTAGTTATGAACAGAGTTTATCCAGATATTATGTAAAATTAGAGTTTTTTATTATATCACTTCCTGTTATGTATGTCTGTGTGGTTTGAAGTTATTGTAGACCTTCCTTTATTTTGTGAAATAGTTTTGGCCCATATTGTTGTTTTGACGTAGCATTATTTCTTTCCATTTATCTATACTAAATGTTGCCACTTCGATAGAATGACACTATTTAAACCCTGAAATAAATATTGGATAACATTTTTATCAGGCATGAATCAGTCCTTAGATAAAATTGATATCATAGAGATTTATTTAAAGGAGGGCTGGAAAATAATGCATCACAACCTCAGGGTGGCCTGTTGTATTCATAAAGCTTGTGTGGAGAGGAAGGGAAAGGGTGCTTTGGTGTTGTAAGTAATATTTATATTGCTGTTTTGTTCAAGCTTGATCAATACCTCTTGTGGAAACCCAGATGAGATTCAGATTGTGAATCCGAATTTTACGAAGGATTGAATGATTCTAGGGAGTCCCAAGCTAGGTTTCCATGTTTGTTAGCTAGTTTAAATAAGGGATAAGGATAATTTGCCATCCAATATCTCTAGTTGGTTTTGAATTTTGTTAGGATTCATCTTTCATATTTATCCCTAGAATAGAGGAGTTAGGCGGCTGATTTGTTGCTATCATCTCCTATAAATCTGATTTAACTATTCTGGAATCAAGGTCAGAGAAATCAAGGGGATTTTTCCTCCTTTTTTGCATGGTATCAGAGCAGATTCTGAAACCTTTTCTATATTAGTTAGGATTTATCTTTCATATTTATCCCTAGAATGAAGAAGTTAGGAGGCAGATTTATCGCTATCATCTCCATATAATCTAATGTAAGTTTTCTGGAATCAAGGTGAGAGAAATCAGGGGGATTTTTCCTCATTTTTCTGCCTGGTATCAGAGCAGATTCTGAAACCTTAGAACTCGTTGATGACCAAATACAGGATGGCTAGTGATAAGAGCTCCACCTCCAATGCCACATCTTCCCAAGAAATGGTTGTTTCCAGCAACCACGGCAAATTCGAGAGCTCTGTTCTGCCCATGACAGGTCACAAATTAAATGGGCAGAACTTTCATGGTCACAATTGGTCATGATGTTTGTGAGTGGAAAAGTCAATGATGATTTCCTCACTAGGGCCATTACTGCTCCACCAATCATAGATCCAAAGTCCAAAACATGGAGATCCATAACATGGTAATGTCATGGCTGGTCAACACAATGGAGAATGAGATTGGTCGGAACTTCATGTTCTACGCCACTGCTTGATCTGGTTCTGAAATGAGGTGGTGTTACCAATAACTTGATACCCTGCTGCCATCAAAAGAGATATGGGATGCTGCCAAACAAACATACTCTGACAATGAAAACTCTGCTGAACTCTTCAACAATGAGAACTCACAGTCACTCAATACTACAACACTCTCACCCACGATTGGTTACAACTAGACATGTTTGAAGAACTGGTATGGGAATGCCCCAATGATGGTATCAAAGACACGAAAATTGTTGAAGAGGAAAGAATTTTCAAATTCTTAGTTGGACTCAACAAAAATCTTGACGAAGTATGAGGAAGAATTCTTGGATTTAAGCCATTTCCATCCATCCGAGATGTGTTTTCTGAGGTTTGAAGAGAAGAGAGCAAGAAGGAAGTTATGATGGGAAGTCAAAGCACCATTGCTACACCTAAGAGCTTAGCACTCATGTCCCAAGGGTTAAATCCCTCAAGCAAGGATGATCGGATGAGGAAAGGAAGACCTTGGTGTGATCACTGTCACAAACCTGGATGCGCCAAGGATACATTTTGGAAGATTCATGGGAAACTTGCTGATTGGAAACCATCTAGACCACCTCCAGAATGGGACAATTGTGGCTTGGTGGCCACTGGTAATGAGCATCCTAACTCTGAAATAACCCTCTTCAACAAAGAACAAATGGACCTCTTCCAAAAGCTTCTCACACAATTACAACCCTAGCTTGTGTCACCTATGCTTGGAAATGGAACAATAGCACATAAAGGTAAATTTTGTAGTGCTCTCAATGTCCAAATAGAGAAATATAGCACTTGGATAATTGATTAAGGTGCTTTTGATCACGTGATTGGTAATGCCGCCTTTTTTCACTCCTATAATCCCTGTTCTAATAGGTCCTCATCCATTTTGGTGGGTATAGGTTCTATAGTCATCTCTAAGAATCTAACCTTGAAATTTGTTCTATTGGTCTCTAATCTTTCTTATAACTTTTCCATTAGCAAACTTATAAAGGACCTTAAATATGTCACTAAATTTTTTCCCACTCATTATGAATTTTAGGACTTAGACTCAGGGAAGATGATTTGTAATGCTAAGGTGTGTGTAGGGCTCTATCTTTTCAAAGTTGATGACTATCTTGAAGAACAAATTCATCTACAAGTTGTGTTAGTCAATCCAATAGGTATTTTCCAAGTCTTAGTTCCCATAATGATAGTGCAATCATGTTATGGAACTATAGATTAGGTCATCTTAATTTTTTGTACCTTGCAAAATTGTTTCCCTCATTATTTCATAATAAAAATCCTTCAATTTTTCCAATGTGAGATTTGTCAATTTTCAAAGCATATTTGAAATACTTATCCGTCTCAACTATATAAATTATTACATCCTTTCTTAGTAATTCACATTGATATTTGGGGGCCTTCTAGAGTAAATAATGTTTTAGAAGCTTGATGGCTTGTATCATTTGTTGATGATCACACTAGAATCACTTGGATTTTCTTCATGAAAGAAAAATTTGAAACTGGTACACTAGTAAAAAAACTCCATTCCATGATCCAAACCTAGTTCTAATAAAAAATCCAAGTCCTTAGAACTGATAATGCTAGAGAATATTTCCAATCAATTTTGGGACATTATCTATCAAATAACAACATAATCCATTAGAGTTTCTATGTTGACGCACCTCAACAAAACGAACATCTTCTTAAAGTTGCCAGATCTCTTATGTTCACTATACATGTTTCCAAATCAGGAGAAGCATATCTCATTGTAACCTATCTCATCAACAGAATGCCATAGGTGAATTCAGATCTGGTTTCAAATTTTGATGAAATAACCTGCTGGCATTCAGTTGTATGGATGCCATCAGCTGTTGAATTGACAAGCTGACAATCCTGATCTTGAATCCAATAAATGCTAGTTTGCCCTGCTCTAAGTTGATTGTGCAATTATTGGGTTCATTATGTTGCAAGAAGGAAGGAAAGAGCAGAGTGAAAAAGAGGGAAGGGACACAAAGAAAGTTTAGGTGTTCTCTCTAACCTCTTATATTTATAATGAAAGAATACGAAATAACAAAAGCATCCTCATATGATCTCGACATAACGTGCCAAAAACTACTAATAAGTAGGGCACTACTGCCAACACAATCACCCTAATTATTGATTTTAGGCATGCCTCTGAAGATTTGCATTTTTAATTAAGAATTTCAAAGATTTGGGTTATATTGCTCCATTATTCCTTTTTTTTTTCCTGTTAAATTTTCTTGTCATAATTTTGAATTGATATACCCTTCTGTTTATGTAGAATCCCACTTAACTAAGCTATGTCCCATGTCAAAGCCTAAAGGTCTCAAGCTTATGGGAAGTTTTCCCTGAAACTTATATTCAACTTTATCTGTTGCATGGGACTGAA
The DNA here is from genome assembly GCF_030704535.1 of Vitis vinifera. Taxonomy (NCBI): domain Eukaryota; kingdom Viridiplantae; phylum Streptophyta; class Magnoliopsida; order Vitales; family Vitaceae; genus Vitis; species Vitis vinifera. The sequence goes on along the minus strand of NC_081811.1, from coordinate 29,632,441 downwards.
ATTGTGACCTTGGAGCTATTGTTGGTTCAGCTGTTGCTTGTCCAATAATAATCAGTTCATGGTTTTTATTGTTTGATAATAAAAGTTTTAAGATATGTCATTTCTGGGCATACTTAGTGGATGTAGAGGTATCGCTTTACTGATAATACCCTTAGTACCAATGAACTGCTTGTTAGACTATCACTCAGCCCCAAAAATTTGAGTTTTGGATAAGTAGTTGTCTAATATGGTATCCTAGCGTTTACTCCTTTTCCTCGGGTCCAACATCTCCTGAAGAATTTGCTTATTCCCCCATTATTTGTCTCCACAGATGCAGGATCAAGGATGGGAGGTTTATTGGTGGTGTGGCTTAGTGTTAGCTTGATATATATTGTTATTCTATCTCCTGTAGGTTTAAACTTTTGGAACAAGTGGTGGTTGAATGATGCTTGTACTAAATAAAATTTGTTTGTACTAAGCTTTTTTTTTTTTTTTTTGTATTGATTAGTTTTATTTATTGATATCACATTATCACCTTGTGTGTTTTTGTTTTAATGATCAGTCTGAAAAATTCGACTTTGGTTTTCAGAAAACTGCAAAAAGTGGTCTTCATATTCTTCTTGGAGGCATTTGTGCTTTAACAGTTGTGGTCTTCTTTCGCTTTGTAAGTAGCTTGGATACTTTTTCTTAGCCCTTTCATTATCATCCATAATTGCAATTTTCTGGTTCAAAGTAGGCTTATGTAAATTTTTCTTTTCTTGTTTGTATTCCTTGTGTACTTTGATAATTAAGTAAAACATTTTGATGTATTATTTTTAATGGACTTATACTATTGAAAGTGAAGAAATATATTCTGTTAAAATCTTTAAATTCTGATATTAGCAACCTTTATGAAGCATAACTTGGTAACACCCCTTACAAAAAGAAGTGTGAAAATTGTTGCAATAAGCTTGCATAATTTTGCCACCCGCCTTTTCTTATTTTGTTACATGGAAAACCAACTTTTCAATCCCTGGGATAGACTAACATTCTCTCAACCTGGTAATTACCATGTCACAGCTCATTCAGCTACTGTAATACAAATGAAGATGTTCTTGAACTGCAAAGCAATGTCTGGATAAGACCACATAACATGAAATCCCTTGATTTTCACATGAAGAATTTTAAGGGGCTTTCAACCTCTTTTGCAGTTTTATATTTTATTTCTTTGGAAATTGAATTAAATTTGACTGTTTATTTTGCAACATAGCATAGACACAACATAAAGCTAAGGGGAAGACGTATGGCTTTAGTGCATGTGCAAAAGGATATCTAAAATTGGATCCCTATTTAGTTCCAACATCTCTTATTTATTTGTAGTATGAACTTGTTTTTCCTTTTTTTCACTTGTTTGGTAACATAATTCAGTGATATACACAGGATTTCTCTGTTAAGTGTAACCAAGAAGTGATAGCATATCTATTTTCATCTTGCCTAAAAATGGGGCTGAAAATTCAGCTGCAGTGTGCTAACCTATTTTGGTGTGGTTTTAAACTATTCAATACAAGCCTCAATGTTGTTGTCATTATATTAGCCTACCAATGAATTTACTCTCAGTAGCTTGAAGTTTTTGGTACAAAATATTTTCATTAACCATTTTTTAGTTTTATCAAACACTACCTTAGTTCTATGAGCCTCTTTCCTTGTTAATTGTAAGTGTTCAACTTCAGCAACTTCTCATTGTAAATTGAGTGATATGGATGAGCAGTTTTCTAGTTATGACATGATTTTATGCTTATACTGTTAGCTCGATTTACATGTTGTTCCCTAATAGCTTAAGCATTTGGGGAAGTGGTATTTTTAATCTGTAAGTGTACCTGTCTGTCAGGAAAATGTTCATGATCTCTACCTCTTTCTGAGATTCCCCAGGAACTTAAAGCTTTTGGAAGGGGTAGTTTAACTTCTACCAAACATTAAAAAATGAAAAATGAACAAGAATGAGATGTCTTTTCAGCCAAAATCTTCATAATCTACCTCCCGATAACATAGTTCTTTGATCTTTGTGGGTGCTTATGAAGCAAATAACTACTTTCAGTTTGTACATGAGCTATAATTTAAATCTCCTCCTGTAGATTATGCTATATATGATTTGGCATGCCTGTGGATATCGGGTTTTGGTAATTTTAACCAAATTTGATCTAAAATTATGATGCTTTCTTCATTTGAGAAATTGCAATCCCAGGTGCAAGGTTTTTATTTTTAATTTTGTTTTAGTTTGCCTTGGCTAGAACCTATTCTCTTTCATACCCAGAGTTGCTTCATTCTGGAATTTCCTGAATGTTTTGAGTGAATATTTTTTATCAGAACTCCAGTTCAAAATTCATTTCAAGAAAATTTATGTGGTATCAATTTTCTGTTTTCTTGTCCATATCCTTTTTTTGTTAGTTTGTGAGGACTGTGCTCTAATGGACAAAATAGGAGCCTTTTTATCATCTGTTAATGGTGTGACACAGATGAGGAAGTTGACATTTATGCTTTTGAAATTCGCAGATTGTGCTAACCAGAATCAAGTATGGGCCTGCTCGGTACTGGGCTATCTTGTTTGTCTTCTGGTTTCTTGTGTTTGGTATATGGGCTTCACGAACACATGGTGCTCATACTACATGACTGTTGTTATATTGTTCATGCATATAAGTCCGGTTTTTGTTCTGCTAAATAATTATTCTTTTCCAATGGGAGCTTCTGTAGAACTTCATCATGATGCCATTCATGACTAAATTTGGTAGGCTTTATCATGTGTGACTTGAATGTAAAGGAGGTGCAGGGGCCATTTAAACATGATGTACGATTTATCATTTGAAACTGGCCCTTAGAGGGTAATATTGTTTTTGTCTAACAGTTTTTGTTAGCCTATTTTGTATATATCCTTGTATTATTGTGGTCGTGTCATGATTATCCACAAGAGGAAAAGCATATTTTGTGTGTGTGATTGGATTGAGAAAGAATCATCCACATAAGCTACTCATGTATGATAAGCTCACAGAAAAGATGTTAGATGATTTCTTTCAGGCCAAGATCTGCAAAAAAGTTTTGGATTCTTTTCCTTCTACTGTGCAATGCTTTATAATTGCTTTGTGGTTCTATGATATCTCCTACACTTCTGTTCTCCACCTTATTCCTTTCCCATTTAATAAATTGAAACGAAATTTCATGTGGCTTATGAATTTCTTTATAATCCTCTAATTAAAATGTTATTTGTAGACTTTGCAGACTGCTGCAACTTAGATCATGGAAGCATTAACATAGAGTTTCATTAGATTGTTGAGAAATGATTCCCGCTGTAACCCATTCATTCAAGTTAATTCCTCAAAGCCTTATGTCTATGCAGTACCTTTGACTCAACCCCGCTCACTTTTGGTGTATTATTTAATAGTCTCAGTAACATAGACAGATGGCCCAGACCATCTTTGTCCACTGTTCAGCTTGTCTTGTGGCTTGATTCATCAACTTTCTCCTGAGCATGTTTATTGCCAATTCCATATTCTTCTGTCTTACCACTAGTACATCTCAACATTCTCATTCCAGCCTGCTAGAATTGTAGCATTATTGCTCATTATTTGTTTGCTATAAAGCATAGCTACCTCTATAGTCCTCTTATTAAATTTCTCATTTCAAATTCTTGGAGTAGTTGGAAGTTAAGGAATAATCTCTTACTCTCTGGGCTACAAATCTTTCAAGTTCATAGAGGAAGTGTGTTGGAACATTATTCATCAACCAGTATTCAAGCTCTACCTGGTGGGATGGTATATGTTTCTGAGTTGTACTTGATTTTTTCTTCAAGCTGTTGATGTTGTAGGCATCAGTCTGCTGGGTCACTTTGCTGGATTCCTTTTTACCTGTTTAGGGGGATGGTCCTAGTTTATTTAAGACAACAGTTTTAGGTCCTCATCCTATGCATAGAGAAGCTCTGTAACTTCCTATAGTAAATGGTCAATGGACCTCTCTAGTTTCCACTGTTTATAGAATGGTGTAGAACCAAATCCTAATCTAGTTACGACTTAGTTGGTCTCTTTTTTGGAGTAATGATCTTCAGGAGTTAAGACAATCTTCTTTATGAAGATGAATACCATGGCTCATATTTTGAGGTACATCCCATCATCTTGTGGGTGCCTCACATTTAAGCACCACCGCCAAAAAATTTTAGGCCTCAGCACTGGATTTGATCATTCACATCCCGAATCTTCAATGTACTATCATGTTTTTTTAACTCCAAAAAGGAAGTACCAGGATGATATTGAGGCATCGTTCAAAATTATTTTCCACGGTCAGTGCACAGATTCAATCTCTTTAGGTAGGCTGCTTCTTGATGAGAAGAGACCAAACTTGTGTCTTCTAGCGGACTGCCTTTTTAAAAAAATCAAAATTAAATTATAAATCTACTTCTTGAAAACTTTTCTTAAAGGAAGTTTGACCCGTTGTTAATGAACAGAAAAAAAAAAAAAAATATACAAATCCTTGTAGTAGCGCATCAAAAGAAACAAAATCTGCCTTGATCTACAGGAAGCCATTACAGTGTAAATGAAAGTTGAGAAGCTATGCAAATGGTCAACCCAGTTGCTGATGCTCAACATTGATGATTCTCTAATGGAGGGTAAAGGCGGGTAGGCTTGCTGAGAACGAGCTAAAGGCTATCAAGATAGTTGCTAACTGCAAGAACCTGAAAAAGACCATTGTCCCTGGAGATTCAACCTCATGGGGCTTGCCCCAGAAAAGGGAGAGTTATAAGGCTAAGTAAATATCCTAAACAAAGCAAATCAAACAACAGGCCTTTGATCTGCATTCTGTAGATATCCTATATACATGCCTCTCAACAGGTTCAATGAGCAGAAGTGACGATTCAGAATGGCATAACTGCCATCTGTTTTGCAGCGTAAAAGCAGACTTAATTGTGATCATTCCCTGAATTGGACAAGTTTAGATGGGTGCCTCATACTGTAGGAGCGCAGTGGACAGAGAAAGCAGAACATCTCCCTCCATTGCTGAGTCCTGGTGATTTCTACAGTCACACCAGTTGGACCTGTTTCAGAATCATAGACATCTTAAGAAAAGCTCCATGCTTTAATACAATCATGCAATACCACGGAATTTCAAATCTGGAATCATGTATTGACACCTTAACAAAAGTGTAGTTAAGAGAGCCCCTTCCAGTAGGAGAAAAGGAGAAAAAGTTTCATAAGTTTAGCGCCATCATGCCGCGCCAAAGAGTTCCAAATTTGCAACCATTTGTGCAAGATTAGAGTTAAAGAACCCCCTCAAGTTGATGAAAATGAAAAAAATGTTTTAGCACTTTTTTGTTTAAGGAGCTTATTCAAAACTCGATCACAGTGCAAACTCCCTGGGACCGTTTTCGAAGAGAATTCAATTTAGAGTGAGGCAAATTCCATCCCCCATAAGCGCATGATCCTATTCTACAAAGGAAACTGATATTATCTCATTGAAGGAAGAGTATAATGGTACCTATCAAGGTACAACAGTGCATATGAAATCTCAACAACAATCCAAACAGTGTTTCGAGCTAACCTGACTTAGCACTATAAGTACTGTGAGTTTATAGGCGCACATGTAAAAACCGGCAACTCTCTAACTTGAGGCAATGGCTTTGGGCCAACTATCTAACTCATTTGGAATATGTGCTTAGTGGATCTTACGGTTTTCCCTGTCATAGTAACTTCACACTATTCCAGCAGAAAACTGGAAGTTTTCTATATTCTTTAGCACCACCAGAGAAGCAAGCGGACCTCTATGGTTAAACCAAACATTTGGATTTTTTTTAATCAAGAAAATGATGCCCATACGATTTAGAAGTTGAATGCTTTTCATTGAACTCTTTTCAAACTTTTTGAACCACCAACCCAGATCATTAAATTCACCAATTTGATTATCTATCAAAATGGTTGGAACAACTATAGACTCTGCAAATCTGTTGCTGGGCTACAATTGTCTGCTTTGATCACTAGTGATAAGAATCCCATTTTTATCCCAATTGGGGTAGTATGTTTGACAAAAGATATGAAAATTGGTATTTAAGAAACATTTTCAGTTTTCAAACCAAAAACAATGTCCATGTCCATCTTCATAATGTTTTTCATTTTTGAAGTCCATGCACTTTTGAACATGCAAAACAAAATATTATATGTACTATAAAGATGATCAATTTTCAGGAATGATTTTGAAACAAGTTCTGGAAATGTCTTAGCAAACATGTTTTCTAAAAGAAAGAACCATTTCACATTTCCGCTACTATACAGACCTCAAGTTTTTATGGGATCATCTAGCATCTTTCATTACTAATCAACCCATAAGCCCCCCACCCCCAAAAAATAAAAAATAAAAAATAAATAAAATCACTAAAAATACTGTAAATCCAAAGAAATATTACCAAAGAAAATAATCAAGACAACATAAATCAATGATGATCCACAAATAATGCATTCTTTTTTCTTTTCTTTTCTTTCCTTTTTTTATGAAGGAAAATCCAATTTTTATTTTTTAACTGAAAGAATCACCTTTAGTATGTATTTAGGATCCATACGCACAAGGGGTAGCCTGTTCCCCAAATAGTTAAGATTGTAAGTATTGTCACTGCTGGGAATATTTGACAACAATTTGCAAACTTTCAAGCTGCACTTGTTCATAATGGGTGGGATCAACAATTTTGTATCTCATACGTAGTTCTATTGATACGCCTCCAATAACAAGATAGAGAAGTATTTATAAGCAAGACACAAAGTAATAACTCACAGTAGGAAGCAATTAGGTCCAACCAAGTGATGAATGTTAATTACAGATATCCGACAGTAATGCTTCATGTCGACAACCTGAAGTCCAATGTTCATAAAACCATGCAATCCAATTGTCAACCAGTTCACAATTTCCATACCAATGAGATAAGTAAATCTAGCTATTACTAAGAGATTCCCGCTAGCTATTGCTAAGAGATCCCCTACAAGATAACCTTTGATTGGGGAGTCTCAAATGAGAATAGAGAAATAAATAAGATCCATATATTGCTAGTGCCTAAAAAAAATTGATCTTCACTAAGAAATTTAATCTTCTTTCATTTGTTCCCTTATGCTCTTGCTTGTTCCTTGTTTTCATTTTGGTGTAATTTTGTATATTCCCTGTCTACTTGGCTTACATCCCCATATGGCATTTTTCCATATATTGACACTCACCTTAAAAAGAAAAAATAAAATAAAAGCAAGAAATTCCAGATGAATCGAAGGAAGTACTAGGGAACTTATAAATAAGAACAAAAGGGATAATAAAACTTGTACAAACAATCATGGGGCTAAAATTGTTACTCATGCTATAAAATTTATGGAAGAAATTAATTAAACAAGAATAAGGTGTGACATGAGTCTATCAGCAAAGCAGTTTGCATTTAGGCAAGGAGATCAGCAATGGAAGTCATTTACTCAATCAGGCAATTGATAGAAAGGTTGATACAGAAGAAATGAGTCCCTCATATGATTTTCAGCAATTCTTAAAAGATGTAATTGGGTTCCCAGAGAGATAATATTGTGAGTTTTAGAAAAGACATGATAGCCAGTTGCTTCATTGGTGTGATAAAAAAATATATATGATGGAGCAGGAACTAGGATGAAACAACTGGAAGAGAGGCAATTCAATTCTCAATCATGAAAAGCTTAAATTAAACGCGGTAATGAGCTTCTATCCATTTGCATTACTAATGAGTTGAACTTGCTAGTTATACATAGGATGACTCCCAAAGTTTATTTCATTGTTTGGATTCCAACATCCACTTTTTTAAAAATTCGTTTCAAACTCTGGAGCTTCTACTTTCCTTTTTCTTTTTTTTTTTGGTGCGTGTTTTTATCCATGTAAAGGCAATAATGTGATTAACAATCATATCAAATTCGGAAAAAGGAAAGATAGCACCAAACATGAGAAAAAAACCATAACCAAGATATCAGAACAGAACCATAACACTAAACATCCATCACCAAACCCTAAACCCAATTCCTCCGGTTGCCATCCAAGCAAAAACACCCCTTGGGTAGTGAAATCCATCATTACCATACCCATGGACCATGGTCATGGTTGATGAGATGTAGAAAAAAATTTATTCTATACTAGTGTTATGGAGAGAAATCTCAGAATCTATACATTTTAAGATAAATAAACTAGAACAGGAATATATGGAATGAAACTTTATTAAAACTAAGAGAAAAAATGAGGGGATTGCTTTGAGGCTATCTGTTGAGTGAAGACTCAGATGGAGAGGAAGATTACTTGAGATGGAGTCTGTGAAGAGGGCTTTTCTCTCTCTAAATCTACCACACTTGATAGGGAAGGTCATAACCTCCCTAAGAATGATGTGCAGGGTTTTGCATCTGCCCCTAAGATTGGTATTAACTTTTTTTAGTGGCTCAAAGGAGGATCCTGACATTTGTCAAGTAATCAAGCGAGGAAAGTCCTTCCTAATTCATGTCATATGTGTAAGAACGCAGAAGAATCAGTTAATCATATAATATTAATTTGCAAGGTAGCTTGGAAGATGTGGTCTATAGCCTTTGCTATCTCCAGGTCCTTACAGTGATGCTAAGGATGGATAGAGAGTTTATTTAAGGGTGGTATAGTCACTTTGTGGGTAGGCAGTAGTCAGTTCAGAGATCAATCCACAAAGTAGGATGTTCCACTTTAAAGACCCAGTCTCTAAGCAGCCTTGGAATTGGAATTGGATGTCCTAATTCCAAATCCACGTTTCAGTTGCTTTGTGTAATTTAGGCCCAATTCCACTATAGCAGCAAGATTTTGGAATTCAAAGTAACTGGAATTCCACATCAAATCAACTCCAATATATCCAAACATATTCTAACACTAACTCACAATAAAAACGAAGAGGTTGGCAAAAGGTTCATGGTTTAATTGGCCTTGGAATTGGAATGAATGTCCTAATTCTAAATCCACAGGTTGGTTGCTCTGTGTGCCAAATTGCAATTTGGTATCAAGCAACAATGAAAACAAAATTACAGAATTCCAAATCAAACCCTATTCTCTGTATCCACCTAACTCTCAATACCAACTAAAGGGAGACAATGGTTCACCGGCCTAAACAGTACTTCCTGGACAAGCTCAATTCTCCTGAGTATCCGAGCTCATTCCAACTCAAACTCAAAAAAAAAAAAACTGTAAGGGCAAGCATTAGTTAATGAGCTTAAAAATATTTCCAAATGAGGAATTCTCGCAATAGTGTAACACATCGAACACACCAATTAACTTGATGCAGAAAACAAAACCCAATTCAAGAAAAGTGCATAAAGTAAGAAAATGCTCACCAATCTATGCTAGGTAGAAGATGTCATCAGTCATCAGAAGAATGTACTGCAAAATCCTCAAAGGGGCATTCCTGAAATCCAGTGGAGGCAACCTCAGTTCCCTAACTCTACACTCCCCAGATGCTTCACCACCATCTCCATTCCCCAGCCGTGCCCGAACCCGATTAGACTCCACCTTCCTGAACAAATACGCTGAGTTACACCCCCGAATTCGACGGCCACCCGAATCCAATGATGGGTTCTTCTTGGTCTTGAAAAGGCTCCACCCCACCCCAGTTAAAGCCCTACAAAACCCCTCCATCGTCTGAATTCGATCACCCGAAATCCGGGAAAAGAGAGACAATGATGAACAATCCCAATTACTAGCCCTCCCATCATTTCCCTCGTTTGAATCACCCCTGTGGGTCACAAAGACCACCTTGAACAACCCTCTTGAGAGGGTGACAAAGGAGTGTAGGTGGGTGAGAGGGGCTTGGGAAAGTGAGGGAAAAGGGAGTGGAACAGCATAGTTTGGCAAAGGCCATGAAGAGGAAGACGATGACCAAGACCAAGACCATGAGGAGGGCAGTGATTTGGAAGACAATGGTGATGGAGATGATGAAGAGGAAGAGAATGAAGGGCATGAGAAGATAATGTGGGACAATGATGGGGTTGGATGCAAATCCATGCCCATGTCCCTTGCTAATGTGGCTAATCTATAGGTATCTTGCACAACCTCCTTGGTGGGTATGAAGAAAAGAACTGGGGTTTTGGGTTTGCAGTTTCTTCTATTTCTTGGTTTATGACGACTTGATTCAAATTCTTCGACAGACCTATGGGTCTCCTCCTCCTCCTCCTCATCATCATCAACAACATCATGGTGGTGGTGGTGGTGGTGGAGATGGAGAGGGTGGTTGTTGATGGTGTCACCCAAAACCAGAGAGCGGAGGAGTCTCAGAGGGAGCATACTCACTTTCCCCTTTGCTGTTTGTTTCTTTGTCTTTGTCGCTTCTGTATAAACTATAAAGAGGGTATCTTCCTTCCCGTTATCTCTTTCTTGGAATACTGGAATTCTTCGGACATCCCCCCATCCCCTTGGTTGGATCCCCTTTTTCTTTCTTAAGAAACATAAACAAATTTGTAGCTTCCATCTTCACAAACAGAATTCAAACACAAAATGATATCTAAGCCAAATAATTATTTTTTGTTATTCACTAATTTTCCATATAGCATCAGAGGTAGAAATTCCCTAAAAATGTATTCAATCATGAAGATGATAAAGAATTTTTGATGCATAGTACTCTACTTTTATTATATTTACTTTCCTACGTTTTTATTTTTTATGAAAAAATAAATAAATGATTTTTTTCTAATAAAAGTTTTTAAGTAGGCATATGCATGATTGGAGAAGATTTTCACTTTTTTCATAATAGTGTTTTGTTTTATAAAAAAAAAAAAATGGCTTTTTTAATTTAGAAATATTACTTTTATTTGTTCTCTTAAAATTATTATTTTTATTTTATTTTGTTTTTAAAAAAACAATAACCAAATAATATTATAAATTTTTAAAAATTATTTTCTGTTTTTAAAAATAAAAAATTGTTTTTAAAAACTTTGTCAAAATAGATACTTATTTGTTGATGTTTCTTAGAAAACAATTTTTTGTTTTGGATTTTTTTTTTGTAAAATATTCCAAGTAACAATTAAAAATATGAAAAGTGTTTGAAAACTTTTGTATCTTATGTATATAAGAAATCAAATCAAAAAGAATATTTTTATATTTAAATTCTTCAATAAATTTGCTTGTTTTAAAATAATTGAATTTTAAAAACTATTTCGTGATAGTTGTTGTTGAAGGCATTATCAAACTAGCCTTAAATTACTTTTTCATATACTCATATATGCTTATGTTATGCATATAGCAAGGTCAGAATGGCCTTTTTATACTAAAATGTTTTCAAGTAAAACTAGATGTTAGAAAAAAATTTAAAGTAAATTTTTTACTAACACTTGAAGTTTTTTTCAAAGATAATTTTTAATTATATATTTTATTATTTCAAATATTTTTTTTTTGTTTATATGCAGGTATTTAATTGATTTGGGATTAAAGTATTTTTGATAATACAAGTGTAAAATATTTTTACGATAATTACTCCCAAATGAGCTTGACTTACATGAGGGATTTAAAGAATTATTTGATTTTATATAAAAAAAAAATTAAATTATTTAAATATTAAATTTTTAATATTAGGATAGATGGTCTCAACTCAATAAATTTTTTTTCATTCCTTTAATCTCATGCATCCATGTTTTGATGGTAATACTTTATTAGCTCATTATAACAACCCCTAGGTTTTTAAATCCATCTTCTTGTTTGTCTTTTATAATGCAAGCAAACATGAGGTATTAAAATGCATGTAACTAAGCATGAGGTGTGTGAATGCATGCAACCAAGCAAAAGTTATTGCACAATTAAGCATGAGATATCATAATGCATGCAACCAAGCATGAGATGTTGTAATGCATACAACCTAAGGAACACTTAACCATTTTCATTATGTGACACATAATGGGGCATCACTCATGGAATTGATTTACCTACTCAAGTAGTTGCAAGGATCAAGCACGTTGTCACATGTCATCTAGTGACATCTAATGGCGTATGGTGAATCATGGAGCTACTCCACCAACTTAAACAATCGGAAGGATCAAGCACGTCATCACATGTTATGGACTCGCATTTTTTATGTGTTCCCACTTGATGACGAGACTTGTTTTCTTAGTGAAAAAACTGATTTTTATAAAAGTGAAGGCACCACATATTTTTATTTTTATTTTTAAAGGAAAATAAAATAAGAAACAAAACACCTAAGAGTAACTCCTTATTTTTGGAAAAATATGTCTTTGAAAAACCTAAATCTAAGTTCAGATGTCAGGTTACCTATCAAGAAGGTATCCTAATGGAAGCACCTCTCTAAGTCCCAAAAACACAAATCTCTACTAATTAGGTTAAGGTAAGTATGACAATTAATTGATCAATCATGGGTATCAAAGATAGAAAAGGCGATTATCTCTAAAGCCAAACAACATGCTATTCACATCAAAACAAGCATACCAAAGAAATCAAGCATATGGGAAAAGAACATTAGTGTACATTAGCTACAACCTAAAATGATTTCAAGAAAACATCAAAGTTAGTTTGACAATATAATAATACAACGTGAAACATGCATTCTATCACATTCAAGTAATCAAGCACTAATCAAGACATGACAAAACAATATCAAGTATGTGGGTACTCATAAATAAAGCATGTCTATTTGCAGAATTAAAGAGATAAAAAATGTAAGGGGTGTACCTGGATAGCACTCATAACTTACAATGTGCTTGCATAAACCTAAAAGAGGTTAAGATAATTATAATGACAAAAAATCATGATACCAAACCCTAATATACATGACATATGTACAACTTAAATGAAATGGTAGGAACTTAATAAGACTAAAGGGCGAGAAAATCTAAACTCAAAGATGTACATTTCACGCATACTATCACATAGCAAGTTCTCATGAATTATCACAAGTTAGTTTGAGGTTTAAGGAAACAATGAACATAATATATGACACATACAATTAATTGTTTAGGCTAAACTAAATTACAAGAGAGTTGAAAATGCCAAAATCAATTACTAGACAACTTTTGATCATTGTGTATTTGTGCAAAGATTCTCTAGAGACGACTTTGTAATTTTACTACTTTATGTTGAAGATATGTTGATTGTTGACAAGAATGCATCTAGAATCGATAGGTTGAAGAAGCAGTTGAGTGAGTTTTTCACTATGAAGGACTTAAGGCCAAAAAAACAGATTCTTGGTATGAGAATTACTCGACATGTACATGTTAGGAAGTTGTTTTTGTCCCAAGAGAAGTACATTGAAATGGTTAACTCTCCTCTTGCTACTCATTTTAGATTAAGTACCAACCAAAGTCCTTCTATTGATAAAGAGAAGGAAGAAATGGAAAGAGTTTCATATGTCTTTGCAATTGGAAGCTTAATGTATGCCATGGTATGTAATTGTCTAGACATAGGTTATGTAGTTGGTACAGTAAGCCGTTTTTTGTCAAATCGGGGAAATGAGCATTGGAATGCAGTAAAGTGGATAATGAGATATCTTCGGGGTACTTCTAGCATGAGTCTTTACTTTGGATGTAAGAAACCTGAGTTGTTTGGTTATATAGATGTTGATATTGTAGACCCTTGATTTTGTTCTTTTAGCACATGTAATGCTAGTTTCTACCCTTTGTTTCCCTTTTACCTTGTGATCGTTCCTTGGTGACTCATTGCCACCTTTGGGGACCCTTGTGTAAAGGGGCTCATTAGGACCCTCACTATGAACTTGGCTACTCTTCACGCCTAATTTAGGTCACATAGACGCACCTTAACTCATTTAAACACATCTGACCCATTTGGACACACTTAGACCCATTTAGGCACACCTAGACATCTTTTACGCAAACTCACTTAGTCACACTTCATATCATTCCAGCCCACTTAGTTACACTTTAATTTAGTCTACTTGATTGCATTGTAGGTGCACTTCAAATTAGTTAATTTAGATACATATTCATTTTAACTTGAATTTTGGTAACGTAATTTTTATTTTATTTTATTTATTTATTTATTATTGTTATTATCATTATCATTATTGTTATTTTGGTAAATTAATTTTTTGAAATGTTTCAATATAATTTTTTTAATGAATAAATTTTTGGTAAGTTGTTGTTGTTATTATTATTATTATTATTATTATTATCAATATAATTTTTTTAATGAATAAATTTTTGGTAAGTTGTTGTTGTTATTATTAGTATTATTATTATTATTATTTGCTTTTTGATAGACTGGTCTCCAATGATGTGTAGGGAATTGGTTGGGCCTGATACTAGACTTTTCTACGTTGGGAAGACCGCTGAATACCACAGCAGAACCTAGGAGGAAAGACCGCTGAATACCACAGCAGAAGCCAGGAGGAAATACATGAATTACTTATGAGTTATTATTATTATTATTATTATTATTATTATTATTATTATTATTATGAGTGATTCAGGGTGCTCATCTTTTGCTTTTTGATAGACTGGTCTCCAATGATGTGTAGGGAATTGGTTGGGCCTGATACTAGACTTTTCTACGTTGGGAAAACCGCTGAATACCACAGCAGAACTAGGAGGAAAGACCGCTGAATACCACAGCAGAACCCAGGAGGAAAAACATGAATTACTTATGAGTTTTGCTGAAGTTGGAGCTACATTTGTGAGACTTAAAGGAGGGGATAGGGCGCTTTGAAAAAACAAAATTTGGGGAAGTGTGAAGAGGATTGGGAAAGAGGAAAATGCGGGTTTTCAAAGGGTTTTTGCATGGGGAAAAGATGGGGATTTCGGAAAAAATTGAGGATGGCCTATTTTTAGAGAATGAAGTATTTAGATTAGAGGAGGAGATAAGGAAAAGCACAAGGATTTTTCTGGGACATAGTGGAAGAAGACGTTGAAAGTAAGAAAAACAGAAAGTTGGGTGAGGGGATTTTAAGAGCAAAAACAAAGTAAGAGAGACAAAAAAAAAATATAACAAAAAAACAAGGGGAGTTGTAGTGAGTATCGGTGAGGAACAGAGAAGAAGAAAACAGAAGAGGTTTTGGATAGGGGCGGAGGCCTGAGCAGAGAGTAAGAAGGAAGGGAGAGGAAATTCATTAGCTGACATCTTCTGAGAAGTAAATTCTTCACTCAAAATATCTGCTTCTTTCTACTTTTCTTTAATTTGCTACTGTTGAGACTTATTAGATGTTTTGGTAGCCATCAAAGGCCTATATTGCTTACCGTTGATATTTGGGTATGGATATCAGGTCATGCATTTTGAGTCTTTTGTTGATTTTTGGTTTTCTTAGGATTGCTTATAGTGTGTTCATAATTTATTTTTGTTTGGTTTTGTTAAGATTGGTTTGAACTCTGTTTAAAAAAAAAAAAAAAAACTTCACGATAATATCTGGAGACGATTCTCACCCATCCTCAATATAAGTATGTTGTCTTTCTGTTTATGGAACATGGCTTGGTGATTACTTTGCATTTCTCTCGTCTTTCTCTTTGTTCGTGTTTACTCTATTTTTTTTTTTTTGTTTCAACTTCAGTTTGGTCTTCCCTATGTCCTGCATCTTTGGTCCTGCACACCATGTATGCAGATTTCTCATGCTCAGCTAGAATCATAAGGGCAAGCAAGATGCCACAACACCATTGCCTGCTCTAGTGACCATTTTTATATCCCCAAGAAGAAGGGTTTGTCGGCTTTGCCATTGGTTTTCTTATGGGTATAATCTTTGAGTTTCGACTGTCATTGTTTCATTGTCCATGGAGATGCTGTTTTTTTTTTTCCTCTACCCAGAGGTGGTGACATCCATCCCGGCGCATTGATGTTATTTCATGTATGTTGATGGTTCATGCATCTATGCTATTGGAGTTGAATATGAGTAATCACCAAAATGGACTATAGCTCAGGAAACTGAATGAGGGACTTTTTCCTGGGAGATAAATCTGAGGGTATGAGAACCAATGAATGCATTTCAGAATGTAATCCATGTCTCTAGTAAAGAAAATGAGAAAGAGAAGGTTGGCCCACTCCACCAATAGAATATTGTCTGTCCCGCATGAAGATAAGTTAAGTAGCTTGGTTTACTTTGGTTGCTCTATAGTTGGTGCTTGTTTACACGCAGATTTCTTTCTTCAAATCCTATGCATGGCTGGAATTACAAGTCAATGGAATTGAAAGCATTACCTCTAAGCTAGTTTACTATTCGCGAGATTGTACAGGCGACCTGGACCCACTTGGATGCACTATCATTTCTAATGTGAAATAGCTTGTTATAGAAGCCAGCAGGCGAAACTTTGACGTCATTTCTCAAGTACAGCAAGTCATTTGCTTAACCTTCCATGACAACGAGCTATGTATGGAAAATCATGGTTCGACATTGTGTGGAAGTGAATTGCTACATGAATTTGACATAGAAACAGATTGATGAGGGTGACCCATGCAGGGGTGTTGGCATTGTATTCTTTAAACCACGATTTTTGTGAGGAGTTTCGGGCTTGTGAGAAAAACGCAGTGGGTAAGTTCTTTAGGCACAAAGATTTCTTATTTCAGGAAAATAAAGTGTGTGCATCGAATTGTTCTTTTACGTGATTTGTTAGTAAAGGAATCCCATGGTGGAGGGTTAATGGGACACTTTGGAGTTGCTAAGACCTTAGTCATTTTGCAAGAACGCTTCTATTGGACACACATGAAAAGAGATGTTGAGAGAATTTGTGGTAGATGTGTCACATGTAGGCAAGCAAAATCCCGAGTGCAACCCCATGGTTTATACATGCCACTGCCTATTCTTAGTGAGCTTTGGATTGATATTTCAATGGACTTTGTGTTAGGTTTGCCTATGTCTAAATGTGGTAGAGATTCAATTTTTGTGGTTGTAGATAGATTTTCCAAGATGACACATTTCATTCCATGTCACAAAATCAATGATGCTTCACATGTTCATGATTTTTTCTTTAAAGAAACTGTAAGATTACATGGTATGCCTAGAACAATAGTTTTGGATAAAGATGTTAAATTCTTGAGTTACTTTTGGAAGACTTTATGGTGTAAGTTAAGAACTAAGTTGTTATTTTCTACTACTTGTCACCCACAAATTGATGGTCAAATTGAAGTAGTGAATAGGAATTTGTCTACTTTGTTGAGGGCTATTATTAAAAAGAACATAAAAACTTGGGAAGAGTGTTTACCACACATTAAGTTTGTTTATAATCGTACTATTCATTCTACTACTAAGTTTTCACCATTTGAATTTGTTTATGGTTTTAATCATGTAACTCTATTGGATTTAACGCTATTATCTTTGTCTGAACGTGCTAACTTAGATGGAAAGAAAAAGGCTGAATTTGTTAAATAGATACATGAGAAAACAAGACTCAACATTGAAAGGAGAATGGAGCACTATGCAAAACAAACTAATAAAGGGCGACGACAACTGATTTTTGAACCCAGGGATTGGGTTTGGTTGCATATGTAGAAAGAAAGATTTCTAGCACAAAGGCGATCTAAGTTACTTTCGAGAGGAAATGGACCTTTCCAAGTCCTTGAGCGCATCAATGACAATGCATATAAGTTGGATTTGCTAAGTGAGTACCATGTTAGTGCCACTTTCAGTGTTACTGATTTAAGTCCCTTTGATGTAAGTGATGATTTGAGGACAAATCCCTTTTAAGGGGAGGGAAATGATGAGGGCATGACTAACAAATGGAATGTAGATCCTATTTGAGTTCTAGTTGGTCCAATTACAATGGCTCAAGTTAAAAAATTCAAGAAAACTCTCAATAGACTAATTCAAAACATTTGGGTTAAGGTGAATTCGTGGAGGCCCAAGGAAGATGCTCCACATGTTCCACAAGGTTGGATTTCCATTATTCAAGCTTTTGAATAATCTAGAAGAATATATCCCTCAAAGAGAACAACTCACAAATTGTGTGGATTAAGTGAACTTTTCTAAATTGGTGATTACCTAATTTTGACTCATCAAAGAGAATGGTTGGCTCAATTAAAAACAATATTTTTAAGATAGTTAAATTACATTTCTTATTTATTATTATATTTTATTGTTGAGTTGTATGGTTTGCATGCCAATTTAGATACTTTCCTTATTGGCCTTTTAATTTTCAAATTATATGGGGAATGAAGGAATTTGAAATTCCCTTGTTTCCTTTTATTTTGGGGTATACATGATTTTAGGAAATATTAGATTCAATTTTTAGAATTCAACTTAAGATATTTTAATTTTCCTTTTCTAGCTATCTGCAAATCCTAAGCAACATATTTGAGGATTTTCTAGTTGTCAAATTCATGGACCTCATTGTACTTAAATAGTCATTAGCTTATTGAAGAAAAAAAAAATCATTTACCATTTTGTGAGAGAAAATTCTCTTTGGTTTTTTTAGAACTCTTTGAACTTATACCAAGGTTCTTGCTTCCATATACACAACGGGTCACAGTTTTTTTTTTTTTTTTTGTATATAAATCTATTTCCAGACGATCTTATAGTTATTCTTGATCCACAAGTTTCTTAGTTTCTTGGTGTGGATCATATTAGAAATAATTTCTATATCTCTAGATCCGGTTTTAGTATAGTTTTTGATGTCATATTTTCTATTGTGTTAGATCTAGAGAGTCTAGGAATAAATTGCCTACACCTTATGAGATCTAAGGTCAGGGAACGAAGTAATGCAGGTTTTCCAGTAACAGCAAGGCATGTAGCTATTGTTGCCTATTTCTTTTTGTCTCTTTTTAGTATAGACTATTGGCATGTTGTCATTTCCTTGCATATGTTCAAGGTTTGTAAACTGAATGCTAAGGCTAGTTGTTATGTACTCAAAATTTTGTATCTTGGAGGGGTAATGAATATGTTACTCACTTAAAATGTCTCCTTATGTTGCTTTGACACATGATTTCCAATTATAAGTTAATTTTCCTTTGTAGGATTGTATGTCCACTTCAATTTTCGAACTAGAGAGGAGACATTGTCTTACATGGATAGTGCTTAGGGATAGCAATGTGGTGGGTTTTTTCAGGTACCAGTCCTGTCCTTAATGAGACAAGTTTCAATTTTAACTAAACGGGTTTGGGATGGGTTTGGAAATTTTTTTAATACTCAGGGTGGGTTCGGGTATTGTCTTGTCCCTCCCCGCGCCCACTCCGATTATATATAAAATTAATTTAATTTAATTTTTATTTTACTATTTTTAATATATAGATAATAATAAAATAAGTTATAAAAATATAATAATTTAATTATTTATAAAATATATTTATGTTAATGTAATTAAAAAAATAAAAGTAACTAAAAAATAAAAAAATTCAAAAAAAATAAAAAGTTAAACCAGGCGGGACGGGGTGGGCATGGGACTGTTTAATTTTTTAAGTGGGACGGGAATGAGAATTATTTTGAATAAATAGGACCGAGTTGGGATGGAGTTGACCTGTCCCAAACCCGCCCCGTTGCCATCCCTAAATTGGTACTTGTAAGGGTGGGTTGCTACACTCATGCCATGTGGTTAAGTTGATTTTTATTTAAAATTCCCTGTAAATAAACATCAAGTTATCAATTCAAGGAGTTAAAAAATCTACTCTCAATAGGATTTGCTATCCATAATTTATTGTTATTTTCCTATGATCTTTGTAATTTTTCCATTCACCATCCACAAAATTAGACTTGTATCACTTAAAAAACCCTTGTATACACAATCATCTTATATAACTAAGTATCCATTTGGATACATTTTTATTTTTTTTATTTCAAATTAAAAAATAATAATAATTTTTATATAAGATACAAAAACTTTTAGAAGCTTTCATTAAAAATAAAAAATAAAAAGTAATGGTTTTAAAAATTGACTATATCAAATTTCTAAAATTTTAAAAATAATAAGGTAAAATTATATTTTTGAATATGAGCTTCTATTTTTTATATAAAATTTGTCATCACTTTCTATTTTTAAAAATAGAAAATAAAAAAATATATTCAAACTAACACTAAATTAATAATTTTTTATTCATTCAAGTGGACCCCGCCCATCTCCCTCCTTTCACCTCAAAATCCCACCTCCAGACCCAAACTCATTAAATGAGTTTAGACACCACTAAGCAATATCCAAATTATTGTTTCACATAGCAAACAAAATAAATATATATTTTTACTAAAAAAATTATAATATTAAATAAAAATAATATAATTTTTTTAAAAATTTTATAATTATTTAAAATTAAATAATTAAATTTCATTTCATTTTCAATATATTCACATTTAAAAATTATACAAATTTGATTTTTTAAAATTTAAAACATTTATACATTTATACTCATACATAAGATAAAAATTAAACATTATTGATTTTTAATCTATTTATGTATATTTTAAAATTTTTATCATTATTTTTAATTTTAAAAATATATAATAATTTATTTATAATATCACCAGTTCAACTATAAATTTGATTAATAAATTATAAATCGATAACTTTTTCGATCCAATATCTATACAGTTGTAAAAGCATTGATATGTTTTTTTTGTTACATGCCTTTAATCTTCTAAATACAATGGAAAGCCTGCTTGCCCATTTTTCCCATACCAGTACTTTTCATCTCTTGGCGATGGAAGGCCCTACTTACCCATTTTTCCAATACCAGTACTTGTCATGTTGGGCGATGGAAAGCCTCACTTGCCCATTTACAAGTACTTGTCTTGTCTTGGCCGAAAGATGAACCCTACTTGCCCTTTTTCTCACTCAATCTGTTTCTTTTTAAAACATCTTGCTAGCCTCCCCTAAAATTAACAAAATTTGAAATTATTATAAATTACAAAATAAAGTTATCTTTTGAAAATGACATGGGCTATGACTGAATTTGTTCTTTTGCATTATGTTTGGCTGTTGGAAAATCTAAAAGAAAAAAGTAAAGATAGAAAAAAGAAAAATAAATTTAATATTAATTAATTATTTTTATGTATTTTTTTTTAAACCCAATACACTTATTTCTTCCTTTTTATAAAAATAAAAAAATATTTTTTAAATTTTTTTTTATGCTAAACCAATTTTAAATAAATAGGACGGATATGAGACCGTTTAATTTTTTAAATAAGATGTTGAAGAAAATTATTTTAAATAAATAGGACGGGGTTGGGATGGAGGCGACCTGTCCCGAACCTATCTTGTTGTCATCCCTAATGGTGTTTGTAAGGGTGGGTTGCTACACTCATACCATGTGGTTAAGTTGATTTTTATTTAAAATTCCTTATAAATAAACATCAAGTTATCAATTTAAGGAGTTAAAAAATATACTCTTAATAGGATTTGCTATCCATAATTTATTGTTATTTTTCTACGATTTTTGTCATTTTTCCATTCACCATCCACAAAATTAGACTTGTATCACTTAAAAAACCCTTGTATTAACTCATCTTATATAACTAAGTATCCATTTGGATACTGTAGACCCCTTTTGGTGAGGGCCCGGGAGAGGGTCGTTGGCTTCCTTTTCTTGGCATTTTCTTTTGGAGGGAGGGAGGGATAAAAAACCCTTGTATTAACACAATCATCTTATATAACTAAGTATCCATTTGGATACTATAGACCCCTTTTGGTGAGGGCCCAGGAGAAGGTCGTTGGCTTCCTTTTCTTGGCATTTTCTTTTGGAGGGAGGGAGGGAGGGAGGGAGGGAGGGGCGCTCCTTATGCCGAGAAAACAGCCGCATGGACAGGTGGCCCAGGGCATGCCTGGCCATGCGAGTGGTTGAAGGGGGCCATGCTGGCTGACCGAGAAACATGGGAGTGGGTATAGCTGAGACAAGAGGTTTTGAGGTTGAGGGTTTTTGGAGGACACGGGGATCAAGCAACAAAGAGGAGGGAGTGAGGGCGAAAATGAAGAGCAGCCTGAAGCTCAAGGATTTTGGCTAAAGGGGAGTGAGGGCGAAAACAGAGAGCAGCCTGGAGCTCAAAGATTCCGGCTTAAGGGAGGTACTTCCAAGTATGTTTGTTGTAGCTTTTGAGCTCATTCTTATTTGTCACTCTATATTATTATTATTATTATTATTTTCATTTTTTCTGCCACATTCTAAGCATTGTTTGATTGTGTGAGTATGGATGTAATGTTGTATTGCTTTTATCTCCTATTTTGATTTGAATGTGGATTTCACGGGTTCATTTTCGTTTCTTTTCCCAAATGTCTCTTTTTGATTTATCGAATGACCTTTCTGTGACCTCTTTCTCCAATCATTTAACCTTTCTGCTAAACCCGAAAACCATCCTTATCTCTTCTTTACTTCTCGTCGGAAAATCTATTTTCCGTTCCCATCCATTCATCAGCCATGGCCACCAACCTGTCTGAAGGTTACGCCGGTGACTTCCTGGAGCAAATCCTCGTAACTTCCAAAATTCCTATTTTCATAACTATTCATCCCATCATTATTATTTTTATTATTTCATTCATTTATTTATTTACTCCATCTATTTAAAATCCCATCTCTAAATTACTCTTCAAATTTTCAATCTCAAAAATTCCACTATTCACGTTCATTCGTTTAAACATTATTTTTGTTATTATTATTATTATTTCATATTTATTTATTCATTTCTTTTAAAAATTCAAATCATTAAGGTTCAATTCTTAAAAAATCTGACTTTCGAATTTAATTTTCGATCTAAAAAATTCCATCATTCATGTTCATTCGTTTAAATATTATTTTCATTATTATTATTTTATTTATTTATTTATTTATTTATTTATTTATTTATTTTAAAAATTTTCAATCATTAAAGTCCAATTCTTCAAAAATCTGATTTCCAAATTTAATTTTCAATCTAAAAAATTCTACTATTCACGTTCATTCGTTTAAACGGTATTTTTGTTATTATTATTATTATTCCATATTTATTTATTTATTTCCTTTAAAAATTCTAATCATTATAGTCCAATTCTTCAAAAATTTGACTTCCAAATTTAATTTTCAATCTAAAAAATTCCACTATTCACGTTCATTCATTTAAATATTATTTTTATTATTATTATTATTATTCCATTAATTTATTTTAAAATTTTCAATAATTAAAGTTCAATTTTTCAAATAACCATTTTCCAATTTTAATTTCCAATCTAAAAAATTCCACTATTCACATTCAGTTGTTTAATGATTACTTTCGCTATTATCATTATCCCGTTCAGTTATTTATTCACTTATTCATATATTTAAAATCTCGTCTCTAAATAATTTATCAAATTTTCAATCTTTAAATTCAATCTCCAATCTCTAAATTTCAACTTTTTGCACTTATTTATCCAATCTTTATTATTTTCGTCATTCCATTCACTTATTCACTTATCCATTTATTTAAAATTTCATCTCTAAATAGTTCTTCAAATTTCCAATCTCTAAAATTCCACTATTCACGTTCATTCGCTTAATTATTATTTTCATCACTATTATTATTATTCCAAATTTATTTATTCGTTTCTTTTAAAAATTCCAATCATTAAAGTTCAATTCTTCAAAAATCTTACTTCCAAAATTAATTTTCAATCTAAAAAATTATACTATTCACTTTCGTTCATTTAAATATTATTTTGGTCATTATTATTATAATTCCATTTACTTATTTGTTCATTCCTTTTAAAAATTCCGAAAAAGTTCAATTATTCAAAAATCTGACTTCCTAATTTAATTTTCAATCTCAAAAATTCCGCTATTCACTTTCATCCGTTTAAATATTATTTATTATTATTATTATTATTATTCCATATTTATTTATTTATTTATTTATTTTAAAATTTCAAATCATTAAAGTTCAACTCTTAAAAAATCTGACTTCTAAATCTAATTTTCAATCTCAAAAATCCCACTATTCACATTCATTTGCTTAATGGTTATTTTCGTTATTATTATTATTCCATTCATTTACTTATTCACTTATTCATATATTTAAAATCCTATCTCTAAATAATCCTTCGAATTTCCAATCTCTAAATTTAATTTTCAATTTCTAAAATTATAATTTTCGCAATTATTTATCCAACCGTTATTATTATTGTTATTTCATTCATTCACTCATTCACTTATTCATATATTTAAAATCTCATCTCTAAATAATCTTTCGAATTTCCAATCTCTAAATTCAATTTCCAATTTCTAAAACTCTAACTTTCACAATTATTTATCCAATCATTATTATTTCATCATTGTTATTATTCAATTCATTTATTTATTCACTTATTCATTTGTGTAAAATTCCGTCTCTAAGTAATTCTTCAAAATTTCAATTTATTTCAAATTTAATTTCTAAAATTTTTATTCTTACATTTAATTCTTAAAAATCCAATTTTCAAATGAATTTCAAAAATTCAGTTTTCCCTCGAACAATTTTAATTTCTGTTTGGTGATGCATGTGATATGTTTTGTGCTCTTTATTGTACACTGACCCCATTTTTATGATAGCGTATTGCTCGTTCATGGCCTAAGTACGCATCTACTCCCATTCTAGTCATTCTCTATGCATGTTTTGATTCCTGTATGTGCATGATAGATTTAAGTATCCATTGATTTTCCTATTAATTGCCACGTCAGCTTCATTTTATTAGTAAAGACCCGACTTTAGGGACCTAGAGGGGTGTTACGGTCTTTACCGTACCTTCCTGATAAGTAACCTGACTCCCGAGCCCGATCCGGTTTTTCATAGACCACCTTTTCCAAAATAAGGAGTCACACTGAGAGTTTTTTTTCTTATTTTGTTTACCCTCTTAAAAATAAAACAAAAATAAGTGGCGACTTCAAGTCATTTTCTAATAAATAAAATTATTTTCAAATAAAAAATTGAGTTTGTCATCGAGTGGAAATGCATGAGCCAAAATATGGGGTCTACAAATGCATTTCTATTTTTTTTAATTTCAAATTAGAAACTAATAATAATTTTTATATCAGATACAAAAACTTTTAGAAGCCTACATTAAAAAATAAAACTAAAAAGGTAATGGTTTTAAAAACTATTTTTAAAAATTGACCGTATCAAATTTCTAAAATTTTAAAATAATAAGGTAAAATTATATTTTTGAATAAGAGCTTCTATTTTTTATATAAAATTTATCATCACTTTCTATTTTTAAAAATAGAAAATAAAAAATATATTCAAACTAACACTAAATTAATAATTTTTTATTCATTCAAGTGGGCCCCCGCCCATCTCCCTCCTTTCACCTTTAAATCCCACCTCAGGACCCAAACTCATTTAATGAGTTGAGACACCACTAAGCTATATCCAAATTTTTGGTTCACATAGCAAACGAAATAAATATAATCTTTTTTAAAATTTTATAATTATTTAAAATTAAATAATTAAATTTTCTCTCATTTTCAATATATTCACATTTAATTATTATATAAATTTGATTTAATAAAATTTAAAACATTTATACATTTATAAGATAAAAATTAAATATTATTGATTTTTAATTTATTTATATATATTTTAAAATTTTTGTTTTTATTTTTATTTTTAAAAGTATATAATAATTTATTTATAATATCATCAGTTCAACCATAGATTTTATCAATAAATCATGAATCGATAATTTTTTCAATCCAATGATATGTACTATTGTAAAAACATTGATAAAACCTTTTTTTTTTTTTTTACATGCCTTTAATCTTCTAAATACAATGGAAAGCCCTACTTGCCCATTTTTCCCATATGTCTTGGCGATGGAAGGCCCTACTTACCCATTTTTCCAATACAAGTACTTGTCATGTTGGGCAATGGAAAGCCTCACTTGCCCATTTACAAGGCCTTGTTCTTGTCTTGGCCGAAAAATGAACCTTACTTGCCCTTTTTCTCACGCAATCTGTTTCTTTTTAAAACATCTTGCTAGCCTCCCCTAAAATTAACAAATTTTGAAATTATTATAAATTACAAAATAAAGTTATCTTTTGAAAATGACATGGGCTATGCCTGAATTTATTCTTTTGCATTATGTTTGGCTGTTGGAAAATCTAAAAGAAAAAGTAAAAATAGAAAAAGAAAAATAAATTTAATATTAATTAATTATTTTTATGTATTTTTTTCAAACCCAATACACTTATTTCTTCCTTATAAAAATAAAAAATATATATTTTTTTAAATTTTTTTTATGCTAAACCAATTTTAAATAAATAGGACGGGTATGAGACCGTTTAATTTTTTAAATGAGACGTGGATGAGAATTATTTTAAATAAATAGGACGGGGTTGGGATGGAGGTGACCCGTCCCAAACCCATCCTATTGTCATCCCTAATGGTGTTTGTAAGGGTGGGTTATACACTCATGCCATGTGGTTAAGTTGATTTTTATTTAAAATTCCCTGTAAATAAACATCAAGTTATCAATTTAAGGAGTTAAAAAATCTACTCTTAATAAGATTTGCTATCCATAATTTATTGTTATTTTTCTATGATCTTTGTAATTTTTCCATTCACCATCCACAAAATTAGACTTGTATCATTTAAAAAACCCTTGTATTAACACAATCATCTTATATAAGTAAGTATCCATTAGGATACATTTCTATTTTTTTTTATATTTAAAATTAGAAAATAATATTAATTTTTATATAAGATACAAAAACTTTTAGAAGCTTACACTAAAAAATAAAAATAAAAAAGTAATGGTTTTAAAAACTATTTTTAAAAATTGACTGTATCAAATTTCTAAAATTTTACAAATAATAAGGTAAAATTATATTTTTGAATAAGAGCTTCTATTTTTTATATAAAATTAATCATCACTTTCTATTTTTAAAAATAGAGAATAAAAAATATATTCAAACTAACACTAAATTAATACATTTTTATTCATTCAAGTGGGCCCCGCCCATCTCCTCCTTTCACCTTAAAATCCCACCTCGAGGCCTAAGCTCATTAAATGAGTCGAGACACCACTAAGTTATATCCAAATTATTGTTTCACATAGCAAACAAAATAAATATATTTTTTACTAAAAAAATTATAATATTAAATAAAAATAATATAATCTTTCTTAAAATTTTATAATTATTTAAAATTAAATAATTAAATTTTCTCTCATTTCAATATATTCACATTTAAATATTATACAAATTTGATTTAATAAAATTTAAAATATTTATACATTTATAAGATAAAAATTAAATATTATTGATTTTTAATTTATTTATATATATTTTAAAATTTTATTATTTTTTTTAATTTTAAAAATATCTAATAATTTATTTATGATGTCACCAGTTCAACTATAGATTTATCAATAAATCACGAGTCGATAACTTTTTTCATCAATGATATGTATGATAGTAAAAACATTGATAATTTTTTTATTTTTATTTTTGTTACATGCCTTTAATCTTCTAAATACAATGGAAAGCCCGGCTCGCCCATTTTTCCCATACAAGCCCTCTTCATGTCTTGGCCATGGAAAGCCCTACTTACCCATTTTTTCCGATACAAGTACTTGTCATGTTGGGCGATGGAAAGCCTCACTTGCCCATTTACAAGTACCTGTTCTTGTCTTGGCCGAAAAATGAACCTGACTTGCCCTTTTTCTCACGCAATCTGTTTCTTTTTTAAACATCTTGCTAGCCTTCCCTAAAATTAACAAATTTTGAAATTATTATAAATTACAAAATAAAGTTATCTTTTGAAAATGACATGGGCTATGACTGAATTTATTCTTTTGCATTATGTTTGGCTGTTGGAAAATCTAAAAGAAAAAGTTAAAATGGAAAAATGAATTTAATATTAATTAATTATTTTTATGTATTTTTTTTTCAAACCCAATACACTTATTTCTTCCTTTTTATAAAAATAAAAAAAATATTTTTAAAAATATTTTTTTATGCTAAACCAATTTTTTTTAAAATAATTTTTTGTCAAATTCTTAGCAAAAATTCTAAAAACAAAATATTAAGAAAAAAAAATAGGAACCAAATTAAGAGACCTGTAAAAATATAACAAAGCATACTTTTAATATGGGATGTTAAAATTGACATAAGAAACGACAGTCTGAAACCAAATAGTGGAATTGGTATTTCCGGAGGGCCACGTTTTATATTCATTGAATCGTGACAAGACTAAACGTCTTGTCTTTTCTATTTTCAAAAAAAAGAAAAGGCATTTGATGTATGAAATCTTAACAGCCAACCAAAACCATTAACATTATCTCTTTTAAACGTGCACACTAATAAAAGCAGCCCATCCGCTTTCCCATGTTTGTAAAATCACAGTGGTTTCCTCCATGCAATCCACCCACCCATTCTCTTCAAAGGCGGAGGAGGGTGCATCTGCTTTCTGCAACTCACAATGATGAGAAGCCTTTCCCCTGAGCTTTTCCACGTCTGCAGGTACTTCTTCTTTTGATGCAGTTGTATTGCTTCCTCCTTCTTCCCACGAAATCTGCTCCTGACCCACATCAGTATTTCCTGTTTTCCATTGATTTCTAATGTTTCTGGATTTGGATGAGAAAACCCACATGCCCTTTCTCCTAATTAAACTCCTCTTCACTTGATTTTGGTTTGGAAGGTTCAACTTTCAAGTGTGTGTATCCTGTATTGTCTGTCTGGCACAAATGATAGAGCTCAGAACTTTCGATACTTGGTATCTTTTTAGATGTTTCAAAAAAGATGCTTGGCAAATTTGTTGTTTGTTTGGTGCCTTTTCTGCAGGCCCGTGAACTAGTATATTTATGAATATTTATTTTGAAATATAAGATTCGTGTACAACGTCAATCATTGTTAATTGGGTATTATTGTCATTTTCTTAATTAAGAACATATATTGTAGATGATAAACTATTTATATTAATAATGATGATGATGATGATGAAGAAGAAGAAGAACCAGGGAAAAGCATTACTCTGATTTTTCTTGCACTTTTCCTTTGAAACAGTGTTGATGGTGGCTACACAAGAAGCTTGAGAAACCAGTTTCCAAAACAGAGAAACCCCCCATTACCAATACCAGTTCTCAAAAAACGGAAACGCCTTCGATTTACACACTCTTCTTTCATGTAAGTCTCAACTTTGACTTTTGAGTGAATTAGGTTGTTCGACATGATATCCAAGTATTGATTTTGGTCTTAATTTTATGGTTTGTACTTTTGGTTGCAGTTGCTCAGCAACTCTAGCAGTGATGGCAGATGAAAAAAAGAAAGTGTTCGATGTTGAAAGTGCTGCTTCATTGGTGAAGGAGCTCAGAGGGAGCTTCAATGCTGGTAAGACAAAGAGCTATGAATGGAGAATTGCACAGTTGAAGGGAATCGAGAAGATGATTGATGAGCGGGAGAAAGATATCATTGAGGCTCTTCATGAGGATCTTTCCAAACCCGAACTTGAGGCTTTTGTGTCTGAGGTATTGCACCCTCTCCTGTTTTTACTTTCATTAGATTTTATCATATAACTGCTCTCTATTGTTATGCAAATTTGCAGATGTTTGATTTTGCTGAATTTAGGATTCAAAGATTTTCCAAGTCTTCTCTCTTCCTATGTTTTCTAGGCAATCAAACAGACATAATTAACCTACAAAAAGATAATTTAGTCATCCTTGTTGTGGATCTTCTTGATCACCAGTACCAAATAAGCAAAGAAATTTCCAGCTAAGGGATATGCAGCAAAACAAATTTGAGAGGAAAGCAATAGATCCTAATTAATAATTCATCATGTTGTGGAGGAGGTGGTGAAGATCTTCCTCGTGTTCTTTTCTTGTGGAGACAAATATTCTCCAAGATCTTTTGCTCCTATGACTCAAATAAATAGTTTTTGTTCTTAAATATATGGCTTATATTAAATATTGTGGACTTATGAATTGGGTAGTTTCTAATATGGCATCTACTGCAGATTTCAATGTCAAAAGGCGCGTGTAAGTTGGCTCTCAAAGAATTGGGTCATTGGATGAAGCCAGAGAAGGTAATTAGTGTCAAACCACTATTTTAGCCAGGAATAATAACAAGTAGTGTGGTTTCAGCTGCCCTTGTAAACTGTAATTTTATGTCTTAGTATAATTTATGCAAACTTCCTCGCATTTTCAGGCCAAAACTTCAATGACAACATATCCATCATCAGCAGAAATTGTGTCAGAACCTCTTGGTGTCGTGTTGGTCATCTCAACATGGAATTATCCTTTGTGTATGTAAGGCAACCCTGGTATCACACAACTTCATATCTAGGAAAACCAATCATATCTAGCATGTTGCAAGCTATATTTGAATAGTTCATATAGCTCTGAGAAAAATACTCTTAATGCATTTTTTTTTAGTATTATGCATCCTCTACCATGGTCAATGCTGATGTTTGTGTGCCTTGTATTTCTAAATTGATTTTTCTTTTTAGCTGTTAGACTATCCCAATGATGCCTAATTACAAGACAATCTTTTTTCTGAAAACATCTTGGGAGTGCATAGAACCCATTTTGCTAGGCTGTCACCTTTTAGTTGGTAATTTAGAGCATCAGATATTCTTAAAGCCTGTAATGATCTGGCTTCTGCTTATAGATCTTTGAACTTGTCAATTTCCCGATGCAGCTGCCATGATATGCAGTTATGAAAGATTTGAGATCTAAGAAACTGGTCCAGAAAATGAACTTTTATATTTATTCATCAGTGTAAGTTACAGCTGCACTATATTTATATGGTAGATATAGTAACCATTTAACTAATGCAACAAACCTTTTAACAACTTACTAACTTTCTAACAATCTTTCCAACTGTGAGAATACATAACAAGCTCAGTTACAATCACATGCACAACCTGAGTCTTTCTGTTTATCAAGTTGATCCCAATAATCAGCAAATGGTTCAGACTTCAGAGTGCATACATTCCATTTGTAATCTCTCACCTTTTCATTGGACTATTGGAACACTAAGCCTTCTAGTCACACTCATTTTCTGCTTACAGATCTTTGCACCCACTAGTTTCCCCAAAGCAACTTCTATAATATAGGAAAAGATTGAATTGCAGAGTATTACAATAAGGTACTACAACTTCTATAATAGTTGTTTGCATTTTCCAAAATACATAGTTTGTTACATTTCCATTGTTTGTATCTCCGGAAAAGTAACAACCCTTAAAGCATACGTTAGTCACTGCAAAAAGCCAATGTATGGTTTTCTTTTCTACTGCCATGAAATACCAATCTGTTTCTTGAATTATTTTATCTGAACTCACATTGTCTTAACTTCTGGTATTGGAATCGAACTCCTTCTGACAAGAATAGGATATGATCTTTCTACTTTCCAGTGCTATCTATTGACCCAGTGATTGGAGCTATAGCAGCTGGCAATGCTGTAGTTCTAAAACCTTCAGAAATAGCTCCAGCAACATCGACTTTGCTTTCAAAATTATTAGAGGAATATCTAGACAACTCCTCCATACGAGTTGTTGAGGGGGCTGTGGCTGAAACAACTGCCTTATTGGAGCAGAAGTGGGACAAAATATTCTACACAGGTTTATACCCTTTCACCAATTTTTCATAATCTTTTACCTGATATAATTCCAGAGATTGTGAACATGTTCAAAGTTTAATGTTTAAATAATGTCACTAAACTCCTTTTGAATATATCCCAATTTCATTCAATCCTGTGATATCTTATAGTGTTAATGAATGTTAGAAAATGGAAGCCAATTATTGAAAGAAAAGACAATGTATGTCATTGCCACTTGTTGAATATAATGTATTTAAAGTGTACAAGTTTCTTTCCTTTCTTAATATAGGTCACATATATGGTAGTTAGGTCAACCTAGCCTTGTATACATATTTCCCTATTGTAAGAAGTTAACAATATGAATGAGAATTAAGGTTTTCTCTCTCTCTTTCAACACCACTATTCTGCTTTAAGCATTGCCCCTTATCTTGAGTATTTTCCTCCAGCACTAGCTGCACTTGTTTGGAGGTCTAATGGTCCATGCACTTCAGGTTTTGAGAACCATCAGATGCATCCATTTGAGCCACAACAAGGCAACTCTAGTTATCAAACTCTCTAGATGCTTTAAGACCATTGTATGAGTCCAATCCCCTAATCTTTTCTCACCTGGACCACCTTCTGATTTTCTACTGCAGAGTGTGTCAAAGAATTAGTCCTCAGTTTTATGTTCTTTCCAGTCTCCCAAACACATAAAGTAATGCATCTAGTTTGATTCTTAGTAATGCTAATATGATTTTATCAAATAATTCCTCAATTTGTGCAGGTAGTCCAAGAGTTGGACGCATAGTAATGGCTGCGGCAGCAAAGCACCTTACACCCGTAACTTTGGAACTTGGAGGAAAGTGCCCTGTTGTTGTCGACTCCAATGTCAACTTACAAGTGAGAAGCTTTGCTTTTCAGTGGCCATCGTCAACTTATGTTTCTAATTTGTACTTCATTTTTGAGCTGTAACAGTTTTATCTTTGTGATCTTAAGGTTGCTGCGAGGAGATTAATAGCAGGAAAGTGGGCATGCAATAACGGACAAGCTTGCATTTCTCCTGATTATATTATCACGACAAAAGATTTTGCTCCAAAGTTGGTATGTTTTGCTTAATGCATAACAAAATGTTCCTTTTTTCTTGGGTCATTTCTTGATTCATGTCGGTTAAATAGATAGATGTTTTGAGACATGAGCTAGAGGAATTCTTCGGGAAAAATCCAATTGAATCAGAAGACATGTCCCGCATTGTGAGTGTACAGCACTTCAAACGCCTGACAAGGCTCTTAGATGAGGATGAGGTCTCTGATAAGATCATCATTGGTGGACAAAGTGATGAGAACCAACTGTGAGTTCAATGTCTGTCCCCATGAGGTATTCAACTTTTTATCCATCCTAACATAAGTTTCCCAAACTTCCATTCTTGCTATTCTTTGCAGAAAGATAGCTCCAACCATCTTGGTGGATGTTCCTGAAGACACTGAGATCATGAAGGAGGAGATATTCGGGCCATTACTTCCCATCCTCACTGTGAGAACTGAAACCTTCTTTAGAAAACCAATTTTTTACTGAGGTTAATTTTTCCAAAGACGTGGTTTTGGGCGATCATTTTTGTATGTGTTTGGTGCAGAATAAATTTGATTCAATACTTTAAATGATGCAAGCATAAAGAAAAATGTGCTAGCCCAGCGTTACAAAAAAATGTCTATTGCAGTCATTCATTCTGCCTTGAATAATCGCAATCTATATGAAATGTTGAAAACAAATTCAATCTTTAATTTCCTTCCCTTTGTAACAGGTGGAAAATCTAGAAGAGAGTTTTGACGTGATTAACTCAAAATCAAAGCCTCTTGCTGCATATCTCTTCTCTGAAAACAAACAGCTGCAGAAGGATTTTGTGAACAACATATCTGCAGGAGGAATGCTCATCAATGACACCATTCTACATGTGATGACCACACTTTCCCTCGAATTCACATGGAATATCCCCCATATCTTTAGTCTATACATGAAGTTAACATGTCCATATTAGCATACATTAATCTTGGTACACTTCTATGCATGCATAGATACTTGCCGGCATTCATGAATACGCTATGACATTCATGCAGACTCATTAGCACCTGATTTTTCTTCATTGTTCCCAGTTTGTGATTTGGTTTTCTTTTCCCTGCAAATTTCATGATGCAGCTGACTGTTTCGAGTTTACCATTTGGAGGAGTTGGGGAGAGCGGAATGGGCTCATACCATGGCAAGTTCTCCTTTGATGCATTTAGCCACAAGAAGGCAGTTCTCTACAGGGGCTTCACTGGAGAATCACCAGCAAGGTACCCACCATACACACCTGGAAAGCTAAAACTATTGAAGACTCTGACCAGTGGCAACATAGTCTCCATTCTTCTTGCCTTGCTTGGATTCTCCAAAGATTGAGTAGTTAGGAAGAGGGTATAATATTGAATGGAAAATTTCCTAATTTCTTGGTATTTTAAGTACTGTTTGAAGAGAAGTAAAGGGTTTACATATTTGAATGTGAAGTTCTTATGCTATGGTTCATGGAATTATTCGGTTGTTTAGCAATCAACCTGATCAAAAGTTTAAGCTAAGGAGTCAACAATGAATATCTAGTAGGTTAACTTGCCCTGTGATATATCATTAAGTTCCTAACGCTGTATTGTGGTGGATAATTTGTAGTTGTGTAGATGTATTTCAATCATGAGGGTTCATTGGTTCCAAAGCAAATAATATCTATATGACGAGTGAATCATTACAAAAAATATCAAAGTCAATCATTTAACTCAAAGTGAGATTACATTTCTTCAACCCCATAAGAGATGCTTGTAACTATTTGGCCCAACAATCTAGTAGGATATAGCGACTGTCTGGATAAAAGGGATTGTAATATTCCATATTGGATATATATATATATATATATATATATATATATATATATAGTGAACACATAACAAGGGATAATTGAGATATTGCATATTAAATAGTAAAAGTTCATGCGGATTCCTTTATAACTAGTACCCTTGAGAAAACAACCAAATGCTAGTAAGAAACCAAAATCAAATTAGGATAATTTACTACCTCTAGTTCTCTTCTAATTGTTTTAATGGAGTTGGTTTTGGCCATATTTTTTACTCAAGTCTTAATAGACTTCCTATTGCATCAATTTTTATTTTTATTTCAGATATAGTCAAAGCAATTATGACTTTAAATAAATAAAAGAATCTTATTCACTACAAATTTGTTATAATTAAAATACTAAAACCTAAATTATAACCCAAGTTAAGAAACACTAGAGATAGGATTACTACAACTTGTAGTATCTAGGTTATAATAATTCTCTGGGATTAACACTAATGTGTTTAATTGTTTGAGGTTAAAAAGATTAGTTATTTGCTTAAATCAAAACTCTCAATAACCATAGATCTAGAAATTAAATATCATAACTAAGATTTAAATGTTCTTAGATCAATTTTTGTTGGTTTAAAAAGTGTTAAATCCATAGAAGATCTCATAAACATAGAGTCTTCCGCCCAATAACTCCTCCTTGAATCCAAACACTGAGATGGTAGAGATCTTAAAAAAGATGGAAGTTAAGTTTCTCTTTCTCAAAGTGGATAGGAAGCAAGATTGAAGCCCTAACCCTTGAGAGAGTATAAGTTTCCCATAGGCTAATGTTTCGAACCCACCTTGGACTTGAGTTAGTTAATCTAGTCCAAAAATGATCATAATTGATCATTTAGTCCAATTAGACTTCAATTAATTATTTAGCTTAGTCTAGAGAGACTATTCACAAACTCCTTTGCAATCTTACGTATTTACCAAAATGCTCTTATGCACACAAGTGAATTAAAAATTCATACAACCCTTATAAACCAATCAAGGAATATGAGCTTGAATAGGGATCGCTAGAGCTCATAGGAAAATACTAGCTCCCTCAAAATTCAATTATGAAATTGATTTAACATCGCACTACAAATAGTCAATTGCACTCCAATATCCTATGTATATTATAATGAAATGCAAGAACTCGAGTTTGTGACCTACTATCCATTGTATGTAGACTTATCATAAATTAGTGTCTATAATCTAATGAGGTATGTGTTAACCTTTTAAGATTACCTCTTGAATCCCTGAACCATAAATCCTTTTATTATGTGATCAACTAAAATACTATAATTCATAAAGAGCATATGTCACATTTCACTAAAGAATTTACTACAGTCAAAGATCTCATAATCAAATGTCCTTAAGGTCATCCAAAGGGATACACTATCTCAATTTCATGAGATATCATTATGTTTCTATTGAAAATACTCATTGTCACTAGTCTTCATCAACAATAACCTAATCTATAGGGAATATATGATCATCTTAGGGTCTCACCCGTAGGTCAAAGACATTGAAGACTTTAGTATAAGCTCGATACCCTCTTAAGTTTGAGAGCTTATACAATATAGTAGCTTGGTTAGGTCTTGACTACTTGGTAGTCAATGTCATAACTCACTATAGGTCCTATTCAATATGTAACCATACACTCTAGTACACTCATCATGGAAAACTTATTCCAATAATCAATACCAGTTACCTCTCCAATTAGGAGGTGGTGCACTACAACCTTAAATGGATTGTCTAAATCTATGAATCAATTGTGAACAAATCATCAATCTACTTGGAATAAACCCATAACTTGGATCTTTCATGTAACTTTTAATGCAACCAAAGCATATACAATATAAGAAATATTGGGTCTAAACTCAACATATATAATGCATAAATGGGATTAAAAAAAAATTAATTCACTTATTATTACATCATGTCATGCTTTTAAGAGCCCTATCCCAACACCTTATCTAACGCAAACAAACATAGAGGATTTATTCTTCCTAATCCAAACATAAAAATAAAAAATCAATACATTATTGTGTTTTTGTTACTCCTTTGAATTCTTCACCTTCATACTACCTTCTCCAATTTATATTAAGTTAGTTAAACATGGTGGAGGATTTCTTCTCACAACACTCGATTACCAAAAAAATAAAATAGAAAAGGAAATAAATATAAACAAAACTAAACTTTAGTGAAGAAAGAATTGAAAAACAAGAGTCCAATCACTTTCCTTTTGTCTAGTCTTTCTTTCTCTCTCCTTAAAACAATTGAATTTAAATTACTAAAAAAAATGTACTAGTGAAATTTTTTTCCAAAATCACACGAATTTCCCTTAAAGGACATCATATATCCTAAACCATTTTAACTCTTCTCAAGTTTGCTTGGTGCTTGGGAGGTCCAAAGATCGGAGTTTGGGTGCTTGGAAGTGCATGATTTTGTTATGACCAAAATAATTCTATTTTGAGTTGACTTCTATTAGGTCCCTAATTCCTATTTTAATTAGTTTCTATTTGGTATAGGGAATCCTTAGGAATAGTAGTTTCTTTTAGGATGAGTTTCTATTTGCTTTCTATTTCGTAGCCTATATAAACAGGGGGAATGTAATGGGAAAAAGGCATAATGAATTATTTTTAATAAAAAATTTGTTCTCTCCATTCTCTCAATTTTGCAATCTTCTTCTTGGGCTACAAGAATTGGTATTAGAGCACGATCTTGGCACCAATCATGGCGAAAGGGATTAGATTGTAAGGACAATGAAGACTTGAAGATACTGTTAAGCAGTTGCAGGACTCATCGGATAAACAAGCAGCTACTTTATCATAATTATCAAAAAATGTTGTAGCAATAAACCTAAAAATCGAACATATGACTTCTAGAAAGGAGGAGTTAGGTAGTGGGGGTGGTGCTTGAATCAACCGAAATGGGATGGGCTGTCACTCATAAGGCATGAATTTCCTTCAAACCAAGTTTTCCAAACTCAATTTTCCAACTTTTGAATATGAGAATCCAAGTGGGTGGATTTACAAATGTGATAGATTTTTTAAAATTAATGGAATTGGAGATCATGAAAAGGTAGGATTAGCTTCCTTACATTTAAAGGGAAGAGCCTTAGAATGGTTTCAAGGGTATGAAGTTAGTGACAAAGAGATCCATTGGCAACAGTTTTCTATAGATGTGATTTCTAGGTTCGGCCCTAGTACTTATGATAATCCTATTGGACAAATAACCAAACTAAAATAAGTTTCTACGGTTAGGGCATATCAAAAGCAATTTGAGGCGTTGATGGCCATAACTAGTGGGTTATCAGAGGAGTTTTTTGTTCAATGTTTCATTAGTGGCTTGGAAGAGGCAATAAAAAATCAAGTCACCATGCTTCACCCAAGCACACTATCCCAAATCATTGGGTTAGCCTTGCTACAAGAAGGGACAATGGAGGCAATCCTCAAAAAAGTCAAGGGCTCTAATAGAAATGGAGGAATTACAAGGAACACTATGGGAACCAGAATGGTCAATTACCTCCCATCAAGAGGATCTCAACTGTAGAAATGCAAGAGAAAAGAGAAAAAAAAAAAAAAAAGACTTTGTTATTATTGCAATGAGAAGTATAAGCCTGACCATAAGTGTAAAAGGAAGCAGATTTTTTTGCTAGATGGTGATGAAAGTGAAGAAAAAGCGACATGTGAAGTTGAAAACGATATTAAGGAGGATGATCTAGTGGTGTCACTCAATGCTATATCTGGTTCCACATCTCACCAAACCATGAGGATCCGTGGCAACATAAAAAGGAAAGCCCTCACCATACTAATTGACTCCGGAAGCACCCATAATTTCCTTGATCCTATAGTGGCCAAAAGAACAGGATGCTTAATACAAACTACCAACCCCTTGAAGGTAGCAGTTACAGACGGAACTAAAATCACCAGTGATGCAATTTGTAGGCAATTGACTTGGAACATGCAAGAGAAGGAATTTCAAGCAGATTTAAGGCTCATACCTTTGGTCGGGTGCAATATGGTATTGGGAATTCAATGGCTAGTTGAATTGGGACCCATACTATGGGATTTCAAGAATTTGAGAATGGAATTTATGGTTAAGGGAAGAAAATTCGTGTTGAGGGGTGCAACCACAAGCCCCATTAAGTTAGTTTCAGGAAAACAGATTCAAAAGGATTTAAGGCAAATATCTTATGCATCTACAACTCAAATTTTTTCTATACAAGTAGAGGAGGAAAAAATAGTCAAAGAGCAAGGAAAAGAGCCTGAGGGATTAGCTCAACTATTGCAACAATACATGATGGTATTTTTAGAACCTCAAGGTCTACCACCTTGAAGAGCACACAACCATAAAATTCCATTGGAACTAGGTATGTCTCTACCCAATATTAGACTGTACAGGTACCCCTATGTGTAGAAAAACGAGATTGAAAAGGTAGTACATGAAATGCTTGAAGTTGGTACTATACGAAGAAGCGTGAGCCCTTTTCCTTCGCCTGTGCTTTTTGGTCAAGAAGAAGGACAATACATGGAGAATGTGTGTCGACTATAGGGCTCTTAACCGAATTACTATTAAAGATAAGTTCCCTATCCCTATTATTGATGAGTTGTTGGATGAATTGTTTGGGACAAGGTATTTTTCCAAGTTGGATCTCAGATCAGGATATCACCAAATAAGAGTACATGAGTCCGATGTCCATAAAACAACCTTTAGGGCATATCGTTTCTGAAGCAGGAGTAGCCACAGATTCGACCAAAATTCAGAGCATGTTACAGTGGCCCCAACCTAACTCACTCAAATCCTTGAGGGGATTTTTGGGACAAACAGGGTACTATCGCAGATTCATCAAGGATTATGGCAAGGTTAGTCAACCACTCACCTCCTTGTTGAAGAAAGATAACTTTCAGTGGACTAGTGAAGCTGAAGACTCATTTAAACAACTCAAAAATATTATGTGTGCCGCTTCGGTGTTAACCATGCCAAACGTCTAAAGAAGTTTTGTGATAAGAGTACGATGTATCTGGGAATGGGGTAGGAGCAGTGTTACTATAAGAAGGCATGCCCATAGCCTGCATGAGTAAAGCTTTATCACCAAAAAATCTTGGCCCTTCAACATATGAAAAAGAGATGTTGGCTGTTGTTGTAGCTGTACAAAAGTGGAGGCCTTGCTTAATTGGAAAACACTTCAAGATAGTCGTCGATCACTCAAGCCTGAAGTATTTATTGGAGCAACGAATCTCTACATCAATGCAGCATAAATGGCTTACTAAGTTGATGGGATACGACTATGAGATTATCTATAGGAGTGGCAAGGAGAAGGAGGCAGTTCATGCATGATAAAGAAGGTGAAGCATTCCTTATAGCCATATCATTCCCAGTAGCAGAATGGCTTTAGGTGTTACAAAATGAGTGAAAGGAAGATGAAGAGATACAACAACTCATTCAAAAAATACAAGCATGTCCGACATTGCATTCCAAATTTACTTAGGAAAATGAGCAATTGAGGTAGAAGGGGAGACTTTGGTTAGGGAGACAACTGAGCTTAAAATGAAGATACTACAAGAAGCTCATAGTGGAGCAGCTGGAGGGCAATCCAGAGTTAAAAAAAAACTTTAGAAATGATAAAGAGGGCTTTTTATTGGCAAAAGATGAAGCAAGAAACTTGTAAGTTTGTAGCTGAATGTGATATATGCCAGAGAAATAAGGCTGAAAATATAGCTTGCCTTGGATTGTTGCAACCACTACCAATACCAGATCAAATCTGGTCAGATATCTCTATGGATTTTATAGAAGGGCTTCCAAAATCACATGGTAAGGACGTCATACTGGTGATCATGGATAGATTAAGTATGCTCGCTTCCTGGCCATTGCGCACCCTTATACAGCTAAAGATGTAGCACAATTATTCATGGATAACATCTTCAAGTTACATGGGCTGCCAAAGACTATTGTAAGCGATCGAGACCGAATTTTTACAAGTCACTTTTTGCAGCATCTCTTTACACTACAGGGGACTCAACTACTAATGAGTAGTTCACATCATCCGCAAACTGATAGCCAAACAGAAATAGTTAGTATGTGGAACAATATTTAAGGTGTATGTGTGGAGATAAGCCTAAAGAATGGAGCAAGTGGTTACCACTCGCAAAATGGTGGTATAACACTTCGTTTCATTTTTCTTCTAAAATGACCCCATTTGACGTAGTTTATGGTAGGCAGCCCCCTACCTATACCACCTACATTCCGGGGGAAACTTCAGTGGCAGCTATGGACCAGGCCTTGAAAGATAAAGATACAATGGTATATGTAGGGACCCCTCCCCTTGGGAAACACGTGGCACACAGCTCATGGTAACGCGTGGCACGCATTATCAGCCGGACCATCATCATCCGGATTCCCCTAAAGATATGCATGGTGCAGTTATCCTATCCAGACCCCCTCAAGAAAAGGCAAACGACGTTTCAGATTCTCCTATCCAAGGAAGAGCAAACGACGCTGGCAGAGCGTAGACATCCGGATAGTCTCCACAACACATCCGGATAATCAGCATGAGCCATCCGGATATAAATCGTCTGGATGGTCAATTAAAGTAAAGCGAGTCTTACACGCAATCACAACAAGCAGCCATGGCCCACGTCCCATCACCTGCAGAATAAGAAGACAAGAGGAAGTGACAGCAAGTCACTTCCCACGATCTCTGACAGCTGCATCACCTACCATGGTCTCTGACAGCCATTCGTAGGATGATAGTGCTCCTACTGACACCTATTATCATCATCACAACATAAAATATCTTCTCACTATTAATGAAAGGAGCAGTATCCCTGAAGCTGTATATATATGCCTTCACACGAAGAAGAAAGGATCCCCCCCCTCTGGTAACCTCTTGATACCTAGAAAAAGGCCAACTGATTCATATATCTCTCTTTCACCATGGCTAACAAGACCATCGGAGGGTGCGTCCGGACACCCTGTCCGGATGCCTTTTGCAGGTGCAACCGCTGAATCAAGAACCCCTTGTGTGTTGAGAATCACGTGTCCATCCATCTGGCAGCAACGTGGACCACTGGATACGCGAGGCGACAACATTGGTGCCGTCTGTGGGAAACTTTATTTTTTATTCAGTTACTAGCAAAGATGGCCACACCTTCCCAAAGTCGATCATCTGGTAGAGGGGAGGAGGATAATCTCGAATGGCGTCAGGCCATCGAAAAAAGACAGTTGGCAAGTGAAAAACAGCTAAGAGCTCTCCTCCAGGAGACGGAGAAGTTAAGGGAAGAAAACGCTGTGTTACGCATTCAAGCCTCAACATCAGGTCCTCCTCGTCGTCAGCGTTCAAGAGGCCAGGTGGCAAACTCAAGGCCAGAGCCAGAATCAATATATCCTGGGTCAACAGGAGTTGTCCCAGGAGCATGCAACGCAGGGCCCCATGAGCCACGTACACCTATGCCTCGAGCTCCCCGTGAGGAAAGCTCAGATTCCACTCATTTTTCAGCAAAAAGACAACGTGATAGAAAATCACAGTTGTCAAGTTCTATGCGCGCAAGACTAGGCCCACAAGAGCCTGGAAGATCAAGGCCACCAGTAGCCACAACCCGGGCGCCACGCCCCGATCCTATGATCGCTCCCATGGTGCAGAACGTACCTCCGCATCGTGACCCCATGGTCACCCCAGCGATGCGGAACGTTCACTCACACCTGGTGGAACGACCAGCTGGGAGAAACCTCCCAAACAAGCCACCCATTGGCTCCATCAGCAAAAGGCTGGATGACATGCTCTCCACGCCCTTTTGCTCTCGTATCACCCATTACGAGCCCCCAAGGGGATTCCTAGTCCCAAAGTTTT
Source organism: Vitis vinifera (assembly GCF_030704535.1). NCBI lineage: Eukaryota > Viridiplantae > Streptophyta > Magnoliopsida > Vitales > Vitaceae > Vitis > Vitis vinifera. The sequence continues at coordinate 29,590,371 of NC_081811.1, read as the reverse complement.
CCACATACGATGGGAACAACGATCCCTTCGATCACATCATGCACTATCGACAGCTTATGACGCTCGATATTGGCAATGATGCATTGCTATGCAAAGTATTCCCCGCCAGCCTTCAAGGGCAGGCCCTCTCATGGTTCCATCACCTACCTCTTAACTCTGTTGACAATTTCAGGGACCTCTCTGAAGCTTTCGTGGGACAGTACTTGTGCTCTGCTCGACACAAGCAGAATATCAGCACCCTCCACAACATAAAAATGAAAGACAACGAATCCTTGAGGGAATTTGTGAAACGATTTGGCCAAGCCGTACTTCAAATAGAGGCTTGCAGCATGGATGCTGTCCTACAGATCTTCAAAAGAAGCATCTGTCCAGGCACTCCATTTTTCGAATCGCTGGCCAAAAAGCCTCCTACAACGATGGACGATTTGTTCAGACGTGCTAACAAATATTCAATGCTCGAAGATGACGTACGTGCAGCCACTCAGCAAGTTTTGGTTGCCGGACGGGCTTCTAGAAATGACGCGGACAGACATGCCAAACCTCCGGACCGGTCAAAACCAGTTGACCGGAGGCAGGACGGGCCGAGTCGTCCGGATAGGCCACCCATCACACCCCTATCCGTGTCATACGAAAAACTTCTCCCAATGATCCAAGACTTGTCCGACTTCAGGTGGCCTAGACCCCTCGAAACGGACCCATCCATAAGAGACCGCAGCAAGAAATGCGTCTTCCACAAAGACCATGGTCATACAACAGAGACATGTCGATCCCTCCAGTATCTAGTTGAAAGGCTCATCAAAGCAGGACATTTAAAACAGTACATCCGCTCAGATACTGGAGGAAGGGACGTATCTCAACATCATAACTCTGGGGCCCCGAGGGCCCCAGTCGCCCCCAAGGCTGTCATAAACTATATCAACGGGGGCCCATCTGACGAGGAATACGATTCCAGGCGGAAAAGGCAGAAATTGCTGCGGGCCGCGTCAATACGCGAACGCATTAATTCCATCCGGCCGGGTCTTACTGGAGAGGGCCCTCGCCCCATAGATGGGACAATCATTTTCCCACCAGTAGATCCCACCCGGACGCTACAGCCACATCGCGACGCCCTCATCCTCTCCCTAGAAATAGGAGATTTCGATGTAAGACGTATCTTGGTTGACCCAGGTAGTTCAGCCGATCTGGTGCAAGCATTAGTCATTGGCCATATGGGACATAGTCTCGCGGGTCTCGAAAACCCCGGACGAATCTTATCCGGATTCAACGGATCATCAACCACGTCCTTAGGAGACATTATACTGCCGATCCAAGCTGGCCCAGTCACTCTCAACGTGCAATTCTCAGTGGTACAAGAGTTATCACCCTTCAATGTCATCTTGGGACGCACATGGCTTCACTACATGAAGGCCATCCCTTCCACATATCATCAAATGGTGAGTTTCCTCACCAACGAAGGGCAAACTGACTTGTATGGCAGCCAGTTAGCCGCTCGCCAGTGCTATCAAATAGCACGTGAAGCAGTCGCTAACCAGGAGGATGCATCTCCCCCTAAACCTAGCATTGCACACGACCAATAGCAATTATTGGGTCCGGCGGACAAAGATCCCCCGGTAGCAGATCCCTTACAAACAATCCAAATTTCGGAGGAAAGCGATCACCTCACAAACATCAGTTCCCTCATGACACAAGAAGAAACTCAGGGCATGCAAAAAATCCTCAGACAGAACCACGACATCTTCGCGTGGGCACATTCTGACATGAAGGGAATTCATCCCTCCATTGCATCTCACAGGCTTAACATCTTTTTAACTGCCAGACCCGTCCGGCAGAGGATTAGGCGTTTCCACCCGGATAGACAAAGAATCATCCGGAACGAGATCGATAAATTGCTCGAAGCCGGATTCATCAGAGAAGTTTCTTATCCGGATTGGCTGGCAAACGTAGTCATAGTACCCAAAAAAGAAGGAAAATGGCGAGTTTGTGTAGATTACACCAATCTCAATAACGCATGTCCAAAAGACAGTTTTCCATTACCACGAATAGATCAAATTGTGGATTCCACTTCCGGGCAAGGGATGCTCTCTTTCTTGGATGCCTTCTCCGGATATCACCAGATTCCCATGTCTCCGGATGACGAAGAAAAGACAGCATTCATAACACCACACGGCCTCTATTGCTACAAAGTCATGCCATTCGGACTCAAAAACGCTGGCGCCACGTATCAAAGATTGATGACTAAAATCTTCAAACCTCTAATAGGCCACACGGTAGAAGCGTATATTGATGACATTGTGGTTAAAAGCAAAACCCGAGAGCAGCATGATCTTCACTTACAAGAAGTTTTTCATCTCTTACGAAGGTATGGCATGAAGCTAAATCCTTCTAAATGCGCCTTTGGCGTGAGTGCTGGCAAATTTCTGGGATTTATGGTCAGCCAAAGAGGCATAGAAGTCAGCCCGGATCAAGTCAAAGCAGTCATGGAGACACCTCCTCCCAGGAACAAAAAAGAGTTACAACGCCTCACAGGCAAGCTCGTTGCGTTAGGGCGTTTCATAGCCCGCTTCACTGATGAGTTGCGACCCTTCTTCTTGGCGATACGAAAAGCTGGAACGCATGGGTGGACGGACAATTGCCAAAACGCGTTGGAAAGAATTAAACATTGTCTTATGCATCCACCCATCTTGAGCAGCCCCATCCCAAAGGAGAAGTTATACATGTATCTGGCTGTCTCAGAATAGGCAATCAGCACCGTTCTATTCCGCTGCCCTTCACCAAAGGAGCAGAAACCTGTCTACTATGTCAGCAGGGCATTGGCAGATGTAGAAACCAGGTATTCAAAAATGGAGCTAACAGCCTTAGCTCTTCGAAGCGCTGCCCAAAAACTCCGACCCTATTTTCAAGCCCACCCAGTGATTGTACTGACCGACCAACCCCTTCGTAGCATTCTGCACAAACCAGATTTAACTGGGCGAATGCTACAATGGGCCATTGAATTGAGCGAATTTGGAATCGAATTCCAACCCAGACTATCCAAAAAAGGCCAAGTAATGGCCGACTTTGTGCTCGAATATTCACGAAGACCCAACCAGCACCACGAATCAAGTGAACAGGAGTGGTGGACACTACGAGTTGACGGAGCCTCACGCTCATCAGGCTCTGGAGTTGGGCTCGTACTACAGTCCCCAACTGGGGAACATCTGGAGCAAGCCATCCGGCTGGGATTCTCCGCGTCTAACAATGAAGCAGAATACGAGGCCATCCTGTCCGGATTGGACCTTGCCCTTGCTCTATCCGTCTCCAAACTCCGGATCTACAGCGACTCACAGCTAGTGGTAAGACATGTCCAGAAAGAATATGAGGCTAAGGACGCACGCATGGCGCGATACTTGGCCAAAGTAAGAAGCACCTTACAGCAATTCACCGAGTGGACAATCGAAAAAATTAGGCGAGCTGACAATAGGCACGCTGACGCTTTGGCCGGCATAGCTGCCTCCCTTCCTATCAAAGAAGTCATTCTACTGCCCATACATGTGCAAGCCAATCCCTCTGTCGCAGAAGATTCCACTTGCAACACCATTAAGGCAAACCAAACGGATGATCAAGAATGGACGCATAATATTGCAGAATATCTCCGGGCAGGCACTTTACCCGAAGATCCTAAACAAGCGCACAAAAACCGGGTGCAAGCTGCCCATTTCACCCTGATCGGGGGGCACCTGTACAAGCGATCCTTCACAGGGCCTTATCTTCGCTGTCTTGGGCATTCAGAAGCCCAGTATGTGCTAGCTGAATTACATGAAGGAGTATGCGGAAATCATACGGGAGGACGATCCCTGGCACATAGAGCTCATTCACAGGGATACTATTGGCCAACAATGAAGAAAGACGTAGCAGCATATGTACAAAAGTGTGATAAATGTCAAAGATACGCTCCCATTCCACATATGCCATCAGCAGCATTGAAATCGGTCTCAGACCCATGGCCTTTCGCGCAGTGGGGCATGGACATAGTGGGACCCCTCCCAGCAGCACCTGCCCAGAAGAAATTCCTCCTTGTCGCCACTGATTACTTCAGTAAATGGGTAGAAGCTGAAGCATATGCAAGCATCAAAGATAAAGATGTCACCAAATTCGTATGGAAGAACATTGTTTGCCGCTTTGGAATTCCCCAAATCATCATAGCTGACAATGGTCCACAATTTGACAGCATTGCATTCAGGAATTTCTGTTCGGAACTGAATATCCGGAATTCATACTCCACGCCGCGTTATCCTCAAAGCAATGGGCAGGCGGAAGCCACAAACAAAACTCTAATCAATGCCTTAAAGAAAAGGCTTGAACAAGCCAAAGGGAAGTGGGTGGAGGAGCTACCCGGCGTCCTGTGGGCCTATCGAACCACACCCGGACGGCCAACAGGAAACACTCCTTTCGCCCTCACATATGGAATGGATGCAGTTATTCCCACTGAAATAGGTCTTCCTACTATCCGGACCGATGCAGCAAAACAAGAAGATGCCAACACGGAACTAGGAAGGAATTTGGACTGGGCAGACGAAGTCAGAGAAAGCGCGGCCATCCGGATAGCAGATTATCAACAAAGGGCATCAGCGCATTACAATCGAAAAGTCAGGCCCAGAAACTTCAAAAATGGTACGCTAGTACTTAGAAAAGTTTTTGAAAATACTGCTGAAGTAGGCGCAGGAAAGTTCCAAGCCAATTGGGAAGGACCCTACATAGTGTCTAAGGCAAACGAAAATGGAGCCTATCATTTACAAAAGCTAGATGGCACTCCGTTACTCAGACCATGGAATGTGTCCAATTTAAAGCAGTACTATCAATAAAAAGTAGACACAAGTACAAATGAGAAAGAAGTGTGTTTTTATTGATATGAATAAATGTAATTACAAAGAGACCTCCGGACCACAAAAATACAGAAGGAAAAATTACAGCAGAAAAATTGCAAAAAGAGATAAACTATCAGGGAGCGGGCTTCTCGTGGAGCTTCTTTTCTTCACCCGGAGGAATCGAAGGGGTATCTCGCTTGATACCATTCTTCTTCATGCAGCAGCGATACCCAAAGATAAACATATCATCAACTTGTTGCTGGTAATCCGCTGCAAGTTCCTCCCTTTCCACAGCAAACTCCCGTTCAAGTTCTTCTTTTTGCACATCCAGGCGCAGCTGCAAATCTTCCTTCTGTTTCTTTTCAATCGAAACTTCGGTCCGGAGTTGACTCACTTCATCCCTCAGCCGGGCTGCCTCACTTTCCGCCTCATGTAGGCGGCCCGCAGTTGATTCTTCTCGACTCTTCGCCTCAGCCAACTCCACCCGGAGGGCTTCATTTTCCTCTCGCATGGCGGTTAGATTGGCCTCAGCCTCCTCCATTTTCAGACGCAGCTGATTTTCAATCTCTTGGCGCCGAGAGGAGAAGGTCCTCATTAGTCTGCAGTCTGCAGCATCTGAGTAAAAAGATCGTGTTGTTGAGCCATGCCGCGGAGGCCCCTCACCAGCTGACACGCAAACAAAAAAAGCAAAGACATAAATCGTACTACAACAAACACATTAGTGCAACAAAGAGTCAAAAAGCAAAAGCACAAGACAACGATATACCGTTTCTATCATATCAAACATCTTAGCGGAAGGCTTGATGGCTTTCCAGTCAGGTGTAATATGCTTTAGCTTAACTTCCAACTCCGCGTAGCTGAAAGGGCTAGCAGGAGCTGCATCATCAGCAGATTCCTCCTCAGATGAGGAAACAGAAGGTAATTCTTGTCCCGGATCCGGGACCTCCACATCTTCGTCCGGACGCATATGTCCGGATACATCTTCAGCCGGAATTATTACCGGGGCGGCCGAGGTCTCAGTTGCCATTTCCACCTCGCCTCCATCCGGATGAGCGTCATGGGCAGAAGCGCAGCTAACTTCAATCTCTTGCTGCCGCTTTTCAAGCCGCCCAAGGAGTCCAGACCGTAGATCGCGCGTCGAACGCGGCTTCTTTGAAGGAGGTCCTTTCACCGGGACTATGGCCAAGCGATCCGGGTCATCGAAAGGCTGACTTTGGCTCTCTGCCCCCGCTTCCTCCAACGGGGTTGTTTCAGCTGCATCAGCATCCGGATTAAGGTTGCCCGGACGGTTGATAGATGCAGCTTCCTCAGCCACGTTAGCCAGACGCGCAGCCGCGGCTAAGGAGGGGCCCGAATGATTCAACCCCGACATGCGTCCGGGGCCGCTTGAGATAGAGTGCGGAGCAGCGTTTACTGGCTCCTCTATCATTACTTCCCCCTCATAGGTAGTTTGTGGAGGGGGAAACTCCTTGGGAGGAGTGGGTTCCTTCACATCCTTCCCATGCTTCTTCACCAGCTTCCTCCTCTTTCCTGGAGTTTTCTTTGAAGGAGAGTCCGGACCACGCTTCTGTCCGGGAGCCTTTCGGATAGTGCCTTCAGTTTTTTTCTGATCTCTATCCTCCAAGAGCTTTCGCCGTCTTTCAGCATCAGCCTCTTTAGCTTCCTGATAGAGGGGGAGCTCCTTCACAGTATAATGCTCCCCAGGCACTATCTCATCCTTTGCCAGTTTCCTGGGGAGAATATTGATAACATATTCCTGAGGCTCCCGGACGACCGCTATCAAATTCCGCGCGGAAAGCAATGTCTTGTAGGCCCTCTCCTTGGGATCTATCTCGAATAATTTACAGACACAGGCGAAGGACCCCTTTTCCACCCAATCCACAAGGTGGCCCCTCAATTCCAAACCTGCATTGTCAGCAACAAAGGGTGAGAATTCCGTCCGGAAAAATCAACAAAAAAATCAGCAAAGTAAAAACCGGACAGAGAATCGCAAAACAAGATTACCCGGAATTTTTAAAGTATAATTTGGAGAAAAAGGCCTCGACGCATGCTGCGATAGCCCCGCCCATACACCCCCGACCGCCACCAGCCCCTTCGCCCCTCCCTTTGTCGAATCTGGCAGTTCTGTCACCATTTGAAGGGAGGGCAGGTGCGCGGACACACTGAAGATATCAGTCTTTGCTTTCTTCAGGGAATAGACAAAGAACACTTCCAGTAGCGTCAGGTCGAGACTGTACAGCATGTTGATGATGCTGCATCCCATCAGCACCCGGACAACGTTGGGATGAATAAAGATGGGTGGAATCTGAGAGAAGTGGAGGAATTCCTTGAACAACGCCGGCAGAGGGAACCGGAGCCCCGCGTTGAATTGTTCCTTTGTGAAGAGGATAACGTTTTCTTCACCCTTCTCAGTAGGCATAGCCGCCTCCTCGTTCACCAAGCCTATCGATACGTCATTTGGGATGCAGAACCGCTCCCGAAACTCCTTCGCATCTAATTTGTCTATCGCCTTTTCGCCAGCCTCGTTGACCCGGGCAAATGAAACAGTCTTTTTTGGAGCCATTTCTTACCACAAAGCCAAACCAAAATCTACATACAAAACCAACGCAAACGGTTCAAACCAAACAGTCAGAAAATACACAAACCCTAACCCAAAGCAGTCAGAAAAACCCCTCAAAAACCCCCCCGAGCACCAACAAAATACCAACATGCAACAACAATTACAAGCGACTTGTCCAAAATAATGCCCAAGCAAGCCAGAAACCAAGTTTAAAGAACCAGCGAATGCAACCAAAGGAATGACAGTAACAAAGAGGTACGTACCAAATAAAGCTCTGAAGAAGAAGAACGGTTACTCTCTCGGTATAAAATCACCAGCAGCAAACAAACGAGGCCGTTCGAAGTTTTTCTCAGAAAAGTAAAGGACGCAGAAAGAAGCAAGAAGAAGAAAGGCTCTCAAAAGAATGCAGTAGGAAAAATGCAAAAAGAGGTACAGTGCCCTATTTATAGCAGGACAGCCCCTCGGAAAGCCAAACCAACAGCCATGTTATCATTGAAACGACATATTGCCTGGGGATACACAGGGTCGGCGGCTCGTCATAAATGCCTTTTTTGGCTTCCGCACCCCCACTCGCCACGTGGCCCAGTCAAACGAAGGGACCTCTTCAATTTTCAAAAGCCAGTTATTTTTAACCCGCCCATTTTTTCGGGCAAAATAGGCAAGTTAAAAAGGGGGGCAATGTAGGGACCCCTCCCCTTGGGAAACACGTGGCACGCAGCTCATGGTAACGCGTGGCACGTATTATCAGCCGGACCATCATCATCCGGATTCCCCTAAAGATATGCATGGTGCAGTTATCCTATCCGGACCCCCTCAAGAAAAGGCAAACGATGTTTCAGATTCTCCTATCCAAGGAAGAGCAAACGACGCTGGCAGAGCGTAGACATCCGGATAGTCTCCACAACACATCCGGATAATCAGCATGAGCCATCCGGATATAAATCGTCTGGATGGTCAATTAAAGTAAAGCGAGTCTTACACGCAATCACAACAAGCAGCCATGGCCCACGTCCCATCACCTGCAGAATAAGAAGACAAGAGGAAGTGACAGCAAGTCACTTCCCACGACCATTCTACATAATCGCTTCCCACGATCTCTGACAGCCGCATCACCTACCATGGTCTCTGACAGCCATTCGTAGGATGATAGTGCTCCTACTGACACCTATTATCATCATCACAACATAAAATATCTTCTCACCATTAATGAAAGGAGCAGTATCCCTAAAGCTGTATATATATGCCTTCACACGAAGAAGAAAGGATCCCCCCCCCCCCCCCCTCTGGTAACCTCTTGATACCTAGAAAAAGGCCAACCGATTCATATATCTCTCTTTCACCATGGCTAACAAGACCATCGGAGGGTGCGTCCGGACACCCTGTCCGGATGCCTTTTGCAGGTGCAACCGCTGAATCAAGAACCCCTTGTGTGTTGAGAATCACGTGTCCATCCATCTGGCAGCAACGTGGACCACTGGATACGCGAGGCGACAACAGTATATCTTCTTCAGAGAACTTGCAGCACGCTCAAAACAAAATGAGGAAGGCAACAAACGAGCATAGGACAGATAGGAATTTCGAAGCTGGTGATTGGGTATATCTCATGCTGCAACCTTTCAAGCAGACTTCCTTGTCTATACACACTAATAGGAAGCTTGCATCTCAATTTTATGGTCCTTATAAGGTGATAGAAAAGGTGGGACACAGGTGGCCTACAAGTTAAAACTTCCAGCATATTCCAAGATCCATCCCGTTTTCCATGTGTCTTGCCTCAAAAAGAAGTTGGGAGCTACAAATGTACATCAAACTGAGTTGCCCTCGATTCAACAAGATGGAAGAGTGCAACTAGAACTCATAGCAGTACTTGATAGGCGCATGGTTAAGAGGAACAATCGTGCAGTTGTTCAAAATGAATTTGTGTTATTGGGAGTCAAAATTCCCTATTGAAATGAAATGAAGTTATTCGAAACTCCCATTAAATTTCAAACTCATCTTCTACCAATTTGACCTTTTTTTCGCCTTATTTGAAGTCAATTGCAAACAACCCTTGGAATTTCGAATTCTTATTATGCCAGTTGAAGTTTTTAAGCTCCTGTTCCAAATGAAAATCACTTCTTCCAAACGGGTTTCGAAATAGGACTTATACCCAATGCAACCTAACTCCGAAAGACCATATTTCCCTTGTTCTAACTCTTGTTTCACACATTGTTCGAAGTATTAGATTTATGATGTCTTAAGCTTTGAAATCATATGCGGCTTGTCTTAAAAAACTCTGAGGAACTGGCCTAAAATTCAATTCAAAATCAAGAGTATTGTATCAAAGCATTAGTAATTTTGTTTAATTGTCTTGAATTTACTCTAATTCATCTTCAACATGGTTGCATAATCTTTCATCGTTTCTATTATTGCTATAGAGCCCTAGAAGTCATGACATAATATAATGAATTTAGAATCATTAATATATGATTCTAGTTCCCTTATATTAACCCATTTGCGTTAATGAATTGTTTAAGCATTCATACTCATATCACTTGCATTGTATATAAAAAAAATCAATTGTTTTTTTAATTTTATAAATATTATATATATTTGAAAGTTTTGATTCTTTTTTTTTTTTACATATATATACATATTTTATAATTATATAACTAGAAGTGAAAAATTCATGATTTTCTTTTTTTAGTTGTGATTTTATGATATGAATGGATGAAATATTCACATGGTTGGTTTAACAAAGAAAAATATGGGCATGTGTGGCAACTATTTTTTAGAACAGTTTTCTGTTCTTTAGAACAAAAAAAAAATTAAGAAAACACGTTTAACAACCAAAAATTATTTTCAAATAAGGTGTTTTTAGAGATATTCTTTTAGTTGTTTTCCCTTATTTTCTAAAAGCTATTTTAAAAAATAATTATACAAACATATAGAATAATTAAAAATAAAATACTAGAGATAAAAATTATTTTTAATACATATTTAAAAATATTAAAAATAAGTTCAAAACATTATAACTTTTTAAACAGATTTTTGTTTTACAAAACATCAAATAATAGTTTTCAAAAACTGTTTTGTTAGAACCTCCGAAAACAATTACTAAATAAACCCTAAGGTTCCATTTAAAAATTCAAGCAAAAATTTTGTAAAAGTTAGTAATTTTTTTATTCCTTGGTTTTTTAATTCTAATGTCAAATATTAAAAATAAATAGTAAAATTAATCTATTAATTTTTAATCTCTTTCTTTGCATAAAATTTTAGACTATCTAAACATGTATAACAATTTTTATCAAGGTTAAAAAAGAACTTTCAATTATTTTCAAAATATGAAATTTGAATATATTTTTTAATTTAAACATTACAAAATAAAATACAATATAATTTTTTTATTTAAAAAAATAATAATAATAAATCAAAAGAAACCAATCAAACATATAATCTCAATAATATAAATCTCTTTATTGAGATTTTAGAACCCTTCATTACCTCAAATCAACTCACTTGTCAACTTCCTCAATTTTCTTCACTTTTCTTGACAGAGATTAAAAGGACCTCCTTGTAGCACTTCATGCAATGTGAATTGAATCTAATGGAATTGATAAAGAGCTAAAAAGTGATTTTGACACCAAAGAAAAAAAAAAAGAATAAAAAATGTTATGATATGACTGACTTAAGCTTTTATGTTTGAGAAGCTACATTCTCAGCAACCAAACAAGCCTGATGTTGACGCCAAGAAATTGCTCGGAAATTTCTACGATTGAATCAGTGAATGAGACTTGATGCAGATAGTTCTTGGAAATTTCTAGCGTTGAATTGGTGAATTTTCTTTTGATAAACCCAATTTGTCAATACCAATATTATCAACTTTTCAAGTAAAGTGGTCAACTTTTCATGGATATACTCTTTGACAAAACATTTGGTCATTTTCAATGATGGGATAATGCAATTGTCATTTCAAGGAAATTTATATGAGAACTAGAAATAGAAATAGGTATAATTCCAAAATTATCGTATAATTTTATTTGTTTACTATCTTATTAGAAATTTACAATTAAATTATATTACAAATTTAATTTTTTTTATTCAATTGAAAGTAATTTACTGATATCGATTAATATAATTTAAGTAAAGTTATTATCTTTAATTTAATTATAAATGAAATGGTTATTTTTAGTTGAATAAAAAAAGTTAAATATTATGAATTTTTCTATTAAGTCAAAAACAAATATCACGAGATTAAAAGCATTTTTATAAACAAAACTTATAAAAATTATGGATTTACATTATATTCTTAAAAAAAATTACTTTTAAAATTTATAAAGTTTAAGTTAATATAAAAATTTTAATATCTTAATTATTTAAATAATTTTTAATATCTTTTTAAAATAAGTCTTTAAGAATTGTCACATTTTATATAGGAGATATTGTTATTTTTTGTTGTTAAAAATAAAAAATAGGGGACCTAATATTGAATTTATAAAATGAAAGAGTATATAGTGTTTGGATACCTTTTTTGTTTTTAAAAATAAAATTTTTTATATAAAATGTGGTAATTTTTATGTAAAAGAATGATAGTTGGTGTATTTGAAAATATTCTTCCATTAGGCTCTCCCTAAACTCATTTTCTTTTTATTTTTTTCTCTTAATTAATGTCTTCCCAATTACAAATCTTAGCAATAAATTATCTTATTTGATATCATAAGACTATTATAGGCATATTAATAGCTAATTTGAATTTTTTTTATATATTTTGTTTGAATCCTTATAACATAGAATATAAAAATCTTTTAGAGTTTATTAATATATAAATTTTGGTTAAAAAAAAAGACTTGTTGTAAAAATGGTGGAAAAACAATTTTAAAGAATATAGATGTGATTTAAAAATGAAAAATCATGAAAAAAAAAAAGTGATATAAATAGAGAAAAAATTTGCAACCCATGGTGTCTAGCCCTAAAAGGTCGAACATTTTTTTTTATTTTTTATAATTTATTACAATTTTTTCATTAAATATTTTGACTTTTTTTAAATGACAAAAGTATATATATATAAACATCGCCTTAATTTCTCACTTTCAAAACCGATTTAAAAATATTTCATATTTTTTATTATTTTGATTTATAATATTAAACTTCTAAAACAAACTAAAAACAAGTTAGTAATATAAGTTGTACATTCATTTTTAAAAACAGTTTGAACTAAATTGATCTTTTTATATCTAAAAAGTCAATTGAGGAATCAAATGGGAAAAGCATCATTTCCCCGTTCTTAAGGTTGCTCTTTGAAAGGGCAACTAATTGATTCCCTCATCAGTAGGAAATGGATTCACACCATATGCAAAATCCTCCAATCCTACAGGAGGAAAGGAATAGAAACCCATTACCATACCATGCAGTAGAAGAAATCCCCTTTCAAGTTTGTTAACTAAGGGTTCTGTAAAACCCCAGTACCATGCAAGACAATTAACCAAAGCAAACACATATACCAATCTAATTCTTGCTTCCCAAGTAAATACCCTCCTCAATATTCCATGACAACATCCAATTGTTGCCTCATTGGCCAACAAGAAGATGGATATAATACTATGCATCAATCTTCATTTTCTTTAAGGCATTTTGTCAAACAGCTTGTAGTCTATGTGCCACAAGCTGACAAGCCCAAGATAGAGACGTTTTTGCTTGTTTTTTGTGTTTGAAAAAGTCTAGGTGTTAGCACAAATTCATTCATCTGGAGTGAATTATGGAGATTGGGAAGGTGGGGGTGTTGGTGGTTCTCGTGGTGCTTGTGGGTTTGTCTGGCTGGTCATCTGCTTCTGATCACCAGCACAAGAGGAAGAAAGCAGTTTTTCCTGAACCAGCAGCATCATCATCGTTGATCAATATTATTCAGTCTTCAGTTGTGTTTCCACTTTATGGGAATGTTTACCCTTTGGGGTATGTGCAGAAAATTCACCTCAAGCTTGCATTTTCTTGGAAAATTTCATGACCTGCATGTCATTTTCCCATGTGTCAAATCTTATACCGCAGTTTATATGGTTGTTTTAAGTTCTCAATTGACTTTGTCTCTGAAAATTTTAATCTTTGTGTATGTATAAGTGGAGGTAGAGAATTTTGTGGCGATGGTGGTTGTACCAAAAAAAAAAAAAAAAAAAAAAACTGGAAGAAGAATTGTTTCAAGCTTTGCATATTCTTAGAAACCTTCATGCATTTTCTTGGAAATTTCTTGACCCAATGTCAGCTTTCCATGTAAAGAATCTTATAATGCAGTTATTGACTCTGTTTGAGAAAAACACAGCACTACTGTACATCTAAGAGGAGGTGGAGGCAGTGACCATGGTTTAGGGGGTAGTGGAGATGATGATGAAGGTACCGATGATGGTAATTTTTGAGGAGCTTGGTTGGGATAGGGGAAGATGTTGATGGTAGTAGTGCTGGTGGTGCTTATATTGGTAGAGTTAATGGCAGTTTGGAAGTGGTCTTGATATGATGTCGCATTTAGAGGCAGGTGTGATGTTGGTGATGGTGTCAAGGCTATTCCACCCTTTTCCCTAATGGAAAAATGAAAAATTTTGGTCTTAAAATGAAAATTGGAGGTGGAATTTTGGGACTAGGATACCTACTCTGAAGAGCTCTATCTTCCCTTTTTATCTTCTTTACATTCTTCATGCTCTGTTAGATTCATTTGCTTGTGCTTTTAATATTAGACATCATTTCTGCCCGAATTTGATGACAGATTTTGTGTGAACTGTGTTGCCTCATCTATTGGCCTCTGCACATTCGAAACCCTAATTTTGTTTAACTCTGTTGCATGATTCTGAAATCATTTTCTCTTCTGCAGGTATTACTATGTTTCTCTCAGCATAGGTCAACCACCGAAGCCCTACTTTCTTGATCCAGACACCGGTAGCGACCTTTCTTGGCTCCAATGCGATGCTCCCTGTGTCCGTTGCACTAAGGTAAAACATCCTGACAAAATTCTTCAGTTTTCTTATTATTTTTTTAACATAATTATACATGTCATTATTTAGGCTACACAAACTCAACTTGATGTGTTCTGATCGATAACTTACTGAATTCCTCATTTTTGTTTCTTCTCTTTTTCAGGCGCCTCACCCACTTTACCGGCCCAACAATAATCTAGTGATCTGTAAGGACCCCATGTGTGCTTCACTTCACCCTCCTGGCTACAAATGTGAGCATCCAGAGCAATGTGACTACGAAGTTGAGTATGCAGATGGTGGTTCGTCATTGGGTGTCCTTGTGAAAGATGTCTTTCCACTCAATTTCACTAATGGACTCCGACTTGCTCCTCGTCTAGCCCTTGGGTTGGTATCTTTGCTTGCCTTCTTGATCTGAATTGTTTGTCATGGAACTCCTGTCTTCACTCTCGTTAAATTGTGGCTTTCTAGAACCGATCCCAATGAATAATTCTTTCAAATAAAACAGTTAAGATAAGCTGTTATACTGAATTTTGATACAAGTTTCTAGGTCATGTTGCAATTTGAAAAGTCTGGGAGGCATCTTAAGAAGAGTGGCCTTTAGTAGTGGCTAGGATGATTTCCAACAGACTAATTCAGGCTTTTAGAACTCTTTTCATCAAAGATAGGTTCCCACTGTTTCTATGAATCATTTCTGTGATGAAATTTCTTGAAGCCACTTTAGATGGGATAAGATCTAAGACCATAGAGCTTGATTGTAATAATCTACAGCAATGAACTCGTGGTACCTGTTTCTTCCTTAAATAGTTCCTTCCATTAATGAATTCTGTCCTGATTCTTACAAATAGGGAGACAGCAAGCCACTTAAAATGTAAGAAATAAGGTAGAGAAATCACGCTTTTGGAAAGTTGGTTACAAAATTGGCCTTAGCCATATGCTGCATTCTGATTCTCTTGTCTACAGATGTGGATATGATCAAATTCCAGGTCAATCATATCATCCTCTAGATGGAGTACTTGGCCTTGGCAAGGGAAAATCTAGCATTGTGTCACAGCTCCATAGTCAGGGTGTAATACGAAATGTGGTTGGCCACTGTGTAAGTAGCCGTGGTGGAGGATTTCTCTTTTTTGGGGATGACCTCTATGACTCATCACGTGTAGTTTGGACACCAATGTTACGTGACCAACAGTAAGAATCACTCCCAGGCCCCTATTGTCCATTTTAATTCTTTCTTGGTTGTAGCTCACACTTTCTACTTACAATGGCAAATCTGTTACTTTGTGTTTTATTCAGCACTCATTATTCATCTGGATATGCGGAACTTATTTTGGGTGGAAAAACAACCGTGTTTAAGAATCTTCTAGTAACTTTTGACAGTGGAAGCTCTTACACCTACCTCAATTCCCTGGCTTATCAAGCTTTAGTCCATTTGGTGAGTTGCAGATTTTCACAAATTTCCCGTAGTTGTCATATAGTCATGAATATTACACTCATTACTCATCTGGAAATGCAGAAGAGCAGATGTTTCTTTTTTCTTTCACTTGGATTCATTCATATGATACTTGTAACATTCATGCTTCTAGGTAAGGAAAGAATTATCAGAAAAGCCTGTAAGAGAGGCACTAGATGATCAAACACTCCCACTCTGCTGGAGAGGCAAGAGACCGTTCAAAAGCGTTCGTGATGTCAAGAAATTCTTCAAGCCCTTAGCATTGAGCTTTCCAGGTGGTGGGAGAACTAAAACCCAGTACGACATTCCCCTTGAATCATATCTTATAATCTCAGTAAGTACCTTGCACTATTCCCTATACGCTTTTATTCATTTGTTGCTCTTATGAGTAGAAGATACACCTGATATTAAGAAAATTAACAAAATCCATTTTCCCAGTTGAAGGGAAATGTTTGTTTGGGAATTCTAAATGGCACTGAAGCAGGACTTCAAGATTTCAATCTCATAGGAGGTAAGAAATTGTGTATGTATGGAGTTACTCACCATAACCTGAAAGCTAGAACTCTGATTCCCACACTTTGGCCTTCCTTTTTTTCTGTCATTTTTTAGACATATCAATGCAAGATAAAATGGTGGTTTACGACAATGAAAAGAACCAGATTGGATGGGCGCCCACAAATTGTGATCGGCTTCCCAAGTTTAAAGCTGCAATCTTATGAGAATCACCCATGGGTTGAATCATTCTTGTGGATCCATTCTTGATTCTCCTGCAGAAAAGCTCTCATGCTGTAAAATAAAGGAGGGGAATTGCTGTTGTATGGTATGTGTAAATTCACTGGTACTAGGTAAAAGATGTAAAGGGGTATACCCTGAATCATAGTCCTGGAAATATATATATAAATATAGTGGATGTTTTACAATAACAATAAACCATGTAGTACTACTTTGGATCTATTTCTGCATATGTACTGGTTTTTGCATTAGTCCTTGAAACCTGGCTCAGCTTGTCAAGGGCAGGGAGGGTTTTTGGATGGAAAAACTATATTATTTAATTGCTCACGAAGGTAGTGTGTTTGGTTTTTAATTTAATAAAAATTATCAAAATATTTGATTTTTTTTATTCAATTAAAAATAACATATCAATAAATATAATTAAATTAAATTGAACTTATTAATAATAAATTCACTTTAGTTATATTTTGATCAATATCAATAAGTTATTTTTAACTTAATAGAAAAAGTCAAATATTTTAATTTTTTTTATTCAATAATTTTTTTTAAAAAAAATACCACCAAAGTCTTGGATAAACCCATGTAGATAAAAGTTTTTAAAATATTTTCTTATATAATTTTTTTTTAAACATTTCTTTGCGTACCTAGTCGAAACTTCGTGAAACTTACCTCTAACTAGACCAGATTGCAAGACTTTGACACAAATTCAAGCTTTTCACATGAGAGAGAGAGAGAGAGCAATGGGTGGTCCACAGACCTCATATTATATTTGATTAGATGAAGAGATGTGTTACAACAAATGAGAAAGAAAAAAAAAATTAATCTTTCAACAAGTTGTTCGAATCAACATTGTTGAAGAAGAACAAATGCACCCTTCTCTTTCAACACCAACCAAAGGTAGATATTGACTTTTGTCATTTTCTCCCTCGTTAATCCCCCCCATCCCATCCCCAATATACCCTTCACCCTCATTTTTTATAATCATCATCATCATCATCAATTAAATTTGGTAAAATGAAAAAAAAAGAATATTTTACTATTATTCTATATTCTACAAAGGTGAGAATTTCCTACAATGGTACATATTAACAACGACCAATCCAACACATTCTCATCCCATCATCCCCATATCTTCCATGAATGAAACTCATGTTAGCAACTTCATGAATCATGAGACCAATATAGCTACCATCTTCATATTCTAGGTTTGACGTACGATGATCAAATTTTCCTAATCGGAATATTTATCAAAATGACTTGTTCGAGAACATCAACATGTCCTGCCACGACGATGTTAATAAGTCTCCCGAAAACTGTGCTTGAGAGGCAAAAGGGTCGTTGGCAAAACCATCCATATAGAGGCTAAAATCAAAGTCATTCCACTTAGGCTCGCTTTGAACCTCCTTCTCCGGTGACATTACTTGTTCGGATCCACTAGAATCTGTGTGAGTGTGTAACCTCGGCACTGAATCAGATGTCTCGAAGTATAGGTAGTCATTGGTTGTTGGCGGCGCAGGCATTGGAGGTAGGGACGGCAATGAAGAGGGTACTACTTTATTTTGAACCGTTGATATTATTTTTGGCTTCTGGTCTTCAAGTTCTGGATATTTCATTGACTTTTGATCAAAGGTGTGCTGTTTCTCGGCGCTGCCTTTCTTGTTGTATATTCGACATAAGACCCAATCGTCAAGCTGCAAAGTCAATAATAATATATATCAATAAAAAGAACCATCACTCTTTTTCTTTTTTTTTTAAATAATAAATAAATATCTTTAATGTAGTATAGAATTACAATCGTACCCTTAAGTTGTTTTTCTTGCCGGCGGATCGATCAACATTGGCGAGGCGATACTCGTGCATGATCCAATTGGTTTTGACACCTCTGGGAGCTTTGCCGGCATAAAATACGAGTGCCTTTTTAATTCCGACCGTCTTGGGTCGGCCGATGGGCTTATCGGCGCCGGTGGCCTTCCAGTAGCCGGATCCGGCCGCCCGGTTAGGCCTTGAACCGTTGGGATATTTGCGGTCCCTTGGAGAGAAGAAGTACCACTCCTTTTCACCGTACAGAGCCATTCCTGCAGAAACCCAATTCCAAAAATATCCAAATTCAGTTTCTGAAAATTTGCTGAACTAGAGAGACGATTTACAGAGTTTCGATCATATTTGTCAAAAATTGAGGCAAATTGGAACGACCGATCTCAAAAAAAAATTAAGTCACAAAATAAAAATTGAAAACTGAAAATATTTTCTAAATTGAAGAGAAACTTGCAAAAATCTTATCATTTCTCAAAAGAAACTCAACTCAACCAGTTAAATCCAACCAATGGATCAAAATCCAAATCATTCGTGAAAATAGTTTTTAAAAAATAAATCCAATTCATTTCTGATAAATACAGTTAATTTCAAATTTCAACTGACCCATTTCAGAGAATCGAATTCGAATCATCAAATCAGGATTTCTCACACTTAAGGTTTCCAAATCTGAAAAAGAAAGAGAAAAGAGAATAAAAAAAATACCTGGAAGCTGCCATGGATCGTACTTGTAGAGATCAACCTCGGCAATAATCGGAACGGAGATGCTCTGTGATGCGCATTTACGAACCAGATAATGCACCACGAGCTCCTCGTCCGTCGGATGAAATCTGAAACCAGCCGGCAACTGCAACTGATCTCCGCTCATCATTCACTTCTTCCTCTTGAAAATTCTTAAAATTTACTTTCCCTTTTTCTCTTTCTCTTTTCTCTTTTCTCTCCCCCTTTTCCTGGATGCTAAGATATCTCCGAATGCTGAACCGAGATTGAGGGTTGGGTGAGGGGATTTTTATAGGGTGATGGATGAATTCGACACGTGGGGGTGAGACTCGGGAGTTCTCGAGCTGACCGCAGCCCTTGACACGTGTGGGAGTCACGCGCGGACGATTGTGTCAGTGCTTGCGTCAGCTAGTTGGAGGCATCTGGGATGTCGGCTGCATTTGACGGCTAATTTGGGGATGGTTGACCGCTGTGGGGGTGAGGGGCCGGCGTTGTAAGTCGGCTGTTTCTCACGTGTTGTTTTTCTTTTAGGGATAGGTTTGGGATTCTCTGCAGCCAATCAAGTTTGGCGGTTTTGATGTGATTGGAGTCCATGGTCCTTTTACCAAGGAAAATCTCTATTTCTGATTTTATCATTATCCCATTTGAATTCTCAAACTTTTGATTCGTGACATGCAAGTTTATGATCAAATATATGGTATCAAAATATAAAATAATAAAATAAAATATAAGGAAACGTTTGGAACTATTTTGAAAAATAGTTTTAAAAAATAAATTTTAATAATAGTTAAAAAAAATTGTTTTATTATATTTTATAAAATAAAAATTTGTTTAAAATTTTGAAATGTTTTTAATATTTTTAAATATATTTAAAAAATAAACTTTATATTTAATATTTTATTTTTAATCATTTTATATATTTATATAATTATTTTTTTAAATAATCATAGAAAAGGAGTGAAACAACAAAATAATTAAAATATATTTTCTAAAAATATAATTTTTTTGTTTTTAAATAAACAATTATTTTTAATTATCATACATGTTTTTTCTATTTTTCAAAACATTGAAAAATAGAAATTATTTTAAAAAGACAATTATCAAACAAATACTAAAACTCTATTATATACATAAAGTTTTCTTTAAGTGATATATTTCAAATATTATAAAAGTTTTCTAAAAAAAAGTATATGATAACTCTTATATGATATAAATACCTATTCATATTTTTTCATGAAACCTAAAGGTATATTTGGTTTTGAAATATTTGGAGGAAAAAACGAAGAAAAAAAATAAAAAATAAAAAATAAAAGGAAAAAAATTTAAATTTAATAGATTATTTATATACATTTCTTCAAACTTTTCTCTATTACAATAAAATTAAATCATTTAAAAATATATAAATTTCAACTTAATTTTATTTATTTTTATATTTTCTATAATAAATCAAACATGAAAAAACCATCCTTTTTTTTTCTTTTTCTAATATATTTTGAAACCGAACATAGCCTAAAAATTAATGAAAAAGAAAAAATTAATTAGATTTTAAAATGTTGAAAGAAAATGTTTAATTACGGAAAAAGAAGGAATTTCAAAAGCTTCTTTTTCAATTAAATAATTTAGCATTTTAACACTTTCATATTCAATATTGTGATTTATTAATCATATAGCTCAATTATTTTGTGCACTTAATGAAAATGAAAATATTTGCTATGAATTAGGGTAAATACTTCTATTTTCTCTAGGAAAAGAGGTTGCTGACTTTGACTAGAAAATTAAGAGGTAGGTGGCGATTGTAGAAACTTACGTGAAAGTTGGATGCAGAGAATCTGAACTTTTTTTTTGGTTAACAGCTACTTTAAATTACACGTCAGCTCCTCATCGTCTACGTACGAGGAATGACGTCATCTCTCATCTTTCTTGCTCATCAAGGTTCCCTTAATTCGCCATCCTTATCCTTTTTTCTTTTTTTCCAGCTGGAATATTTTTTTTTTTAAATTGTTTTTAATGTGAAAGATTCGGATTCTAAAGTGAGTCAATATCTATCTAATGATATGTCTGAATTGGCACAAAGTATATGCCCACTCGTTTTAGAACTAATATTTAAGAAAACTTCATGCATGTAATATAGTTTTATGTTATGTTTGGTTTGGAAAAATGTAAATAAAAAAAATAAGAAGAAAAATTAAAAAATAAATTATTTAAATTTTTAATTAATTTTAATTGTATTTGATTTTTTAAAATATTTTATATAATATAATTAAAAACGAGAAAATAATATTTTTTATGGCATCTTATGTTATGTTATTATTAATGTAATTTTTAATATTTATCCAAAAAGCTAATTGAAAGTTTGGTCAAGATCGGCTGAGGAAGGATTGAGAACACAGGTGGGTTGGACTTTCGGCCGAGAAGCATTGAGAGGTTGGTAACAGTCAAAGAAGAAGATGACCATGGTGGCGTGGCATATGTTGGGGCCCATATGACGTGACCGGTTTAGGGTGTGGTGACGCGGGCAATGACCTACGTGGATAAGGATGTGGAAAGTTCTCACGAATTTCAGCAACTTGGGAAGGGATTTTCTAGACCATATCCATCTTTTGTGGGCCCATTCCTATCCACCTCGTCTTGTGAGTTGTGACCTTCCGTTTTCTTCTGGTTTTTTCAAATTTTAAAAACAATTTTCGAAGTTAATTTGTAGTCTAGCGTAACATTCTTGTTCTTAGAATATTGTAAAAAAAAAAACCAACAAAATATCTTTAAATTCTTATAAAAAAATATATTCTAATTTTTTCTGGAAAATCTTTGATTTTAATAATATTTTTTTATTTCATAATTATTTTATTTATCTTAGAAATACTAATCTCCATTCGTTTCTATTATACTAAAATTTACTATAATACCTGTCAAAATATTTGAATATGATGAATCGATGATCATGTCGAAAACATGAGTCGATACATTTCCTAAGTGGAGGACAAGGCGTATGAGATGGCAAATTGTGATTGGGTGGGAGGTAGTGACGTGGGGTCCATGTGTAATATCTAATATGAATGTTGGGTTTGACGTTTGAAACATCACATCACGAAGATAATTGCTTTTTATAGTAAAAGATAAAAGAGGAAGGAGAAGGAGGTCCAAGTGAAATGAATCAAGTGAATGTCTCCTTCATGGGAAGCTTCTGCGGGCCTGCCATTTTTGACCACTCTGCTCCACTTGTGGCCTGTGGGAGGGGCCCACTTTTGGGGTTACCCCTAACCTTCCGTTCCATCTATCTAATGTTGCCCACTTCAGCCCCACTTATTTATTTATAATTATTATTTATTTATTTTAAATATTTTTGTATCAAAGCAACCTGTCATCCAAAAGGGGTAAATTTAGTATCTCCAAATGCGGAGGCTCACTCCCACCAACCAGTCAAAGCTGCAAGTGCAATCCAATCCATGATTCTAGAATGTGGAAAATGAATGGATATACATTATTACGGTATTTTTATTATTATTTATTTATTTAATTTTTTTATTAAGTAAAAAAATCAAAATATTTAATTTTTTTATTTCTAAAAAATAACCAATTAATTTTTTTTACTTCTTAATATTTAATAGAAATAAAATATTAAAAAATAAACAATTTAAAACTTAATATTATTAAGTACTATTTAGTTTTAAATTATATTTATAATTAATTTAAAAAATTTCAATCACCATCTAAAACTATAGTCTAAATGAGTAGATAATTAATCTGAACTTAATCCAAATTAAATAATAATCGGTTCAAGTTAAATATAAGAGGTTGTTTGTTTTTCTATTTTTTTTAATGACTTCTAACAAATCTTTTATTTTTTAAATTAAAAAAAAATAAAATATTATAAAAACAAACAACATAATACTTAATATTATTAAATACTATTTAGTTTTCAGTTCTATTTAAAATTAATTAAAAAAGACAAACATCACCTAAGTCAGTGTCTACTTTGAGACATTCAACCTAAATCCAATTTTTAAGGACGGGTTGAGTTTAAATTGATTATATTAGAGTTGAATGTGTCAAATTATCCCATCATATGATTAAAAAATGATAATATTGGAACTATTCCTTTTGTCTTTAGGTTGGTTCTAGAGTATTTGATATCACAATCAAGCATGGATGATGGACCCAATGGTGGAGTCTAATTATGTGGCGGTCTGCCTATCATTACTTTAATATTGAAATTTGAAACCCATCTCTTTCCAACAAATTTCTAATATATCAACACTTGAAAAATTTCCAACAAATTTGAATTAATGAATTTTGGATCAAATCGACTTTTTTTATTTGTATAGACATGGATAATAAATCAGTAAATACAAATATATCAACACTTGAAAAAAAATAGAATCTACTTGATATATCGAAAAAATATATCAATGAATATTTTGACAAAAATATCGATGAGACTAAAATTATTCAAAATTCATAAAAAAACTTTAAAAAAATGATAAAATAAATAAGAATACACATATTAAAGTTATTTTTTTAAATATAATTGACATAGACATAATCAAAGATAATATTTATCAATTTTTTTATAGAAAAAACTATCTTAAATTCCTTTAATATATTTATACTCATTTATTTTAAAATTTTAAAACTAATTTTATTAAAATATGTTTTATTATATTTTAAATAAAAAAATAAATCATTTATCAGATTTATATAAAATATTTTTATTTGAGATTTAATTTTTAAATTTTATTGCAAATTTGTGATGACAACTTTTTGCTATTGATATTAATTTATTTAAATAATTAAAATTATTTAAAAATTATATTAATAATTTATCTTATCAAATTAATTTTAATTTATAAAATATTAGAACTTTATTATTTTTTTTTTATATTTTACCAAAAGATAAAGATAAAAAAAATTTAAAAGTCAAGTGATGGTAATTTTTTAAAATAGGATTATGAGATAAAATAGGAAAATTTTCACACTTTCCCATAACCCATTTTATTTTCCATGCTGATTTAATCGGTTGAAAGAAGAAGTATTGTTGTATAAATATGGGTATTTTGTTGTATAAATATGGGTATTACCATATTAGTGACCTTTTGGCCATGTTTGGTTGTAGAGAATTTTGGGGGAAAATGTGGAGAAAAGAAAAAAAAAAAGTAGAAAAGTAGGGAAAAAAAAAAGGCAAGAGAAAAAAAAAATTAAAGTTAATAAATTATTTTATTTATTTTAAAATTTTTATATAAAAATTAAATCATTTAAAAATAAATAAAATTTTAATTATTTTTTATTTTCTTTATATTTTTTATAAGATAATTAAATATGAAAAAAATTTCCCTTTAACATGCTTTTCATTTCTTAATACTTTCTCGTGGCCAAACAGTACCTTTAGGTTTTAACCTACAAAATAAAAATAGACCAGGGTTATTTTCGTCATATGGGATCATTTGCTTTTGCCTCTATTTGGTTGCCAGAAAAATCCGAGGATGAGACTCATGAGAGAGGAAATGAAATGAAAATGGAGCGGAGAAGCTCGTTTGTATTCATTTTTCTTTTCTTTTCTTTTTGTGTATTTTTACAAAGAAAACAATATATGTGGGTCTCTTATTTGATATTAGAGCAGAAACGCAAAATTCTTTACTTTTCTTGAATTTTTCTTGCCAACCAAACACATCAATTTCGATGGCTTCTCTTATGGGTTGGCCTTTGTTTCTCAAACTTTGATTCTTATTTGATGAACTAATAATTAGTATTAATTAGTCTTTTTATGTGCGTTGTATTGATATATTTGCCAAAATTTATGCTGTTTGTTTAATGAGAAAGTGTAGAAAGAGAAAGAAATTGAATGGAATTTTTACAAAATTCTAAACCCCACTGTAGCCCCCCCACCCCCAGAAGGCTTTGGATTAACATCTTTGCTAAAATTATCCCATTCGCTTGATGAGAAAAATGAGGAAAGAGGAAAGAAATCACATAAAGAAAAAGTTTTGCTAGCATATGGATTTTCATTTGTTATTTTTTAGTTTTAGACTTGAAAGCAGATTAAAAGATGAGAAAAACACTTTGAAAAAGTTGGAAGCCAAAATTATTCCTTTCTGATTAGTTGGTTATTAGTGACTGTCTTGGCTTTGGGTATGACCAGTTAGTGGAGGTCAGGCTGAATTAGGATTTTGGTAGAATGGTATTAGGTTTGGTTAATGGGAAGATCGGGCTTTTGTTGTTGAGGAATGGGAATTTGGTAGTTCTGAATTGTTTGTGATTGGGGTTGTGGTCGTGGGGCTTGTATTTATATAATTTGGGATTGGAGCATAGTTTGTTTGATTTTCTGCAGATGGGTTTTGTGGGTATTATTTGAGTGGAAAATGTGTTTTACAATTTTGTCTTAGATTTCATTTTGGTTTATGAAGAATGGAATATGTTTTGTTTGCTCTTCAGTGAAAGGGGTTGTGGGATTATTTAACCGGCAGTTGAGTTCTACAATTTGGTCATGGAGTTAGTTTGAGGAATGAGAATTTAACTCCTTTGAATTGTCATGAATGGGAGTTATGGGTATTCTTTGCAGTGCCAAATGGATCTTATGATTTTTGGTCATTGGGTTAGCTTTTGGTTGATTAGGGGTCTGAATGTATTTAGTTTGATTTTCTACAAATGGGGTCGTAGAAGGGTTCTTCTTTAGGAGATTTTTATTTTTATTTTTATTTTAATGGGTCATCTTCTAGTTTTAGTTTATTGTTGGGTTTTTGGTGGTAACTGTGTGAATCGTGTTATGGTGCGTAAGACTTACTTTCTGCTGTGATTTGCATAAGGTGTTTAAGGACTATATAAATGGGAATTCTCACTATTGGTCTTAATCTGTTTCTCTCGATTGTTTCTATTCCTATTACTTGGTGATATGTGAATGATGTTGTGATTGGTTTTGTTGGTGAGCTTAGGGATGGCATAAAATACAGATCATTTTGGATGTGATGATGGAAATAATTATCAGAATGTGGGTTTCTATTGGAAAGTGGGAATTGGTTTTTGCGCATGTACTTTTGCTCTGTTTTTGGGCTGGGATTGGTCTTGATTTATACTTTCTTTAAATTGAACTTCATTCATTATAGTCTTAACATTTTATAGATCTTTTCATGTGGTTTGAAGTTTAATATTTTAAATTTTCCTACGTTTTGTTATAAATCAAACAACACCTAAGGCATCGTTTTGTTAGCGCTAATACTATTGGTAGCATGCCAACTTGTGGATTGGCTCTAGATTAGAATCTTTGATCATTAACTCTTTAACTGTGAGTGCCTTATGGTAGGTCCAAAAGATGATTATTTTCTCAGCATGTAAAATAGGGAAATGAGAAATTTTTATTCTTTTGTATGTTCAGATCTGGAGAACATGTAAAGGTTTATTACAGTGTGGGATATTGTTCCTTGGTTCTTGGAAATTACCATCAATTGTGAGTTTCAAGCTTTTTGGATGTGAAGAGTTGTCGTGTAAAATAAACTGATCTTTGAACTAAGAAATTTAGTGCTATAGACACCTTTTTTGACTGATATAAAATTAAGTAATGTATACAGATGAAGATACATGTCAATCCACTTCTTGTTGACAAACTTGCCTTTAATGTCAAAGACAATCTTCTCGTAAGTTTTAAGTTCATCACTTAGAGTAGCTAATATAAGAATCAATAGATCTGTTAAAAGATAGTGTATTTACATTGCCTTTAGTTGTGAATTCAGTCTCTTTGTTTTGTTAAGGTGACTGGATTGATCACTTTATTATAGTGCACTTAATTCAGTTGTTTGGAAAATGTAGAAAAAGATAAAGACACTATAATTGTCTTTCACTTTTTATGGTTGATGGTTTTCAATTTTGGAGTTGACATTTTAAAAGCAATTTGGTTTATGTACGTGGTCTTGCAATATATGAAGACTTGGTTGAGATTGATGAGCAATCATCATACAAGTAAGTGCATTCTAACTTTCTATGTATGCTATTTTTATATACTATCAACAAATGTTTGGTTATGTCTGTACGTACTATCTTTATATACTATCATATATGTTAGATAGATATGGTTGTGGTGGTGCTTCTATGTGTATTTGGTAATCTTGCACATTTCATACCTAAAATTGAAGAAAAATGTGAATATAAGATCATTAGTTTACAGTTTATTCTTTCTTGGAAAAATATCAATCAAGAAATCTCAGTATGAGGAAAACTTGAACTTTTGAATTTCTTAGAAGCTTGGTACATCCATAACAACAAGCCTTTGATGAGTAAGGGCTACTAAAGTGGGGCCCATTTGGCACTCCATCAAATGTCTGGTCTGGATTCCTAGCAAGGTCTGGGTTTTATTCAAAAGAACCCTAAATCACTCATAAATTCCTAAATGCATGCATGATGAAAGCTTGAAATGGTCTTGGTTTCTCATATATTGTCCAAGAGAGTTAGAACATGATAGCTAACACAATGTTCTATGTTTGTATTTAAATCTAACAATCCCTCCTTGCAGGCTTCATGAAATCTTCTCAAATTTAATTTTATAAATATATTTTGTTCACATGCCACCTTATCACTTGAAGGTTCATTTCCGATCCACCCTCAAAATTGTAATAAAAAACTCATTGGTGGTGAACCCTGCATGGCTGCATGGATCCTGAAAATTTGTATTATCTCATTTAAATTGTTCTAACTAGGGTCCAACAATCCATTATGGTTGACATGTATGGTGATATTTTTGAAGTTCAAATTTTATTGGTGTGGAGTTGTGTCCTTTACATGATGATGTGTTTCTTATATAAGAAAATGTGCTGAATAGTGTAGCAATTGGATGGGGAGGGGGTGGAGCTTGTTGCAAGATAATGGTTATGCTCTCATGGTAGTCTTATTCCATGTTTCAAAGTGGTGTTTTTTTATATGGCTTTTTCTCAGTTTTTTGGGCTTGAGAGAGTAATTGTTGAATATCTTAAACTTTTATTAGGAAGTAATCAAGGTGATTATATTGATTATCATTCAAAGCGTGAGGTTGCACATAAATCAAGTCTTGTGAAAACATTATTTCCTTTTGGTACAGGACATGTTATTAACATGCAGTGAAAAGAAAGTGCAAAATGTTCATTATGAGACCCTGTATAGAACTATTTTTTCTTTATAAATGTACGATAATAAATAACATTAAATACATGTTACCGGTCTTTATTGATATATTTAGAATAAGCAAGTAGCAAGATAGATACTCACATTATCAATTATTATTCCTTGGTCAATGGGTTGACTGCTTCCCAATAACTAGCTCCAAGGCTTGTAAAAGAAATTTAAAGACGATCCTTTTAGGATGAAACTAAATCTCAACTTTGTGCATGCATATTATTCACTTTGCACCCTTTGTTTTTCTTGAGGAAGGTGATGGTATAAAACATGATCAGGTAAATCAGTACGTGAAATAGTTTCTAAGGAAATGTGAAGAGGATCTCCGTTGGCTTCTTCAAGCAAAACTAAAAGGTTTTCAGATGTTTTGAGGAAGGCACGAGGCACATGGTACCTAAGAAAAAAAGTGGCTACAGTAAGTAATAAAATAAGATGAAGTTTTGTTATTCTCAATCATATTCACTATATGTGTGTGTGTCTATATGCATGTATATAATAATATCTCTCTCTAATACCCACATAGAGATACAAACACATAGTGTTTGTGTGTGTATTAGAGATAACTTATTTTTATCAGTTTCCAAACTTATTTGTACTTTTTTCTGGGCATATGGTGGGTAAAAAAAAAGCAAAAAACAAAATTCTACTCACATTTGAGTGAACATATGAATTTAATCTTAGATAAGCAAAATTTCGAATCCTTTACTTAACATGGAAAATGGGAGAACTGCAAGCAAGATAATAGTGTTTTTGAAAATTTCAAATCAAGAAAATTCGCATTAGAGACACTGACAGATACAGTTTTTAAAAGGACTTGAAGGTGTGATTTGGCTGGTAGAGGCTGAGTTGACAATTGAAGTGCATACCTTCATGTGGAAAATTCGCATAATTTTATTGAGGGCTTCTGGGTTAAAAAGAGGAATGATGTGGGGGTCGAGGTATCCCATTTGTTATTTGCAAATGATACTCTCATTTTTTGTGATGCAAGCAAGGAAAACTTGGAGTACTTGAGCTAGGTTTTTATGTGGTTCAACGCTTGTTCGGGTCTCAAGATTAATTTGGAGAAAAGTGAATTGATTCCCGTTGGAGAGGTTCCAAATTTGGAGGAGTTTGCTGAGGTGTTAGGTTGTAAGATGGGTTCTCTTCCATCCACTTACTTAGGCCTCCCCTTGGGTGCTCCTTACAAGTCTAGTAGGGTATGGGAAGGTGTGGAGGAACGGTTCAAAAAATGGCTTGCTTTGTGGAAAAGACATTATCTATTAAAAGGTGGAAGACAAACGTTGATTAAGAGCACTTTATCTAGTTTAGCCATTTACTTTATGTCCCTATTTGTTATCCCTAAAAGAGTGGCGGCTAAATTGGAAAAAATTCAAAGAGATTTCCTGTGGGGAGGAGGGGAGTTGGAGAAAGAGTCTCATTTGGTTAATTGGTCTATTGTGTGTTTGGAGAAGCACAATGGGGGTTTGGGTTTTAAAAACCTCTCTCTCTTCAATAAGGCACTTTTGGGTAAATGGTTTTGGAGATTTGTGATGGAAAGAAACCTTCTTGGAAACAGGTAATTGTTGGTAAGTATGGGATTTAGGAGGGGGAGTGGTGCACAAATGAGGTGAGAGGGAGGTATGGTGTAGGAGTATGGAAGGCAATTAGACATGGTTGGGAGGACTTCAAAGATAAAACAAGACTTCAGGTTGGTTTAGGGAATTGGGTAAAATTCTGGAAAGATGGATAGTGTGGTGATATGTCATTGAGGGATGAGTTCTCGGGTCTTTATGCTATGGCTTCCTTTAAGGATGCTTGATTGGTAGATGTTTGAGATGGGGGTAGTTAGGGACCGAGGTTTATTAGACAATTCAATGATTGGGAGTTAGAGGAGGTAGATGCCTTATTCAGGAGGTTGCATAGCTACTACTCCATCATTTTGGATACTTTTGATGCCATGGTTTGGTTGGAGACTAAGGATGGTGGTTTTTCAATTCTGTCCTTTTACTCCTCTCTGGCAAGTAGGAGAGTGGAGCCTTTCCTGCACGGTACAGTGTGGAACTCTTTGGCCCTATTAGAGCTAGTTTTTTTTTTTTTGCTTGGGAGGCAACTTGGGCTAAGATTTTGACATAGGATCAACTTAGAAGGAAGGTTTGGAGGATGCCAAACAGATGCTACATATGCAAGGCTGAAGAGGATACGGGAGATCATTTACTTTTGCATTGTCTAAAAGCAAGTACATTGTGGCAGTTGGTTTGTGCCCTTTTTCATATTCAATGGGTGATGCACTCTTCCATGAGGAGGGTGATTCTAAGTTGGAATGGTGTCCCGATTGGCAAGAAAAGGAAAAAGGTTTGGAAAAGTGCTCCTCTTTGCATTTTTGGTCCATTTGGAGGGAATGAAATAGGAGAGCTTTTGAGGATAAGGAATGCTTAGATCAAACTTTTAAAAGTTCTTTTTTGTACTTATTTTGGGATTGGGTTAGAGTTTACATGGAGGATAGTATTACTTCTTTGATAGATTTTGTGGATTGGTTAGGTTCCCCTTAGGGTGCGTTTGTGTTATTGCTCCTATTGGTTTTTGTATATGTATACGTCCTGTATACCTTTTCTTTAATACAACACCTGTTTTACTTATCAGAAAAAAAAAAAGGAATTTTGAGTTTTTAACAGGAGCTAGCATGAGGAATATTAAGTATGGGAATCCATAGTTTTCTTTTCTCTTGGTAATCCTAAGCAAAGCTTTTAAAAGGCTATTTGCAAAGGTGCAGAAAGTTAGGTCAACTTGTAGCGTATTGTGGCTAAGAGGACCTTCAATTTCTTATCTCCTGTTTTCAATGTTCTATATTTCTAATTTTTTTAGGGCCTTTTTTTTTTTTAGAACTCAATGATTTCAGATGCATTCATCAATGAATTAAGGCTCCTTCTAGACTGGAACTTTTCATCAATGAATTGAGGCTCCTTTAAAACTGAAGCTTACACCTAGGAAAATGATTGGGAGTTGGAAAATGTGTAACTTGGTGGATTTGGTCATGGATTTGGGGTGCAAGCTTCTGCAGTTTGTTGTTAGCTTATTTGAGTGCTTTGATGTTCCTTTTTGAATTATCTTTGCTTTGTAGTTTGGGCCTTGTTGGTAGTGTATTGCTTAGATGCTTATTCAATTAAGGGGCTTTGCTCTCATGGTGAAGAACTTGGTCAAAAAAGGGACAAAATTCTGAGACCTGATGCTACAAATATCTTCAGTTCCATCTGAAAGGAGACGGCGCTGAGAACAAATTGAGGAGTAGACTTAGGAGCTGTTTTGATGGGTTTGAGGGAAACTAAATTTTTTTAAAGCGGCTTGACATTTTAAATCAGAGACCAGTAGATTTTTTGGTGGTAATCCCAAAAGGTGATTTATTGTCATAGAGAGGATGAATGAATTTTATACCCCTCCAAAGCTTGTGTAGCTTGAGGGAGCATTTTTTTTTTTTTTTTTGTCTAATTATTTGTTTCTTTTTCCCCTTGAGTTATTCTCCTTACTTTTCTCATTCTCGTAGTTAATTTTGGTTTCCAAAAAAATGATACTGACTAGAAAAAATAGTTACTTACAGTGTTTGTGAAGGATCCCCTTTAGAGTTGTGGAACGACACCCAATAGCGACCAATGCTTTGTCCGTTTACCCAGGCTTCACCTTTCCCCATTGTGCTAAGATTTAAGGCAACTGGGTCATCTCCCGAAGGTGTATTAAATACAATCTGTCAAATTTATCTTTTTATGAGCTTGAGGATATGAATAATCAAACAACAAAAAACACCGATAGAGACTTACATTAAAACAATTTGATTAGAAAAGTAACATAAAGAAAAAAAAAAAAAAAAAACCATGAGACCTGACCCAACTTTTTAAGAATTACTTTTGTTTCAGAAGTCATTGCTCATTATTTGTGAAGAGCCAACTTGTATACCTTATACCAAGTGAGGGGTTGATTGGTGGAGATTTCAGTTTTCCTCCACTCAACATTACTCAAATTTTCTTCTTTGTATATATGCAACTTCTCCCCTGATAGTCCAACCTGCAATGAATCAATTCAAATCGTACAACTTAGTTTTTATTTTTCATCCTTCAATGCATTTCCTTTTAGAGACAGCCCAATAATGGCAAAGTGTTGAATTGGTATATAAATACTTCTAGATAGAAGACTTCAACCTGATATCCCCATGTGTAGTTAGCAAAATCATAAATCCCTTTCTCAGTGCACTGAATTTCAACTCTTGTCAATCCTGCAAACCTACTCTCAAGATAAGCTCCCGAATCCTTCATGCAACCATGGACACAGAAGTTTCAATTAATGTTATAAGTAAATGTAATCTACAAAAAAAGAAATTGAAAATAGAAAGGTATGACATGAAGATGTTACCGGAAATCCAACCATTACGCTGAGTATGGAAATGTTGTTCATCTCATTGTTTAATGAAATTGGACTCTTGAAGGTGAAACCCTTCATATCATGACTTCCGTGCGTAGCTCCTAAGGACACAACATATTTGATTGTCAAAAGTGCTAAAATGGGGAGTTGAATTTGTCATTTGTCTGAACTATTTTAGTAAATTTAAACATCTTATGATAAAAACTAAAGTACATATACAAACCCCAATAAATTATAAGTACCTATCTTCTTCTTTATAAGTTTTCTAATTGAAGTTTCTTTGGTCTGTACACATCCTTTCATATGTATTATTATCATTTTCCCAACTCTATGGTTAAGCCTTAATTAACATATGCTAGATATATTGGGTAGATGACATTCTTATAACATTACATTAGGTTTGTAATGCTGTTTTCCCAAATCCCATGGATTAATAAGAATAATTGAAGCTTACCCACATATATGTTGTTGACAAAAGCGTGCACGGCATGTGCAAGAGACTCAATATGAAGTAGGGGTTCAGTGCAAGATGAATTTGGTTGAAATCTACACTTCCAAGTGATGTTAGAAACAGAAATAGTAAACGGACTCTTACTAGTAGTAAATACAGTTACTGATTGTAAAATTAATTTTATTGATTTAAAGAAGATGAACTTTACTGTATCCTAATGTGTGTCTGTATGTTTAACTCTTGCATAA
Organism: Vitis vinifera; assembly: GCF_030704535.1. Taxonomy (NCBI): domain Eukaryota; kingdom Viridiplantae; phylum Streptophyta; class Magnoliopsida; order Vitales; family Vitaceae; genus Vitis; species Vitis vinifera. Next base: position 29,557,110 of record NC_081811.1, on the reverse strand, counting down.
AATGCAGCCAAAGAGAGGAGCATACCTAAAAGTATACCATAGATAATCAGATTCATCTTTAGTCATATTCATGTGCTCTAGTATCATATTTGATTTTAGTGATGTATCCAAGAAGTTTGGGATGGCATCTTTGTATTCTTCCCATCTATCAACTGCATCAAATGATTGGCTTGATGTTGCAATTCTCTCGTTATATCCTGTATTTATCTGTGCATAAGACGAAAGAAAATGCTTTACATGAAACATTCTGATATGAAAAAAGGTATGAAATATTCACTTGATTTTTACTATAATAACAAACTTGTAAAAAACTATATATATATATATAAGTTTTTCGAACAAGCTTTAGTTATTAGATTAAAAATTTAAAACTATCCCACATGCCCTTGCATGCAGCACAAAATTTAGTGGGAAAACCTAAATTTAACCAAATGAATTTCACATTACTTTTATATTGAATTATAATTAATTCATCATGTGAATTGCTTATGCCTTTGTGAAATTGGTCTCTAACTTGGGTTGTTTGCAACTCCCTTGCTACTGGGAAAGGCTTCATAGGATCATCTGTCATGCTAGTGCACGTTTGCATTAAGATATATATTGTCAAACAGTATTATGAAACGGATATGAATTCAAGGTTTTTGTTAGTGCATTTTTTTTCTTTTAGTTCACATACCTTGATATTTAATAATTTTAAAGCTAAAGGAACATGACACAATCTATGGACATGTGGTCTTCAACTTGTAGTCTTGCAGTGAATGTGATCAACCTGTTTCACAATAGTCAGTTTGGTGGCTTTCTTTTTCCTTCCATTAGTATAATGATATATAAAAATGCTCCAGTGTGTACTATGATGCTTCATGATTTAAGAACAAAGAGGCTTGGATGAACGACTGTGATGCATGTATAACTATCCAAAAAAAAAAAAAAAAAAGGAAAAAAAGACTCTGTGGCTTGAGTTTCATGTTGACTATCCAAAGGGTGAGCTAATCTGCACTATAAATGGGCCCAAAATATCAGAGCAATGTCCTTTATATTTGCCAACCTTACACACACATTCTACCATCTACCATTTCAAAAAATGAATTTGAGTATTGATATTAAATATTCTTTTATGAACATATTTCTTAACACATTAGAACTCTGTCTTGATGCTCAATTTTCTGATTTAATTTTCCAAGGAAAGGAAAGCTTAATTAAAGAAAGGGGAACCAACCAAGGACCATGTAACAACTAATCAGAAAATTTAAAGCATTCTACCCAAGTACAATTTATAAATCTAAAAAATAAGTGGGTGCTCTATGATTTGCTTCAAAGTAAATTGTTTAATGATCTTTGTTAACTAATAAATTGGTAGAGGTCTCTGTGGTAAGCCTAATAAAGTAAAATCTACCATATTAAATCCAAAAAATGTTTAAGAAAGACTATTCTGTGGTTCTACAAAGTAGGTAAATAATAATGAACGACCGATCTAAGTAAGGATTTCGACCGTTGATTAGATTATAGTCAAGTTATTTTACTATTTTTAATCAAAACCTCCCTTAACATCTGACTAGCCCATTCATCAAAAGTTGATATAACATGTACTTCAATTTGAACGAGGCTTTTACAATTAACTTTGCATGTTAGTAAACCATTTATGCTACATGTTTTGCCAAGTCCTATATGTAAATAAATGAATAGCACAATTGCAATTCTGATTTGCTTGTAGTAAATCTTGGAGGAAGATAATATTTTAACTTGTAAAATAGTTATTCTGGAATTATTTTTAGTATAGAAAGTTCTTAATTGTACAATTTGTTAACTTCTGTTGGTACTTTCTGAATTTGAGGTTTTCTTCTGTTTCAAATGTTTACACTTTCTATTTTATATGCTATATTCTAATGAGTAAAAAAGAGAAAGCATCAATAATGGGCTGGGGAACCAATATAAGAGTAAAATTGAGGATTTCATCCAAATGATATAATTTTCCTTTCCTCTTATAACCCCTAATTCAAGCTCAAGGATATAAAACTATGTCCAACATGAGTCTAAATCTGCTACAATGAAATAGAAAATCAATAATTTGTTCTTTTTCTTTTTCTGGACATAGATGTGGGTTATTTATCTTACTAATAATAGGCTTGTTCTGTACATCCCATTCCTAAACCTTTTTCATGACATATGTTCAACTCTAGAGATAGACTTTGAAGTGTCCTTGTGACACTGCATTGGACTAGTGAGACTAGAGATAGATCTCACGTGAGTGTGATTCTGGTCAGGAATGGAGCATGACTCTTTCCATGGAAATGCTAAGTTTGTATGTCTTTTGGCAGCCTATTTGAGTCCAAACCTTTGGGACTCCTTAGAAGGTTAAAGACATCCTAACTTGTAATGCCACTAAGCACTAAAGCAAGATTATACTTAAACAAAAATCGTAAGCTAATGTGATAAATATCCCTTACAGGGTGCCTAGGAAACAGGTACGGCAGAGCCCCAACTGCACATGCAGTAAGTCAACGGGGAATTTCCTGCCTTGTAAAGTCATCACATCCTTTCCTCTGGAAATAGAAGAAAAACAAAGACATTGTCCTCCTTTAGAAACCCAAACTGACTCGTCTTTTCATTCATGTCAAGTGAGAGTTCCTTGTGATTGAGGTGGATACAAAGAATTCCCACATAATTGTGGTACTAAGGTCATTTACTAGGGTTGGTCAGGCTGATGAGGTAGATACAGGAGGGAAGATTACCTGAACCAGAATGCTATGAAATGGAGGAGTTGAATAAAGAAAAAGAGAGAGAGAAAAATGGAAGAATAGGACAGAAGAAGAATAAGAAGGGGTCAGTTATGAGGAGGGATCTGAGTTTCTAACTTACAATCAATCGAAGTGAGTGCTTTGTGGTCAAAGAATTCAATTATTAGAAATACATAGATTGTCACTGCAGAAGATTCTCAACAAAGAAAATGTTCCCACATACAACTCCTGGAGAGTTCCTGAATCTTGTAGGCAGACTGTCTAGACTGATGACCTTTTAATAGGCAAAAGACTCTTACAAGATGGGTTGGACATATTACAGTTAAAATGTAAAGGCATGATCATTGCTCATAACCCATTGTTCAATCCTCATGCTTGTTCTTGGAACATTGGAGAGATTGGGAGTGGACAAATGCCACAGGCACCCAAATGAATGATATTAAGAGCTTTTGACATATCAAAGCTAGATATTATAGTTATGATTTCATGTTCCAAGTATTGAATATCCTATCCATTGTTGAGTTTTTTCCTGGACCTCCTTGACCTCCTTGAATCAATTTAGCTAGAGCAGTCCCTTTTGGCCTACGTTGTTTAATTGCATATTTTACTTAGTGGACTCTGCTAGTGGTACTTCTGGCTAGCCATCACTCTTTGGCTAATCATAAATTGATGTAGACTAGAATTGCTGGTAGCTATTGTCATGCTTTTCAGTTCACGTGTGTGGTTAATGTTCCCAAAAAAACAACCTGATCTAGAATCCCAAGTTTTCTCAGTGAGGTTTAATGCGGTTCATAGTTATATGGGCTATAGGCAAAAAATTATGGATGAATGGCTGTGGAATTTCTGAACTTATCAGAAAAGTAGGCTATGAGCAGCCATGTGTTAAGGCTCCAAGCTGTTTCCCATCTTTTTCTTCTCCTTTCTGGTAAAACCCTTTACTTCAACTATGATCTTGAGGATAAAATCACGAGTATGACATATGAATTTGACGGTGAACTTGATCTCAACCTAATAGATCTTGAAATGGAGAATTGTTCTTGAAGAAGCACCAAAAAATCCAAAACAATGGCGGGACCCATGAAAATTGGATCTAACTGAATTTTGACTAGACTATAAAAGAAAGCATAAATGATCAATGTTGAAGATCATTACAGTTATCGAATATTATCATAGTTGTAATATGCAGCTGTAGAAGATATATAGCTGTAATATACAACCGTATAAGTTGTACGGTTGTGTGTGCAGCTGTGTATATATATATAGTTATGTGTATATGTATGTATATAATCCTTGATTTGTAGGGATTCCTCCTTATTCTTTCTTCTTTATTCTTTCTTTTCTGTTGTTGTGTGTATATTTCATTGGTTGTATACTTTCAAGATATGAGTAAGAAATACAATTTTTCTTCACATGGTATCAGAGCCAAATTAAGCTGCTCAGGGTTTCTAATTTTTTCAGCCTTCATCATTGATTTTCCAGCCTTCATTGCTGGTTTTTTTCAAAAACCTGGAGAATTTTGGTTTTTTTGGCAGAACTTCTGCTTCATTTTCTTGTTGTGGCCTTCATTGCTGCAATCATTTCTCAACCTCTTATTTGATTTCTTCCACTTTAGCCAAAAAAAATGTCTGAGATTTTAGAATCTGCTAATCAGCATGTTTCTAGTCCAACATCAACATATGATGTCATCAACACTACAACAGGAGAATTGCAGAATATTCAACTAGGTTTACATCTCAATGGCAAAAATTATTTGAAGTGGTCTTTGTTTGTTCAAACCTTTTTGAAAGGGAAGGGAAACTGAGTCATCTTCTTAGGAGAAGACTGAAACCAAAGGACTCAAAGTTTGTTGCATGGGATGAAGAAGATTCCATGATGATGTCCTAATTATGAAATTTGATGATGCTAGAAGTTAGTGATACTTGCACGTTTTTTACAACAATAAAGGAAATTTGGGACTCCTGCAGTAGACCTATTCTAAAGTCTGAGATGCTGCATAAATCTATGAGATTAAGACAAGGATCTCATTAACCAAACAAGGTAATTGCTCGATCATTGAATATGCCCAAATTCTACAAAACTTATGGCAAGAGTTGGACCATTATCAGTATATTGAGATGAAGTGCAGTGATGATGCAACCCTTCTTAAAAATTTTATGGAAAAAGAGAGGATTTACACCTTTCTTGCTAGATTGAACATTGAGTTCGATCCTGTTCAAGTACAAGTGTTAGGAAAGGAAGAAGTTCCTTCACTCAATGAAACAATTGCCATAATTCATGGGGAAGGACAAAGAGGGGTTATGATGGAGCCTTAATCGATAGATAGTTTAGCCTTGGTTACAAAAGATGCAAATCCCAAAGTTATAAAATCAAACCAGCAGCAGTCAAATGCATATAAAAAAATCTGTCATACATGATTGAAGAAAAAGACTAAAAGAAGGCAAAAAGGTCAAAACAGGTTCTGGTAGTTCCATAGTTGACTGCTTTTAGATCTTTTACTTTTGGCCTGTTTGGCCTTGATTCTAAATCATGGGAAAGTGATTAAGAAACAAAAATGCAGAGATCCTAAACATTGATTATTACTTTACCCAATGGACCTTAATTCTCTATTTCATGGTTTAACTGTTACTCGTATTTAGAGGTAGAAACTATTACACTAGAACATACCTTTGCAGTGTTAAAAATCACGTTTTTACAGTCTGGTAGGATACTTATCGACTTTGGAAGCAGTTCAATTGATACATTCTGAAATAGGACAGTAGAGTTATTTCCTTCGTCGTTGTTTACTAGAAATGCAACACATCCTCCCATTTCTTCTTGAAAAACATATGCCTGTATTGGAATAAACAGATAATTTTCTCTACTTACACATTATATGTTAGATCAATAACACTTTTAATAGTTATAAAAATTAGTAAATATAAGAAATCACCTCTTGAAGTTGACCTAATGAGATATTGCTTTGCACTCCATTTAACAAAGGTGTAGAGCAAAGTGTTATTGCTGCATGCAACTCCTTGAGATGGCCCCATTTTGGTTGTCTAATTAAACCTACATTTGTGTTTAATTAAATGGTTTACTTTTTATTTTGGTTGTCCAAAAAATGCAGGATTTGATAAAAATGATCTCCACTCACCATATTCATCAAGAGGAGCTTGATCATAATAACTTGTTTTGATATATGCTGAGCTTGCTCTTCCAAAATTAGTTCCTCCATGATACTATAGAATAAAAATGTTACTCATGCTATAATGGTTTGTTAAAACAATTCTTTCCATAATCAAAATGATATGTGGAAGTTATGTTATAATAGTGGAGAATTCATATGGAAACTGACAATATAAATTACAATCCCTTTCAACACATAATGAAGTTTCTCATAAAGTAGGTCTTACTGCTAGATAAACTTACCATGTAATAATTTACATAGCTTCCATTTCTTGCAATAAAAAGTGCAACATGAAATGCTATGTCTTCAGCAGATCTTAGGTATGTTTCTCCCCCGAACACCTCATAGCTTTAAAAGAGTTGCACAGTTAGTTCAATTAAGGCAAGTGAACTTTCAAGATTTTGTAGCAAAAATAAAAATATATTTCAAGACGAGTAAAGTAAGATGCAACATAAATAGCAAGAATTAGTTTAGTAAAGAAATTTAGTTAGTTTTGATTGTTGGAAGATTAGTAAGGAGAAAATTCTCTCTCTCTCTCTCTCTCTCTCTCTCTCACTGTTTTCTTTTCCTTTATGTTGGTGTAATTTCCTTTATGTTGTAGTAATTGTGTCTCTTCTTTCCAAAAACAGAATGTAAAGATAAAATTAAAGCATACAAAGATGTCCAATTCTCTGTCCACATAGATGGCTTATTTGGAGAGTTGGGTCCTGTGAAAGTTTGTCCACATCTCATCCCATTGCATGTATTGATCTGCAAATTGAAAATTTGACAAACTGAAATCTTTAGGCCATTGAAAGATTGATGCCATTTCACAACACATGAAATGAAAAGGTCTAAAATAAGTGGTGAACTACATTCCTAACTTGTGCTGAAACCTTGATTCCTTTTGCTAGCAGAGTGAACTAACCACAGGATCAGGAGCATCGCTTTGCTTGCACATCACCCATGGTACACCAGTTTGGAGCTCAACTGCCATTTTAGCCGCCCAACGGACATATGAAGGTCCTTTCTCATTAAATGCTGCTTCAATATTTTGATATTCATTCTCAATCTATAAGAAGGTAAAGTTGTAAAGTCTTATTACCACTTCATTGGGTTGAATATTCCTTTAAGAGAACTGATGATATTACTAAGGTCATTTCCTTACCTGTGACAATATTATTGGTCCTCCTTGTGATGCATATAAACCTTCTGATTTCATCAAGTTCACTATTTTTGTGGTAAAATTTTGCATGTAAAACTACAAAAAATAAAAAATAAAAATAAATGACTAGCATCCCTGAGTCTGAAATCAAAAGAAATGCTTGGATTTTTACTGCATTGCGGCTTGCTTATCTAGGCTATTCATAAATAAAATATGAAGCAAAAAGAAACAGAAAGAAAAAAAACGAAAAAATCTATTGTCAACTCGTTACCTTCATACAAATAAATCTTGTGTAGTCCACCTACTTGTTTTTTTTTTTTTTTTTCCTGTTTTTTCCTTTTTCTAATTAATAATTTCTACAATATTTTTTGTTTTGCAGTCAAGGTGGTTAAAGTAGGTGAACCAAGAATTGGTTCCTCTTACCTAGGTTAGCCTCAAGTCCCTCTTATTAAAATTAAGTACCCAAATTGGTTCCTCTTACACAGGTTAACCTCAAGTCCTTGTTATTAAAATCAAGAACACAATATAATGTTTGAACTTTTGTAGGATGAACCACCAGCGAAAAATTTTAATGAATTTATCCATCTATCTATATGTCACCCCAAGTTTTTTCACACTGCATTGTTTACAAGCCTTCTAAGCCCCATGAGATGCACAAGCAACAAAGCGCACACACAACACAACAATTGTAGGGAAAAAACCTCAATTGCATTAAGTCTCTTAAGTAACTAGAAGATATTGCCAAGACCTTTTGTGAACAGGACTTGTATAATTATTTGATAAGTTCATGTAAAGAATGGCTTGATAATACACTAATAAATGGATCATCGAGAACATCAAATTTAGGTTTGATATCAAAAAACCTCAATTGCATTAAGTCTCTTAAGTAACTAGAAGATATTGCCAAGACCTTTTGTGAACAGGACTTGTACAATTATTTGATGAGTTCATGCAAAGAATGGCTTGGAAATACACACTAATAAATGGATCATCGAGAACATCAAATCTAGGTTTGATATCAATCCATTAACTAGCCATCACCCACTTGATCGATGCAATAAAAAAGGGCTTAAGTTCCAACAATACAGGATTTAATCTAGTTATCTGGATCTGTCATGTAATTTATTGGTCAAACACTTACTACTGTGTGCCTTATATTCTAGAACATTATGGCATGAAAGTTGATAGTTGTATTTAGTGTCTATTAATTTTTACATTGATAAAGAGAGAGTTATAATGGTGTGAGGGTTCTATGGACAATGTCAAAAGCATCATGTAATGTTGTAATGAAGAAATATTCATACCTTGAAGGGTTCATTATCAGTCCTATAAACAATGCCATGAACATCATGTAACCAAAATGGAAGCCCACTGCATAACCAGAAATCGAACAAAAAATTCAGTCACTTTTTTATTTAAGTGTGGAGTGGTGGGCCTATATGATAACGGTCTCATACCCACCCATAACTCCATTCACTCTCAATGAAGGGTCCTATCCTAAGACAAGCGTAGAGTCCCTGAGCTTGGATTTCCTTGATGAACTTCGCCAGATCATATCTTCCATTGAAATCATACTGCGGGTTTAACATCAATTCAGAAGCATTAATATATATGGGAGAGATGGGCAGGGGTGGGTGCGTGTTGGTACTTAGCAGTTACTGACCTGACCAGGTTGTGGCTCATGACGGTTCCAAAACACATAGGTCTGAATCACATCTACCCCTCCTTCCTTGGCTTTGGCTATTAGTGACGCCCACATCTGCACACCATTTCCGCATTTTTAACTGATAAAAGACAACGTACAAGACCTAGATTTGGCTAGTGTATTTTCAGATTGGGCAAAGACTTCTCTATCTGTTTATCCTTTGGGGGAGTCTTGACCCTTGAGAAGCTGCATGCGTGTGCTTGGTCCATTAAATTTCTAATGCTACATCTTACAAAACAGTGGCCATCTTTCCATCAAATGCTATGTTGTTAGCTGGGTGAAAGCAACAAAACAGTGGCACCCAAAAGTAGTAGGAAAAAACAAAGTTATGAATTGAGAAAGAAAAGCTGTAAATACCTGGGGAGTGCTGCGAGGATAGTGAATAGAACCAGAAAAGAGAATTTTTCTGTGGCCATCTATGATAAGTGACCTTCCATCATACGTGACTTGTGCTCCCCTAGCCTTGAATGTCGCCACCCCGGCTACCACCACCACCACCACCCAATACACCCAATGCAACATGGATGTCCTATATGTAGCTTGTGAGATATCAGAAGAAGAGGGAGAGGGAGATGGTTATATATCTTATGCTCTCAAGGTTGGTAGAGAGGGTAATGGGATTGAGGTTTTGCTTTGCTGGTAGACATGGGTAGATAATGTGATTGACTCCTTTTGGGATACCTGTTTTTCCTCTATTGGTTCTTTTTTTTTTTTTTTTTTTTTTTTGAAGCAATGTCACTTTTTAATTATGCCTAAATATCAATTGTAAATTATGCCTAAATTAAATGCCAAATAGAGCATTTTATCAAGAGTTTCAATGAGAAATGGATAGAAAAAGTTATGTGATAAATATGAAGATAAATTGAGCATGTTCAAATTCACCATATATACTGATTATGTGTGCTTGTCACATAGGATTTTTCATCAATTTTGAAGAAAAATTTCAACAAATGATATATTTGGCATTTAGATATAGATTATGGTTGATATAATTAAAAAAAAAAAAGGCTTAGGAAGACATGAATATTTATAATAATGATATTTGACAAAATTTTTCCTTTTTTTTGTTGAGAATTTGTTTTGAAAACAAATTTAAGGTGTTTTTGAATTTTTTTTTTTATAAAAATGTTTATAGAGATTAAGTGGAAAAAACTTATTTTTATATAGGGGTCTTGAAAAATTGTTTTTAAAAATTATTATAAAACCGTTTTTGAAAACATTACTCAATAGGTCTTATAAGCAATTAGAATAGTTTTAGAAAAATGTCAAAAACTTTATGAATTATTTTTACTCCATATGCATTAATCAAATTTTTTAGGAAAAAGTGGATTTTGACTCACTAATTTAAAAAATATAGAAAAAACAATTCAAAATAGTTTTATCTTTGTCAATTTAAAAACATTTTAAAATAGATACACTTTTTTATAAATCAGATAATCATTTTCTAAAATGGCTTTTTAACTTGCTTCATTAATTACACCAATGGAAAAAAAAATGTGCAGCGAGAATTAATTTGAGAAGAATAAAATAAGAAATTTTAAAAATTGAAAATACAATTAAAACTAAAAAAAAAAAAAAATTAAAGTTAAATATATAGATAGTGAGAGAAATAGCTCGAAATACAAGAAGAATCAATATTTTATATTTTAAAATTTTAATTTTTTTGGGTTTTAATTGTATTTAATTTTTAAGTATTTGGTTTTATTTTATTTAATTTTTAAGTATTTGGTTTTATTTTATTTTATTTTTAAATATTTTAGTTTTAATTGTATTTAATTTTTAAGTTTTTGGTTTTATTTTTAAGTTTTTTGGTTTTACTTGTATTTAATTTTTACATATTTTAGTTATAATTGTAATTTTAAAATTTTAAAATTCTAATTTTATTATTGATTTCAGATGATAAAATTTTTATTTAATTTTATTAAAAGAATGAGAAGATAAGTAGATTTATATAATATAGGATATAAAATCATTATTAATTAGGAAACTAGAAGATTTTATTTATTACTTAAGGGAGAATTTTTCTATAATGATTTGTATTTCATATTATATAATAAAAAATTTATAATATATTTATTTGTAAGTTAATTTTATCAAATTAAAATGATAAATTATTTTTTTGATAAACTTATTTAATATTATCAAGTAAAACGGTATTTCATAAAATAATTATATAACTTATGAAAAAATTAATGTATTTTAAAATATTTTTAAATAGATAATGATAAAACTGATTTATAAATATTTGAATTCTTTTTTAAATATTTTTTCAAATTAGTGAGTCAAAATCCAATTTTCTCGGTTTCTTGTAGTCATATATTGAAGCATTTGAATTTTATTTTAGAAAATAGTACAATTACAAGAAAATAGAAAGGTCAAAATGACATAAAATTTCAATATTATTTTTATAGAACATGCATTGAAAATAGGTAGGCTTTGAATGAAAATAAAAATCAAATAAAAATCAGAGCCTTGTTTTCCATGAGATGGTGATGGTTGAACAGCAAGACATCATCTTGGCGTGGCTGAGGTGCCAAGCTTCTCCCACTATCTACGGTATTCATTTTAATTTTATAAACTTTCCAAACAAGATTGTCTTTGAAAGAGAGACCACATAATACTTACTTAAAAATGGGAAAATAAAAGGTCTTATTTAAGTTTGGTCAAGTTTTTAAAAATTGTCCTAAAAAATATCACTTAAGGGTGGCCTGTTTGGCCGTTGTTGTTAAGAACAGTTTTATATTCTTCATAACAAAAAATTAGGAAATCACAAGTTAGATGATCAAAAACTGTTTTTTTTTTGCATTTAAAAAATAAAAAATATGATTTTTTTTTATATATTATCTTTTAATTATTTTCTACTGTATTAATTTGTTTTCTAAGGATTGTTTTGAAAAATGATAATATAAATAAAAAATCATTTAAATTTTTTTTAAAAAAAATAGTTACCAAATAAACCCTATTCATTTTTTAATAGTGTTTTACTTTAAAATTTAAATATAAAAATAGTTTTTTTCAACTTATTCTATTTTTATATAATATTCTTTAAAAACATTTGCAAAAAAAAAATTGAAAATACCTTTAAGTTATATTAAAAATTTGTCAAATATGATTTAAATTAGAGAGCCATTTTCAAGAATAATTACCAAGAAATACAACCTTACAAAGAAACAACCAATGAGTCACATGTTCTTCGCACCTAACCCAATTTTCAAAGGCCAAGAAGTAATTTGATTCTTCCTTTTTTTTAAAAAAAAAAAGTTATGTGCCATGTGTATACTATACCCCACTCCATCCATCAACCAGGAAATCTTAGATGAAGTCCATAGGTGTTGGGAGAAAGAAGCCTTCTCTTTCCATTTATTGCCATTTTTTTTCTATATTAATATTATAAATAATATCCATTTACAAAAAAAAGAAAGAAAGAAATCAAATAACAGAGACTTCACACATAAACCTTCAAGATTCTCATACCATTATTGTCATTTTATATGCATATGGTTACAATCAAGAGTAAAAGTGCGTTTAGGAGTGATTCTCAAAAACGTTTCTAGCATTTTTAACATTTGAATGATAAAATTTTTTAAATATTAGAAATATTAAAAGTGTTTTATAGAATCATTATCAAACGAGCTCTAAGTTTGGTAGTGATTTTAGGAAGCTATTATAATTTTTTTAACACTTGAAATTTTTTATATTTAAGTGTTAGAAAAACTAAAACCGTTTCCTAAAATCACTGTCAAACACACTCAGAGAATATATGTGCGATATAGCAGTATGAGGATTAGTATTTATCATCTTAAATTGATCAGAAGGCCAAGTTTATTCTTTTAAAAGAGGATAATGAAAAATAACTTAAAAATAATAATTTTAAAAGAAATTGCATTATATCTATGGTTTGAAATATGGGTAAATACGGATATATCGGTACTTCGATTTTACAGATATATCTGAAATATCGGTAGATATTTTGAAAAAAATATCGCTAAGGTGAAAATTATTCAAAATTTATGAAAATTTTGAATACTAATTTAACATTCTTATTAGCAACAACCAATTTAAATAAATAGTCTTGAAAAAATTTTCTCATAAAAATTTACTAAGAATACCAAAATACTTTTCTTTAGGTTTTAACACTTATTTTGGTAACTTTCTTAATTATAAATTATCTATCATGATTTCCAAAATTAACTTATTTTCTTTAAGTAAGAATTTTATGCAAAATATGAAAAATGTTACTTTATAAAGATTTAAAAAAATAAGAGTTTTTCCTTAAAGGAAATATTTTATTCTTAGAGATCTCAAATATTTGAGAAGATTTTAAATAAAATTAAAATATATAAAAATTTATTTAAAAAAGAAAAGAAAACTCTTAATCATTTTCCAATTTATTTTTTCTTAAAATAAAATTTTATAACCATGCACATTCTAACTTAAATAAGTTTTCCAATTTTAAAAAATGCATAAAAATTTATTTCCAATTAAGAATACCAAAATATCGTAAGGCCACATATGCAATTAATCAAGATAACATATAATAAAAACAAGGGAATAATAAAAGAAAAAATTCATAGGGCCTTTAGGGATCCAGTTGCATATTTGGTAATTAAATATGGATAAAATCCAAATTACCAAAATAGCACTACAACCAAATATTAGGGTTAGTAAAAATTGAAAAACCCTAAAAGACCTGATTGCCACAAAAAATGAGCCTAAGAAGAGGCCCAAAAAAATGAGCCCAAACAACTAAAGGCAATTGGACCCATATGTAATCTTGTAATAGCATGATTTTTTACGCGACATTGATTCAATTAGCCATAACTCCCTCGTTTCAACTCCGAATTGCAATCCGTTTGAAGCTTTGGATTCCTAATTTCCTAATATTCAAAACCTCCTGTGTGACTTGCCCCAATAAACTCACTTCAAATAGTCCCAATTTTGACTCAAAGTTTATGTCACTATGCTATCATGCACTTTGCATAGCCTTGTTTTAATCAACCATATCACTCTCGTTTCAACTCTAAATAGTGATCCGTTTGAAGTTTTGGATTCTTGAATTCCGAAGATTTAAAACCATGTGGCTTGCCCTAAGAAACTATTGGGAGGTAGTCCCAATTTTGAGTTTATTTCTTACGAAGCCAAACCACAAAGCAATCACCAATGAAAAAACAAGCATCGAATGTGCTTTTTTTATCCTCAATATTTTTGGCTCAATCAACATCGGAATATCCAACAATCACAAGAGAAAAATCATAGGGATACCACAAACCATAATCAAGAATCCCATTTATATATTGAATAATCCTTTGAACAGTTGTTAAGTGTGACTTTTTGGGATTTGCTTGGTACCTAGCACAGGCTCCAACACTAAAGGATATATCAAGACGACTCATTATGAGTATAGTAAGCTTCCTATCATATCCCGATAGAGTTTTTTCTCAACATCTTTTCCAAATGCATCCTTACTAAGCTTAGTGGTAGTGCTCATAGGTGTCCTAGAGTGTTTGGTGGATTTGGACTAAATTTGTTCACTAACTCCCTATCATATTTGGATTGAGAAAGAAAGATTTCATCTTTTAGTTGTCTAATCTAAAATCCTAGGAAGAAGGTTAGTTCACCAACCATGCTCTTTTCAAATTTAGTCTTCATCTCTTCAACAAAATCAAGGGCAAGGTCACTAGAGGTAACTCCAAAAACTATATCATCAACATAAATCTAAGTCACTAACAACTCATCATTTGACCTATCAATAAACAAGGTTTTATCAACCCCCATCTCTCAAACTTTTTCTCCAAAAGATAGGTCATGAGCCTCTCATACCAAACTCTAGGAGCTTACTTTAATCCATAAAGAGATTTATTTAACCTATAGACATGAGTGAGGAATTTTGAATCCTCAAAACCCTTAGGTTGCTCAACATAAACCTCTTTACTTAGAATCCCATTTAGAAATGCATTTTTGACATTCATTTGGTAAAGTTTTATCCTCAAGGAGTATGCTATTGCCAAAAGTATCCTAATTGATTCTAATCTTGCTACAAACACAAATTTTTCTTCATAATCAATCTCCTCTATCCATGAGTGTCCTTGGGCAACCAATTTTGCTTTATTTCTCACAATGACCCCATTTTCCTCTTATTTGTTCTTTAAAATCCATTTGTTTTTTACCTATAACATGTTTTTCTTTAGGCCTAGAGACTAAGTACCACACATCATTCTTAGTGAATTGATTTAACTCTTCTTGGAATGTGGTAGTCCAAGATTCAACACCTACAGCTCCCTCCACATTCTTTGGCTCCAATTGGGAGGTGTAGCATATAAGACCCATCTCATTTAGCCTTGATTGTCTCCTAGTAACTACAAGTTCATTAACATTACCTATTACATTTGAGATTGGGTGGTTCTTAGGCAATCTAAATCTATGTTTTTTCCTCATTTCTTCAAAAGTGTCATCTAGAGGTACAATATCATCCTTATTAGGATCCATGTCTCTTTCAAGGATATCATTAGGATTATCTTTTGTGATCTCCAAATCTTTAGGGTTATCCTCAATTGAATCCTGGATTAAACTTTGACTCTCAATTATATCTTGATCATACCAAGTATCATTTATGACCACATTAGAGGATTTTTGGATGACTTGTGAACTTTGATTATAAACCTTATAAGCCTTACTAGTAGAAGAATTGCCTAGAAAGATACCTACATTAGATTTTACATCAAACTTTCTAAGGTTTTTCCTATCCCTAAGTATATAGCACTCAATGCCAAAAGTCCTAAAGTATTTAAGATTAGGTTTTTTCCCTGTCCACAATTCACAAGATGTTCTTTGTTCTAAGCCTAAGAAAAACCCTATTGGCAGTATAGCATGTTGTATTTATAACTTCTACCCAAAATTGCATAAGGGTGTTATGCATATGAATCATTACCCTAGCCATTTTTTGTAACATTATGTTCTTTTTTTCAACCACTTCATTATGTTGAGGAGTTCTAGGGGTTGAAAACTCATGTTTGATCTCTTTAGACTTGGAAAAGAGGTCAACATCCATATTGTCAAACTCTCTCCCCTTATCACTCCTAATCTTTACAATTGGATGACCTATTTCCACTTGTTTTCTATTGAATAAATACTTTAAGTTCTCCATGGCCTTTGATTTCTCCTTAAGAAAACTCACAAAGAAGTATCTTGAAAAATCACCCACAACCACAAGGACATATCTTTTGCCACCTCTACTTTCAAGCTACATTGAACTCATAAGATCCATGTGAAGCAAGTTTAACAATCTAGTGGTCCTTATCCCCTTAACATTTTTAAGTGAACTCTTAGTTTGTTTATCTTTTATGCACTCTCCACAAATGGGTTTAGGTTCACCACTAAGTCTAATAATACCTCTAAATTTTTTAGTGTACACTAAGTGTACAAGGTCCCTATAGTTTATATGATCTAGCCTTTTATGCCAAAGCTTAATAGGATCTAGCTTTGCCCTATTACACACAAAAGGCATTCTAGATTTAGGGTTTATAGCATAACAATTATCAATTGTCCCATGTCCTATGATAACTGCTTTTCCTACTTTATTGACTACCTCGCATAAGTCTTGGAGAAAAAATTCACCCTATGGTCCTTGTTACATATTTGACTAACGCTAAGGAGGTTTGCTTTGAGTCTATCTACATAGGGAACTCCATCTAATTTAGGATAACCAGGGATAGATATACTTCCCTTGCTTGCACACGAACTAAGCTCCCATCCCCAAAAACAACTGTCTCACCATTATAATTCTCAAGAATGTGAAAAAGATTTTGTCTCCAATCACATGTCTTAAGTAGCCACTATCAAAGCACCACTCACTAGAAGATTTAACTTTAAAAACATTAAACACAACTTGACATTTAGCCCTATCATTTCTCAACTAGACTTGTTTATCCTAAGTGGTGACTTAAAGGAACTAGGCTAACTTCTAGGCTCTTGATTAGTTTTATTCCCTTTCCTATTGTTCAATATGTTATTTTTAAGAGAGTTAAAACATTTTATTAGCCTATTCATTTGAGATTCAAACCTTTCTAGGAATTTAGTATAGCATCTAAACTAAGAGTGTACAGGTTTCTTATAGTGTGTGCATAGTATTGTCTTTTTAGGAGATGTTGTTTGGTTAGGGGTTTCATCTTTACCTCTAACAAACACAATTTCTCCATGAGAGGGAGTTTCATCTTTGTTGATATACCCTAAACATCTTTTATCACCATGGGTTTTGCATTTATCAAGTATTTCATTAATCACTTTAGTTCTAAGATGAAAAATTTCATTCACAGATGAAGAAGGCTTATTACTTTTGATCTCTTAAGTTAGAGCATTATTCTTTTCAAGGAAAAAATGACGATCAAGCTCAAGAAATCTAATTTTCTCAAGTAAATTAGTTTTTTCTACATTAAGCATATCAATCTTGTTTTTATGAGCTTCAAGAATATCATGATATTTTAAATAACTCTCAATTAGCTTTTCATACTCAACAACAAGATTCCTTAAGAATTCATCCCTCTTCATCAATAAACTCATCATCACTATCACAATCACTATCATACACAAATTCCACAAATGCAATAAAAGCTAAGAAGTCATTAGGATTGTACATTTCATCTTCAGAAGTTGTGAAAACACTCTTTTCAAAGTCTGTGTCACTTCATGTTTCTTGTATAGACATTTTGATATCTTTGGGGCTATGACGATCATTAGCAAAGTGTCCCAAACCTCCGTAGTTAAAGTAGCAAATTTTCTTACCTTTGGAGGAACCTTGTCCTTTGTCATTCAAAGACTTTTCAATGTTTGTTCATTTGTTCTCTTTCCTTTTCCAGATTCTTGGTTTTTGTAAAACCTTATGTTAAATTTCATGACCTTTATTTATTCTTTAGCCATACATGCCAATTCATCCCTAGTGATATCATATGACATTTAAATATCTTTATCCTCATTCTTAGAGGCCTTAAAAGTAGAATCTTTAGGCTTTTGAGAACTAGGTAGGGTCATCTCATAAGTTTGTATGGAGTCTAGAAGTTCATCAACTCTCATGGAATCGATGTACTTGCTCTTCTCTATGGCAGTTATTTTAGGTCTAAATCTCTCTAGTAGAGATTTAAATATTTTTTCTAACTACCTTTGAATTTGGAATAGGTTCTCCAAGGTTAAAAAAACAATTAACAATGCTACTTAATTCAAAATAAAATGAAGAAAAGTTTTTATTTTCATGCATCCTAATATTCTCAAATTTAGTGGCAAACATTTGCAATTTAGAGATTTTTACACTAGTCATACCTTCATGAGTGACTTGAAGAAAATCCTATGTTTCCTTTGCACGTTTACAATTTTCTATCCTACAAAACTCATCTATACAAACTCCATTAAAAATACTAAATAAAGCCCTAACATTGACTTCACTCTCTTTATTGTCGACTTTGTCCCATTTGTGTTTAGGTTTCAATTCTCTTGTTGATCTTCCTTGAGCATCAAGAATCAATGGGGGTCCCCATCCATATTCAACTGAATTTCATACTCTTTCACCTTGCATTGTAAGGAAAAACATCTTTCTTGCTTTCAAATGGGAGTAGTTTTCCCATCAAAGTAGGATAGACTATTCAAAGGAGCACCACTTTTAGATTGTTCCATATCAAACTTACAAGATCAATAAAAATTTGATTATTGAACAATATAATCAATAAAAATTAGTTTTTTAAGCAATAGGATAAATAATCAATTTGTTATCTCGCTCTGATACCAATTAAAAAACCAAAAGTCCAATAGGAAACACTTAGAGATGGGATGAATGGGTGATTTAAAATTTTTTAATAAAAATTTATATGTTATACTCAATTCTTTTACCTTACAAGATGTTAGGGATGATTTATTTTTATCAATTATAGGCAATTCAAACAAAATATAAAATATAAAATATAAAATATATAAACAATGAGATATAAGATTTTTTACGTAGAAAACCCCTATACAAACTGTAGAGATAAAAAACCACGAGGTCTAAGACCTACTAATCTAAATCCATTATACGAAATCAAGTTGCACAAATTTACCTAGCTATTTTACCTTAAAGACTTACTCTCCAATACTTACAACTTGATTCATGTTTGTGATGCAGTAACCCTTGGTTGCTCTAGTGGATCACTTCAACCTAGCCAAAGGAAGGAAAGTCTTCAAACCAATATTTAATGATCTAATTATTGAATGAGAGATTAGAAATGGTGTGACACTTTAGGCTTTCTCTTTAGAGAATATGTGATCTTCTTTCAATCATTTAACGATCTCTAACCCTCAAGGAGTTAATGGAGAGGTATTTATAGGCAAAAACCCTAAGAGTTTTGGTTTTGAAAGAGTTCTAAATCATGTTTACATGAAAATCTCAACAAAATCTGCATGACCACTCGAGCCAACTCACCCACCGTTTGAACGCCTCGGGCACTTGAGCGGTATGGCTCGCTTGAGCGGTCTTGAGCGCTTGAGCACTCCAGGCCATTTGAGCTGTCCTACCATGTTACAAAAAGTCAATTTTGAAACCTTTTAAGTTTAAAACAAAATCAATCCTCTAAATACCTCAATATAGCCTAATTTGCCACAAGTCAAACCTCTTTAGACATACCATGACTTCCCAATTAGACGAACAACAACCCCTAATTTTCAATGGAAAGCAAGTCATTATCTAAAAAGACTTCTATTGCTAAACATAAATAGGACCAAAATTGCCAACATAAAAACAAGATTTAGGTGGTGTTTGTTTTTTTTACTTAATTTTAAATAGAACCTTAATGCTTAATAGTATTAAATATTAGGTTCTTTGTTTTTGTAGTATTTTATTTCTATTAAGTATTAAAAAGTAAAAAAAAATCAATATGTTAT
This sequence comes from Vitis vinifera, assembly GCF_030704535.1. Lineage (NCBI taxonomy): Eukaryota > Viridiplantae > Streptophyta > Magnoliopsida > Vitales > Vitaceae > Vitis > Vitis vinifera. The sequence goes on along the minus strand of NC_081811.1, from coordinate 29,537,461 downwards.
TTTTTCTATTTAGAAAAAGCTAAATATTTTGACTTTTTCTATTCAGTAAAAAGTTTATAATAAGTCATAAAAAAGTAGAAAAACAAATAACCTAAATTCTAAAAACAAATTGCTTTGAGCAAAAAGCCAAAAAAACAAACACCCTCTTAATGTCCTAACAAGTTTAATATATTAAGATATAAAAAAAGGCTTTTAAGGTAGATGTGTTTTTATCGGTCCACTCTTATGCTAAGCCTACAAAAGAGCAAAAGAACAAAAGAGAAGAAAACCTACCTATGACTCTAATCATCTATGAAAACTATAATTTCATATTTACCCTTTTATTTTCATAAGTTGTACCTTAAAAAACAAAGAATGATGACCAATGGGTCACTATCTTCTAATTGAAATTTATTCTCTATCAAAGGATTGCCTATTTGTGTTTCATCATCCACTGGTTTATTGCATTCCAAGCCTCCCTCCTATTGTCCTTTCAACCTCCCTCTTATTGTCCTTCCATGCCATCCTTCATGTAACTTTTGTACTGACCGCACTAAACACCTAAAATTGTGAAAAAACACAACTCCTTAGTGACATGAACACAAGTACAAATGATCAACTTTCCCTATTAACCTCATATATATATATATATATATATATATATATATACAACAATTAGTAATATATTTTTTCTTCAATAACCAATATAACATGCATATTTTCTTTTCATTTTCTTCTATTTTCCTAACAGCCAAAAACCCCTTTTAACATTAACACTTCTTTTTGCCTCACTAAGTAAGCCCAACAGCCACATGCCCTCAATTCAAATCAAATCCAAGGCCAACTTGATCTAAAAATAATTTAGAATCAAAATATAACAATTTAAATTACAAGACTATCAAAATCTTGATTTTGCATATCAAAGGTTCATTTTAAGAATGAACTTTTTGTAATTTTTGGAAAGCATATGTCAGGAATGATTCGTGAAGAGGTTGTTTCGAAAATAGGAACTTATAGATCGATATATTTATATGAACTCATTTTTTTTGTTAGGAATTATTTCCAAATCCAAAAATTTTTTCCTTTTATTTCTTGGTAAGGATTTTTATGTGAAATTGAAAAGGATTTTGAGCTCAAATTACATTTTAACTACATATCATCATGTTTCACAAATAGAGAGAAAAATGTACACAAAGAGTCAAATTTCATCAACCAATTGATATACAATTAACTAACAATATTACAAAAAAATAAACAAAACCTACCAATTTATGAACAATTGATAAACAAATAAAAAGATAAAATAATTCAATAGTATTTATGAAATACAGTATGAATTGGGTTAGTGGGACTCATATAAGATCGACAATGGGGGGCTAGGTTATTGGGCTTTGAAAGGGTTTTAGTTATTTAGGAAAAACAATTGACAAATATCTCACATTTTTATAAGTTGGTTAGTTTTCTAATTAATTTATTTTTTTTGTTAAGTAAATTTTCATAATTTTCTCTATAAATTAAGCAGCCCAAGTGTGCTCAGTTTTGGAATGAGTCATAACTGAAGCTGTGTGTGATGAATTTAGGCGTCTTCTAATTGGGTTTTAATTTTTAATTTTGGTTTTAATTGGAAAAATCAAAATGAAAGAAAAAAAAAAGAGAAAAAAGAAGAAAAAAAGGAAAAAAAGAAAGAAAAAAGAAGCAAAGCTGGCTGGAGTCATCGAGTACTTGCCCTGGTTCCCTTCACTGGACTTCTCCACGATTCGTCTTCGTCATATCTCTCTCTTTCTTTCTTCTGCTTCGAGTAAATTGTGATCGCTTTTTCAGGTACGGTTTCGCCATTTGATAATCTCTCCGTTTGTTTTGATAATTCCGATGAAATTGAATCACAAGTTGTTTAACTCTAGTGGATACGTGGTTCTATGTTTGAAGATAACGAATTGTTTTTTTTTTCTTTTTCAAATACTGCCAAATATCATGATATCTAGGCGGAAATGGGGTAATTTGGGGCGGGCTTCAGCGAGCTTACGCTGGAAAAATTGGCGAGAATTCGTATGTTTGACCGAATATGAGCAAAGGGATTGACTAGTTGTCGATGTTTCAGATATTTTGTTTTTTTTCGATTTTAATTTTTTTGTTACTTCAGCAATGTAGAAATTTTGGATTTTATCTTTCTTGGATTTTGATTTGGAGAAATGGAATGAGGAATTCTTCAGCTATTCATTCATTAGAGGGTGTTTTTGGGCCAAAATGGGGGTGCATCGGGCCCTTTTCTGTAGATATGGCCCATTTTGTATGGACTGGCTGATATTTCTGTTTTTGATTCTTTTGGTCATTGAGTATTCTGGAGATGCTCCGTTTTTGTAGGCTTTGGAGCTCATGAAATTTGAATGATAAACTATTCGAAGTTTGATGGAATTCAGGTTTTTGTTTTCATTCAAAGCAACACTTTCTTTTTCTGTCTTCACAAATATCACTGGAAAGTTGGGAATATCTTGTAATATTTTGGAAAAATGGGAGTGGAGTGGGGGGCATGCCATCAAGATTTCTCCAAAATCTGCTTTGAAAAGATTTTCTTAAAAATGGCCAAAATGAAATGTTTTACCCATTTTATATTGGAAAGCAAATGAAAAAAGTTGCCAATATTTTGGCTTTTATTTATTTATCTATATTTTTGGTCCTTGATTATTGAAGATATGTTAGTCTTTCTAGGGTTTTGATTAAATTGAAAAGAAATTGTTGAAACTTTTCTTTTTGAGGTGTTTAAGGTTTTATTCTTCATTTTTTTTCCTATCGATTGGATACACCACAGGATATTCTTAAATGTGGTAAGATATTGCGGTATTTTGGCAAAATTTGTAATGGAGGAAGCAAGTTTCCACTCAAAATTTTGCCAAAGAAAGAGCAAAATAAAATGTTTTATCCATTTTTTATGAGAAGAGATCAAATAATTTCTGGTATTTTGGGTAATTTTTCTTTTGATTTATTGGTTGTGTTGGTGGATATTTTGTTTTTTGCTTAAAAAATTGAGAATACTAACTGTTTTTGTCCAATTATGAGTGAATTATCAGATTTCCACCAAAAAAGAGGATGATAATGGCTGATATTTGACCTATTTTTACTCCTTGAGTATTGGTGAAGTTTTGGATTTTTCACCTCAAAGGACAAAACAAAACGCTTTTCCCATTTTATGCTAGAAGGGGTTTAAAAACATTGTTGATATTTGGATTTTTTGTTTCAACCTTTTGGTGGTTGAGTGAAATTTTGGATTTTTCATAAAAAAATGAAATATTTTGCCTATTTTATACTAGAAGGAACCGAAAGCATTGCTTATATTTTGGCCATTTTTGATCCTTATCTAGGGTCAGAATTTTGGATTTTTCCCCCAAAAAATGGGTAAAAAAAAAATGTTTTTCCCAATTTATAAAATTGTTGATTTTTGTTAATTTTTTCCTTAAATTTTAGGTTGAGTACTTGTGTAGTTTTAGATATTTTTCTAGATGCCTTTTTGGGTTTTTTTTTTTAGTGCTTAAGGGTTGCAGATATGTTTTTTGCTTGCTTTTTAGGCTTCGTGAGGTGCCAATAGGGGAGAGGTTTGCTTAGGTGAACAATCTTAGGTACCTTTTGTCTGATCTGGCTTGGTAGGAATGACAAACTTTTTGAGGATTAAGAACCAAAGTGAATTTATGTGTATTGACCTCTCTCTCCTCATCCTCCTTGTTTAATCAATTGAAGAAATGGAAAATAAGAAAGATGGAAGAGGGAAAAATAAATAAATAAAGGGAATCCTTGGATGAAGGAGTTTTAAATCATTTTGAAGCAAATTTTGTTGTTTGCCCAATAGGGAAGGTGTTTTCAAATTCTTGAGAGCATTTAGAGTTTTCAAATACCTTATTTAAATTCCATTTTTTTTTTGATAGATAAACCCACAGAAGATATATTAGAAAAAGGGTGCTTAAACGGCAACCCGAAGCATACAGGGAGTATACAAGAGTTACCAAAAGACGAAAGACAAAAAGGTAAGCACTCACCAGCCCTCAACAAGAACCCAACCAATCAACAAAGTTAATTAAAGAAAGGGGTCCTACTTCTAAACAAGCCTTAGCCCAAGAGAAGAGATTACAAACATTGTTTCTTTCCTTCCAAACCGTCCAAAATAAATAGAGAGGAGCTGCCTGCCAAGTCTTTCCACGCTTCTTGTCCACAAAGGAAGCGAACCAACCTAAGAGAGTGTCTCTAATCGTAAGCGGAAGAACCCAAGTAACATCAAACAAAGAAAACACAAGATCCCACATAACCCTCGCCTTGGGGCAATGAACAAGGATGTTATTTATCGTCTCCTCTTCAACACAACACAAGAAGCACCTGTTAGCTAAAATCCAACCCCTCCTCTTGAGTTGATCTTGGGTTAGAACCTTCCCCCAAGAAGCTTCCCAAGCAAAAAAACCCACCTTTGTAGGAACACAAGGGCTCCAAATGATGCTCCACGGAAACGGGACTGCATAGCTAGGATTAAGAGAATTGTAAAGGGATTTTACAGAAAAAATCCCATTCTTTGACACTTTCCACACCACTCTGTCCTCCAAACTAGCAGCTAGCCTCTTTCCTTGAAGGGTCGAAAGGAGCCTTTCCACCGCCTCTACCTCCCAATCATTGAAAGGTCTAGAGAAACGGGGAATCCAACCCCCCACTTCCCCCAAAGAATCCCAATAATCTGCTACCCACGCATCTTTAGAGACCGCTAAGGCAAACAAAGATGGATAAGTCTCACAAATGGAATTGTTCCCGCACCAAATGTCCTTCCAAAATCTCACCCTTCTGCCATCCCCCACAGAGAAGGAAACAATTTTAAGCAACAGAGAACCTTCCTTTCTAATTTCCTTCCAAAACCCCACCCCATAGCCCTCCCTAACCTCACAGGAGTTCCACCCTCCACCTTCTTCCCCAAACTTCCTACTAATTATAAGCTTCCAAAAGGACTCCCTTTCAACCGTAAAACGCCAACTCCATTTGCACAAAAGGGCCCTATTGAGGATAGAAAGATTTCTAATCCCCAATCCGCCCTTCTTTTTATGAGAACATGGGCCTTTTCTCCAACGCTCCCCTGCCCCAAAGGAAATCCCTTTGGATTTTCTCAAGTCTCAATTTAACAACTCTTGGCATACGCATCAAGGACATGAGATGAGATAGATAGGCATGCTAACTAGAGTGCTCTGAATGAGAGTGATTCTCCCTCCCTTGGAAATAAACTGCCTCTTCCACAAGGCAAGTCTCTTCCGCATCCTCTCTTCCACGCCATCCCACACCACCATTGACTTGTGCGGAGCACCTAAAGGGAGCCCCAGATAAGTGGAAGGAAGAGTTCCCACTTTGCAGCCCAGTTCAGAAGCCAAGACCTCTACATTCTCTACTCTTCCCACTGGCAGAATTTCACTCTTATTGAAATTGATACTTAGCCTAGAAATGACTTCAAACCACATTAACAGCCAACTTAAAAAAGCCATTTGCTCTTGGGAATCCTCATAAAAAACCAACGTGTCATCAGCAAACAACAGGTGAGAAACTTGGATCCCATTGCCACCCCTTCCCCTTATCTTGCAGCCTGTAAGGAAACCCCTCCTTACTGCTCTGTTAATGAGGCAACTTAAAGCCTCCATCCCTAAAACAAATAAGTAAAGGGAGAGGGGATCCCCTTGCCTTAACCCCCTAGTGCTCTGGAAAAAACCCATTGGCGATCTGTTAATCAAAACTGAAAAAGAAGCAATGAAAATACACCACCTAATCCATCTAGCCCATTTCTCCCCAAAACCCATTTTTTGCATCACTGTTAGCAGAAAATCCCAATTAATATGATCGTAAGCCTTCTCTAAGTCCAATTTACACAACACACCAGTTTCATCCCTTTTCAACAGAGAGTATATGGCCTTATTAGCAATTAATGCAGCATCGAGGATTTGCCTTCCTTCAACAAAAGCATTTTGGGTAGAAGACGTCACCTTACTCACTACCTTCTTTAACCTATTAGCTAGGACCTTTGCAAGCAGTTTGTATAGACCTCCCACCAAACTGATGGGTCTAAAATCACACAAATCATCAACCCCGCCTTTCTTAAGGACTAAAACCAAGAATGTGGTATTCAGGCTTTTGACAAATTTTCCCCTCTCAAAAAAGTCTTTGAAAAAACCCATTATCTCATTTTTGGCAAAGTCCCAGCAGAACTGCCAGAAGGCAAGGGGAAACCCGTCCGAACCAAGAGCCTTGTCCCCATTCAACTTTGAAAGGGCCAAAAACACCTCTTCCACAGAAAACATCTCCTCCAACCTAGCTGCCTCCTCAACCCCAATTCTGTCAAACTCCAGACTGTTCATACTAGGGTGCCAACCACCAGGATCTGATAACAAATTTTGATAGGCCCTCATCACACCCCTCTGAATTTCTTGATCTTCTAATAGCCAAATGCCATTAACTTTAATCTTTTTCAGGCAATTTCTTCTTCTGTTAGAATTTGCCATCTTATGAAAGAATCCTGTGTTCTTATCTCCTTCCTTCAACCACGTTTCTCTTGATTTTTGTCTCCATGAAATTTCCTCCATAAGTGCCCACTTCTTGAAATCCTCCCTGGCCTCCTTTCTAGCCTCTAACTCCTGCTCGTTTAAAACTCTTAGCCGCTCCTGATCATCCCAAAAAGACACTTTGTCCAGAGCCAACCTCTTGTTTTCCCCCATTTTTCCAAAAACTTCCTTGTTCCAATTCTTCAACTTGATTTTTAAAGCCTTTAATTTTTAATAAAACTATAAGACCCACTATAGTTGAAACCTTGCCACTAGCCCTTTAGCAGCTCCTTAAACCCCTCCTCCTTCAACCACATATTCTCAAAACGAAACGGAATTGGACCTCTCCTCACACCACCCCCATCTAACAGAATTGGGAAGTGATCAGACACCGGCCTTGGGAGAGTACACTGAGTCACCCAGCTAAAATGATTCTCCCAATCCTCCGAAATCAGAAAACGATCCAGTCTTGACCTGGATTGACCATTCAACCCTCCACTCCACGTAAAAGGCTCCCCCTGAAGAGGCAAATCTCTTAAAGCCAACTCATCAATCACCTTCGAAAACCTTCTCATGGACCTAAACAATCTTCCTACTCTACTACGCTCGTTGGGAAATCTAATCACATTAAAGTCCCCTCCAATACACCAAGGATCAGACCACAACCCTCGAATGACACCTAACTCTTCCCAAAATAGTTCTCTGTATCTTTTCAATGTAGGTCCGTAGACCCCCGTAAAGATCCACAAGAATCCATCCTTGCAGTTTTTAAAATGGCACAAAATTGAGAAGAGACCCATCTCCATACCTACTAACTCCAAAACTCTATTATCCCAGAAAACTACCACCCCACTAGTTGCCTTCCTTGCACTCACTGCACCCCAACCCAAGAATCTTCCCACACCAAGACTGTGAACTACCCCCTAGGACATATCTTGAATATTAGTCTCTTGCAGACACACCAAATCCACTCTTTGCTCCTTCCTCGTACCATTATAATTAATGGACCACTCTAATTTTTTCAATTCACAGTCAAACTTAATGGACCCTAACGTTCCCTTCTTATTATTTTGCTTTCTTCTTCTCTTGGTCCTTAGAAGCAAATTCAAAATTTCACCTTCAAAGCCTTCCGTAGAAAAACCCAGGAACTTGCTGAACCTCGCCAGGCAGCTGTTGTCCCATCGACAACCTTTCCCTTCCAGATCCTGTAACAACTCCTCAAACTCACCCCCCACACCTTTTCCAACCACAGACTTCTCCCCCTCAGAGGCCATCTCCCCATTGCTGCCATAAGCCAGAATGATAGTCAGAGGAATCTGCTCCTCTCTGTCAGTCACGGAGGCCAAACCACCGAAAGACCCCTCGTTCAACATAGCTCGACCGAAACCAGAAGAAGGAGTTGAGGAAGAGAGCTCCTGACCTCCCACAGGGAAAGAAAGAGATTCGATGTACCTGGCTGCTTCCTCGCGCAGTGCTTCGACTGTCATCGATCCCCTTTCCGTCGTCTCAAAGGCCTCCGTTGGCAACGCATCCCTCGACAACCTGACAAGAGGGTCGTCGTCTCCACTTGCGCCTCCACTTACGCCTCTTTCTTTGCTGATCGAAGGCTCACTTTGTGCCCTAGAAAGAGTGACTGGAGGCTTGTCCCCATCTAAAGCCCCTTCTCCCGTTGCGTCAACACTAACAGGCCCAAAGCCCACACCTGTCACCCCCTCGCTGCAACCTTTCAATCCATTTAGATCAATGGGCTTGGAAACTCGGCCCAAGTCCACTTGGAGCTCATTAAAAGGACCTTGGACCTCCCCAAGTTCTAAACCATTAGGCTCACAACTAGGCCCACAATAAAGTCCTTCTGGCCCTAAAACAAAGTCGTCTAGATTGTTAAACGAGGACTCCCTGCCCCTTCTCACTAGACCAACAGAAACACCTACCTTACCCCTCACATCACTCTCTATGCCAGAGACCTCAACAGGAGGGGTGGATGGGTTACCTCCAGCAAGCGACACGTCCTGTACGCCCAGCTGCAACCTCAACTACTCCACCTTCTCCCTTTGACTCCCAAAGCAGACAATGCGTGAAGTTCTACCAACTTCACATCTCCTACCCTTGGACTGCCCTCCTCGTAGGAACTTCCCGCTAGCACCACCTATGTGAACCAAGGTGGAGACTCCCACCAAAGCTGAAAAGAATAGCAACCCGACCCCAACACAATATGAGCATAATTAGGAAACTCCATTTCTGCGCGCTTCATTAGGATCCGAGCCCACTGCAGCTTAGACAAAGATCTGGTATCTTCATCCATTGCAACAAAACCTCCACACCCATCTCCGATTCTTTTAAACACCTCAAGACTCCACAAATGGAGATGTGGGAGCCCAACCACCCTTACCCAAGCCTCATTAGCATTGGAGTTCTTGCAAAGGCACCCCACCTCTGGGTTCCATATATCCAAGATAATAAAATTTTCTTTAATACTTCTTTTGCCTCTGGCTAGAACACGCTTAGCCTCATGTGGAAACTCAAAATCAAATAGCAAGAGACCTTTGCCTAACACAACAACCCTCAGATTCCCCTTTAAAGCCCAATGCTGAAGAGTCCAACTCCTTACGTATTCCAGCTCAGGTAATGAAGCTGAATTAATACCCCACCAACCTACCAGACACTGTCTCATTTGATCTAACCTTCCTCGCACTTCTCTTTCCCCCACCTCTAATCAAACTGACTTGCCTACCCTTCCCGGGGTTGACTTAACAGCATCTGCAAATGACTTCACCTCCACCCCCTTCTCCCTCCAGAGAACCTTCGAGCCCCCCCTCATCCTCAACGAATCCTCAGGACCACTGGTAACCTTTAAACCTCCTGTTGGGGCCACACCAAGGCCTCTCAACCTCTCGGCCAGAGAATTCCATCCACTAGACTGTCCCTTCCCTTTTGGAAAAATAATGCTGTATTTTTTTGCTTCAATATCATGAACATAGCAAAGAATGAATCTTTCTGCCTTATTCAAACGACACTCTAATCTATACTTCCTGTTCCCATCCATCCAACCAATGATCCAACTTCGGTTATCAACCTCTCTACAACAGGCTTCAACTCCTTCTAGTAAGCAACATAAACTAGCCTCCCCAAATCTAATCCAAGAGGAAACACCTCTGCTTTTCTCCCAAATGCAGCCTTTCAGCTTCCCTCCCAAATCCTTAACCAAAATCTCAAAGGATTTGGACTCCACTACAAACTGACTTCTTCCACCCTTGATAGCTCCATCTTCTCCCATCTCATGCAATAAAGTGGTTTGTATGTTTTTTAATTCCATTTTTCAAATCCTCTCTTTGAAGCCCATCATCACATTGCCATATTGCCATTAATGCAAATTACTTTGCTGTATTTCTATACTGTTGCCACATTGCCACTATCATTATCACTACCATCTCTATGTGATGTGAGATGTTAATACCTGGCATTATAAAAGTTCTTTTGAATGGTAGAATAAGATGAAAGAGGTCAAGAAAGCAAAAGAAAAAGAAGTCTTTGGTAATCATACCAAGGTTCATAGGCAATCATACTTAGGGTTCTTAACCAATCTCGCTTAGAAGAAAATAGTTTCCCCTTTCAAAATCTTAAGTGTTAGATTAAGGATATCTATATCTTATGTTAGTTAAAGGTTTAACTTTATAAATTGAATTTTATTAATATATAAGGAGAGAACCATCTAGTAATAGGTAATGTTTCATATTTGTTTATCTCCATTCTTTTCTTCTCTCTCTCTCTCTTACATTTTTTCCCTTTTAGTATGGTGTTAGAGCTCTAGTAATTAGAGGTCTTGAGTTTAAGTATTTCTGTTTGTTTATTTCCTATTTATTTATTTGTAACCTATGATCTATGATTTGCCAATCCATGTGTGGGTATGGGCCCTCATATAGGGGATTTTGTTGATCAACTTAATCCACACATACACCCTAACAAAATGGTATTATCAAGTGGAAGAATTGTTACTTAGTAGAAATTGTCTATACATTTATGTTCATATGAAGGTGCTGAAACCTTATCGGGGATGGCATTCTCACTGCTTGTTACTTAATGAATTGATTGCCATCCATGGTTTTGAAGAACCAGACCCTATATTTTACTTTCGAACCTTCCATTATTTTCACCTCCATCAAGAACTTTTGGTTGTGTTTGCTTCATCCATAATTTTCATCCACATTCAGAGGATTTCTCTTCTCATTCTATTAAATGTATCTTCTTGGTATTTTTTAACATAAAAAAGTTATAAATGCTTTGATCCCATTACCTAAAGGTTCTTTGTGAGCATTGCTGTTACTTTCTTTGAAAGCACTTCTTATTTCTTTAATGCAGTTTCCTTTTTAGATGATAAATTCTGTTATTTTCTTCTCCAATCCCTGTCCCTATCAATACTGTTTCAGATACATTACAACTCAAACTCTAGCAAGTCCATTAGCAAAGGAAAGCACCTAAAAGTAGTGGGCTAGGTCAATCTCAACCTTAATACTTAATTTAGAGTCTCTAACATGTTCTAGTTTCTTCAATGCCTGAAGACTGACCATCCAATTGCTCTTCAGAAAGGTAAATATTAGATAAGTGTACTTGTGCTTCAATACCTTATTGCTCAATTTTTATCTTGTGATAGATTTTCTTCTTGTTCAAATCCTATGCTCTAGTTTTGTCTTTTGTCTTTGTTCCCAAAATTTACCACGAAGCTATTGATCACCCTAGTTCCATCCTAATGAATGTATTTGGTTGTGAATTTGGGTTGCAAAGTGTTTTTTTTTTTATGGTAGGCAAATATAGAATATGTTGGCCTCATAGAACTTTAGAACATCATTTTTAAATTGAAGATGGGGCATTTCAAAACAAACCCCTGTACCTTCCACCTTAAAGTCCTTAATGAAACCTCCTTTCATTGCCCTTGACATAAAATAGCTCAATTGCTCCATCACTAGAATGAGTAGATAGGGCATTAGTGGATCTCCATATCTCAAAGCTTTTGAATTCTTAAAAATGCTTGTGAGCGAGAGAGAGAGATCGAGAGAGTCTGCGAGTGAGGGAACGACAGAGATCGACAGCGATGGGAAGATGCATCGCGCGGAGAATAGGCGGAAACGGAAGACAATCAGCTTCGGAGTGGAATCTAAGGCATTCGAGTTGGAAATGGTGGAAAAGGGAGGAACAATCCTAACCATAAGGGAAAGCAAGAAGGGAGTATCGTCTTGGGTGCGTATGGGCTTGAACAGTGTAGGGATGCTCATGGAAGGCCTCCAACAGTGCATCGAGGATAGGAGGGATGGAAACTGGGAGAAGAGATGGAAGGAGAAGGGCCGAAGGTTCTCCATGGTGCGCGTATATAATAGGGCAGGCTGCTTCCTGCGGGTAGGGGTTGTTGATGAGGTATCGAAGAGATACAGCATTTGTATCCCGAAGGGCAAAGGGAGTAAAGGGGGTTGGACGGCGATGGTGGAAGCGTTGTGCCAGTTGGGTGTCATCGCTGGTAGAAAGGTACTTCAGGAAGGAATGAGGATTCCGGAAAGGCCGAGCCCGGAAAAGGTGAAGGGAAGGTCGTTCGCGGACATGGTGAAAACTTGGGGGGATAAGGAACCCAGCCCCATTCGAGTGGAGGTGGGACGCGAGGAGATTAGCAGAAACCTTAGCAGGTTGGAGCACTGCTTGATTGGAACCTGGAACCCTAGCAGCGAAAGAGGGGAAGATTTGGAAAATCTGGGTTGGAAAATGGCAAAGGCTTGGGGGTTGAAAGGTAAAATGGGGATTGCGAGCATGGGTAAAGGGCGAGCTCTTCTGGAATTTGAGCTCGCGGAAGAAGCAAGAAGAGTTCATCTTTCTGGTGACAAGGTGGTGGGAGGTATTCGGCTGGGGCTAGAGAGGTGGAACCCAAGATCGGGGTGTATGGAAGAGGGAGAGATAAGAAGGGAAGTGTGGGTGAGGATTTTGGGGCTTCCAGTCTCGCTTTGGGCTCCTTCGGTGTTGAGAAGGGTGGGAGACGCATGTGGTGGATTCTTAGATGTGGATCCAAAGACGGAGAGGATGGAGGAGCTACAATGGGCAAGGATCCTAATTAAATCGGACGGTGCGAACACACCGGGATCGCTGGTGATAGGGATTGAAGAGATTTCTTATTCCCTATCATTATGGTGGGAGACGGTGCCGGTGCTAAGGCATGAAGAGGGGTGGAATCGCGGCCTGAACGATCGTCTACGTGAGGAGGTTAGTGGTGATGTAACTCCACGCGCGGGACTGAGAGTGAAGGAGAAGGTGGGTGTGGGGATCGAGGTGCAGAGGCAGGTGGGAGATGGGACGTGCCGTCTGATGCAGAGAGAAGGTACAGCAGAAAGGGTCTCTTCGCATGTGGGCCAGCTGCGGGGGACCGATTCGTGGGCTGGGTCCGCGGGTCCTAGCAGTTTGATGGACCAGGCTGTTGGGCCATCTCTAAACCCAATGGGGGACCAGCTTGGGTTGCGGCAAGCCTCAAAGTTGGGGCGGGCTGTAGTAGATGGACTGGGCCATCTTCAGAAAGGTAAATCCATTCTCAATCAGGCCCACTTAGTGGACAATGGGCCTCTCCTAAAGACCTTTTCCCCTGGTCTCACCGTTAAGAACAGAAACGCCTTCATGGAGCATGAGTTCATCAATTACAGAGTAGAAGAGATGGGGAGAAGACAGCAGACGGTCCCACCATGCCAGGGTACAGAGAGGATGCTGGAGGAAGAAGCTGCAAGGTATGGACTTGATGTAAATTTGGGGGGTCTCAGGGTACAAGGGGTTTCTTCCTTTAATTCCTTTTGTTTTGGTCGGTCTCCGGTAAAGGAGGGTTATGACCATTCTGGGGTGCAAAGGGAGGGGGTTGTGATTGGAAGTGAGGCCCGTAATCCAAATGTAGAGGACCGAATAGAGAAAAGGAATGGTTGTTGGGATCTGGTTGAAATAAACAGTGTTGAGCCTTTGGGAAGAAATTCGGGGTGGATGGCAGACCAGACGGAGCCACAAGAGGGTAGTAAGGAGGTCCAATTGAATTGGGAGGAGAGTAGTCTGTTTAGATTCAGCCAATTCCTAGGTTTCTCCACGGAAGGATTGGAGGTGGAAATCCTGACCTTCTTGGACAAAATCAGAAAAAGAAAGGAGAAGATCATAGGTAAAGGTCTACTGGAGGCCTCAAGATTTGAGAGGGAGCTTAAGAGATTGGAATGTTCTGTTAACTATGAGAGTGAAGCCAAGAAGAAAGGCCCTATGAAGGGTAGAGGGAACCAGAAAGTAGGTGTCCAATGAATTTAAGAATCTTGAGCTGGAATGTGAGGGGCGTGAATGATAGGCCCAAGAGGAAAATTATTAAGTCAGTGATCAGGAGCCAGAAGGTGGATTTATTCTGTCTTCAAGAAACGAAGGTGCAAGTGATGTCTGATGAGATAGTGAGGAGTCTAGGGCCGGGGAGATTCCTTGATTGGAAGGTTTTGAATGCTAAGGGGACAGCAGGAGGTGTCATAATTTGTTGGGATAAAAGGTCTTGGAGATTCTGGGGGTGGAAGAGGGTCAGTTCTCTATTTCCTGTAGATTCAGGAATGAGGGTGATGGTGCAATTTGGGTTTTCACGGGGGTTTATGGACCTTTTTCCAGAGATGATAGGGAGGGCTTATGGGAGGAACTTGGGGCAATCAGAGGATTGTGGGAGGAGCCGTGGTGCTTGGGAGGAGATTTCAACATAACGTTGTACCTAGATGATAGAAATAGAACTGGGAGAATTACCTCAGCTATGAGGAGGTTTGCCCAGATAATTGACGAGTTAGGGCTCGTTGATATTCCCTTGCAAGGGGGCTCCTTCACTTGGAGTGGGGGGCTCAACAACCAAACGAGGGCTAGACTGGACAGATTCCTAGAGACCCCTTGCTGGTTAGATCAATTTAGTAGGGTTCTGCTCAGAAGGCTGCCTCGTCCAACATCGGATCATTACCCGATTCTGTTAGAGGGGGGAGGGGTAAGGAGAGGTCCGTCTCCTTTCAAGTTTGAAAATATGTGGCTCAAAGCTGATGGGTTCCAAGAGCTGATAAAGGGGTGGTGGTGATGGATAGTGGCTAGTGGCAGACCAAGTTACAGATTGGCGACTAAGCTGAAGGGGATGAAACATCAGCTAAAAACATGGAATAAGGAGGTTTTTGGAAGATTGGAGAAAAACAAAGCCGATGCCCTTCAGCAAGTGGAGTCCTGGGATTCTGTGGAAGAAGAGAGGAGTTTAACAGAGGTGGAGCTAAACCAAAAGAAGGAAGCTAAGGAGAATTATGCAAAGTGGGTGTCAATGGAAGAAGTGCACTGGAGGCAACTGTCTAGGGAATTATGGCTAAGGGAAGGGGATAGGAACACGGGGTTCTTCCACCGTATGGCCAATGCCCACAGGAGAATCAATGCCATGTCCAAAATTATGATAAATGGGGTGAGACTCACAGAGGATCAAGATATGAGGGAAGGAATAGCAAATGCGTATCAGCAGCTCCTCTCGGAAAGTCCGGGCTGGAAAGCGGATATAGGGGGCCTTCTTTTGAACCAGATCAGTCCCTCAGAAGCGGATGGTATTGAGGTTCCGTTCTCTGAGACTGAAATCTTCACAGCCTTGATGGGGATGAATGGGGATAAAGCCCCGGGCCCGGACGGTTTCACAATAGCCTTTTGGCAAAATAGTTGGGAGACTGTCAAGGAGGACTTGCTGGGGTTATTCAAGGAGTTCCATGATCAGAACTCTTTCATCAAGAGTCTGAATCATACTTTTTTGGTGTTGATCCCAAAGAAAGGGGGGGGGGTGGAGGATTTAGGTGATTATAGGCCAATTAGCTTGCTTGGGGGCCTTTATAAACTATTGGCTAAGGTGCTGGCCAATAGGCTCAAAAAAGTTATAGGCAAAGTCATATCTCCTGATCAGAACGCGTTCGTCAAAGGGAGACAGATCCTTGATGGTTCCCTAATCGCAAACGAGGTGATAGATTCTTGGCAAAAGAGGGGTGAGAAAGGTATAGTTTGTAAATTGGATATTGAGAAGGCGTATGATAGCATCAATTGGCAATTCTTGCTAAAGGTCATGCAAAAGATGGGCTTTGGGTCAAAATGGATAGGATGGATGTGGAATTGTATCTCCACTGTCAAATACTCAGTGCTGGTGAACGGGGTCCCAGCTGGCTTTTTCTCAAGCACAAAAGGATTAAGGCAAGGGGACCCCCTTTCCCCCTACTTATTTATCATGGGCATGGAAGTACTAAGTGTGCTTATCACTAGGGCTGCTGAAGGGGGCTTCATCAAGGGCTGCAGAATTTGGAGAGGTAGAGAGCAGGCTGTTAAAGTTACTCACCTCCTTTTTGCGGACGACACAATTGTTTTTTGCGAAGCCAAGAAAGAGGCTCTCTTGCATTTGGGCTGGGTCCTTTTTTGGTTTGAAGCCGCCTCTGGGCTGAAGATTAACTTGGACAAAAGCATGGTAATTCCGGTAGGGGAGGTGGATGGGGTGTTGGATATGGCGGCTGAAATTGGGTGCAGGGTAGGGCAGCTCCCTACTGTTTATTTGGGACTGCCCCTTGGGGCTCCAAATAGGGCTGCTTCCGTTTGGGATGGGGTGGAGGAGAGAATGAGGAGAAGGCTCGCCCTTTGGAAACGTCAATACCTATCCAAAGGTGGTAGACTCACTCTTATAAAGAGTACGCTGTCCAGCATCCCCGTGTATCAAATGTCGGTTTTCCGTATGCCTAAATCAGTGGCAAGAAGGATCGAAAAGCTTCAAAGAGACTTCTTGTGGGGCGGAGCCAATGGGGGGAGTAAGAGTCATTTGGTTAAATGGGAGGCGGTGTGCGCGGATAAAGAGAAGGGAGGATTGGGGCTACGGAAAATTACTCTTTTGAACAAAGCTCTCCTAGGCAAATGGATTTGGAGATTCGCGTGTGCTAAGGAGGAGTTTTGGAAAAAAGTGCTTGAGGCTAAGTATGGGAAAGAGGAGTTTGGGTGGAGGACAAGGAAGGCAAATGGGGCGTTCGGTGTTGGAGTATGGAAGGAGATCTTGAAGGAATCCACTTGGTGCTGGGAAAATATGGGGTTTAAGGTGGGAAAAGGTAACAGAATAAGGTTTTGGACTGACCTTTGGTGTGGGAACAATGTGCTGTCCCAAGGCTTTCCGAACCTTTTCTCCATGGCTGCCCATAGGAATGTCACAGTGGAGGAATGCTGGGATCAGAATACGGGTCAAGGAGGGTGGATCTTAGGGTTGTTAAGGGACTTGAATGATTGGGAGGTGGGCTTGGTGGGCAATATTCTAGCTGTGTTGAGGGATTATAGTGTTACTGTGGAAGACTATTCGGTTTGCTGGAAGAAGGGTGAGGACGGGCTGTTTAAAGTCAAGTATGCGTATAATGTGTTGGCAAATTCTCAAGGGCTGGATTTCCCTCATAGCAATGTTTGGGTGGGCAAAGTCCCAACCAAAATTGCCTTTTTTGCTTGGGAAGCTACTTGGGGGAAAGTCCTCACTTTGGATAGGCTGCAAAGAAGAGGGTGACATTTACCTAATCGGTGTTTTTTGTGTGGGTGTGAAGAGGAAACGATCAACCATATATTAATTCATTGTACAGTGGCAAAAGGGTTATGGAACATCATTCTTGCGTTGTGTGGTGTACAGTGGGTCTTTCCAAATTCTGTAAATGAGGTCCTTAGTAGTTGGAAAGGCTCTTTTGTGGGGAGGAAAAGAAAAGAAGTGTGGAAGGCCATCCCGTTATTCATTTTTTGGACTATATGGAAGGAGAGAAACAGGCTAGCTTTTAAAGGGGGGGTGTTGGCTTATCAGAAATTAAAAACGTCACTTATTTACATTATTTGGGGTTGGGCTAAAGTGTACATTGAAATGGAGTCGAATTCCCTAATAGGTTTCTTGGAGTGGTTAGCCTCCAATTAGGGTTTGGTTCGTTTTGTTTTTTGTTTTGAGGGTTGGTAGCTTTGTATACTTCCTGTATGCCTTGAGGCTATTGGCCGCTCTTATATATCATTTGCTTATAAAAAAAAATAAAAAAATATCTCAAAGCTTTTGAGCCCTAAATACAAATATTGGGATTCCCATTAACCAATGTCAGAAAGCTAACTACAAAGATAAAAAATCTAATCCTACCAACCAATTTATGCCCCAAACCCCTACTGCTTGCTGAAAGCAAAAAAACTCTGAATTTCATGGTGGTGCACTTTCTAAATATCCATCTTGTGTACAAGGGCTTGAGCTTTTGATCTAGATTCTATGGCTTTAGTGGCTATAAAATTTTGTATCCATAATCCATCTCCCCTCTATGAAAGCACATGAAACTTTTGGACCACCTTTTCTAATGACTTTTTTAAGTCTCTTTGCCAGATTTTCTCCAGAAGCTTATGTGAATTCACACCCCCACCCCCAAATTAATGGGCCTAAAGTTTTTGCATATCCTCCACATCATCTTTTTAGAAGTTAGCACAAATTATGTAGCATTCAAAGTCATTCTAGGAGATTTAATTGAGCAAAAATCCTGCATGAAACTCATTGCTTCACTGTGAACAAAATCCCAACTGTGATGCTAAAAAACCATTTGACACCATTTGGATCCAAGGGTTTATTTTATTCTTACCCAAATCAGAAATTGCAGCCAAAACCTCATCTTTACTAAAACCTTCTCCATATCTTCCCTGAGTTGCCATAAATCTGATTGAAAACCATAGTCTTAGTCCTAAGATGACAAATCCTCAACTAAAAAAATGTTGTTGGAAGAAACTAGAGATTCCCTTCCTCACACCATACTAACTATTTTAAAAATAAACCTCAATTTGAAATGAAATGATCAAATTCCAAACAAAAAAATCTTCAATTTAGCCAAAAATAACAATAAGATTTGAGATTGCACCTTGTAAGAGAAGAGACGAACAAATGAGATTGACTTTGTAATTGAATTTGAGAAAGGTATTAAGACTCTTTATCTACAATTACTTTAATCAAAATCAATTTTTTATTTTTAACTTTTTTTTTTTGAATAGCAACACTTGAGGATCATATTTTGTTTGTTGTTGGCATTGATTTTATAATCAAAATCAAAGTGGTCATAACATGCCAAAAACTTTGTATTCACAATTCCTAGGTCTCTATAGAGTTATCTTAGTGAAAAATCACCCCGTCTCAGTTATCCTTGGTAATTCTTATCCGCTCTCTTGGAATTTTAACTTTTGTCGCAATCTCACTGATATAGAAATTGGACTTCTTGAAAGACTCGTGTCTTTCCTTAATTCAGTGCACTTTTCTTCTTTTGCTGTAGATTTAAAAGCTTGGTCTTTATCATCTTCAGATTTATTCATACTAACATATTTTTTCTTGGCCTTGTCCAATTTCTCAAATCCTATCCTGTTCCTTTCGGCCAATTTATTGTGTAAATCAAAAGCCCCTTCAAAGGTCAAGGCCTTTGCTTGGTTAGTAGTATATAGGAAGTTAAACACCAATGACATGCTACAGTTAAGAAGACCCTACCAATCTCTTACTCCTCATTGGTGCATTTTATGCAAAGGAAATGGAGAATTGATTGACCATCTTTTTCTACATTGCCCATTAACTTTGGGGCTATGGCACAAGCTCTTTGGTCTAGTGAGGATGGATTGGATTCCACCTAGGAATATTGGAGATATGATGATTATTTCTTTTAAAGGATTGAGAAATTCAATCAGAGGCAAAAGTCTTTGGCAAATTGCTTGGCTCACTTTATTGTGGATTATGTGGTAAGAGAGAAATGTTAGGACTTTTGAGGAACAGTGGGGATTGGAAGGGATGTTGTAGGATTTACTTCACTTCTACTTCTCTCTTTGGGCCTCTTGTTCTATTAAGGAGTTCCATTGAATGTTATTTAACTCAGTTGGGTTTTGGTTTGTGATACAAAAGTTTAAGATAGTTGGGGGATGTCTTTGTGTATAGTTTTTATATAGAGGGGTGTCTAGTCTTACTTTGATCAGGATCTGTATTTTGAGGGAAGGACCTCTCATCCTTCTCTTATACCTTTATTATTATCAATATATTTTGTTTCTGATAAAAAAAAAGCCAAAAACAATCAAAATATGATCCTTAAACTCAAAAGAAAAAGTTATGTCCAAGTTAAAAGTCTTTAAATCCCGACCATGCAATGATCATAACAAAATTTTAAACAAAAGGAAAATGAAAAATAAAAGAAAAAAATTTAAGAAAGAATACTTTTTGGAGGTTACAAAGATTTGAGGAATAAGTGAGTTGCGACTTCTTTTATGGAAGAGGCAGGGATGATAATAAATGTGGGGTTACAAAAGTTAAGTGGGAGAATACGGTTTTGGGAGTCTATAAACAAAAATTTGAAGAAGAAAAAATGGCACTCGAATTGAAGAAAGAGTATTTTTTAGGGGATTAAAAAGATGAGGAGGAAAGAGTTTGGAGAAGATGTAATGGTTAGTTAAGGAAGAATTCTGGGTTGGATTTTAAAATTTGAGCATCATTGTTACAAGAAGTGGTCCAAGCCCTTTTAGAGTTGTCACAATTAGAAATCTTCCTATCTCAGCTATCCTTGACTTTTCTTCCCCTTTGTTTTGGAAAATTAGTTTTCGTCTTAACCTTGATGACTTGGAGATAGAGGGCCTTGAAGGACTCATGTCCCCTCTCACCTGTGTGTACTTGTCACCTTCCATTCCAGATGTAAGAGCTTGGTCATTATCTTCCTTAGATTATTTTTGATAGTCTTTTTTCTTTGACTTGTCCAATCCTATAGACACAGTTCCTTCCTATGTAGTTAAAGTTCTATGGAAATCTAAAGTCTCATCTAAGGTCAAAGCCTTTCCTTCGCTAGTGGCACACAAGAGGGTAAACACTAATGACATACTACAGTTAAAAAGACCTTACAAAGCCCTTAACTTTGATTGTTGCATTTTGTGCATTAGGAGTGGAGAAACAATTGACCATCTTTTTTTACATTGCTCTTTGACTTTGGGCCTTTGGGCCTTTGGCACAACCTATATTCAGATTGCCAGTTTGGATTGGGTTCCTTCTACGAGCATATGTGATATGAATGATTATCTCATACAAGGGTTTGAGGAACACCATCAAAGGCAAGCATTGTAGCAAATCGCTTGTCTCACGCTGATATGGATTGTGTGGAGGAAAAGAAATGTTATGATTTTCGAGGACAAGTAGAGGACTTTAGAGACACTATAGTTTCTAATTTGTTTCTATTCGTCTTTTTGGGTCTCTTGTACCATGGCGCTTAAGGGCATTCTTCTCAATGTTATTCAATCTGACTGGCATTTGGTGTGCATGTCATAAGGTTTTGGATAGTGAGGAGAAGAGATTTTTTTTTGATTTGTATTCGAAGGAGATGTGTTAATCCTCATGGAGGGATGAAAGGTTTTTATATTGAATATTCTTAGATGGTTCTATATGGATGTATGGGTCTTATTAGAATGTTAGAGAAGGTTTAATCTTCCATTTTTTGATCAGCTTTTGTAAATCCAAGGAGGATTTCTCATGCTTCTCATGTACTTGTTTTTTTCTGTTCTATTACATTATTGTTTTTGATAAAAAATTAGAAGATGGGAGAAGGATAGAAGAAGTTGTAGGTTATAAAAATTGCAGGATATAAAAGCATGGAGAATGTGAAAAATGGCTAATTATTGGAGGAGAAGATAGGGCTGGAAATAATTTAGATGATTTGGTATTTTGGGTAAAGCAAGTGGACAGGCACTACGGGTTTTTATAAGTAGTAGAGATATGGTATTGTCTAAATCTTCTGTTAGTATTCATTTATTGTCAATGAAACTGTTGCTAATTGCTTGGAGGAGACTGCCATATTCACATTTGAAGTACTGGATATTCAAGCTGATTGAAATTAGATTTAAAGCTTGAGCATGTTAAGTTATTTAGTGACCTTGAGAGCTTTTAGAAGCTTTTCGGAAAGTTGATATATTTAGAGTTTACTAGTCAGATACTGACTTTGCAGCAGCAAATGCTAAGCACCATATGGGTTTGAATGAAGAATATTTAGTCATTATTAGAGCCGCAGTCAACAAGGGTACTACTGTGAAAAAATTGAAACCTTGAGCTTGAGAATTTTGTTTCTAGCATCATCAGAAAGCTGTTTATCATATTTCAAAAAATTTGAGTAGTTGTCCAAGAAATGTGTTTGTATTCAAAAGCTCTAGTTGAATTGAAAATTATTAGGTTGTTGGAAAGTTGAGTACTGTTAGGTGTTTGGATGCTGAATGCTCTAATAATCACAATGAAGAGTTCCATTTCTGTACATTTGTTTGTTTGCTCATTAGAAGCCTGGAGCTCTTTCATGGTTCATTTTCCCCTTATGTAATCATTGTACTCCTGTTGGTGAGTCCCTAAATTTCATTGCTTATACTTCTTGCAAAAGTTTTATTTGTATGTCATCTATTAATTCTTTGGGAAAATTGTTACATCTTATTTTTTTGATCTACTCAAGGTAACATGGATGCCAACAATTGGAGAACTCAACTCCTCCCAGATGCTCGAGAAAGGATTGTTAATAGGATGTAAGTATTTCTTCCCTTAACTTTGTGATTTTCAAATAACCCAATACAACTAAGGTCATAGGCCAACTCCATCAATTTGAGAAAAGGTGTCTATGAGAGAGAACTCCTACCCCACCTTCTGGCATTGAACAACCAAAAGACAGAATACCATGTGTGCATAATAACTCATTACTGGCCCTTGCTACTGATATTTTTATTTTTTAATCTTTACTTTATTTGTAAACTTTATATTAAATATTGGTAATTTCTGTTTTATTTTTCAATTAAGGTCTCACATAAGTATTTATTTGTGCAATTTAATTACTTGGTTTTTGAACTATTGAAGATTTATAGATCCTTTAGTTATTATGTACCTCTTTAAATATAGAAGAAAAACCCTATTGCTTTTAATTCACTATGCCAGTACAACCAGTGGCGTACTCAAAACTTGAAGATTTTCATGTGCAGAATGAGTACATTAGTAAAGAATTTTCCATCATCTAAGCAACAGGCGTTATCTGAGGTTAAGAATATTGCTGTGCGGTTTGAGGAAAAGATTTATAACGCTGCTACAAGCCAGGTACATTCATAACATGGGCAATGTCACATTTCTGTAATCGTCATTTGCCTTAATAATTGGTTATATATCTTTTTTTTAACTGACACTCAACTCAAGGAAGCCTTAATTATTGCATTTGCATCAAGGAACTTGCTTCCAATTCCTATCTACACAGGGCCAAAGTATGTTATATTACCTTATTTTATTTCACCGTCTCAGGATTCTCCTTTTCATTGTCATGCCTAAAACCTGAGTTATTGAACCATATTAGCTCTAACTAGTGCAACCATTGGTATTTGATGCACTTGCCAAGTGGTCTCTACTCTATTTCTTGAATTTCAATTTCAAATGCTACTATATCCATTACCTCACAAATGAATTTATTTATTGTTTTTACTTTTTGTTTTTCCGGTCTTCCTTCTCAACATCCTCATTCTCATTTTATGAACATGTTCTACAGCAAATGCGAAGATTTTGAACTGTTTTGTAGTTGCTAATTCATGTTTTTTTGGTTTGTATATTTTCTTTCATTTATTTTATGCTTATAAGAAAGACTACACACGCATGTTTAATACTTCATGATGTGTGCATTTTTCCGTAGATATAAATTGTTGACCTTTCTTCAGAAGGATTATCTTCGAAGGATATCTGTGAAGATGCTGTCAATACATACAGCGCCTCAGAATACTGCAGCTAATGTTTCGCCTTCAAACTCAGTTGATACTGATGCAATTTCCACAGATCCAGGTAGTGAAATGAAAAATAGAAGGTTCCTAAGAAATGTGCTGATGGGAACATCATTAACTCATGATTGATTATGTCATCTGTTTTTCATATTTACACTTGATCGTAGATGTGTAGTTGGGCTTTTTGGTTGTATATTGACTTTGCTTCTTTTCTGTTTTGACTGTATCATTACCTTTGAAGGATAATTCATCCTCGCACTTTTTTTTTCTCATGACATAATTGAATTTTGTTTTAATCCAAAATTTCTCAATGTGATCTAAGTTATTGCTTCTCTATTTGCATGTTCATTGTTTTAATGTTTACCTGAATTTTCATTCCTCTAACTTCTTGTCTGTTTTGCTTGTTTATTTTGAATAGCTTCTCACAGTGTTCATTCTGAAGTCCTTGAGCAAGAGCAGTCACCTTTGGCTCCATTGGCTCCATTGGCTAATCAGTCTCTAGCACACCAAGAACCGTTGTCCCAGAACCTTCACAGTAATATTGCATCTTATAGAGCACAGAGTTCTATCAGTTTATCATCTGTAGTGCCTCATATGACCAGTTTAACTAAGATTCCCAAGCCAAATGTTGTTGGCCAGGATGTCAAATTACAAAGCATGTCTGGCATTTTACCAAGCTTGGTAATGGAGTCAGTGGGACAAGGGGTATCTTCCAATAATACTGCAAATTCTTGGAGGCAGGTGCAGGAACAAGAAGATTTTTTGCAGCCTGTGACCTGGCGGCAATTTCAGAATCCACAACAATTTTGTTGTGAGCAGCAATTACAACATCAGATTCCGAATCAGAAATTCAAGCAGGAAAGTATCACAGAGTCAGCCATTCAAACTCCTCATGCCCAACAACAACAGCAGCAGCAGCAGCAGACCTTATTACAGCCTAATCAGCTATTATCTTCTCAGCAATCTGTTATACAGACTTCTCCCATCATTGATATTTCTGTAACACAATCAGCCCCATGTTCTGGTCTTCCACAGAGTCAGCAGTCTTCTGTTCAACAGCAAACAAAATCTGCGCTTCAGCAACATCCACAATCAGTTGTCAGGCAACAGCAACAACCACTGCAGGCTCCTGTTATTCATCATCAAAGAACAGTAATGGAACAGCCAGATGGGTTGGTTGACCAGCAGACTAAACATTCGTTCTTGCAGAAGCTGCAGCTGATATCAGGCCAGCAAAACAACCAGTCAAAGCAACAGCAGCGGCAGTTAGTTCGACTAGGTAATGTTTCTGGACTACCACGACAGAAGAAATTGCTTTGAGCCATGAAAATATAGTTTGTAGAGGTTACATGGGTCAGCACAAAAGCCTTCTCTCAAAGAAAGGGAAAAAGGATGGCTCAAAGGAGCTACAAAGAGATCCCTGTGGCTGCGCTTGAGTGGCAAAGGGTTGGGGTGGGAAAGTTGGCAATTCTAAGTTCAAGCCCCAAGAGGGACCCCCCACCCCCAAATAAAAACATAAAAAAACCTATCACAAAAGAGATAGTGATGCCCCTTAGAGGGGGAGAGTGAAAGACCCTAGAGAGAGGTCAGAGAGAGAGATAGAGGATAGTGGCTGAATAGGGAGACCCATACAGCGAGAGAAACTGTAGAGAGAGAGAGAGAGAGAGAGAGAGAGAGAGAGAGAGGGTTAAGGATAATGCAGAAAACTTGGTATCTTTCTATATTTCTTTACTGAGCATGTACAACATCGAAACTATATATGCTAAGAATCGAATCTACCAAATAAAAATCTAGCTACAATCTAGGAGATACATGCCTAAGAAAAGGAAAAAAAAACTCAAAACAGAAAGTGGGAAACAAATCCTAGTTTGAATATAAAATCAAAATCCCAACAAATTAGGAATATTCTCATGGAAATCAACACTCCCCCTCAAGATGGGCTATAGATGTTTAGCATGCCTAGCTTGGACTTCATTTCTTCAAAGTTGACCCTAGGAAGAGCTTTGGTGAGGATGTCAGCTGTTTGAAGAGCTGTTGGCATGTATCCAAGAGTGATAATCCCCTAATCAATCTTCTCTTTAGTGAAATGACAGTCAATCTCCACATGCTTAGTCTTTTCGTGATGAGCAGGTTTTTTAGCAATACGAATTGCAGCTTGATTGTCACAAAAAATTCTCATAGGACTATCAATAGAAAACTTGAGTTCTTCCAATAGTCTCATAATCCACATGCCCTCACAAATTCCATTGGCTAAGGCTCTGAATTTGGCTTCAGTACTACTCCTAGCAAGAACAGTTTGCTTTTTGCTCTGCCATGTAACAAGATTGCTCCAGACATATGAACAATAACCAGATGTAGATCTACAGTCTATAGGAGAGCCAACCCAATCTGCATCAAGGTAGATCATAATTTCTCTGTTAGGATTCTTTTTGAAAAATAACCCTTCTCTAGGAGCCCGTTTAAGATACTGAAGGATTCTATAGACAACATCTAAGTGTTCTTTGGTAGGATTATTCATAAATTTACTAACCAAACTAACAGAGAATTCGATATCTGGTCTTGTGTGGGAAAGATATATCAACTTCCCTACGAGCTGTTGATATTGTCCTTTGTCAATTGAAGGACTGTCTTGATCTAAGCCAAGCTTGACATTAGAGTCCATAGGGATGTCTAAGGGTTTACACCCAAGCATACCAGTCTCCTCTAGAAGATCAAGGATGCACTTTCTTTGGGAAATACAAATCCCTTTCTTAGACCAAGCCACTTCCATTCCTAGGAAATACTTGAGATCACCCAAATCTTTTATCTCAAATTCCTTGGCAAGGAGATTTTTCAAACTAACTTCCTCTTCATCATAATCTCCAGTAAGAATTATGTCATCGGCATACACAATAAGAATAGCTATTTTTCTTCCTATAGAGAACTTAACAAGCAAGGTGTGATCAGATTGACGTTGAGTATAACCATTCTTCTTGATGACCTTTGTGAATTTGTCAAACCAAGCACGAGGAGACTGTTTAAGGCCGTATAATGCTTTCCAGAGTTTACATACCTTGTTAAAGTCATTGTTTCCTTCGAAGCTAGGGGGAATCTCCATATAAGCTTCCTCCTCCAAGTCACCATTGAGGAAGGCATTTTTCACATCTAATTGGTTTAGTGCCTAGTCCATATTAGCAGCAAGAGAGAGTAAGACTCTAATAGTATTGGGTTTTGTAACTGGGGCAAATGTCTCCTAGTAATCAACTCCATAAGCTTGAGTGAATCCTTTTGCAACAAGTCGTGCCTTCAACCTTTCAACACTTTCATCAGCTCTATGTTTGATTGTAAAGATCCACTTACATCCCACCGTATTCTTATCTTTCGGTAGATCAACAATTTCCCATGTACCTGTCTTTTCCAAGGCACTCATCTCATAAAAAATAGCCTTTCTCCAATCTGATTGACTGAGAGCCTCGTGAATAGTTGTAGGAACCTTCACTTCAGTTATCTTCATGGCAAATGCCCTATATGATGGAGACAGCTCATTATAGGACACAAAGTTCTGAATAGGATGTTTAGTGCAGGACCTCACCCCTTTTCTTAGAGCAATAGGGAAGTCTAGATCATTAGAAACTTCATCCAAAAGAGGTTCAGCAGTGGTGTTACCTGTTGAATTTTCATAATCTTTTAAATCCGATTTAGATTCTTGGTTTTGCATCAGATGGACTTGGATTTCCCCCTCCTTCTAAGCCCCCCCCCCCCCCCCCCCCCCCCTTTTTTTTTTTTTCTGTTTCTGGTGAGGCAGGATGTTGAGTTTGGTCAGGTGGAAGGTCAGGACTTGAAGATTGTGAAGGCTGTGTGGTCTCGAATATGGGTTCTGATTGAAGATTGGAAGATGTCTCGGTCTCGGGTGGAAGGAAAGATGAAGAAGGATAGGAAGAATCATAACTTGTATCAAGAAAATCAGTATTTGTGTTCAAAAACTGATATTCTCCAAGTCCATTCTCCTCTTGAACAAAAGTTTTGGGGTAAAAGGGTTGAATTTCAAAGAATGTTACATCCATGGATATGTAAATTTTCCGTTGAGTAGGAGAGTAACATTTATACCCTTTTTGGCTTGGAGAATACCCAAGGAAGAGACATTTGACAACTTTTGGGTCAAGTTTGGAGCGATGTTGGGAATGAATATGGACGAAGGCAGTGCAACCAAACACTTTGATGGGAATGAAGGAGATTAGGATTGGAGAAGGACTTGACAAGGGCTTTGATAGTTGAGAGTACGAGATGACATTCTATTAATGAGATAAGCGGTAGTAAGAACAACCTCACCCTAGAAGTGCTTAGGAACATTAGAGGTGAACATGATGGAATGGGAAACCTTAAGTAGATGTCTATTTTTCCGCTTAGTTACTTCATTTTGTTGAGGAGTATCAACACATGAACTTTGGTGTACAATTCCATTATTCATCAAATAAGTACCTAGGGCAGAATGGAAGTATTCTCTTCCATTATCGGTCTTGAGGATTTGAATTTGGGCTTGGAATTGATTTTGGATCATTTGGTCACTTGATTGTTTGCATTTATCACCATTGGTTTTAGATGCGAGATCTTGGTCTTTATCTTTTTCAGGGTTTTTTATAGTCAAATCTTTCTTTCTAGCCTTGTCCCAATTTTCAGGTTCTTCTCCAGTTTTCCCTACTAAGTTCGTTTGGAATTCTCAAGTCCCTTTCAAAGTCAAGTCCTTTGTCTGGTTAGTGGCACACAAGAAGGTAAATACTAATGACTTGATACAATTGAGAAGACCCTACAAGGCTCTTAGTCCTGACATTTGTAAGCTGTGCATGATGCATGGAGAATCAGCAGATCATCTTTTTCTACATTGCTCTTTGACGATGGGGTTGTGGCATAGATTATTTCAGATAGCCAAGATGGATTGGGTTCCCCCAAGGAGCATCTCCAACATGATGTACATCAATTATAAGGGTTTTAGTTTATCTAAGAGAGGGATAGTTTTGTGGCAAACTGCGTGCATTGCTTTAATTTGGGTTGTGTGGTGGGAAAGAAATGCGAGGATATTTGAGGATAAAACAAGGAATTCAGAGAATCTTTGAGATTCTATTTATTTCCTTGCTTCTCTTTGGGTTTTTTGTTCCAAGGTTTTTAAGGGGATTCCCTTTAATGTGTTACAACTTGATTGGCTAGCAGTATGTAGCTCCAATGGGTTGGTCTAACCTAGTGAGTTTGCCTTTTTTTTCTTTGTATATTCTTGTTTTTGTATTCTTGTAGTTTAGATTTTCTTTAGTGGGAGGATTCGTCATGCTTCTCTTGTACTTCTTTTTTCTATCAATATATCTCTTTGTTGTTTCCTATCAAAAAATTGATTTGGGATCATTTTATGAAAGTTTATGAAGATTTGGCTAACCTCAGATTTATCCATCATGAGAAATATCCAAGTGAGTCTAGTGTGATCATCGATAAAGGTGACAAACCATCTTGATCCAGAAATGTTCTTGATCCTAGATGGGACCCAAATGTCACTGTGTATCATTGAAAAAGGATTAGAAGTCTTGTAAATTTGGTTAGGATAAGAATTACACACATGTTTAGACATTTGAAAAATTTCACACTAAAAAGACTTGGAATTTTTATTAAGTAATGATGGAAACATTTTCTCAAGATACACAAAATTTGGATGGCCTAATCTATAATGCCACAACAGTATGACATCATTTTTATTATCACTACGAATGGAAAGAACAGAAATGGAGGGCTGAACAGAATGAGCTTGAGAATTGTTGGCTTGAGAATGATTGGGATTAGGATACTCATTAGCTCGAAGTAGGTAGAGCCCCTCATGCATCTTAGCATTGCCAATCATCATCCCCGAATCCATAATCTGAAATTCATAGTGATTAGGAAAAAATTTAGTAACACACTTAAGGTATTTTGTCAGTTTACTAATGGACAACAAATTGCAATCTAGATTTGGAACAAGTAAGACAAAGTGAAGAGTTAAGTCCTTTGAAACAGCCATTGAACTGAAACCAACAACCTTGGACAATAATCCATCAGCAATGCTGACAAAATAATTTGAAGAGCAAGGATCATATGTGTCAAAAACATTTACATCTCCCGTCATGTGGTCAGATGCACCAGAGTCAACAATCCATGGTCTTGTCCTTTTTTTTTTAGCATTTAGAGCACTCAAGAAATTACCTTTTTGTGCAACAGAACCAGTACCAATTATGGAAGGGGGCTGAGGTGGTTTAGGTTGCTGTGACTGTTGGAGTGGTTTCTGTAAAAGATCTAACTGCTCTTTGCTCAACGGGTTTGATTTGGGCTGAGAGGTGGAAGAGGTGGTGGCATTGTTCGCTCGATTGTCATGTCCATTTGACCGCAGTTTCCAATTTGCAGGTTTACCATAGATATCCCAACATGCATCCTTTGTATGACCATGTTTATTGCAATGGTCACACCAAAGTCTTCCCTTTAGTTGCTATTGATTTCCTCCATTGTTGCTGGACTGACCCCGGGCTGCAAGAGCAGAGCTCTCAGTAGTAGCTGCAGCAGTTTGCTTGCCTAACATGAGTTTCTTCCGGCTCTCCTCTCTCTTTACCTCTGCGAAGGCTTCACGGATTGTTGGAAGGGGTTTGGTACCAAGGATACTCCCACGGACCTCATCAAGGTCCTTGTTGGGGCCCAATAAGAACTTGAAAAGCCGTCTTTTCTCCACAATCTTTTGATTCTTGGCAGTGTCTTCAGGGCAATTCCAATCATACTCCTCATAAACATCCAATTGTTGCTAGTGGCGACCAAGAATATTGTAGTAATTGGTGACGGTTAAATCCCCTTGATGGAGATCATGAAGAACAGTCTCGATATCAACCTGTTTTGCTGTATTTTCTTTGGTGGAATATGTTTCTTTAACAACATCCCACATCTCTTTTGTGGTCTTGTAGAGAAGAAAGTTTTCATCGATCTCGTTGGTCATGGGATTGATAAGCCATGATTTGACCGTATTATTCTCTGTCTTCCAAGTTCGGAATCTAGGATCATCACTTTTGGGTTGAATGATTTCTCTAGTGAGGTAGCCATCCTTATCCTTGCCATCAATATACATATGAACGGACTGAGACCATTGGAGATAATTATTCCCATTCAACTCGTGACCTGTGATGGGAAGAAAAGAGCCATCGAATCTTTCGTGGTCATTGGAAGTGACAGTCTCCAACCTAGAGTTGACTTCAGAGACTAATTGTTGACTATTGGTAGTCATTCCGGAAGATTCGTCTGGACTGGATCAATTTGTAATAGGATTGAAGCGCGCATCTGGATTGGATTGTGGTTGGACTCATGAACCTAGGACAAATTGCGACTAGATTAGAGAAGACAATTCATGGCGAGATAGCAGCAGGGGGTTCAAGTCACCTGTTGCCCAAAAAATAAACAGACGCCGGAGAATACAAGTAGAAACTTGGTGTCTTTCTATATTTCTCTATTGAGCATGTACAACATCGAAACTATATATGCTAAGAATTGAATCTGCCAAATAAAAATCTAGCTACAATCTAGGAGATACATGCCTAAGAAAAGGAAAAAAAAACTCAAAACAGAGAGTGTGAAACAAATCCTGGTTTGAATATAAAATCAAAATCCCAACAAATTAGGGATAATCACACAGAAATCAACAAATAATATCATTAAGTTGGAAAGCGTTCATAGATTGGGTCTTAGAAGAGTTTGGTTCTTGACTTCTTCAAGATTATTTTATGTAAAATCTTGGAGAAGAGTGAGTTAATTTCCAGTCAAGTGGGTAGCTAACATGGAGGAGTTAGTTTGTTTGTTGGGTTGTAAGGAGGGCATCTTCCCACTACTTACTTCTGCCTCCTTTAAATCACTGTTAGTTTGTGATTGGTCAAAGAGAGTTCACAAAAAGCTTGCTATGTGAAAAAGACAATATCTCTCTAAAGGTGGGAGGTTTGCTCTAATCAATAACACCTTATCTAGCTTGCTCATTTATTTTTATATCTTTATTCGGCATTCTAAGGATGGTGAGTTTGAGGCTTGAGAAGATTTAAAAAGAGTTTTTGTGGAGAGGGGGAGTTCTAGAGAAAAAACCATACTTTGTGAAATGGTTGATTACCTACAAGGGAAAACGAAAGGTGGATTGGGTATTTGAGATCTTTCTATCCTCAACAAGACTTTTTTTCAGCAAGTGGAATTGGTGTTATGCTTGTAAGAGTGAATCCTTATGGAAGTGGCTTGTTATAGGAAATTTTGGGGAAGAAGAGGGGTGGTTTTATGGTAGGTTTATAGAAGGCAATCAAGAGAAGGTGGGGTATTATCAATAGTAGAACTTCTTTTGTTATGGGAAATGAAAGGATGGTGAACTTCTAGAAGGATTGCTAGTGATGCTTTTTCTCTGAATGAATCTTTTCCCTTGTTGTTTTATCTAAGGAAGCTTGGGTGGTGGATGTATGGGAACGGTTTGGTGCTACATGATGGGACCTTTACTTTTATGGTTGATTTTGTAAATTGGTTGAAAATGGGCTAAGATTAGCTTTTATTTTTGTTATCCCCCCTCTTTTTTTTTCTTTTTCTTTTTTTTAATCATTTTTATGTTTTCTTTCTTGTGCCCTTTATATATGCCTTATGTAATTTGATGTGCCTATTCACTAGGTGTTGTCAATATTATTTTTGCTTGTTTGGCCAAGGCTATGAGTAGGGATGAGGAGGACAAGATGGATTGGATGGATGCAAAAAAAGGTAAACTTTTAGTCAAGTTATTTTAAATGTGATGGCTTCGACCAAAGTAGGGTATGGGAAGCCTATTGGGGAAAGGTTTTGATGTTGGATAGGTTGCATAGGAGGGGATGGTCTTTGGTGAATCGATGTTTTCTTTGCAAGGAATATGAAGAGTCAATAGATCACATCCTTCTATGTTGTGCTAGAGCTAAAGTGTTATGGAATTTGGTGTTCTCCTCGTTCGGGATTGCTTGGGTGATATTAAGTTTAGTAAAAAAGTTCCTCTTGGGATGACAGTTCCTTTCTAGGAAAGAAGTGAAAGAGGGTATCGAGGATTATACTATTATGTGTTTTTTGGTCTTTGTGGAAGAAAAGGAACTTGAGAGTATTTAGAAGCAAAGAATTGTTTGATCAAACCCTTAAATCCTATTTTCTTGGTAACCTTATGCTGTGGGTTAGGATGTTTATAGAGGGGCTTTCCTCTAACCATGATAGATTTTATTGATTGGTTAGGGACTTTGTAAAGGCTTTTGTTTTTTAAGCTTTTTGCCTTTTTATTTTGTATGTTGGTGTTTTTTATATACAACCTGTGTATTTGTTGTGCGTTTTGTTAAACTCTTATAAAATATTTTTGCTTGCTTATAAAAAAATTATATTTTTTGCTTGCTTATAAAAAAATTATATTTTTTGCTTGCCTAACAAAAAAACTTCTGTTGCTTTTCGCATGAGCTCCTCATTTAGCTATTCATGTTAAACAAATGATTTAGCTAAGGAAGGAGCTAAGCAACAAGTTTCTTTTATAGCCAATTGTTTTACCCTGAGTGTTACATCCTTAGTTATGCAGCTGTTTTGCTGTTCATTTTGAGGAGCTGATTTACCTTCTCAACTTTTGATCAACATTTGTATGTTTGGAAAGTATTTCTTGTCCTTCTCTACACTTATTAATTCATTTTTTGACAAACACAAGGTATATATAAAATGTATAAAAAGAGGTGACACAAAAGGAACTACAACAAGGGCACACCAAAGCATATAGAGTTATATGAGGAGCACCAAGAAAAAGTAGAAAAAGAAAAGCACAGATCTTTCCCATGCCTACATTGTACTTAACCAATCAACAAAATCCAGTATAGAATTGATGTTTCTCCTATCAAGTGCCTAACATAATCCAAAAAACTGCATGTAAAATAGGATTTGATTATTCTAAAATTTCCATACTTTCAAAAGCCCTCCCATTTCTTTTCCACCAATTGTTCAAAAAAGGCACAAAGGGGCATCCAACCACGCTTTCTTCCACCTCTCCCTGACAAAGTGCTGCCTGTTCTAGCTGAACAACATTGATCTTATAGAAGAGTGGATCAGCTGGTCAATTCCTAACAAAGAAAAAAATCAGTTGCCGCAAGATTCCAACTGATGCACAATGTAAAATAATGTGATCAATGGATTTTTCTTCCCTTTTACTCAAATAACATTTATTCCCTAAAAACACTCCTCCTCTTCTACTAATCTAAGGTCAATATTCTTCCCTAGGTTGGTTCCCATGTAAAAAATCTCACCCTTGTTAGAATCCATGAGTTCCAAGTATCTCTAGCAGAAAGTATGCTTTAATTGAGAACTTCGCAATCTATCTAACCAAGGCATCCTACCTTAGAGTCCTAAATCACCACTTGCTTTTGAAGTTTTTGTAAAAAGGCCCTCACCATCTTTAACCCCTTGTCATGAAACTATTTAAGAAAGCATGTGCTCCAATGACCCCTCCTCCCTCTTGCTCCCACATATCCGCCACCCACACATCTTTTTAAGCTTGGTATGCTGAATAAAGTGGGAAAAGATTCTGTTAGCAATGACTTGACACACCTCTTATCCAACCAAAATCTTA
The DNA here is from genome assembly GCF_030704535.1 of Vitis vinifera. Classification (NCBI taxonomy): domain Eukaryota; kingdom Viridiplantae; phylum Streptophyta; class Magnoliopsida; order Vitales; family Vitaceae; genus Vitis; species Vitis vinifera. The sequence continues at coordinate 29,503,549 of NC_081811.1, read as the reverse complement.
CTCTCCTCACACCCCCTAGAATAAAATGAATTATTATTTTTAAAAACTCTTAATTTCTCCTAGTGGCCTACCACAAAGCCACTCCGAAACCTTCCCTTGTGACTCTGGGACACCAACCTCTCCTTCTTCTTACCTAAATTTCCTAGTAATAACCTGTTTCCGAGGACTCTCATTTTGAGGAAAACCTTTAACTCCACTTGCCTAAAAGAGTAGAGTTGAGAATAGAAAGATTCTTGATGCTAAGACCCCCTTCTTTCTTAGTTCTGCACACTATTGGTCACTTAACTAAATGAAGCTTTTTGTCTGGAGTTCCACCCTCCCATAGGAAGTCTATTTGAATCTTTTCTATCCTTAAGCTTACCTTTTTTGGAATTACCAATTAGGACATGCAATAGATTAGTGAGCTAGAAAGTGTTCTTCTAATTAGAGTAAGCCTCCCCCCTTCGACAAATACTGCCTCTTTCATGTGGCTAATCTTTTTTGAAATCTCTCTTGCACTACATCATCCCACACTGTCATTGATTTAACTTGAACCCCCAAAGGAAGTCCTATATAAGTATAAGGAAGCCTACCCATCTGACAACCTAATTCAAACACCAATACTTTCAAATACTCTACCCTCCTAACTAGGATAAGCTCACTCTTCTCTAGATTGATTTTCAGCCCTAAAATCGCCTCAAAGTACATGAGAATCCAATTTAAATGCAACAATTGCTCTTGGCTTACCTCACAAAAAATGATGGTATCGTTAGTGTTTAATGGATTGGTCACCTCAACTCCTTTTGCCTCTCCTCCCCACCTTGAACTTAGAAATGAAACCCCTTTCCCTTTCCTTTATAATTAGATGATTGAATGCCTTCATAGCCAACACAAATAAATAAGGAGAAAGCAGATCTCCTTGCCTTTCCATTAACAAAGATTGAAAAACTTGTTGAAGATGTGCACCACTTATCCATCCCATCCATCTCTGACCAAATCTCATTTTCTCCATGATGAATAGTAGGAAACCCCGGTTAACATGATCATCAGCCTTCTTTTTTTTTTTTTAAGCTTACAAATGACTTTGATAATGTTACCATTTTGCTTTAAATCTATGGGCTCTAACAGTAAGATATCTAGAATTTATCTGCACTTCACAAATGCATGTTGGAAGTTAGGTACTACTTAAGCCACAACTCTTTTCAGCCTATTAGCGACTACCAGCTTGTATAGCCCTCCCATCAAACTAATAGACCTGAAATCTTTCAAATCCTTGACGCCCACTTTCTAAGGAATCAACACAAAAAAACGTAACAACTAAACTTCTTACAAAGTAGCCCCACTTGAAAAATTCTTTGAGGAAGCCCAATACTTCAATCTTGACAAAGTCCTAACGATTCTGCCAAAAAGTCATGGGGAAACCATCTAGCTCTGGAGATTTGTCCCCACTCAAACATGACAAGACGGAAAACACTTCTTCCCCTAAGAAAGGAATCTCTTTGAGTCCGACTCTTAAGAGACACAAAATCCATCCTAGTGATCCTAGGTCTCCAATCCCTAAACTTTGATAAGAGACTACGGAAAGCATTTGCAACCCCTTCTTAATTTCTGAATCCTCAGGAAGCCATGCTTTGTTCACTCAAACTCTATCTATATGGTTCCTTCTTCTGCGCATATTGGTTATTTTATAGAAAAAGAAAAAACTAGTGTTCTTATCTCTCTCAGCTACAACTCTCTTCATTTTTGCCTCTAAGAAATCTTTTAAAAAACAATCAATTTGTTACACTCCACAACTCTCCTTCTATCTTTGGCTTCTTTGACATTGAGGATAGCCTCCCTCTCCCTTAAATCCCATAGCCAATCTGCTTCAAAGCCTCTGCTTTCCTAATTATGACATTCTCAAGCGCCTCCTTGTTCCAAGCTTGTATGTCTTTCTTCAAAGCTTTCAATTTCCAAGCCATCACATAACTCAATGATCCTCTGACATTATAGCCTGTCCATCACTTTTTACTCTGCCCTCTGAAGCCTTGTGCTTTGAGCCACATATTTTCAAACCTGAAAGGAGTTTTTCTCCTCACCTCACATTCATTTAGCAAAATAGGGGCATGATTGGAGACTGGCTTAGCCAGGATTTGAATAATGCCATTGAAGTGACTCTCCCAATCCTCTCAGACAAGAAACTGATCTTGTTTTGATGGGGACTGATTATTCAAACCCTCACACTATGTATATGGTCCTCCAATTAGAAGCAAATCACACAAATTCTATTCCTTAATTATCTCAAAGAATTGCTTCGTTGTTGAAGAATTCCTGGAACAATTCTTCCTTTCATTTGGAAATCTGACTAAGGGTCATTCCAGAGACCTTGAATGTCAGCCAGTTCATTCCAAAACTCCACCCTCTCCTTACTAAGCACATGCCCATATACCCCAGTAGAAAACCAAATGAAATAATCCTTGTAGGTCTTGAAGCAACAGGAGTTGGAGTAGGCACCCACCTCTTCTCTACAAGCTTAAGGGCCCTATTATCCCAAACGACTACAACTCCCTTAGCAGTACTTTTGGTTCCCACTGCTCCCCAGTCTAAGTATTTGTCCACCACTATGTTTTACTAGTTGAATTGACATACATTGTGCCTTAGTTTCTTGCAAGCACACCAAATCAACCCTTTGAGACCTGATAAGGGATTTTATAATTTTTGTTTCTCTCCATTTACCCCTTTAACATTCCAAGAAAGAATCTTTAACTTCATTAGCTAACAATACCTCCTTCCTTGTCTTTTCACTCCTTTCTTTGCTTGAAGACCCTTTATAATTGACAGAAAATGCCAACTTTCTGTGCTCTCTTTCTTACTGTTCATATCAATTAATATAGGCTAAATTGGGGTTGTTTGCCTCCCTTTCTAGTTCTCGAATAAATTAGGCGAATTAACTTAACTTCTATAGACTTGCTCCATCTTTAGTTGCAGATTTGTTTACTTATACCAAAACACTTTGTTAGTTTAATATAAATGCTTTAACCCATTCCCTATCTACTTAAGTTTTTGGGTGGATCATTAGTCTGATACAATCAAAGGTGTCATTCGTATGAAGGTTTGATGAGTAAAGTTACCATAAGTATGCAAAGCTTGACATGTCACATACAAACATCTTTCTCTATTGTTCATTGACTCCACAATTTTTCCTAAATAGTAGTTAACCCCAAAAGAACTTCCTTAGCTATTCTTTTAATTTGTAATTTAGTAATCATGTACTAATTGGGTTGGAAATCAATTCATTAGGACTTCCTATTTTGAACATTTTCATTTTCTTTAGAAGTTGAAATTAAATTTGCAATAATTTCTTGTTTGAGAATTTATCCAAAACAAAGTGTGTATATTTTTTAATTTCTTGTGGCACTAGATCCCACATCAGAGAAAAGGCATGCAAATTTAGGTGACTGGCAAGAGGAAGTCTATCAAAAGGTAATATTTTTTTTTCCCCACATTATATTGCAACGAATTTTCTTAAACCTTATTTTGTGACCTTTGTTTTTTCATAGATACCATATGTGGCATGATTATGTCAATACTTCTTTGATGGTTTTGAATGTTTACCAAATTTAATTATTTTGTGCTTAAGGTGAGTTAATGAAGATCAAATCCAATCATTATGTCTTTTAGGTGCTATTATCTATGCAATGCCTATCAATTGTACAATTGTGCTCTTTGCTCGACTGGTGTTTTAGGAAAACATGGTTTAGGACTAGCTACACAACAATGCCTCTTTAAGTTCTAAAAAGACTGTGCAATGCCTAATCTTTCCTTTACGTTATCAAAAACATAGTTAACCACTTTCGTAAATGCACTTTCATTTCCTATTTGGCTTATCTTAGGTGCTTCTTCAATCAATTAAAGATATGTTGCATGGATGACATCATAGTTTTGCGGGTAAGGATCATGAGAGAGTTTGAAGTAGAAACCCATCTTGTTTATTTTAGTGCATTATGTAAAGAACGTAATAGAAGGATTTTTAACCACTTGGAGCTAACTAAATTAGCTTTGAAAAACCTACTCAGGGTGCTTGTTCCCATGAACTAGGGGTCGTTAGGAGATACAAATATGTCCTATTTAGATTTCATAGTAGCTTCATTAGGGGTGAGGCTGAATTTGGGTCCTTATTTTTTTTGGTTGCTTTCCCTTTTATGTGCCTTCTGCATTTCCTATCTCCATCAGTTACATCCCCTCTTCTCATTGGTGCCTATTTAATATATTTCTAATTTCCCTAAATAATAAGCATAAATATGATGATAAATTATTAAATTGGTTAGGCTAATAGTGCTTTTGTCACTAGACCAAACCCTAATTGAATTGAGGTCAAGTTTTTGCTTTTTTGCTTTCTTCTTCTTCTTCTTCTTTGGTTTTTCTTTATTTATTTTTATTTGTTATGTGTATATGTTCTTCAAACCAAACCTTAACTTGATCAAACAACAGGTTCGCCAATGTTTGCTTGTAGGTCTAGTTAGCCCAATTAAGTTACAACCCAATGTAATGGTATTAAACTTATCAGTAATCTATAAAGACAATTTCTAGATTTGAACTGTGAAAAATATGCAGATAACTTTTTTATTTATTTCTAAGCTTGAAGAAACAAAAAGTGCTAGATGATAGATAATTTAAGATTTAATCTTGAAAGTTTTTTAAAATATAACATATTTTTATATTGATAATTAAAGTTTCTTTTGAGAATTAAAGGTGTTAAGAGAACATTATTAAGTGCTTATAATCTTAGAGCTCTTTAAAACATGACACTTGATTAATATTTTTCATAGTTCAAGAAGTTTGAAGTGGGAGACCTCATTCTTCATACATTTTCATTCTAGTGATGGAGGCTGTAAATTGCTTTATTGCCAAGGCAGTGGAGGGTAGTTTCACCAATGGGTTAAGGTAGACATAAAGGAAGCTAGGGGATTGGAGATTTCTCATTTGCATTTGATGATACTTTTTTTCAGTTGGTGTTGCTCCGATATGCCCAGTTTGGCCGCTTGCTACTGTAAAATCCTTTGCTTCCAAAACTTGCAAGACTCCAATGTAGGACACCCCTAACAACAAAAAGAAGATCTGGGAGGATCCCAGAAATCCTCCTCTAATGGCTAAGTCAAGCTTCACACAAGCTTCACACAAGGAAAGGAAAGATAAAGGCAATGAGAGAGAGTTCACTTACCTTCTTTTCTATCCAATCTTGCTTTTATGCCTCCCCCATGTGTTGATTGGTTGAAGGGTGAGGGACATGGGCTGCCATGCATGGGGCACTTGCCTTTCTTTGGTTGGTGATGCATCTTTGTACCAAAGGAGGGTGGTCAACAACATCTCCAATAGTCTTAGAAGGAACTGAAACTCCTGTTGGAGGTTTGGGGCACGCGTGCTGTTTTGAGAGCGAATGGGAGATGAGGAGGCATGTATGACATGCATAAAAGGGTAATGTGGTTGGCCATAAGTGGTTGATGCTTGGGTGAATGAGATGAACGTAGTGTGCAGATGTGTGCTGGGCTCACTTAGCATGGTTGAGTCGTGCAAACATAATGTGAGTGGGTACAACTCCTATATGGTTCCAAGCCCCGATTTTTGCCTTCCATAGGCCAAGTGAAGACAAATTTTCTTATTAGAGGTGGATTTCTCTATGTTTTGAGGCTTTAGACCTAAAGTCAACCCCGAATACAAGTAAGCATGGTGGGAAATGTGGATGAATGCATATTGATTGGTGTTGTTGCTTCAATTTAGTGTAAGGAATTTACCATCTACCTATTTGAGCTTGCTATTGAAGGCTTTCTTTTAAGCCCAATGTTATTTGGGACCTTTAGAGGAGTGTTCTAATAGGAGATTGACCTCTTGGAAAATGCCTTATCTGCTGAGCAAAGTTATGCTCATCTAAATTACCCTTTCTAGTTTATCCATTTACTATGTCTTCTATTATAGTCCATAGGCAATTCAAATTAGGTTTGAAAAGACTCGGCAGCAATTTCCTTTTGGGGTGAGTTAATGGAGAGGAAAATCCTTTTGGTTAAATGAATGACTTTTTGTTTTGACAAGTTGAAAGTGTCCTGGGCTTTTGTATATTGTTAGTGCTTATTAAGGCATTATTGAGAAGATGGTTATGGAGGTTTATTAGTCAAATTTAAGGTGTGTCATTGTTCTTAGGAGCAGAGGAAGGCCTAGGGAATGGGGCTTTGGAGAGCTATTAGGATATGTTGGTATGTATTTAAGCAAGAACTATCTTTTCATAGGGTAATAGGTTGAGGATAAGTTCAAAAGGGTGGTTGTTGTGTGTGGGGGGAGGACAGGGGCGCTGCTTGAAAGAGTGCTTTTGAACCTTAACATTTTGATGCAAAGAAATTGTTTTGGGTGGCTGACTTGTGAGGATAAGATATGCATCAGGCTTACATGTGGCTGAGGTTTTTGAGCTGTTCTCAAGATTGGGAGTTGAGGATGGTTGAGATGTTTTTGTAACATATTCATTCTGTGGTTTTTCATTGCGGGTCTATTTGTAAGCTGATATGCACTGTATCCAAGAACAAATATTTCTTAAGGAAATTATTTTCCAACTAAGAAGAGTGTTTTTTGTTTTTTTTTTCCTGTTTTGTTTCGCGTGTTTTTTTTTTTTTGTTTTTTTTTTTTTTTTTCTGTTGTTGTTTGTTGGCTTGGGCTGCATTGGGAGGTGATTTCTCGCATTGGCCAGCCGCACTTTGTAGAGGACCTGTTACCAAGTTGGAAAAAGGATTTTGCTAGAAAGGGATGGAGCGTTATGCTGTTTTGGTTTGCTTAGAAAGAGCAAAATGAAAGGACTTTTGAAGAAGTGGAGCATTTTGATTGGACAATGAAATATTCATTTGAAAAATCTCTTTTTATTATCTCAAAAGATCCTCTGGATGGTGTAAATCAATTGCTTCTACATTTCATGGATGGTTTGGGCGGGGAATTGGACATTGCTTTGCAACTGTTTTAACTTTTTTCTTTTCTGTTGTTTTGGTACTCCTTGTATACTTTGTGTATTAAGTTGTGTCTCCTTTTTAATAGGTGCCTCTTGTATGATATATTATTTACAACTTACCTATGAAAAAGAGAAGATTACAAATATAAATAAAACTGCACTTGAAACACAGTATATAAAGTGTTTACATTCTTTCCAAATGCATTCATTGCCTCTTGAATATTATTGACAGCTCCTCTGATCAGGAGAAAAAAAATATTATTGGTAATACTTGTAAGAGTTTCATCTATAGAAACAAGCCTTTCAAAACTAAAATTGATTAAATCCAAGGCTCTTTTGTAATATGGAAAATTTTCAATATCCTGGTCCTAAGGAATCAACAGCTTTAAATCATTAACTATGATGATGACTGTATCTTGCAGATTAAGAGTATGAATGATATGTACTTACCAGAACTGATTCAAATCTATAAGAAGTTTGCTGCTAGATACCAGCAGGTACTCTACCACTATACACCTTTGCAATTCACTGTGTAAATGCTTTGCCACATTTTTATGAAAATTATTCTTCTTTCCTCTGCTCCTTTTTTTTGTTTTTTGTTTTTTGTTTTTTGCTTTGTTTTTGGTTTTTCTTTTCTTCTTCTTCTTTATTTTTATTTTTATTTTTATTTTTTTTAGGTATTAAGAGTTAATATGTCTTTCATAATGTTCTCCAGCTTGTCTCTCTTCCTCAACAACCAATGGGAGATCAATCTCGGAAGTTAAAAGACGTAATGTCAACATTGGAGTTTCTTATAAAATTTTTACAGGTCCCCAAAAGTAGGATTTCACTTGCTTATAAGGAGAAATTGGAGAAGGTGGAGAATCGTATAATTGGTATTCTATATTCAAATGGATCCAGAAAGCCTGATTCTTCTGTCCAGCAAGAAGAACTTCCCATGCCTGATATGCACTCCTTGCAGCCAGTGCGGTCACAATCTCAAACTCCTCAAGTGGAGTCTGATTTGCAGCCTATGAAGTTACAGAGTACTGTATCATCCATGCAGAAAAACAATGTGGACAACTTGCACAATGATCTTATATCCTCTTTATCTGAGGTTGCAACAGCACAGAAAAACATAATGAATCCACAACTGTCTGGCACCAAATCAAAGTCACAACAATTACATGCAGTGAAACCATTGCAGCAGGATTCTGTGGGATCTCCACACATTCCTGTAAGTGCTCCCCAACAATCAATGAATGACACATCTTTATCCCAAAACAGTGTGAATATTCCACAGCACAATACTCATCCCCTTAGGTTGAATTCTAGTAGACTACAACAGATACATCTTAAACAACAAAAAGAACAGCAAATGGCAGATGCAAAACAGATGATGAAACAATTTCAACAGCATGAGACGCAGCAGCAGTTGAAAAAGAAAGAAGATATCATGCAGCAGCAGCAACCTGCACAATTGGGTGTCCATAAAATGCCACAGAATACAATGAATAAAGAAGATGAGTTAAAGGTCAAGCAAGCTTTGGATTTTGCACCAGGCGTCCTACAACATTGCTCAGCAAGTCAGCATTTGGCTTATAATCAGCATCAGTTGAAGTCTAGAGGTTCCTTTGTTTCTGTGCCCCAACTCCTTCAGCCTGTTTCTGATCAGATTCCTCAAAGTTCTCCACAGATTGATCAGAAAAATATATTAGTTTCTTCTAAAAAAACTGAAACCTCTTTGAAAGTTGTAGACTCACTGTCCAATGTGCCTTCTCCTTCAACTCCCTTTTCTCAGTATCCTATGCTTGGAGACATTGGAGGTCAACAAGCAACTAGTCTAATGGGATCAGCAACATCCCTTGTTATCAGCACTCCTGGGATATCATCTTCATCCTTGCTTGAAGAGCCTCTTCAGCGCTTAATTGAATTGGTCAGTCTAAGCTGATACATTTTCCATTTTGATTATTTTGGTGCATGCTCTTCTTTGCTTCTGTTAGGTGGTAATTGCTGATAGCTATAACAAAATCTTGGCATCATTGTTAAATTTCAGGTGAAATCAATGTCAGATGAAGCATTGAGTGCTTCTATTAATGACATTGAGTCAGTTGTTAATCTGACTGATGGGACAGCAGGATCGTTGTCAGGAAATGGGGCTGGAGCTGCAATTGGTGAGGATGTGTCAGCAACAACCAAAGTTTGTTTGGAAGCAAGAGACTTTGGCAACCAAGATGGAACTATTGGAAAAATGAAAGTGAATCGCTGTATAACTACAGCACCCTTGAGGATTTTATCTGGTGGCATAAGTGATAGAATTAAGCGATTTACTGATTCAGAGACATCTGATATGGAGTTGAGTGTGACATTTCGCATGAAGAAACCTAAGCTTGAGGTATTGCAACTGCTGTTGTACTTTGTCATGATCAGGTGCACTAGGCAAGCATATCATGTCATGCAATAATAACAGTGTCAATATAACATAGCAATACACTTAAAGTTGATTTTATCATCATCATTTTGTGTTTTTCTTGCCTGAATTATTCATCACCAAACAAATCCTGTCTTGCAAATATGGTATTCAAAGAGCCGTAGACTCAATTGAACTTTTAATTTTAGTACCTTGGATTTTTATTCTTTGTTCTCTCCAAGTTGTAGGCATTTATTTTACATGATCTTTTAGTTATGGATCTGAACATATTCATCTTTTCTATGCCTATTTTACGAATGCATTTGCCTTCATAAAATAGCTAGTTCATTGTTCTTCTTTGAGATTTTGGAAGGTGTTGATAGGAAAAGTACTCCTCAATCACTAACATTTATATATATATATATATGTATGTATAGCAGATTCTGCAATTGGTTGCTATGGGTGTTGTTTATTTCATTTACTTATTTATTTTGATAGCCAAATAAGAGAGATGTTGAAAGGTGCCCAAAAGAAGGAGTAAAACCATGGTACAGAAGGTGTATATATACCATAGAGAGTGCCAAATAACTGAATGAGACAACAACAAAGGCAAAGGCCCTCACATGGCCTAAACCCTCTTTGAGCACCAATGAATTCCTAAAAAAGGAAGTTATCATCCCTAAAAAATCATAGACCAGTCAAAAAGAAAGGAAAGACTCTTTTAAAGCCATATTGATGCATTTAGCGTCCTAACACCCTTCAATTGTGCTCCTTCCAAATATACAAAACAAGCACAAAAGAGCCTTTATCTACACCTTAGATCATCTCTTTCCTACAAAGCTACTGTCAGCCCCTTAGACCCTTGACTTAACCATGGAGGAATAGGCCTCATGGGTAGGCCTTGCACCCATGAAAGCCTAGGATGAAAGCAGGGAAATCCTGGAGGTTTGGTGGTTCAAACTCCAGGAGCCATGTGAAGAGGCCGCAGGCGAGCCAGACGCGCACCATGGGCGAGCCAGACACGCACCGTGCGCGCACCGTGGGCGAGCCAGACGCGCGCACCACGGACGAGCCAGCAAGCATAGCGAGAGGGCCAGACACGCACCGCGCGCACACTGAGGACGAGCCAGACATGCACCGTGTGCGCACCAGATGGGCATCGCGCGCGCACTTGACTTAGGTGGTGTAGATGAAGGCTGACTTGGAATTTTAATTTATAATTAAAATTATATTCCATTATGCATCCTCAGACATATTGATGTCTCCTCAAGAAACAATGAAAACGGCCCGTATTGCTCTTTAAGGGGGGGGTAGGTGACTCAAAGGAGGGAGCCACTAAGAGAAGCCTTGACCGCACCAAGGGGGCACCATGGCACGGCCTTGGCGTGCCAAAGACACACGACGCAACTCGAGCAAGCACACATGGGCTCCACAACATGTGTGCAGTGCACCCCGTGGCCGCAACGGCATGGGGCCTGGTGTGGCCTACCCCCTTCCCGCGCAGGCACGAGGGCGCCTAAGCCTTGTGCGGTGAGCCAGCTGATGAAACCATGGGCGCAATGCCATGGTCTGATGGCTCTAGTAGCTGACTCGCACCGAGATGCCTACGCACAGCACAGGGGCGCAATGCCTTGTGCACCAAGAAGGATTAACCATGGGCGCAATGCCATGGTTCGTTGCTGGGAAACAAGCAACAAGCCCAAGCCATGGGCACCTAGACATGGCACGGACTCATTCATCAGTGTGAGGAAGGCACACTGATGCACCAAACGCTTGGTCAGATGGGTGGTGCACGCTGCCTGGCTCAGAGGGACTTGATCAAAGACATGCTGATGGGCACCTGGTCACAAGAGGCGCCTTGAGGGGGAGGGGTCGGCTTGTTAGGGGGACTCACCAGCAGCTTGGCGAGCAAGACCTGAAGGAGATGGCAGTGCAGCTAGCAAGTGGCAGCTAGCTCAGACAAACCAGTGACCAAGTCAAGCCGTCATTGACCTGCAGTTGGCTGAAGGATGATGGCTGGTGCATGTGGGTGGCATGTGCAGGCCACTATCTGGGGTGGTGGGTGGTTATGCAGGGCAGTTGAGAGCAGTTCTGGCCAGTTGCATGACCACCTAGTTGGCTCCAAGATTTGAATTGAGGGAATTCAAATTTGTAACTGCAGATTGAGTCATTTAAATAGGGCTCCTGCAGCCTTGAAACAGAGAGAGAGAGTTTGGGGAAAGGGTTCCTTCTCGTATGCCTTAGGTGAGTGCATTGTACTCTGGTTCAAGAAGTAATTTTGTCTTGTAAGAGTGATTAATACAAGTTGGGAAAGGATTTTCCTGTAACCTCGTGTGTCCCTGTTGCTTTGTTATTTCTATATTCTACTATGTTCTTCTAAACGTTGGGAAGGGAAGGTTGGCTAAGGACGGGTCCTTAGCACCGCACACTTGTGAAAAATTAAGTGAGATAACCAGGGGTGTGACAGCTACCATGCCAACCAAACAATAGATCCCTCATTGGCCATGGCAACACCCAAGAGCACCCAAACAAGGAGAAGACAAGGTGCCACAAATTATGGGCCTTCCCACAATATATAAGAATGTAGTTAGGCCAGTTTACCTGTTGCTCAAACAAGCTGCATCAATTAATTGAGACCAATTCTTCATTAATAGGTCAGTCATCAAAATATTTTAAAATACCAATTGGACAAAGAAATCGCCTTTCAATCTAGCCCCTGAATCCCATACTTCATTAGCAGAAGTATAAAGGAGCCATCGAGCGACCCATTGATAGTGATTTACCAAAGGATTTAACAGAGAGCTGCCTATTTTGGAACATATTTACACCAAAATATCCAAAGCCTCCCTATAACCCCCATTGTTGAATTTGCTAAGGAAACAATTCCACCACCTCCAACTCCTAATCGTGAAAGTTCCTACAAAAACTAAAATAAAATAAAAATAAAAGGTATGGAAAGGACAAGCACAAACCACAACATTCCCACTACCTAGCGCTCAACCATTTAATGAAGTTGATCAAGGATGAAGGGCCAGCTTGAAGATGCTGGCAAGACCAATGGAAGAGGGTACAAATACAGGAGTCCCTTAGAGATTGATCTGAGTGTTGACACATCATCCAAAACAAACAAAGAGAAGTTTTTCTCCAAACCTTCCTTCTCTTCTTGTACAAGAAAATTTAATGCCAACCCCTTAAGGGAGGAGGACCCAACAGATGGCAAAAAGAGAGGACAAAAGGTGTCACAATCCCCTTGCTTGCTCATAGTAGGAACATGGTTAGTTGATTCTTCCACATTCTTTTATAAAGAACAATAATATGCCAACCACCCTCTCACACAGCACATCAAAAAAAAAAAAAAAAAAATGAAGACGCTTTTGAAGAAACCCAAGAGCCTTACACTATCTTCTTGGGGAAATACTGACAATTTTTTTTCTTGCTAGCCTGCCAAACTAGTTTATCTTTGTCCTGATTGCACCTCCTAAACACTTGAAGACTCCTAAATAACTTGATGCTATCCAACTTCGGATCTTAGAAATGTCTTCAGAAAGATGCGTTTTGAAGGACCTAGCTGCCCACAACCTCCTGCAAATTACTACTCATGCCTCCTTAACAGCAGCAAGAGAGGAAAAGGAATCCTTTACAAGAGAACCACTGCATCAAACATCTTGCCAAAATTTTATTCTTCTCCCATTGCCTGCATGTATGGGAGCTCTTTTCACCTACAAAAAGGAAAACAAATCAAGATTGTGGGACAGTTTTTCATCTTCATCTACAATGGGAAAGTAAGATATAGTTGTGGTACAAATGGCATCTCAATCGTTAACTATTATAATTGTGTTTAGGCAGTATACGTGTTCATAATTGACAGGCAATGATGGCTTCATGATTAGATAGATTTATCAGATTGGGGGTAGTATTCATGCTATGATTTATCTCATATTAGAAATAATTATGAGGTGGAGAAATCACATTCTATCTTAATGTTGATTTTTGAGCAATTTTTAATTAGTGCTGCACTACTATTATTTCTTTCATCAATTTCTTTCTGTTAGTAGTCTACAAGGCAGATGTGACCATGAAAATTAACTCCCACTTTAAACTTGTTTGGACATTGGGTTAGAATGTCTCTTTGAGTTTTTATAAAAGAAATAAGTTTTTACATGTTTCAGGCCAATCATGTCCTCTTGGAAGAAATAAGGGAGATCAATCAGCGACTGGTAGACACTGTGGTAGATCTCAGTGATGAAGATATCACAGAAAATGCAGCTATTGCTGCAACTGAAGGTGGTGAAGGGACCATTGTCAAGTGTTCCTTCAGTACTGTGGTTGCCTATTCAAACTCAAAGTCACACCAAGCTTCAGCAAAAGTGGTGTGTTTTCAAACTATTTTTTTAACATGATCTATAATTATGTACATTACTCTTTTCTCCTGTACTCATTTTTGGTCTTACTTTTCTTTTTCCTTCTTTGTATTGTTATGCAGATGCCAATTCTGCCCTTACATTTGCTTGTTCCCACAAATTATCCCAGTTGTTCCCCTATGCTACTGGATAGGTTGCCTGTGGATGTAAGGTAAGATAATGTGGTATTTTAGTTTCATGCTTTATGCAGATTATTCCTGGAGAAACCATATGCACCACCTGAAGCAATTCTTTGTTCACTTCGGATAGGAGTCATATTTTCATCATTGTGATAGTGTGTCTATGCATTTCCACACCCAACTTTTTGAAGCTCACAAACTAATGCAACTTGCACTCTCTCTCTTTCTCTCTCACTCTCTCAATAATGAAGAAACCCACTAGCCCTCTAAGGGAGAAACCATTGAAACATGATCCCTCCCCAAGAACCATGTACCGGATAAGCACAGTACTCAAACATGGGACCTACCGTTCTTTAGTGGAAGTGCATGCAAGCTGAGCTGTGCATGAGGGTCAGGCACCTAACTCACTCATTGTTCTGAATGCTCAAACACCAATGGTGAACCCTTTTTTCCACAAAAGTTCTCAGGTGACATTGTTGGCTGTGTCCTAATCTAAATTGATCTGCATTCTGTCAAATTTTGCCAATTTTTGGCCAGACACAGTTTTCAAGTTTTCCTTGTCCATATGAAAAATTTTCAAACCTTCGCCTTTAATGTTGGCCTTTTTTTTTCCCAAATTGTTCTAGAACTATGAAAATATTTAGAAATACCTAACCTTTTGACATGTTTCTAACATTATCTAAAAAATTGATAGACTTGTTCTTATCCCTATATCAAATATTAGTTTGTCTAGCTGACCTTGATTTGTTGGAAAGTCTTTTACCCATGGTGTAATCTGGTTTACTTCTCAAATTATTCACAACTGAACTGTGAATTCCTAAATTGTTCACAAGCATCCTGAGTTGCAAATCCCTAAATTGTAAATAGCTTTGGAACAAAAAGCAAATATAGTCCCATCTCTTCCTTGTTCCACGTTCCTGTTTCAAAGAGGAAGAGAAAAATAATGTTTTAGAAAACAAGGGTTGCATTTGTTCGGCTCAAATTTTCTTGAATCTTCTTTTACAATGCACAATATTCCAAATTCTTGATCATTTAATTTCTCACTGTCTGTCCTAATTCTGGGCATACGATGAATATGTTCCTGTATTCAAATCTCAACATCTACTACAGAAGATACTATGCTGGACAGGGATTCATCAAACCTTTATCATTTTTTGTATTTTCCACTACCTGAAGCAAATACTCGTCCAACTTGGCCTGTGCCTTCTGTTCCCACTTTAGGAAAAGGGTTTGTACGTAAAGAATGAATATATGAATGAATAAGAATGCTCGTAGATAAAGTATCTGAACAAGGAAATTGTGGGCATAAAGAGAATATAACACAGGAAAGTATCAGTTGAGTTTGTTTTAGGAAAAAAATATTATTAATATAGTATGTGTAAATATGGTGTGTTGTTTTCTTGTTCTTTGATGTGTTTTTGTTTAATAAAGTTTTGTTCTTTTACAAAAAGTTAAAGGGAAACTTACACTTACTAATTGCAGGGACATTGGGTAATGTGGTCAAAGTAGCACTAAGCTTTCCTATCCTTTGAAATATTGGGGGACCTCTCTTCTGATGGTAACAAACATGAGAGGTTGAGTGTCATGAATTGGGAAAAGGAGCAAGGTCAGAGATGTGATCAGGTGTTGTCATAAGCAAAAAATACATATATTCAGTTGAACCATATAGGTGGGCTGTTTACTTTTGAGGTGGCTTCAGGGATAGCATCCAAGGGATTCATTCCTTTACCCACTTGGTTATTTTAGAACTGTGCAGCAAATTTTAACTCGAATTGTTATTGCTAGATCCTCCAAAAAGTGAAACTTAATGATTATAAGCTGGACCTGCCAAGTTATATTATCACTCAATGCTTGACCTTTGATCTCCATGACTATCTAGGTCCTGATGGATTATATATATTAAATCAGAAGCATTTTTATACTATAAAATAAGTAAATACAAAGAAGGATGAGAAATCCTTCCTCCAAACGCAACCACTTACATGTGTAGTCTTCCTGCCTTGTTTGTTCAACAAATTCTAGGCACATTGGAGCCTGAAACTCTTTTTTTAGAGAGAGCATCTTGTCAAGTGGAAAACAGGTTTGACAATAGAGGGTAAATGCATCATCATTACAAAGTTACACAACCTAGATCCAATTCTTTGTTCCTTCTCTGAGCGGGGCAACTCAACTTTCTTTGTTACTCGACATGAAGTTTTCTTTAGATTATTTAGTATGCATTTTTTGAGCTCTTCATCTTTGAGTGGGTTAATATTTTTTTATATTTTATTATTAATTTTTTGGGATAGGTAAGAAGCAATTGAATTGAAAAGCACACCAAGGTACACACAATATATACAATGGCCGCAAAAAAAGTGCCAAAAAAAGGGGTAAAACGAAAAAATACTCTCTCCCTCAAACCGAACCCAACCAATCAATGAAATAAAAAAAGGATATCGATCTATCACCTATAAACAACTTGGACAAAGAATACAAACTACACAGAAACAGGACTTCCAGTCTATGATCAGAGAGCTCCTCATTCCCAAACGATCTTTTATTTCTCTTTCCAAATTATCTAAAAATCCTTCCCACAAAAGAGCCATGCCAACCTAACAAAGTGTCTCTGATAGAGGAGTGAATCACCCATGGGATACCAAACAGAGAAAACAAAAGCTGCCACAATACCCTTGCCTAGTTACAATGTAGAAGGATGTGGTCAATTGACTCTTTGTGAGTGTAACAAAGAAAACATTTATTGGCGAAAGACCAACCTCTCCGTTGTAATTGATCAAGAGTCAGCTTTTCCCCAAGTCACCTCTCAAGTGAAGAAACTCATATTAGGTGGAACCCAAGCATTCCACACATACCAGACAGGAACGACTTAGATCTCCCCTCCTCCAGGCTAGAGTAAAGGGACCTAACAGAGAAAGTTCCACTCTTTGCATTCGACCAGCACACCTTGTCCCCTCCTCCCTCAACTAGCCCCTTAACAAGTAGTCTTGCCGAGAAGTGCTCCACATTCTCAATCTCTCAATCGTTTAGATGCCTAGAGAATCCAGGAGTCCACACACCTCTACTGTTAGAGCGAGACCACAAGTCCCCCATCCAAGCCTCCTTTGAAGTAGCTAAGGCAAATAATGAAGAAAAAGAAACACACAAAGAAAGAGTGGGGGGTTCCAACTTACTACAGTGGTATTGTAATATATTATTAATGCTACTGTTCCAGGTGGTTGAGTGAGGGATTCCCATCCCACTTTTATTCCTCTAATTTTAATTGACGGTCCAAATAGTTTGATTGAATGTCTTATTCATAAGGTTTTTTCTTTATTTTTTTCGTTGGTTTACCAGAGGGGTTGTAAAGATCTTTGCAGCCTCTTTTCTTTGAAGAATGATGGGCTCAATTTGGTATGAAAACAATGATCTCAAGGCATTAGGGTTCTAATACAGCAAGATGGTGTCTCTAATATGATCTATAGAACGCTTTTGATGCATTTCTTGAAGAACATGAAGTTACATGGGAGATATCCTACACAATAATTGCTCAAGTTGAACTAATCCTACTATTGAATTTGAGAATGGGCATGATATAACCCTACCAAATTGGATAGGCATTTTGAATCTAATTGACAGTCCCCACAAACTGGCTCTTCTACTTTAACCTGGTTCAGATCAGCCAACTTGCTTCTGCTCTTCCGGCAATTAACATGGGAACTTCTCAAGTGCACAGCAATATGCAATTTCTTCTTGTAGCCTGCCTGTATGTTATGATTCCCTCTAGCAGTACTGTTTAGTTACTATAAAAGTGCTTAAATAAGGATATCTTGGCCATTTTGGTTAGGTTTTAATTTTAACTAATGGTTGGAGTTAGTTTGATTCAATGGCTAAGATGAAGTATTGCTCAGGTTTTTTCATTAGTACAAGGTTGCAGAGGGGGTTTTCTTACACACACAATTTAGAAGTTGCTGCTCTTCCTCCCTCCCTCCCTCCCTTTCTTCTCCTTATTGTCATCATCATCATCTACAAGGAATACCATATTTGTATTGAGAAGGTCATGCATGTTGGCGTCGTAAGTAGCACAAGAAAGATGAAAAGCCAACAAGTGAATTGTCTATATAGGAGTATTAGTATGCTTTGAGCCTAAACCTATTTACATCAGATGTAAGATGATTCAACTGGGTTTGCCATGAACTGCTAACAGGGTTGATATTGTTATGTAAACTTCATTTTAGTACTATGGAGATTTGAGGATAACTAGGATTTAGACAAGATAAATGAAATCTAATTTTAATTATAGTAGAACAAAGGGATGATGAAAATTGATGTCCAAAAAGTACTCCAAAGTGATTTTCTCTCTTTTCTTTCTTTATCTTCTTTTTATTTTTTTTTATTTTTTATTTTTTTTTATTTTTAGCTTTTTTGATAATAAAATTATAGTGGTTTGAGTTTCCTTAGTGGCTTATTTTCCTTCTTAATTTATTTGTACCCATAAGCTTCATCAATTTCATTCTCTCCTTGTGCCTAATCTGGATCATTCATTTGGTTTTGTTTGACCATGTAAATATCAACAGTTTAATTATTCTCAAATACCCATCACATTTTTTATACATCTGAATGGTTTATGTAATTTTGAATTCTTTCAAATAATTGAGAAACAATATAAAAATACTTATCTCTGAACTACAGTTCATAAAATTGTCTTTTAATTTTTTCACTACTAGTGGATGAGGAAAATTTTCTGAATCATTCCAGAATTTAACTTGGCAGTATGTTTCTCTCCCAATTTGTTTTGGTGTAGCTCTCTCTAAAATTTTGTTCTGATTCACTTTGACAGTGGGCAGTATGAAGATCTGTCAGAAAAGGCAAAGTTGAAGCTGAGCACCTCCCTCGAGAACATTCTGGAACCAATATCGCTTGAGCAGATAGCAAGGACTTGGGATGATTGTGCACGTGCAGTCATTTGTGAGTATGCACAGCAGAGTGGTGGAGGGAGCTTCAGCACGACCTACGGAACATGGGAGAACTGTCTAAGTGCTGCTTGATTATTGTGTGTAAGTGCGTTGCCAACTCATTGCTTCCAGATTCCCAAGCCATATGATATGCTCCATGTAGCCATAGAAGAATCCTTCTGAGATTTAGGAACTGTTTTGGGTTACCTTTTCACCTTTATTTTTGTTCTTACTTTTCCAAAATGGAACAAGGGGTGTGACATAATTTGCAAAGATGAATTTGAGTTGATATCCATGAAAGGAACAAGCCTCATGTGTGTATACCCAACTGTTTCAACTTGGATTTCCTTGGATATTCTCTTTGGTTTTGTTGTACATCCAAGGATGATCTTAGAAATATATTGGTAGAAACTTGAAAATGTATAATGAAGCTCCTCTCTCTCTCTCTCTCTCTCTCTCTACATAAAAGACAATCTTAGAACATATTGGCAAAATCTTGTGCCTAGCTTTGAACTGGACACATTTAAAAGATTTGATAATCATTATGGTGTTCCAAATAGGAAGGCCAACTAAGAATATGATGATATGGCAGCGCAGCATATGAAAAATTGATTTGGTGCAGGGATTCTTGTCCGAAATGGCGTGTGTTGCAACTGAAGGTGTCCCAATGTCAGGCTGCCTCAGTTTATCTTTTTCAACAGAAAATTTTCTAAGAGGGTTTGGCTATGTTACTGACAAGGTACTTCTTCCATGTTACAAAAAGGTAATACCAACTAGAGGGTGTTACATAAGCGCCTTGGTCCTATCTCGGTCCTACTGTTTTTGTAGTTGGTGTACGATTATGTTGTATCTTATATATGCTCTTATTGCTTTATATTTCAATTCTATTATTTTATATCATGATTTCATTTCTTTGTACATAGTTTTATATATTTGAATACCCATTCAGCGATTCAAATTTCATTATATATTTACAATCCAGATCAAAAGTTTGGGGTATGTTACCATAATTTTTTCCTTTTTAAGAATATTGATATCTTACCGTGTGATAGTTGGATTGGATGCAAGGATGGTAAAGGAACCAGGCTCCCTTTGATTCCACTGCACGAATAATAATCCGACCAAAAGAGGAAGTGCCATTGATGCGTCTTACTTTATCACCATAATGAAATGTGGTGAGCTGGGATAGGTGGAAGGCAGCCCTGCAGATTCTCACACATTCCTTCGAAGATTTGAGATTCGAAAATTCATTATTATGAAAATCAAATATTTTCATTGATATTTCCATTTACCAAATGCATCCTTAGTTTATGTGTAGGCTTCAAGCATCTCATGATATAGTTGAGGTTTGTTGACGGCCTTGGGCTATAGTGTAGGACATGCGATAAACACTACCCGCCACTTCAACTTTTTCCACCATCAATTACTCACCATTCCAGCAGGACATACATTTGTGGTGTTACACCCTTTATACATAAAAAGCCCTATCACAAAAATGCTATTGCCAACAAAGCTATGACACAAAAGGCTATTCTCATGAACGTTTTGTGGGTTCTTTTTCTTAGGAACACTATTGCTAGACTTATTTTTTAAAAACATTAAAAATACTAATAGGAATAACGTTTTCAAAGTCCTAAAAAAACTTCAAAACAAGAGTGGGCATAATGTTTTCAAGGTTAGTCTAAGAAAATAGAGAAACATTAATTAGTCAAATATGTTTTGTAATTATTGAAGAAGGAAATAGTGTGTTCACCCTCATAGTTGAGGCTTTGATGAGTTCTTTCTGTTCACATGAGTAATGAATGAATAAAAAATTTAATTCTATAAATTTGAAATAGGCGTTATAAAGTAGAGTATATATATAAGAGGTTACGGTGTCCAACAAGATAGTAAAGATCATGGTTAGGGCCTAGGAAGAGGGGGACATTACAACTCTACCAATAGAGGTGGAAATGCTTATAAAAATTCTTCGAAAGGAAAGGGAAATGCCTTAGAATCCAAAGACAAGTCTCACATATAGTATTTCAAATGTGTAAAGTATGGATACTATAAGTTTGAATGTCGAACTAAAATGCAGAATGAATAAGTAGAGTAAGCACCATTGGAGCTAGATTAGAAACAAAATAAGGATTCTTTTCCAATTGGAAATCCATATGAGATAGGCAACCTTTAAGTTTGGTGCATAGAAAAATATATGCAACCCTAATAATGTAAAATTCTCTTAATTGTAACAAATACATTTTGACTTTTACGTATGATTTTGTAAGAAAAAGTTGGATGTATTTGTTAAAGGAAAATTTGAAGGCTTTTGGCAAGTTTAAAGAATTTAAAGTCTTGTTATGAAAAAAAGTAGTTGCAATATTAAGACATTGAGATCTGATAAAGAAGGAGAATTCACCTTTAATTAAATTTATAATTATTAAAAAATCTAGGATATTTGACATTAGTTGACATTTAGCTACATGCCTTAAAAAAATGGTATAATCGAGGAAAAAAAAAAGAGAAAATTGTGGAGATGACAATACGCATGTTGAATGTTAAGTCACTTCCAAAAGCTTTTTAGGCAAAAATTATTACCTATGTAGTATCCTTATCATACAAGTGCCCCATGAAAGAAGTTTTTTGAAGAACAGAAGAGTGAGTTAGAGTTAACATAAGCCAAATGTTTTTTTCTTGTTGATTTTTGGGTGTATTGCATATCCCTACATACGTAAGAGGCTATAAAGAAGATTGATAATAAAAGTAAGAAGCATATTTTTGTTAGTTATAGTGATGTCCCCAAAGGTTATAAATTCTATAATCCAAAAATAAGGAAGTTGATTGTAAGTAGTTGTTAAATTATTAGAGAATGAAAAATTGGGCATGAACTTAGAAAGATAGGAAAAACGAGTTTCAATTGATGAAGACTTTATGAAAGACAATTGAGTATAAGAATGATTTTATAGTAGATATGCTTATATCAAGCATAATTTCTCCTACTAAAATTTCTCTT
Organism: Vitis vinifera; assembly: GCF_030704535.1. Taxonomy (NCBI): domain Eukaryota; kingdom Viridiplantae; phylum Streptophyta; class Magnoliopsida; order Vitales; family Vitaceae; genus Vitis; species Vitis vinifera. The sequence goes on along the minus strand of NC_081811.1, from coordinate 29,481,757 downwards.
TTTATTTTATTTTTAAAGATAGAATAGGAGTTCAAATCACAAAGACATCTAAACATTCTTATATTATGTTAATACGTTCAAAGGACTATGAAGCTATAAAAAAAAATAATGAAATTACCAATGGGCTTCAATTAAATTTTGTTTAGGAATAATTCATACGAAATTTCATGAGAGGTGGATTCAAGCAATAAATGAATAAAAGTCAATCAATAGGGAGCAACAATACATAAGGATTAACCACTCTTCCAATTGAAAGAAATTTCTTGTTTTTAAATGGATTTATAAGATGAAATATAAATCTAATGTTAATTATTTTAAAGTTTTTGTATAAATTGCCAAGTTAGACACCATCTGCATGATAATTTCACTCGAGACTTTAGAAAAAGGGAAAATTCACCAAAAAGATGTTAAGTCAACCCCAAATGGTGTAATTGAAAAAAAATAAATTTGTTGAACAACCACCAAAATATATTAAGGAATAGTAAGAGAAGAAAATTTATAAACTCAAAAAAAAAAATGAATAGACTAAAAAAAGCACCACATTTTTTTGTTGGATTAACACTTATTTGCTATAGCATGGTTTTCAAAAGACTCCTATTAGGTGAACATTTAACATCAAGTCAAATTTCTAATGGTAATATAATTGTTTTATGCCTCTATGTGGATGAACTAATTTCATAAGAAATTGTATATTTGAAGATTTTAGTAAGGCAATGATACTATAATTTGATATGACAAATATGAGATTAATACCCTATTTTCTTAGCATTCAATTTAAACAAACAAATGATGTTTTTTTTTTTAGAAGAACTATGTCGTAGACATTCTAAAATGATTCAAGATGAAACATTACCAACAATTAACATTGTTTTTGCTAAGTGATTAGAGACGAAGAAGGACGACAAAAGAGAATTATATTTGAAAGGAAAAATAGGAACTTTTCACTATTTAATTTCTATTATACCATATGTGGAGTGAGTGGGAATTATTAGTCGATTTATGAGAAAACCAACTAAATTAATTTTAGGAATGTGAATAGTATATATATGTGTATATATGAAAAAAGAGTATTATAATGGTCTTTAAAGAAACAAGTTATAGAATTATCGACTATCAACTATGGAAGTTAAACGCATAGTAGCCACGTTGATAGCATGTCAAATCATTTATCCTCTCAAATTGTGTGATAACAAGTATGCTTTTTTGACAAAGAATATGAATGTTCTTTAGTAGAAGCAAACACACATATATCAATTATCATTATATTAGGGAACTTGTAAAAGATAATAAAGTTGAATTTGAGTTTTATAGATTAGAAGATCAATTTACAACTATTTTTATAAGGCCATCATAAATAGATATGCTTGAGAAGTTGAATGTCACACCTTAAATTTCAAAACGACGACCCAAGCTAAGTTCAAGGTCTAATCCATGATTCCAAAATCTAAATTGTTAATGAGAAAAATATATAATGATATTCATGGAAATTAGGCTTCGACTTATCCCACAAAATTATATAGATAACCTACGACTCGGTTGGTTGCCAAAGTTATTGAAAAAGCCTGGAAGTCCAGTTGGGTAACACTAAAAATTTATTTGGATATTATAACTAAATTTTTCCCTACGAGATGTTAGGGGATATCAATTTTTTCAATTGTAGGCAATGCAAACAAGATAATAAATATACGCAATGAGACACAAGGATTTTTTACATGAAAAACCCCCACAGTAACTGTGGAGATAAAAAAATCATAAGGTCTAAAACTGTTAATCCAAATCCATTATTTGAGATCAAATTATACAGATTTACTTTAGCACTTTACCCTGAAGACTTACCTTCTAATACCTACAAGTTGATCCACATTCGCAATGCAGTAACCTTTAATTGCTTTAGTGAATACACTTCAACCCAAAAGGGTTATAATAAGGTATTTATAAGTAATTAACCCTAAGAGGTTTGGTTTGAATAGGTTTTCAAATCTAATTTACGTGAAATTCTAAAAAATATTCTTTTATTTTTGAAAGGAAATACATAAGCACTCGAGCACACTTAACCACCATTTGAGCACTTCGAGCGCTTAAGTGAAGTTAAGTGCTTGAGCGGTCCCAACACTTGAGCACTGTTGCCCACTCAAGCATCCCCTATTTCTTCCTAACTTCATAAAAACTCAATTTTCTTTAATTAAAAAGATACCGTTTCTCTTTATAACTCATAGGGGCCTAACTTGCCACAAGGCAAACCTTTTTACATGTATTTGTGACTTCCCAAGAACCCTTGATCTTCAATGGAGAGTAAGTAAATATTGGAAAAAACTTCTATGGCCAAACATTAAAAAGAACATAATTGTAAACATAAAAACAAGAGTTAATATCCTAATAATCTTCCCCTTTGGCAATCTTATGACAAAACATCATCACGTAAACACACCCGAACTCTTATAACAACCAAAACAAGTGAAAACAACCAAAACATATTCTTTAAAAGAACCTTGTTTTCTAATTTTAAGAATATAAATCAAAAAATAGTTTTCTAGTTGTTGAGGCGTTGTTTGATAGCTCTTTTAAAAGATAGTTCTGAAAAACAATTTTTTATAATAGTTTTTAAAATTTATTTTCTAATGTTTTAAAAAAACAAAAATTTGTTTGAAAACCTAAAATATTGTTTGAAATTATTTAAAATATGTTTTAAAAACAATATTTATATATAATGTTTTATTTTTAATTATTTTACTTGTTTGTATAATTATTTTTTAAAACAAGTAAAAATAACTAAAAGATGTTCTTTTGAAAAATATATTGTTTTCTATTTGCCCAAAGAGTTTTTTTTTTCTTTTTTGTGATTTTTTGTTTTGAAGAAAAGAAAATTGTTCTCAAAAACAGTTGTCAAATCGATCAACATGCTTTCTCCTTTTTTGTTTTTTTTTTTTTTTGGAGAATAAAAAACTAATCTTAAAAATAGTTTTATTGATTATTTTATGATAATTACCATAGTCTTTCTAAAGTTTTAATAGGATAAGATAAAAGACGAGAAGTTTCTTTAGAAGCATTCATGGTCATAAAGACTTGAAACAAAATGAATCTGGCATTCCAAACGGAAAGATGGTCTGATAAGACCGATATCTCTCTTTCTTACCATATCAAATATTGATAAATTTTTTTCATAAATGGATTAAAAAAAAAAAAAAAAAGGATAACACTTTCAATTAATGCTGGATATTTTCCTGTCCGCTGTCTCCAAAAAGAATCAGTTCAAACTTTGGAGAGCAGGTCCATAGCTTCGTTGAAATGTTTCCAACTTTCCAAAGCGAAGAAGATGATGATACCAATTATTAAATAGAGTTCAGCGAACACGTGAATCACAGTCCCAATCAAAGAAACATGTGGACCTACACCACAGCACGTGAATCATGCCACTTTCTCACCCTCCTCTTAATTGCTGTCACTCTCTATAAAACGATAAATCCACACCGTCCCATTAATTCATTTAGTTTCAATTTTCTTCTCTTTGATTAGGGAAATAGATTAAGACACTTATCAAAAACCTTGTCTCTCATAATTGCGGATGCATGGGAACCAAGGGTCTGTTTGGTTCTTGTTTTCAACATCTGTTTTTTGTTCTTAAAAATAAAAAATACAAAAAAAAATGTTTGAGGAAATGGGTATGTTTTTGTTTTTTGTGTTTTTCGTGTTCTAAAAACCATTTTTTTGAGAATAATAAAAAAACGTTTTCATTATTTTTTCACTATTCAAATAATAGATTATTTTTTGTATTTTCTCTTTCTTCTTTTTATATTTTCTTAACTGCTTTTTGTATTTCCACGAAGGTGAGATCCATCCAACCACTACACCTTCACCCATAAACTCTTTCTTCTTCTTTAAATTATTGAAATTAATATACTTACACATTGTTACACAGTTATCATTTATTTAAAAAAATTATAATTGATGTAAAAACTTCAAAATGAAATAATTTTTTTTTTTAATTTAAATGAATTGTACATATAAAAATTATTTATATATTTATAATATCAAGTTAATGGAATAAAACACTTTATTAATTAAAAAAATAACTTTCAAACATGTTTTTTGTTTTATTTATTGTAAAAAAAACTTTTTATTAACTCAACCAAACATTTTTTTTTAGAATAAAAATTGTTTTTTAGAATTCAGTTCCTAAACACAATTTTTTTTTTTCTGAAAAAACAAAAAACTGTTCTAAAAAAAGAACAATTTTCAAAAACAACAACCAAACAAATCCTAATATTTATATGTCAACCCCATAATCCATCATATAAAATTTTCCAATATGATTGCGATACCATTCATATTTTTAGTATTCTTATGGTCTCTTATTATTAATAAAATATTTTCAAAAAATATAAAATTTTTAATTCAATGTTAAAACTTGAAAATCCGTGAGTTTTTTTTCACTAATATGTCCCATGTGGTATTATGAAGGCACTGGATACTTGCTAGACAGCATAATTGAAGGGTTGTGATGGAGTCAACCGACAGTGAAGGTCCACATATTGCTTTGATTGTCAATGAACCCCATGTGATGTGGGTACCCCAGTAGGTATATTCCCTTCGATACTTGTTTGATGGGGGCTAATGTTTTGTAAGGGAAAATTCAATGAATGAAAGTGATCAAAAAACCATGATGGCTTTCGGTTGGGACGTTGAATGACACACCTGAAACTGTGCTGCATTAAGACGAGTCATTGGAGCCTCCAGAAATTTTGCCAATAAAATAAAATTGAACAATTGGAAAAATACATTTAAGGAGATTAATTAATGTTGTTTTAATATAATGATAAAAAATTATTAAAACAAAAAAAGATAGTTTATATTTTCTTATTATTCTATAATGAAAAAAAAATGAAGAAGTTGAAATATAATAAATATTTAAATCCATATTTTTTCAAATTCTTTATTTTATTTTAGTTTTGTGTATAAAGCTAATAAGATTGTAAAGGATTCTGATTTTTATATTAGTTTTCTTGTTACAATGTTCCTTTTTGTTTGCAAAGGCTTCCTTAGGGTGGTTGTAGATTAGAAACCCCTCCAAGATCCCTCCCTATGTTGGATGTTGAAGTTGAAAATAAGTTAGCTTTGGATTCAAGGTTGGTGGTAGATCATGTAGTGGCTCAAAAGATAAAAGAATTGGGTTTAGAGAGGTAATACCCTTGTTGATTCTAAACTTTGTTCGCAAAGGAATCGGACTTTTGACAGGCCAGTCCTTTTTTATGCAATGCTTTACCCTGAAAGGAAAATGAGCTTTGCTCCTCTAGGCATTATGCACTTTCGTGGTTTGCGATAAGGAAAAAGGTTTATATGCTATACACATGCTTTTCAATCTCTTTCTATGAGCTATGAGTGAAATCCATTCGGATTTATGCTTCTATAGGAACGGTGATTCATCCAAGTGATAAGGGAAAGACTGATGCAATACACTCGATCTTAGGGATTATGTCTTGTGTCTTCTGGTCTATTGGCTCTACAGGAGTGGAATGCCTCTTTCTAAACAATAAAAGCCTCGACCATGCTTAAAGTTTTTGGATCTTCCATAAATTGTTGTCATTCAACTAATGTTTTTTCTTGTTCAAGCTATTTTCAACAATTGTTTTTTATCCGCTGGTACTGAACTAACCTATTGAGCGTACAAAAAGGGGAATCTTTCTTTGAATGGCCTACTCTTTTCCCCTAACTGCGCATTTAATAGCAGTTTTCCTTTTTTATACTATTACTACTTGTACAAAAACAAAGCCTTGAGGAATATAGCATTCACTTGTCATACTATCCTATACTACCATTCTTTTTTTTCCCATTATTCTTATGATTATGAACGGACAGTCTTTTATAAAGTAAAAGAAACACGTAAAAGCACTTTTTGTACCACAATAGCAGTTTCAAAAAATTTCTAGGAATGAGGTCTTTCGCACTCCCTTGAAGAGCGTTTGTTAAAGATTTGAAAATCCACCTAACCAACTTCAATCTAAAGAGGAATTTATGCAGACCAAACACATAACAAAGAATTATTAACAACACTTGATACAAGTGGTGCATGGTTTAGCAATCAATTCCAAGATTCTAGGGATATCTCGTGGATCGTGACGAAAAGTTGAAGTTTGAGGTACTCTAATACACTTATTCTGAAAAGAGATAGACAAAAAGAAACCGAGACCCCGTTAGTAGTGGCAAGTAGAGATATGATGTTTGTCTCGTGTGACCAGTAATCCAATTGAAGGGGGCTAAGCTTTGAGCTCGAAGACTCATCATCATATAGAGGACAAGGTTATGAAGTCGTTGACCGACCTTGAGAAGCTGCACCCCCTGAATCCTCTTCAAAGGAGACCTTTCCTTTGGCTTGAAGTTTATAGTTCAAAGAGCTCATCCTTCTTGGGAAGCACTATAACTTACTTAAGGTGGAATTGGCAAGTGAAATGAGAAGGTTAAGGTAGGAAAAGAACTCTTCCAAAAGATATTCTAAATGAAAGGAGTGGAAAATGTGTTGCTTCGGGAAACATGGGTATTGACAATCTTAAAAACCCATGGGTTCCCAATTTTAAAGGAATTCTTATTTCGGGGTTCAAATCTCTTTGGTGAAACGTTGACGTTGGATTGTGGTGGACTTGAGTTTGCGAAGAAAGAAAGAGAGGGGATAGGATGAAGACAACGCTTGACCTTAGCCTTTTTTTATTTATTTAATAAAGGCTTTGCCTTTGAAAGAAGAATGGCTTAGGCATTCCATCAAATCAGTAGTTAAGGGAATGAGATTTCTATTTTTGGCTTTGCCATTCAAATTTGATCTTACAAAGATAACTATCATCTCAGATAAGGCGACGAAAGGGGGTGATTTCACATTAGTAATAGGCCTTAGGGATATAAAGACTTTGAAAAAAGGCTTTGGCCCTATCTTTAAACGGGCTTACTTCGAGTATTTATGACTCTAGTGGCAACACATGATAGAAGAATGACATGATTCTTGAGGAGTTAGATGAAAGCTATGTGATGATGCATCAAATAGATGCAAGGGTTTTGTTTAGTATGAGATCGCTTCACACCTTGCGGTGCTTACACCTCTTGCCTATCGAAGTTCTATTTAAAAACATTGTCCGAGAACTTGTATAGAGAAGGATTTCCCTTCTATAGTCGAGCTTCCAACCATCTAAACTCTTGAGAGCTTTTAGGTAAGCTTAACCCCTTAACACCCTTGGGAAAATGCAAGTTTTGATTTAAGAGGAACTCACCTCAAATGGCATTGATGGCATGAATAGGCTTGTTTGAAGGGCAAATTCCACAAACGAAAAAAAGAAAACAATCTTAGCAATAATTGTTGTTAGACTTATATCATCAACCCTAGCTATTTCATCAGACACATGAATCTCATTTACTAAACCATGGGGAACCTTGAGTAGTTTATCGGACAAATTGAGTTGTTGTGGTGATCTTTTCATAGTAGAATATCGGAAATTATCTTCATCACAAGATTGATTGGATCTGTTGTAAACATTTGAGAGACCTCCACAAGGTAAGTTAAAAGAGTATGAAACATTTAATCGAATACGGCACCAAGCCAGCTTCCACTTGTGTCTCCTAGGCCAGATGACCCTTTACAAAACCAAATAGGACAAGTTATAACTAGAAGGCAAGTTTCTAACTAAGAAACCTAAGCTAAAAACGCAAGTGGAGTGTATTTATAATCGCATTTGCTACTTCACAGCTCCATGATCCTATTTCTTTTAGATAAAAAAAAAAAAAAAAAAGCTTCGCAAAGTGCACTCTTAGTCCTCTTTGAAACTGTAGTGGGACTCCTGAAGGTAATGAAAAGCTTAAAAAATGAATCTCATTTCTTTGAAATCCCACTATAACACCTTGTATTTGAAAATGTGGAATTTCAACATTTGTTGTGCATGCATGGAAGAATGGATTGGCGTCAAGATAGGTAGCCCCAAGATTCTAACACCATCATATTAGAGCATGAGCAAGAGAAAAATTGAGCTAAAATAGTGACTCTTGCCATTTTCTTTAGGGCTAGAGAAGATTCTTTGAGGATGAGGAAAAACTTTAAGTTCGATTATTTCCATTCCAGCTGTGATTCTTGTTTCAGTAATAAAGCTATTTCCTTTGGGTTCAACTAATATCATCAAAGCATGCCAATAAAAGGATAACTATGCTTATAAATGTTTAATTAAATCTAGAATCAAAATTCTAATTCAAATATTTATAGGAAAATTGTCTAATTAACTATATTAAAAGTCTTGAGTAGTGTGTCTTTCAGATCTTTAGAGATAAAAAAAAATAGAACAATCTCTAAGAAAGATAAAATAAATTGATAGAACCATACTCTTCAATGATCTTCAACATAAAAGTCAACATATTTCCCTTTTCTCATTAACTTTGGGATACAAATGAATTTCATTTATATAAGCAATTTGTCGAATAAATATATCTTATTAGAGTATAAGTCATGTCTTTTTCAAAATTCTTATATTACAAGAATGATATTAAAAGAACCATAAGAACAATGTCTATCATGAAGCCAATAGTAAGCATCAATCAAAAGTATAGAAAGGTTATCATCCATATATTGTGAAAACAATAAACCCTACCCATTTTCATATCAAACACTGAAGTGGTTTCTTTGTCTCATAAAAAAGAAAAAGAAAAAAAAAAAGAATGCATTTGATGGAGGAGAGAGTTTCCTTTCATGAAGGAACTGCTCTAAAAAGAAAAGATAAGCCAAACATGTAAGAATTGGTGTGAGGATGGAAGGCCACTCTTATAAAGGAGAACTTTCACCAAACTTTTGACACAAGGAGAAAGATGAATTGTGTGGAGAGAAGAGAGAGGCCCCTACTTATGGATATTACCTTCTTTGCAAACCTTTGGTGGTGAAATGATGTTAATAGAGAAGGGAATCTCCCTCTTGATGTAGTGAACCTATTATATTTTAATGGAATTTAACTTTATTTTTTCATTATTTGCTTCTTTCCTTTAATATATCTCTTAAACAAAGATGTCTCTCCCTTCAAAGAAAGGATTACATTAACAATTTGACTATGATGAGCCACAAGTAGTTAATCTCTTTCACAACAAACAAAATCTATGAATATGAAATATTAAGGATGCAAACTATGTACTTTACATTCATGCTTGGAATTTGTATTCTAATTATTGTCTTATGCTATAAAATAAATTGAGATAAATTGTAGAAATTGCTCTATTTTATATGAATGATTTATGTCTAACTGGCAAACTAGTCTTTAATAGAACTAAAGTTATGCTATTGGTTTGTTGGAACATACAAAATTTGTTAACTTCAATTTGTCTGTTAAAGATTAAGTTTGGCTAATTCACTTGATAGTAATTAAAATTCTTCATTTTTTTCCCATCAACTTTAAGCATTATTGTTTCCAATAAGCATAAAAAAATATACACCCACTTAAATTCCTAATAAAAAGGAAAAATCAACTCACATAAAGTTCTATTTAATAACAAAAAATTAAACAATATTATCAATATAAATTATCAATATTGCTAAATAATAAGAACACTCAAACATTATTATCCAAGAAATTTGAAACTAAAAGATGCCATACGAAAAACCAAACCAAAAAAAAAAATGGAAAGACAAAATTTTCAACAATATATCAATTAAATGCAAAAAAATAAAAAATAAAAATCATACATAAATAGAGAAAATTAAATATGTTGACATAAAGATCAATAGAAATAGACAAATTCAAAGCTACCTATGAAATGTTATAAATTAGTGTTAGATTGAAAAGAGGTAGCATGCTACTTGTGTTTGAATAGAGCTCTTGAAGTATGAAATGATGTAATAGTATAAGATTTTATTAATAAATTCACTTGTTATGATTTCTAGTTCCCATTTCATTCCTTAATTGCATTAATTGTTACATGAGTATTCACATTTATATCATTTACATTGTACACGACTTGGATGCATTAGAAGTTTTACAAAAGATCCAAGTTATGAGTTCCTTTCAAGATGATAAGTAGTTTACAATCAGTTTATGGATTTGAATAATCCATTAGAGATTGTAATGCACTGTCTCCTAATTAGAGGGATGATTATTGAGAATACTCGGATAACTTCATTCTCTATCCTTGGATCTACTAGGATGCATGCATCTATCCTAGGCTTCTCTAAATTTATCAAAGCAGAAACATATGACTTCAAAAACCATATTAATATAAAGATCTAGAGAAGAAGAAACTAATACTTGGATTTGGATGTTCCTAGAATGAAGAACATGCATGAAGGTCTTGTACACCCAAGATTATCTGTTCGATGACTTGAACCACAATCTTGGAAATCCAAAGTGTGGGTAATGGAAATGTGGAAACTATGACTTTTTTTTCTCTTTCTAGAGGTGGAAGATGACTATCTCTCAATTAGTGATGGAAACCCTAACCCCTTAGGGGTAATTTACAGGGTTCCTAATTGGGCTTAAGTGACTTGAACCCATCAAGGTTTAGGTCACTTAATCTAACCCAGAAACAAGTTCTAATTAATTAATTAATAATACAAGACCATCTAATTAATTAATTAGCTCAATCCAGAGAACTTTTTCACAATCACTTATGCAACCTTGCATAATTACCAAAATCTTCTTATGCACAAGAATGAACGTAGAGCTAATCCAACCCTCATAAATCATGTCATCATGGTATATGAGCTCAGAGCAGAGACTATTGGAACCCATAGGAATACTGACTCCCTTATAATCCAATTCTGAAGTTGATTCAATATTCTATTAAAAAAAATCAACTATAATCCAATACCCTATGCCTTATTATCCACTACATGCAGACTCTTCATGAATTGGTGTCCGTAATCTAACAAGGTAGTTTTATCAACTATCAAGATTACCTCTCCAATCCTTATGTGACAACCCACCTTTTCAAACGCCATCCACACAAGATAATGTCTCCTTTCAAGTTTAAAGACTAAGATCGAGATACTATCTTATGAAAGGAAATGAACTTATAACCAGATATAATGTGTTAGAGCAGCATAAGAAAACACAATTAAGCTATATATTCATTAACCTTCTAAGATGCAAAAATTTTAGTACACAAAAGTGGCCTCAAGGCCCTTTTACAAACCTTGAACAAATGTACGAAGATGGCTATATGCCACTAGTCTATCTAAAAGAAACAAAAAGAAAAGGGCAGCAACAACTATATGCCTTGTTGTCCATCCTCTAAAACTTGGTTAGTGTCTAGTTTAACTAGATTCTCATCTGAAAAATTTAAGGAACTACAAAGTGAGTATAACTCAATAAATGATAATATAATGTAGGTTTTAAGATAGTCAGTCCAAAAAAAAATGGTGTTTCATTACGTAGGTAACAACTTAACATAGAAAATATTTAGTATTGCAACCAAGTAGACACACAACATTGGACAACCCAATGTATAATCAATCAAACACATGAATAATCCATGGCTGTAGTGCCACTCCAACTCTCAACACATTCTAATATTATGCAATATCATTACTACAGTGCATTTTCCTTCATCGACATATATTGCATATGCATCCATAGACATCATATATCTTATGTAACATAATGTCATATAGACACAGTGCCCTTACATCTCTTGGCACGTTTCTCATCCAAACTGCTTCAGTGCCCCTTCATCTCTTTGCACAAAGATCACAAAGTCCATCGGCTATAGTGTGCCCTTCCATCTCTATTACACAGTATAAGTCTAGGGTATATAACAATCACATCCATAGTAATAATGTAAAGTACCATGATGATAGTACCAGTGATTTTAGTTAATAGTATGTACTAGGTAGACTCCCAGGGAAGATTGAAGGGGTTACAATGGTCCTATTTAAAACCCAACCTCCTTAGACAAAGCTTCCTTAAGCCATACCTATCCCTTCATGATCATTGAACCATCTTAACTATTTATATATATATCAAAGATACAAGGAACACATATCCATTATAAACATGGCATTTGACCAACACATTTTCAAAGCATATCTCATGATATTTTAAAATATAATGAATACATATAACATTTAAAACATGAGATGCATCATTCTAAAACTAAGTAAAATCATGCATTATAAAATCACTCACAATAAGAATTCCAAACTATAATTATAGTAGCACTTCTGTTACGCTAATGTAAAGATCCTACTTCACAATAGTAACAATATATAAGTTTCTTCACAATTTTCTCTTCCCTTTCTTGGTAGATAAATGCTCCTATTTATAGGAACTTAAGTAAGTAAGCCCATAGGTGAAATTTTGCATGACTTTAGCAAAGTGTCATTCAAATGAGGTAGATTAGTGTCTACCTTATTTTATGATGATGACATGTGGCGGCCTACTTAATCCTTGTAGCTACTTGACAAATAAAGTGAATTCATGGGTTAGCATACTTATTAGGTGTCAATTGTTCAAATGACTTAGCGTCCCTTATGTTTGTAGTAATTTGACACATCATTTCAACACCTCATATTTGGTTGCATGCCTTGGACACCTCGTGTTTGGTTGCATGCTTGAATACCTCATGCTTGGTTGCATGCCTTGGACACCTCATGCTTGGTTGCATGCTTGGAAACCTCATGCTTGGTTACATGCTTAGACTCCTTGTGCTTGATTGCATGCTTAGACTCCTTATGCTTAGTTGCATGCCTTGGACACCTCGTGCTTGGTTGTATGTTTGGACACTTCATGTTTGGTTACATGCCTTGGATACCTTGAGCTTGGTTGCATGCCTTGGTCACCTCATGCTTGGTTATAAGAAAAACATAAAAATAAATAAATTGACTAAAAAACATAAAGTAATAAAAAAAAAATTCTTGTTGAGCTTTTTGAAGGAAATTTTTTATAAAGATTTTTTTTCCTCAAATAAAATTCATGTCGTGTTCTCCAAGAACATTCTAATACGAGCGTTTTTTTCTTCAAAGAAAATTCTAATGGTTAATAGAAAATTTTACCTTCCTTCTAAGAAAATTTTGGTGGTCCTCTACTCTTCCTTAGTAAGTTCTTTTTTCTCTCTATTAAAATCCTCACCAAAAACTCTTATGCTCTTTAAAAAAAAAATCTCGTGGTGCTCTCTTTTAACTAGGGAAAAATTCCTCTTCAAAATTCTCAACTTCTTCTCTTTAAGCAATCCTCCATCAAAACCAAAACCATGTTCCCATCCAAGTAGAGCTTATTTTTAGAAAAAAATGGATCTCCTTCTCTCTCAACAATCCTTATCCTTATGCAAAACGTGTTCACATCCAAAGATAGCTCATTTCTAAAAAAAATTGATCTCTTTCTCTCCTAACAATGCCTCATTAAATGCAAAACATCTTACTCAAAACAGTGCCAAAAACATCTCCTATTCTTCTAGAAAATTCTAACAAAAGTTAAGAAAGCTTCTACTTCCCAAAAAATGACAAATGAAACTCCTTTGCTCATACAAAACATCTCTCTCCAAAAAAAAAACAAAAAAAAACCAAAATCACTACTAGCTCCCCTTTAAAAAGTTCTCTCTAAAAATGTAAAAGAAAGCTCCATGCACCTCCATCTCCAAATGTGTTCGCCTTCATAAGACATTAATTCCCCTTGTAGAAAATTCTCACACTACTAAAGATGTTTTTTTTTTTCCTAAAACTCAAAATGAACCTCCATTTCCCTATAAAGCATGATCCTGCTAAAATCATGCTCAAAAGACCTCTAAGCTTCTTCTAGAAAACTCTCCAAATGTTAAAGAAGTTTTTCTTACCTAAAATGCAATATCAAACTATCCTTCTTTGTTCCAAAATTATTTAGAAGCATTTAAGAAAAAACTTTAAAGCTAAAAAAAAAAAAAAAGTAGACTAAAAACTAAACAAAATGCTCACTAAAAAAAATACAACAATCTTCAACCGAGCCAATGGGCTAATAAAAATAACACTAAGGATCTATACAAATCTCACCAAAATATGTCCAGTGGTGGCCTAAAAGAATAGGGATAAGTTGAATAACAATAGATCACCATGGGTGTTATCTATGGCTAAACGAAAAGTGATCCTAAATGTATAGCAAAAACAAGCATAAGGTAAAGAAAAACAATTATGAAATAATATGTGCTGATGAGGACAAAAAAAGAGGGTTTACACTTATCTTATAGTTTTCATCAGAAATCTAGTATTCATATGAATAAACATCTTCTAATGATCTTGACCATGAAGTAATAACCCCCGAAATTCTATTGGATATTCTATAAATTGATATACCTTTGAAATCCTATTTAATTTTATGCCTTTAAAGTGAAATCATAGAAAAATAAAAAAAATTTAAGTTTTGAAGTTAAAATGTCTTTTTAATTTAATGTTTTAAAGACAAATCATAAATTAATAAAATTTAAGTTATGCGACGTCTGTAGAAATCAAACCCATGACCACATGGTTAAAAGCCATGCTCTCTACAAGCTAAGCTTAGATGGCTGTTGACTTTTTAAAGAAAAATAAAATAAAAATAAAATTTGTATAAGGGAAAACATAAAAATAAATAAAGTGAATAAAAAATATAAACTAATAAATAAAAAAAAAAGTGAAATTCTGGTTGTGCTTTTCAAAAGAAAATCATGATGATGACATTCTTTCCTCAAAAAAAATTTTGTCATGTTCTCCAAGAAAATTCTGATGAGAACATTCTTTATTCAAAGAAAATTCTAGTGATCAACAAAAAATTTTACCTTCCTTTAAAGAAAATTATTATGCTTCTCTACTCTTCTCTAATGACTTTTTTTTCTCTCTGTTAAAATCCCCACCAAAAATTGTGGTGCTCTTTAAAAAAAAAATTAATGGTTCTCTATATCAACCAAGGAAAAATTCCTCTTCAAAACTCTCATCTCCTTCCCTTCAAACAATCTTCTCTCATCATCAAAATCACGTTTCCATCTAAAGAGAGCTCATTTTTTGAAAAAAAAAATTTGATCTATTTCCTTCTCAATAATCATTTTCCCAATGCAAAACGTGTTCCCATCCAAATAGAGCTCCCTTTTAGAAAATTCTAATTTTTTCCTTTCTCAACAATGCATCACCTAATGCAAAGCATCTCACTCAAAACAATGTCAAAAACCTCTCCTATACTTCTAAAAAATTCTTCCAAATGCCTCAAAAGCTTCTACCTCCAAAAATTGACATATGAAACTCTTTCTTTGCTTATGCAAAACGTCTTCCTCCTAAAACAAATACCAAAAGCACTATAAGCTCCCTTTAAAATGTTCTCTCTAAAAATGCAAAAGAAACCTCCACACCCTTCCATCTCCAAATGTGTTCGCCCTCATAAGACACCAATTCCCTTTCTAGAAAATTCTCTCACTAAAGACACTTTTTTTCTCTCCTAAAATGGAAAATGAACCTCCATTTCCCTTAAAAGCAGACTTCCTTTAAAAACATGCTCAAAAGACCTCCTAGCTTCTTCTAGAAAATTCCCCAAATGTTAACGAAATATTTTTTTTCTTACCTAAAATGCAATATCAAACTGTCTTTTATTCTAGAATTATTTAAAAGCCCCTAAAAAGAAACCTTAAAGGTATAAATAAAAAAAATAAAAAATGTAATAATCCTAAACCGAGCTAATGGGCTACTAAAAATCACTCTAAGGATTCATACAAATCTCTCTAAAATATCTCTAGGGGTGGCCTAAAAGAATAATGACAAAATGAATAACAATGGACCACCATGGGTGCAATCAATGGCTAAACGGAAAGGGATCCTAAGTCTATGCCATAAGGAAGTATCAGGTGAGGGAAAACAATCATTAAGTAACATGTGCTAATAAGAAGAAAATGGAAGGCTTACACTTATCTTATAGTCTTCATAAAAAATCTTGAATTTGTACCAATAAACACCTTCAAATTATCCTAAATATGAGGTAATAACCCCTAAAATCCTATTGGATATTCTATAAGCTAATATGCCTCTAAAATCCTATTTAACTTTATGCCTTTAAAGTTAAATCATAAAAAATAAAAAGTTTTAAGTTTTAAAATTAGAACGCCTTTTTAATTTAATACTTTGAAGTCAAATCATAAATTAATAAGGTTTAAGTTATGCATAGTTTGTAGAAATCGAAACCAAAAGCACATGGTTAAAAGCCACATGCTCTACCAGCTAAGCTAAGATGACTGTAAACCTTTTAAAGAAAAAATAAAAAATACAAAGGATAATTGTAAAAGAGAAAACATTAAAATTAACAAAGTGAATAAAACTATAAGCTAATAAAAAAATAAAGTGAAATTTGTTGCGAATATCTAGATTTCTTTATTCCCTATCCCTAGATCTCGTAATGTGCATGCAAACTATCTTAGGTTTTTCTAAATCTATTGCAGTGGAAACATATGACTATAAAAACCATATTGGAATAAAGATCCAGAGATATAGCACTCATACCTCGATTTGGATGTTCCTAGATCAATTCCTGGCAATGAAGAACATGTATCAAAGTCTCGTACACCCAAGATCTTCCGCCCGATGACTAGAACCATGATCTTAGCACTCCAAAGTGTAGGCTTTGGAAAGAAATAAGTTATAGCTCTCTCACTTTCTCTTTCTCTCTCTCTCTTTCTCTTTCTCTCTCTTTCTCTCTCTCAATCTCTAGAGGTGGAGACGACACTCACCAAGAAGTGATGGAAACCCTAACTATAGGTTTTCTATACTAAACTTAAGTAACTTGAACCCAACAAGGCTTAAGTCACTTAATTTAGCCCAAAAAATGTCCTAATTGATTAATTAACCACACAATGTCATCTAATTAATCAATTAGCCCAATCTAGAGATCTTGCTTACTATCCTTTGTGTTGCCATACGTAATTACCAAAACATCCTTATGTATTAGAGTGAACTTAAAGTCAATCCAACCCTCATAAACTATGTCACCATGGTATATGAGCTTAAAGCGGAGACTACTAGGACCCATAGGAGTAGTGGCTCCCTCAAAATCCAATTTTGAAGTTGATTCAACATTCCACTAAAGATAAACACTTATACTCTAGTATCCTATGTAAATAACAATGAGACAAAGCTTGGGTTCGTGACTTATTATCCATTACATGTAGACTCCCCATGAATTAGTGTTTTTAATCTAATAAGGTAGTGTTATCACCTATCAACTCTCCAATCCTTGAGTTACAAATCCTACTTATTATGTGATCAAATGACATAATCTAGCTCATAAAGAGCATATGTCAAATTCCACTTAAGGAATTACTATGGTGTCACAAATTTTACGATCACATGTCCTTTAGATCACCCAAAGAGACACATTATCTCAATCTCATGAGATATAATGATGCCTAAATTGAGAATACCTGTTGTCACTAGCTTCTATCAATAGTGACTTAATCCATAGGGATATATGACTACTTTAGGATCTCACCCATAGGTTAAATTCTCTTATTGATTTTGGCATGAGTTTAATATCCTCTCAAGGTTGAAAGTCCATGCAATATAGTAACTTTGTGAATCGTATCAATTGATAGCCTTACATCATGATTCGCCATAAGTCCTGTCTAGTTTGCACCACATACACTAATGCACTCACCATAGAAAACTCATCCCAACGGTTAAGACAAGTCATCTCTTCAATTAAAAGGTAGTGCATTATAGTCTCTACTGAATTGTCCAAATCCATGACCCAACTATGGACAACTTATCCACTTACAAGTAATCCATGGCTTTTATCTTTTGTGCAACTCCTAATGCAGTTAAGTCATGTACAATGTAAGAGAAATGGACTAAATGCTCAAATCAATGTTCAAATAGGACTATGTGGGGTGATTATACCACTTCATATCCAATGTCAAGTGTATAACCATTGTCATTGAACTATCAATCTTACCAAGAAAAGAACCCCACTATAGGGTTGGTTACTCCCACTATAAACATATATAGTCTTGTCCTTGTGAAGAGTCCATATCTCCTGATTCTTAAGGCCCAACCCACCATGGGGGTGGTGATGAACCCAAATCAAGATAGGCTCGATAATGAAGATCACGGGTTTGCCATAGTCCTCTCCCACTTAATGTTTTAAGATAGATAAGAGCATTTTAAATCCTTCATTCCAAAAATATTTATTTCCTAATTGGATACCTAGTGTAATAGGAGAAATTCAACATGAAAATTTTAAAATTTCCATGAGAGTATTTTTCTAAATGAATTTTGATAAAATATCTACTCTCAAAATTTTAAAATATATTTTTATAAAATTCTCCTTCTATACACAATTAATCCAATTAATAAATATTTTATCTAGGAAATGTTTTCAAAGACATTTATCTCCATCAAATTACTAAGCATTTTGGTAATAGTCTTTTAATAGTAAATTATTTCTAATCAAAATTTTCATAATATTTATTTCCCAAATTGGAAACTCTAGTGTAATAAGGAAATTACCAATTTATGAGATTTTGAAAATCTTGAGAGCATTTTATCCAACAAAGGAACTTTAATTTCTTATATTCAAAATTCCTCACAAATTTACTTTCCTTATAGAGACACCTTTCAAATTTAATAAATATTCTTACACTTGAAAACTTCATAATAATTTATTCCATTAAATACTACCAAAATTACAACCTTTGAATGGATGAAATATTCTTTATGAAAAACTTCCAAAAATCCTTATTCCCTTAAAAGAAATTAAACAATCCATTTTGGAAAGTATTTTCAAAATATTTTATATCTCACTAAAATTTTCTAAAATATTTTGGCAACCCTTCTTATCATATATTATCTATTATGGGATTTTAGAAATCCATTATTTATTTTTTAAATTAGGACTTTTGTGCTAAAAGAATTTCACTCTTATTCCTTATCCTTCAACTATTTATATTCAAACTAAATGGTTTTCTCCTTCTCTTAGGAGGAGATCGAAGCATGGAGACCATCATAGGTGTAGTTCTCTTTCCCTCAGGGGAAGCTCGGAGAACCACCTATACCAAAATCAAAAGGATAGTTCCAAAAGAAATAACTTTCTCATAAGTAATAACTAGTTTAAATAAATAATCTTGGAAAAATATTCCCATGAAAATTTACTAAGAATACCAAAATATTTTTCTTTAGGTTTGAATATTTATTTTGGTAACCTTCTTAATTATAAACTATCTATCATGAATTTCCAAAATTGACTTATTTTCATTATATCGGAATCTTGTGCAAAATAGGAAAAATATTATTTTAGAAAGATTTGAAAAAATAAAAGTTGTTCCTTAAAAGAAAGAGTTTGTTCTTAGGGATCTCAAAGATTTGAGAAGATTTTAAATAAAATGAAAATCTCTAAGAATTAATTTTAATAAGGAAAGAAATCTTTTGATTACTTTCCAACTTGTCTTTTATTAAAATAAAATTTCCTAACCATGCACATTCCAATTGAAATAAGTTTTCCAATTTTGAAAAAATCCATGAAAATTTATAACCAATTAAGAATACCAAAATAATTTAAGTCCACATATTCAATCAATAAAGAGCACATAAAAATAAATAAATAATTCAATAGATATATTTATCATGGCCTTTAAGGATCCTATTGCATATTTGGTAATTAAAAATTGATAAATTTTAAATTACTAAAATAAACTCTGCAACCAAATATTAGTGTTACTAAAAATTGAAACACCTTAAAAAGCCCAATTGTTGCCAAAAAAAATTTGAGCCAAAAAGAAGCCCAAAATTGAGCCTAAACAACCAAACAACAATTTGACCTGAACTCAATACCAAAATAGCATACTCTTTGTGCAACTTTGCTTCAATTGGTCATATCTCTCTCGTTTTAACTCCAAATTACAAACTATTTGAAGCGTTAGATTCTTGACTTCCTAACCTTCAAAATCATGTGGTTTGCCCCAAGAAATTCATGGGAGTTAGTCCCAATTTTGAGTTAAAAATGACGTCACTATACTATTATGGATCTCAAAACAAGAACTTTCAAGAATATTTCTTTCTTTCTTTTCATAAGTCTTCACAAATCCTTCCATTTTTTTTAAATCACCATAAAATCTCAAAAAAGAAACTTCAACAATTCTTCTTTTTTCTTGAGTCACCATAGAATCTCAAAAAGAAACTTCAAAAATACTTATTTTTTCTTAGGTCACTATAGAATCTACAAAAGAAACTTCAAGAATTCTTATTTTCTCTTGGGTCACCATAGATGGATAAAAAAAGAATTTTTTTTACAACAATAAAAAGTTCCTATACTTCTATAATGGACTTTACAACTCATCTATTAAAAAGAAAACATTTTTACAATCAAATAAAAATCCTAAGGGATGTACAAGCCACTCCAAAAAGAAATAGTTATTCATATTCATTCAATTGAACAAATAAAAGTGCATTTCATTCATTCATCCCTAGGGGCCATGGGATGAATAAAACAACCCAACAAAACATATGTAAGCACACCCTAGAATAGATATACCCAATGATGAAAATATTGGTAATTACGGATATATCAATACTTTGAGTTTATGGATTTATCGAAAATATCGGAGAAATATTGGTGGACATTTTTTCACAAATATCGGTGGAGCGAAAATTATTCAAAATTCATAGAAATGCTTGGAAAAATTCCAAAAAATGATAAAATAAGCAAGAATACACATTTTAAAGTTATTTTATAAGTGTAATTGACATAGATATGATCAAGAAGAAAAACATCGGTAAGCCTCTATATTGGTAGATTTGATACTTGGATTTTAAGAATAATAAATATGAATTTTGGAAGTGTATGAAGTTAGAATTGAGTTAATAAATATTTGATTTTATTGAATAAAAACAATTTATATATAAATATAATACATATGACATTGCAATAGTCCTTAATATCAAAATGAATATCGATGTGGTTCCATCATATTGTTAAATGAAGGGAGTCCATCTTGTTGAAAACAATATTTATTTTAAAATTTTCAAAAATTTTAAAATGTTTTTATTAAAACATGTTTTATTACATTTTAAATAAAAAATTAAAATAATTTATATAAAATATTTTATTTCTAAAGTTTTATTAAAAATATGTGGTAACAACTTTTTCTATTAACATTAATTTATTTAAATAATTAAAATTATTAAAAATTTATCTTGTTAAATTAATTTTAATTTATAAAATATTAGAACTTTCTTAATTTTTTATATTATAGCAAATTTTTGGGTAAAATTATATTTTTAATATTTTAAAATAAAAACATTTCAAATTAAATAAAATTGAAAGGATATATATATATATATATATATATATATATATATATATATATATATATATATATATATATATATAAATTAATAGTGAAGTGATAATAATTTTTTAAAATAGGATTAATGAGATAAATATGAAAAGTGTTAAAAATAAAAGGATAATATAAAATAAAATGATAATATAAAAACATAGGTGAAATTTAGGCCATCGGATCATCAAAAATTTAAATATGGGAATTTTCAAAAAAAAATGTGGCTGAAAAAATCGCAATTTTTTTTTTTATTTGAAAAAATCTGTGATTTATCACGATTTTTTTGGCAATTTTTTTCAATTCTTTCTTATTGCTCCACGCGTCGCTCCACTCGCGATTTTATTGCCGATTTATTGGTTCCAAACCGATATTTCGGCCATTTTCCCAATATTTTTGCGATATTCCTCTCGTTAGATAATCGATGCTCAAAATCATTTCGGGGTTGTCCAATATCCGATATATCGACGAAATATTGCCGATAAAAACCGAAATATCAATCCATGGATATACCAAGTAAGAACTTAACCTAAGACCTGATACAATTGCTAAGAACCTCAGAATTACTCTGTTTCCATGCCCTAGATCTCATAGAGTGCATGCATCTATCCCTAGGAATCTCTAGATCTAATACAACGAAAATAAATGGCTTAAAAAAGCATAGAATAATACAGATCTAGACATTAAAACTCATACCCACGATTTGGATGTTACCAAATTGAAATCCATCTGATAAAAAACATGCATGAATGCTCTTAAGGTCTCGTACACATAAAATCTTTAATTGGATTACTTGAACCATGTCCATGGCACTCAAAAGAGTGGACTTTGGAAGGGTGGATTCCAAGACTCTTGTTCTCTCTAGATGTGGATGACAACAGTTAAAAGGCTATAAGGAAACCCTTACCCCATAAAGGGGTATTTATAGGGTTCCCTTATTGGGCTTAAGCGACTTAAGCTCACAAGGGTTTAGGTCACTTAATCTAACCCAAAACAAGTCCTAATTTTTTAATTAACCATATTGGACCATCTAATTAATTAATTAGCCTAATCTAAAGACCTTATTCACTATCCCTTATGCAACCTTGTGTAATTACCAAAACGCCCTTATACACTAAAGTGAACCAATAGTCAATCCAACCCCTATAAACCATGCCAACATGGTATATGAACTTAGAGTGAGGACCACTAGGACTCATAGGAGTACTAGCTCCCTCAGAATCTGATTATAAAGTTGATTCAACATCTTACTATAGATAATTAACTGTACTCCAGTATCCTACGTAAACCAGTGTTTGTAATCTAACAAGGTAGTACTATCACCTATCAAGATTACCTCTCAAATCTTTGAGTTACAAATCCAAGTTCTTAGTGGGCTCAAGTCACTAAAGCCCAATGGGGAACCCCATAATAACCCCCTTAGGGGTTAGGGTCTCCAAAATTTTCCATAGAATTGTCTTCCACCTTCAAAGAGAAAAAAAACCATAACCTCCACCATCTCTTTCCCTCTCATCCATCTCTTCTCCCCATACTTGAAGTATGCTAAGATTAAGGAAGAGCCATCGAGTGGAAGATTGTGTGTCTATGAGACTTATGATCTTCCAGAGGATTTGTTTGTCGTCGTCATTGAGTGGATTAGATTTGGGAATGTCCAAATCTAAGGTATTGAAAATTCTATTTCTTATTAAATTTTAAAAATGCTTTTTTTTTTTTTTTTGTGCATAAGATTTAGAAAAACCTAATATAGTTTCACATGCTCCTAACCTGATCTGAGCATAGGGTATGGAAAGATCTTTGATAACCTATAATTAAGAAAACTTCATAATTGAATTTTGAGAAAGAAAATAGTGTCTTATGGGTCCAGTGGTTCCCACTCGAGCTTTATTCCTTTATGGCATGGTTTATAAGGGTTGGATGGGATTTTACAAGGTGCTTATATTCTACTTCTGCCAAGCAAAACATAGATAATGCCTTACAAAGACCTTTAATACATCCTAGAAAGAAATGATGGAGTTTTGCAAGAGTTAGTAAAACCAAGATAGATTTGGACCATAGAGACTAGTTAGAAATACCTTGCATAACAGCACATCGTTGCCAATATCCAACGTCATCAACTATTGGAAATGCATCGGATGGTCAAACGGTCACTTGTCCTATCATACATAGTGAATTTAGGGACCATAGACCCTTTAGGTTGCTCGTAACTAATGATGCGCGGGCTAAACGATGTGGTGAGCATGTCATCCACGTCTACTTATAAAACTAAGTGGGCCATTTCTCATCATGTCATTTGTTGGTGGTAGTTCTAATACTAGGTGTTGAGGTAAACAACTTGGTGATGTCTCCTCATTGGGTTGGCCCAATCGTGCCTTTAAGGCCTCTAACATGTGCGATAGTGCCAACACTCTTCTGTCCTAAGGCCCTAGACTGGCTTTCAAGGCATCAAATAAATGTGAACCCTATTCTTACCCTCTTTTTCATTTTTCTCTCACAGAACTTACGACCCCATTTGGTTAAGTCTAGTCAATTGGTGAATACACCAACTCAAGCAACGTTGGGGAACTGGTGGTAAATAGTTCCTTGTCCACTTGCAAAGTGACTCAACGTATCGCTGAGATGCTCTCTTCGTCTAGCTTCGATCCCATCTTGAAGTTGTCTACTAATTGAGGGTATGACAGCTTTTTGAGCGACACCCCAAAGCCATCTAAGCCCATAGTTCTTGGTTTTCTTGTTTTAGTTGTTTGCCTTGCCAAAGTAAGGATTGCATTCGTCGTTCTTTCTCTTCTTACTTATTTTCCATCTTTTCTTGCCAAGCTTGAAATCACTCGTCGACATTAGTTGATTGAGTTACAGGAGGCGTGTTAGCCATCGTGTTTTGTGGGCTTTTCTGTTCTATTCCCATAGACGACGCCAATGTTGGTGCACGACTAACAAGGAATGTTTGGATAGCCTTTGAAGCTTAGATGACAATTCGACCTACACATAGGAATGTTCAGATGGGTTTTTCGGGCATGCACCTCTAAAGCTTAAGTCAGAGAGAGAAAAGACTTGAGGAGGAGAAGAGTTTTTTTGGAAAAATGGCAGCATACCTTTTCTTATAGCCAAGTGTGGTTATTTATTCTTGCCTAATTGTAACGTATTATTTGGTGCCTTAATGGTGTCTTTGATTGCGTTTTATTGTACCTTACTGTCTTTAATGTCAATGATTGTTAGCTTATAACAGTTGTCACGTCTTGATGAGCCTTAAAGGCTAGCGTTTTAGCCTCGTAACGGTTACACTTAATGTCTGTTGCAATTAATGCTTATTAGGCATATTAGACGATGTATCCAATGCCTTATTGGTTTTGTGTCCGTCTATTACCCTTGGGCCAGACAGACAAAGCTACTTGGCCTTATGTTGTCAGGCTATGATCCAGATGGCTGCGAGTATCCCACATCAACGAAATATTCTATACAATATTTTTTTACAAAAAAATGATATATATTGATTAAGAGTTTTTAAAAATTCAAATTAGTTCATCAAACAAAAAATTAGACGTCAACCTTAGGAACGTGTGAGGTAAGCAATGTGGAGCAAAATATACACATATATCTATCTAGCTTAATAAGTCTAAGGAGGCACATATGACCATATCTAAGCCAACTTGAGGATGGATAGATGATCAAACCACCATGAATCAAGTTGGCTCCCTTCAAATTTTTATATTTATTAGATCAAGAAAAACTGAAATTTTACTTAGATTTATAGGTCACCGATGAAAACCGAACTTACTATCTGCATATTTATTTTCTAAATTCTTAGGCTAACCCATTACAAGAACACTAATAGTCAATGTCATTAGCCAACTCCCAATAATCAATATTTACAATAATACCACATACTTCAATGCTTTTTTTTTTTTTTACTTTTATTATTAAGTAGAGTGCAATAATGTTAATCATTTGGGTTTTGTAACAAATGTGGAAAGAAAATGTATGAGCCTAATTTTAACCTAAATTTAATGAATTGAATTAGAACAAACTAAAACGATATTAAGTTGTGTTGATAAACAAATGGGCTCTAAATAGTGTTTAGAAGTGACTCAAACCCATTTATAATGAATGAAAAACTAAGTTTAAAGTAAAAGGACACCTATTTTCTTTTTTCTTTTTTAGAAAAAACATATTCTTTCTAATAAGATATGCCTAGTGTCTTAAGACACAACTACTCCAACAAGCATCTTAAAGATACAACCTCTTTAATACTGTCACATACAACTATAAATAAAATAGTGTATTTATGATTTATTTATAACTTTCTCATATGCCTTCTCCATATAATAATTCCTCTTTCAAGTCTAATCAATTTTTCTTTCTAACACTCAAATCTAGTCTATAACTAGTTTTTTCTCATGACTTGAAGTGTTATTACCATAAGAAAAGTGATTGTTATTTTTAGGAAGATATTTGGCTTCATCTCATAGGAACCTAAACGACGTAAAATTTATCTTAAAGACATAGGGTGGTCTCTAATCACCCCAAGAAAATCCTCATTTCCTGCTCCTCTACAATTCCAAACCAAAGTCCTCATTGGTATCCCATCAGGTAATTCATTAAAGAAGAGAGTTGTTTCCCGGATCCAAAAGAGTACTTGGGTTCTTTCAATAACTAAAAAGCGTATCATGTCTAAATGTAACTAGGGTTCACGATGGTGGAGGAACTAGATTGGAATAAATAAATAAAAAAAGATTCTAATTGTAAAATATCTAATAAAGCTATGGCTAGAATTGAGATCTCATTCAAAGAAAAAAAATTATCAAACTTTGGCATCAAACAATCAATTATTTATGAAATTTATTTTATTTTACAAAAGTTTTTTCTTATAGGAAATTAAAGTTCATCTAATAAGCAAATCCGAAAAAGTTTGGAATCATTCTCACTTCATATGCAAGCTAGTTTTTTCTAACTGAAATACTATTGGTAGCGAATAGAAGTCAACTTGTCTTCATTGTGTTCAGAAATAGACACCAGAAACGAATTAAATTATATGCTACTATGCCTGCATGCCATCAACATCACAGTAAAGATATGGATGGCTAAAATTTAATGATTGAGATTAATTTGAAACATCATGGATCAAAAGCACGATATGAATGCCAAATTTTCTGATAAATATACTCGATTTTATATTGAAAAAAAAATTATGTTGATAATATTTGAAGATGAACATGGGATGTGTCGGCTAAATTCTAGACGGCTGGCTGAATGATTTGGGAAGAAGAAATATATATTGTTTGGACTTTAAAAGTGAGGGTAGAAAGTTGAATTAGTGGTAAGAGAAAAACGAGTGGTGGAGAAATGGTGGACTTGAACCTCCTCCCTACCGCAATGAATGCCGCTGTCCTGCACCACCTGCCCCTAATTGTGCTTCCTTCCCTCTCCCCCACCAGTCCTCTCTCCTACTTCTTCTTGTCCTTCTCTCAACTTCACTCTTTACTCTACTTGTTCTTTCTCTATTATCAATATGAATAAATAAACAAATAAATTTCTCTGCCTCCTCTCTCTCTTCCCAACGGCCATATAGATTCAACTCTAGTAGTCTGTCTTTCTCTGCATTTTTGCAACTTTGTGGTCTTCTTCCACAACACAAGAGTTGGAGTTCCGGATATGGCAGATGTGGGTGGCACTATGAGTGAAGTGAGTGCACCTGTTCGTCGCGTGCTTCTCATTTCTGCTGGTGCAAGTCACTCAGTTGCTCTTCTTTGTAAGCTTTTTGTTTCCCAGCCTTTTATGACCTTTTTCTTTTCTCTACTTTTTGCTGATGGGTTGTGTACTTGTGTGTTTATACCCACAATCATGGATCCTCACCTGGGTCTGGGTGTCTTTCGATTGTGTTCATCCAAATGGGATCTTGGTGATTTTGCTTTTCCCACCTTTTCTTTCTCTGCTTTTTACTAATGGGTCGTCGAATGTAAACCCACAAAGCTGGATCCAATAATTTTGTGTCTTTATATAGTGGACCTTTTCAACAGGGAAAGCAAGGCTGCTATTGTATGCATCCAAATTGGGTTTCACTGAATTGCCTTGTAGTTTCTTGTAGCCTTTTCCCCCCCTGTGTAATGAGTGACTTTTGTTTATGTGGTGGGTAGTGTGTTTTGGGCCATGTGTGTTTATCGGTGAGTGAGGATTGAGTGTCCCTACAAAATGTGTGCACTGAATTGGGAAGAAATCCAATTCTATAATGCTGCTCATGGATCAAAGTATTGTGTGGTTTTGGGGGATTTTGAAGAAAAAAAAAATGCAGTCATTTAAAAAAAAAGTATATATATTTAAATACGTTAGTTCGAAAACTCTTCTGTATTTTTTGAAGAGAAAACTTTAATTTAAATTTTGAAGTTGTCTTTCTTTCCACAGTTTTGAAATATTTTTCCAATTGTCATATATTAAAAAATAATTTTTAAGATTACTATAGATATACCTTTTTTCAAAATCCCGTGGTTTAGGTGATCTCACTCTGTGCTGGTGGTTCTTGTCTTTTATATGGAGCAGATCATTTGTTCTCTATAAATCAATTGAGTAAGCAGAAGAGTGGCAAAAGATATATATATATTTGGGTTCAAGTTCCATGGGAATTTCAAAACCAAGTGCTTATTTATGAAATCATCATCCCTTCTTGTGCATTGATTTTGTGGAAGCATTTATAAAGCCATATGATGTCCTGAAAATCACCACGGAGATTATCGTTACACACTTTTCTCCTCCTTTTTGGAGAGGGTCCTCCCAACAAAAAATTTCACAGTTTGTATTTGCCTTTGTGCTTATTGGCTGGTAATGACTTTATTTTGACATTTCTGTTCAGCCAGAAGTTGGTTTTGTTATTGTTGCACTTAACTCTGTTATATTCTGTATTATTACCATTTTCTGAGGGTATAATAGGATCATGATCCAAATTTGACCTGTCAAGATTGAGTTACAAGATTGATTAGGCTTTCACATTTGGATCTTATGGACAAGAGTTGATGATAAGAAGGATCAAGCTTGGTATTTAGTAGATTCAATAATTTTAAGCCTGTTATGGTATGTCTCTGGGCATGTAAAAGTTTTTTCTGAGATGTGGAATATAATATGCTTATTCAAAATTTGCATTTTCAATTTCAAATTTCTAATGAATCAGGACTTGGACTCTGATGCACTTATTTAGAATGTGCCAGATTTGGATTTGAATTTAGATATGGGCATGTATGATTGGATTCAAACTCCATTCCTTCCAGATCCGCACAAAGTTTGCCCGGTTTACCGCATTACCATTTGCATACTTACTGCCTATGTTCTTCCTCATTTCCTTCAATTTGTAATGACATTCACTTGACTTTACTGTTTGAAAATTTCTTAGTTCATGGTACTTCTAAAGGTAGCTAAATCCTTTTAGTTTCAGGCTCTTTGGCCTAATATTTAGCCCATGTCAGTTTTTATAGCTTATCTTATTGCATCAGGCTTGAAGATAGCTAAGCCTGTGAATTGAACATGCAATTTCCTCATGTTGGTTCAGCTTATTATTTGGTGCTTCTTTTTGGTTTTATATAGTTTGTGCTGGTAGCTTTGTTTTTGAAACTTCTTCCACCTCATTTTAGGACCTACATTTAACTTGAAAGAATTTCCATTGATCAAACAAATGATGTTGTGGTCCATTTTTTTACAGCGGGAAATGTTGTTTGCTCTTGGGGACGAGGGGAGGATGGACAGTTAGGTCATGGAGATGCTGAAGATCGACTTTCTCCTACATATCTGAGTGCACTGGATGGCCATGAAGTAGTTTCTGTTACTTGTGGAGCTGACCATACAACTGCATACTCTGAGTCATTTACACAAGTGTATAGTTGGGGATGGTCCGTTCTTCATCTATTAAATATCTCTTCTTTTGTAGATCAGTTTGCGGAAAAATAGTCTTTGGCTCTTTGCTACTTGAGAACATGTTCTTTAATTTGGAAGTTGACTTGGTCTGAATGATCTTGGCATTACACTAGCGGTTTCCCATTTGTTTGAATCACCCAGGGTCTATTGGGGTCTCACTATGGGGATTGTCCAGGCCTATGTAGAGGCATCTGAGATTTTTTTTTTTCCAGATGAATCCTCTGGTATGGCAGACTCTAATGGGGACTTCCGTGGCCATTGCATTTCAATTTCCAATCTGCATATGTAGCCACAACACACAAGAAAATCTCTGCTTCCATATCAAATGAATAAGCTTCATTTTCTGCTGAGTTTAGTTCTGTGGTTCAAGTCAAATTTCAGAAACTTACATGACTTAATCGGTATTGGATTTGTGTGTTGGTTAATGTTCATTCATTGTTGTGAAATTTATCATATGAAGCAGTGAGAGATAGTAATGTAAACACTGTAGTAATTGCTGTCCTTTGCAGTTCCAAGTTCCAACACTACTCTGTAGAGTTTCCATATTGAATTGACTAACTAGTGCTTTCTAGTGTAGGAAGTTCTATTTTTACTTATCTCACATTCTGAAATTTTCGGCAATTCATACAATGTTCTTGTCAAACTGGTCCATCTTCAGTTTAGTGAATGTTTTTTGCCAATTCTATTTGTCTTATAAAGCTCGTAAATCCTTTTTGTGATTTTCCAGGGGTGATTTTGGGAGATTAGGTCATGGAAACTCTAGTGACTTGTTTACTCCTCAGCCAATCAAAGCATTACATGGTTTGAGGATTAAGCAAATTGCTTGTGGGGACAGCCACTGTCTGGCAGTGACTATGGATGGCGAGGTGCAAAGGTTGGTGGTCTTTTTTTGTATACTTTCTTCTCTGTTATTGATCTCTTTATCTCTTTATTTATTGTTAGTGCACAGTGTGACTAGAGTAATGGTTCAAATCCACAGGGGTCATCTTGATATCTAGACATTTCTTTTTTATTTTTTGTCTTTCTATATAGAAAATGAAATCTATAGAGACTGAATCATGGAGGCTGCCTCCTGAAATAAATATGTACAAAAGAGTACAAAATCTAGTGCATGCCAAGGGGCACTCCTATAGAAGAACCAACTGCTCTGCCTAACATCAGTAATCTACAAATGTCATTTGCACCTCAGTTTGTGTGTATGTGCTCAAACACCATCTCCCCTCAAACACACAGGCTTTGAAAAACAAAAGATAATTATGTCAATAGACCATTGTCTGAATCACCTAGTTACGTTCGTCCCTTTTTGGTTTGAGCTGTCTCTTTGTCCATTTACATTTGATTTAAGGGATAGAAGGAATGCACTGTTAGTCAATGATATCTGAAATGGTAATCCTTTAAAACTCACTTGATCCAAATGAAGTGGTGGCTTGAAGTCTTTCAGTTGTCTTCCTTGAACGTGAGAGCTTATGGATGATGATTGTTTTATTAATCTTTCTTAACCATATATGAAAAGAGACTGTTGAATGCTTCCTTTGTCTCTGCAATAAGTGCAAAACATTCACCTTCTCAGTTACCTTACGCATTCATCCAAGCTAAGGTGTTGATTTTAGAGGCATCTTTGCAGACAAAAAAGAAGAGGTTTAAAGATGGAAATAGTTGTCATTCTGAACTAAGAAGGCTAAAATAAATTCTTGCTAGTGTAGTGGCCACTTGTTTTAAGATTCAGACTAAAGGTTCTTGGACCCTAATGTGAGATTTTGGGATTATGTCAAAGTGCAAACTCATGATAACAAATGGATAAGGTTTGTGAGGGATTCAATTCCAGCATCACCAGGGTGTGATCTTGATTTGAAATTCCAATTCAGATGGCAAAAGATATACAATGCTAGCATTTTTGTCTTTGTACAATAAAACAATTGGAAGCTAGAGTAGAAAGGGGCATCATTCCACTACATAGCATAAATTTTGATTTGATTTTGAGCACCAACATTTATAATAAGACACAAATATATTATGTTGGCATTCACTGCCTTGTTATGTTGCTTTGAGGAAATTCCAGTGCAGGCTTTTTTGGCATTCACTGCTTTTATTATGTTGCTTTGAGGAAAATATCAATTCTTAATATTTTTGAAATTCTTTCCAGATTTGATTTTATCCACTAAGTGCATTTGTTTTTTCTGTATTTTATTTAAGTTGGGGGCGTAATCAAAATGGTCAGCTCGGTCTTGGCACCACTGAGGACTCTCTTGTTCCACAGAAGATTCAAGCTTTTCAGGTAGTGGGCGTAATCAAAATAATGTACACTCACCTTCCTATGGAGCCTCCTCTTATCAGGAGTCCCTTAACCATTGCACATTCTTTGAATATGCCTTATCCCTGTATTTTCTTTTTCTTTTTTTGTAGAGTATATCTTACTATCTATACTCCCATGGGGACAAGTTGCTACATGATTTCTTGATGTTGGCACAAGCTGCACAACTAAGACTTGTTCCTCAAGTGCCACAGCTTATAATTAATGTCCCCTAATCTTACTAGTTGAGCGGCTATGCTCTTTGGAATAGTTGTCGTTTTTTTATGGCTCCCATTGAACTTTATTGTTTTATAACTCACTAATATATATGCCAATCCTATAAAAGAACTATTATTATCAGTTTGAAAATGAAGAGGAAGTGCAAGTTGAAAATTATTTCCTTTCATTTGCACAGGCTTTAAGGGATAGAAAAGTAAAATGTATGTGTGTGTGTAGTCTTCTAAAAATTGAAATTGTTTTAAGGCAGAGATGATCTTGTGTGGTTGATATTATCATTGATTATCATGTTCCCTGTCAATAGAATATCCTCATTCTAGTGAACATAGAAACACTTCTTTGAAATGGTTTAAGAACTTCACTTGATTTATGCATTTAGGGCGTATCTGTCAAAATGGTTGCTGCTGGTGCTGAACATACTGCTGCTGTTACAGAAGATGGTGAGCTCTATGGTTGGGGCTGGGGCCGATATGGAAACTTGGGCCTAGGTGATAGAAATGATCGCTTGGTTCCTGAGAAAGTTTCTACTGTTGAAGTATGTCAACGAATGGAGATCATTTTTCTTTCCAGTTTTTTTTTCCCTCTTTATCTGTCTAAGTTTTTAGGAATATTAATAAGCCTATCAAGATATATTTTACTATGTTAAACTTCTTTTCATTTCAAGCAGGCATAGTTGTCAATACCGTACTCCATGCAATATGTGTGGTATTGTAGCCTAACTGGTTCAGGTTATAATTTAACGTGCAGGGAGTGAAGATGGTTAAGGTTGCATGTGGATGGCGGCATACGATATCTGTTTCCTCTTCTGGTGGTTTATACACATATGGGTGGAGCAAATATGGTCAGCTAGGACATGGTGATTTTGAGGATCACCTCACTCCTCATAAACTGGAAGCCTTGCAGGAAAATTTGATTTCTGAGGTTCTCTTTTACTCCTATTTGAATTGTGTTGATTTTCTTCATTTATTCAGGTTGAAGATAATATGGAATATTAATGTTTTGTGTGGGAATAGTATTTGTGAGATCCCAACTTTTCTGTTCATTTCTTCCACCTTCCTTGCAACAAATTGTGTATTATTGAAAAATGTGATAAAAATAAATAAAAAAATTCAGCTGTGGTATATAAGTTGGTCCTATAGGATTGTGTTTTTAAGGATATAAATTTTCTATCTTTAACCAAAGAATTTTGCATACCTCTTGAGCTATATCAATAAATTGCACTTCTATGCTTGAACTTGCCACGAGATTTATGCATTCAAATGGAGAGTGCTTATTCAACATAACCCCCTATTGTATCAGCATCAGGCAGCTCTAATCTCATACCATGTTTTCTAAATAACAGAACTGACCCTCACTGGGTGGCAAATTTAAACTATATGGAAGTTTAGTTGGTCACCTCCAGTAAGGACTCTTTCATCCTAGTGACTCTTTGGAACGTTCATATTGAATCAACAGCTCAGGAACTGTGTAGAAGAATCCAATGCTTGCATTTGGAAGCTCCACTGTGATGGAGTCTGTAATCACATGGACTGATGGATAATTCTCTTATCAGAAGAAAGAAAAATAGAGCTAGACCACTATAAATGTAACGCCACCATAGTCTGTGAGGAATTTTGTTTTAAGAACCAAACTGGGTAAAGGACCATAGTGTCTAAATTTTTGAACAATTATGATTAGAGAAACAAACCGGGTAGAATATGGGAGCCTTGCATACACCCCATTAATACATGGTAGAGGATAGTTTCAAAGTTTTTGGATCCAAAAGTCTTGGTAGAACGAAAAGTTAGAGAGTTAGGTGAATATTAAATGCAATTAACTAGAAAATCTTTACAAGAAGTGCTAATGTAAGATACTTCTCAACTTAAGTTTGATGAAAAGCTTTAATGTCTAGAATTTTCAAATTTTCTTTTCTTTTTAATCTTTTCAGATATCTGGTGGTTGGAGGCACACCATGGCTCTCACGTCTGATGGAAAACTTTATGGCTGGGGATGGAATAAGGTTAATGTTACTGTTTTTGTTTATAGTAAAGATACCGATATTGTTGAATAGATGTCTGAGTCAGTGTTTGCTTCCTGGTTCCAGTAAATTTATTTTATGGATGAATCAACAAGCTTAGTGCTTAAATATAACTTCAATATTCTGGGCTTAGATGAGGTGGTAAAAAAAGTACCCTCTATCAATTATGTCAAGGCACTTGGCATCCTTATAATAAGAATACACACATGGCTGTTCATCATCAATCATAAGGCACAGCTCTTGTAATATGAATTATGGCTTTGACTATAAAGAAAAATTTTGCTTAGTTTTATTCATTAGGAAGGAAAGTAAGGAAAACCTTTCAAGTACTTCACCTTGTGCTCAAGGGTTCTGCCTTGTGTATTGCAGTTTCTTGCTCTCTGTATATTTCTTTTTTCCTAAAAGCAGTGATCTTCCTCAGTTGACACTGGCAAAAAACAATAATACAGGGGAAGGAGATCTTTAATTTAAGAATGAGGAATGACTTCTTGTTTATCTAATCCTTAAATTCTCTTAATTAAGTTATTTGTATGTTAGCTTATTATTTTGTCAAAACCTTTGCTTATTGACTGGAGCTTCTCTTTTCTTGTGCAGTTTGGACAAGTTGGTGTTGGTGACAATGTTGACCATTGCTCTCCTGTGCAAGTTAAATTTCCTCATGAGCAGGTACATTCTCTCCCCCTTCGTTCCCCAAGTTGGTAAAGATAGCCCATTGACAATAATGTTCAGTGCTTTGGAGTTTTTTTTTTTTTTTTAATTTTTTAATTAATTATTTTTTTAACCTTTTTTTGTATGGGGTTGTATTCTATTCTAGTTTATGTCTGGTTTTCACTTTTATTTTAAAATTTTGATATTTCCTCTCCTGCAGAAAGTAGTTCATATCTCATGTGGATGGAGGCACACACTTGCTGTTACAGAAAGGCAAAATGTATTTTCATGGGGAAGAGGTACAAATGGACAGCTTGGGCATGGCGAATCCATTGACCGGTAATAGCATTTGGAACTGGATCATGTTTGAAATTGACTGTCACTTGGTTATCAATATCTGAAAATTGTTGGGTTTTCATGTGATTGTCACTGTTTTGTCATTTGCATGAAATGCTGAAATTCCTCTGTTAAATGATGCATGATAAAATTGGATTTACTCATTGATTGTTTTCTTAAGCTTATGTTTGTATATATCAAACTGTAGCAGCATTGACAATCTTTTATTTTTATTTTTCATTTTTTGGTAGGAAATAAAATTTGCTTATAAGAAACAGATTATACAAGGAAAATAGAAGTCATTAAAAAAAGGAGATTTCTTTCTATTTCTTTTACGTTTTTTTAAACAGAAAAAAACATAAGGGGAAGACAGAAGACAAGAACAAAATCGAACAATCGAACATAATTGGACGAAAGCTAAGTATGATGAATAATTCCTGTTTAATATCCTTTTTGTTTTATGAGAGACTGCACCCCATTTGAAATATGAAGTCAGTATTTCAGTTTTTTTATCTCGAAATTGAGGCAAGTGGAAACACCAAGGATAAGGAAAACAAATTTCTGCACATAAACCTTGTGGGACTTTTGGGTTTTTTATGTTAGAATAAGCTGGTACCATTTTAGGCCTTCCTTTTCTTAAATAGGCAGGCAGAGGATGATTAAACTCCGACCATATATTATGAAAACAAGCTAAACTTATCCTCCACCTTCCTTAACACCAACATCACCACCAATCTGCATATATCTTATTCCAAATTCGCCTCCACGTTTACCTGACTGACCCCCATGTGCAGCACCACTCTCATGATTACATATGATACCTATATCACGTCCAACCATTGGACTGCCACTCCTTCCACCAACAGCAATGGGCACTTCACCTTCACACATGCCTCCTTTACCTCTGCTGTGGCTTCACTTTCTCATCAGAATTCTAGGAATTACCATTTCAAATCCCCAAAATAATCAGTAGGAAAAATTTCTAGTTCTTAAGACTAAAGTCTTGGACAAGTTGTGAAACTTCAAAATCTTCAAGACTTGAAAGTCTCGGGAAAAGAATGAAACCAAAAAGGAATTGTCGGTTAAGAGCAAAATCCCTATTTATGAGAGCAATAACACACAATAAATAGAAAAATAAACAGAACACACAGGATTTATAGTAGATCACTCTTAATGGTTCACTCTTATAGTGGTTCACTCTTAATGTGAGAGTTGTGTAAACTTTGTTGCTACAGATTTTCACTATGATTGAAAGATATAGGGTGATCTCACACCTTACATTTATTGTCTCTCCTATGTCTTCCCATAGAAAAATGGTTGCTCTAATAATCACCCTATATAATATGAAAATTAGGTCAGGCTAATATATATGTAAAACAACTAAAATACCCTTTAAAACAATTGAAGGGAAAAGTGTACTTTATAAATTAGGCTCCACACAACTCAACATTGCCAACTTTCTTTTATGATGTATGTCTGTACTTAATGGTCTTCCTTTTGTGGCTCATTGGGTGAGTCGAACCTGGGGTCCTTGGTTGCATCCATTATTAGTGTCAAACATATGTTGCCACCTGATTATTATAAGATTTTGGGTATTCCTATGTTTCCTTGCTCGTGAATATCATATCATCTGATGAATCTTTTAGGATTTTTTCCTCTCTTAAAGAACTGATTAGCGAAAGAAAACCCTTATAACAGTCAAAAAAAGGAATCAGATATTTTCCTAAAAAGACTTTGAGCATCACAAGGAGTTAATATAAATAAGATCACATTCCTACTTTCAGCTATGGTTTAACTCATCTTCTGTTTTGTGAAATTGAAATCAGATATGATCAAAATTTGGTAGCGTTTTATATTAAGTCTGGAATTAACGACTTCCTTTTTCTTTTTTGGGAAACTGAAGAAATATTCCAAAGATGATAGAGGTGTTGAGTGCGGATGGATCTGGTGGACAACAGATAGAAACCTCAAAAGTTGATCCATCAACAGGTTCTGTATATTCTTCCTGTGTTTAATAGTTATGCGGTGGCTTCTCAATATTTTTGAATTATTCCTATGTTTTCCTTGAGCAGGGAGAATCTGGGTCTCACCGTCAGAAAGATATGCAGTCGTTCCTGATGAAACGGTAAATTTTGTATAATTCATTATATTACTATTAAGAGACATAAGCAATCAATAAATCAAGTTTTTTCAAGTGAAAGCTATATACTAACTGCATATATGATGCTTTAACAACCAATATTGTAAAATGATCCATGTTTAATCAACCATTAAATGGATCATGGGGTCACTCATTCTCAAATAGGTGTTATTTTTTTAATCAACCATTCTTGGAAACTTCAGGTTTTTTTTGTCGTATTCCTTTTAGTTGTTATGTTTTTATTTAATAAAATAAAATTATATTGCTCAATAACCATAAATTTGCTATATCAATAATCTCAAATGTATACTCCTATTGTCCTTTGGTGTCAGTTAAATGTATTAAAGATTTGTTGTGGTAACTTTTTTGTTGCTTAGTTATAAATAAAGGATAAGGAGTGTTTATACAAGGTAGCTTATGATAAGAGGATAGAAGTAGTTTTTTATTTTTCTTTTTTGCTTTTCCTTAACAATGATAGAAACCCTTGTGCTAAATCCCTGACTAGACACAACCAAAAGCTAATCTTTTTCAAACTAAAACTACTTTAGCACCTCATTGTCTAAAGCATCAATAGATTTGAAACTAACCCTAAAATGCAAACACAATTGGTAAAGGAAATTTGAGATCCTTCACTTAATTTTAGACACTTGAGAGAGTGATAGATGTAACCCTCAGCTTGTAGATAAAATTACCTCTCCTATGGCCCTTGGTTGTTCTATGAAAAAAAAAAAATTATTTTTGTTTACTTCTCTTTAACCAAAGAACACAAGATTTCCACCTCCAAGACATGTCTAACCTGACAAGAGTTTATCTTAAAAAGTTGACCCCCTTAAACACAAAGCAAACAAAGTGTCAATACTTCCCCTATTATCTTAAAACCTAATCTACTCCAAAGCACAAGCTTTATGAGCTACTATATTCCCAAACACTTTCTCCCCTCCCCCCAATTTTTTCAAGTCTTTTAATGTCTTTTTCATTAAAACAAAACTTAAAGAGCTCATAATCCTATAACTTTTCCACGAACATTTAATCAAATCCCTAAACCCTACTTCCACCACTATCATGGAGAGTGAGGGAATAATCTAATGGAGGCCTTAGAAGAATTCTTTGGGATACACTGGGGAGATGCTTTCCATGGCAAAAAGGGATCATAAAGATAAAGAATGGTTACGCTAATCACCCCAACATGTGAACTCACTACAAGCCAAGGGACATCCAACAAATCAAGCTCCTAAATGAAATTTGAGGAGCCTCACATAGGTGAGTTCATCCTTTCATGAAGGAACTTGACCACATAAAAATCTCCACCTCTACATCATGTATCATCCCACAATCTTCCAATGGCGCTAATCTCCTCTCAAAAGGCCTCCCACTCTTTTCTCAACATAGGGTCCTTGTACACACCTAAAACATTCATTGAAAGTTATCCTCACAATTCCCAAAATTTCATGAGGGAATAAACCCAACAATTCCAACACCCTAACTAAATCTAAAACAACCCACAAACCCCACAACTTCTAACCAAATCTAAAGACATGCAACCTATTGTTAATCTAATCCTAAGAAGAAAAAGTAGAAGTTCATTCCATGAATAATGTATTTGACCTATTGTGTCTCTACAGGCAATTGACTTGTTATGTTTATGCAGGGGTCAACCCAAACAGGTGTTTCAGTCAAGGGTAATGGAAATGATGCAAGCGTCCCTGAGAGTGATGTCAAACGAATTCGATTAGCTGAATAACCTATCTCTCAACTTACAACATCAATCCTTTGTGACCGCATACCATGTCCTCTTCACCCATCACTGTAAATCCATGCTACTTTATTATTAATAATGATGTATTAGTTGTTCGTCTATTTGGAGGGAATATTATTTGAGCTTACTCATCTAGTTTCATGTAAAATAGTCTTTTTGCCTTGTTGATAGGCAAAATCTAGTTTAATATTATTCGAGTGTGTTTCTATGGCTAAATTATGGAATACTATTTTCATGTTTCTTGATGTTGTCTTTTTGCTAGAAAAACACCAAATCGAAAGGAACCCTTCTCCAAATCATTCATTGAAGAGTAGAGAGAGGATATTTGTGTCTAGGCACAGTTGTTGCTTGAGTTGGGGGGATCAACCTGGGAAAATGGGTTGTGTTCATAAGTAAAGATGAAAATGGTTTTTTGTTTTCAATTATTGAAGTATTTTTCTAAAAGAATGTGGAAGGAGAACCATTCACCAACATAGTCTTATAGTAGATAATCAAAATCTTATCTAATGAATTATGAATCTAATTTTGGCCAAACTCCATATTATTCATAATGGAAAGTAAGAAGGTCCAATTAACATGATTGTGGGCTTTCTCATTATCTAATTAACAAATCACCTTTCCTCTCAAATTCTTTAATTTAGATTTTATGACTTAGTTAACAAAGTTGCATCTAAGATTTGATAGCCCTTCATAAAAGGGTGCTAAGTCTTTGTGCTAACCTTTTCTGAGGGACCAACACTAAGAAGGTAGTGTTAAGGCTTTATTTAAAGGACGTGTCCTTAAAGAATTCTCTTAACATTGCCCAAAACATCCCTTTTGACAATAACCTAATAATTTTGCTAGAAAGTCAAAGTGAAACCATTTGAATTAGGAGCCTAGCCCCCATATAAAACATATAGAGCACTCTTTATCTCTCTCCTTAGAAAAAGGCAGCTCTAACCTCATAAAGTCAACTTTGTTTGAAGTTTTAAAAGCAATCTCTTCCAAAGGTGGTCTCTGATGGTTAAAAAGTCTAAAACTTGAAACTAATTCAAAGTTATCTAAGCCTAATACACAACAAACAAAAACTTAAAAGATGGAGTAGAGTACTTATCAAATTTTTTGGCTGATGTGTGATAACATTGTTCTTAGAGTAGATTTGCCCTCCTTAAGGTATCAACCTCGATGTAGTAGGGATCCAATGTCCTACCTTTAGGATTCAACAACCAAAAAACCTCACCTTAGGTGACACTATTGGCAAGGAATAGTACAACTCGTAACAATTAGAAGATAATTCCTCTAGGAAAAGTTAAGGATGAATGGTGTAATTGGAAGCTTGTAACACAGGGTCAGAAGGCAACAATAGTATGAGATGGTTGCAATATGACTAGAAGGTCTTATAAACTTGTAGTCAATCTAGTCTACACAGAAATCAAAATTAAACTGTCAGGAATTATTTGACCGGATGCAGTATGTAATGAAAACCAAAAAGAACAACGACGTGATCAATCGTATAGGTGCATTCTATGTCAAAAACGATATAGAACTGTTGTGACCAATTGGATCAGGTACAACCTATGACAAAAACCAGACAGGACAACGATGTGACCGATCATATAGGTGTGGTCTATGTTTTCATGATACTGAACTGTCGTGACCAATCGAATCGGGTGTCATCATTGACAACAACCGGATAGGATAACTAAATGACTGATCATATAAATGCAATTTATGTCGAAAATGAAACTCAGTTGCCATGACCAATTAGATCGGGTACGGTTTGTGACAAAAACCAGTAAATACAACAATATGATTGATCGTATAGGTGCAATCTACGTTTTCATCATGCTAAACTGTCGTGATCGATTGGATCAGGTGCCGACATTGATGAAAACCAAATAGGACAACTATGTGACTGATTGTATAGATGCAATCTACACCAAAAACAAAACTCAGTTGTCATGACCAATCAGATCGGGTACGGTATGTGATGAAAACCAGTAAGGACAATGACATAATCGAACATATAGGTCTAGTCTATACCGAAACTGAAACTGGACTATCAAGAATTATTTGATCGGGTGCGGTTTGTGATGAAAACCAGAAAGGGTAACGACATGACCGATTGTACAAGTGTGTTCTATGTTGAAAATGATACTAAATTGTTGTGATCGATTGGACCTGGTGTAGCCTATTATAAATACCAAATAGGATAATGATGTTACCTATCGTACAGGTGCGATCTACATTGAAAACGATACTAAATTATAGTGACTGATCGAATCAAGTGTTGATTGTGACAAAAACTAGATAGGACAACGATGTGACTTATCGTATAAATGCAATCTATGCTAAAAACGAAACGAGTTGTCATGAATGATTGGATCGCGTATAGTCTATGACGAAAACCAAATAAGACAACGACGTGATCGATCATATAAGTCTGGTCTACACCGAAATTGAAACTGAACTGTCAAGACCTATCTAACCGGGTGTGGTCTGTGATGAAAACCAGACGGGACAACAACGTGGTCAATCGTACAGGTGTGTTCTACACCAAAAACAATACTGAACTGTTGTGGTCGATCAGACTGGGTATAAACTGTGATGAAAACCAGACAAGAAAACAACATAACCGATTGTATAGGCATGGTCTATGTTTTAACGATATTGAACTGTTGTGATCAATTAGATCGGGTGTTGACTTTGATGAAAACCAAATAGGACAATTGTGTGATTGATCGTATAAATGCAGTCTATGCTGAAAACGAAATTGAGTAATCGTGACCGATCAGACCGTGTCCAATTTGTGACATAAACCAGATAAGACAACAACGTGATCAATTGTATGGTTCTAGTCTACATTGAAATCGAAACTAAACTGTCAAGACCTATCTGATTGAGTGCGGTTTGTGATAAAAACCAAATAAGACAATGACGTGATTAATCGTACAGTTGCTTTCTTTATCGAAAATGATATTGAACTATCGTGACTTATTGGACCGATTGCAATCTATGATAAATACCAGACATGACAATAACATGACCAATCATATAGGTGTGATCTACGTCAGAAACGATACTGAACTGTCTTGACTGATCGGATCGGGTGTCGATTGTGACAAAAACCAGATAAGACAACAACGTGACTGATGGTACAGATATAGTTTACACCAAAAACAAAACTAAATTGTCATTACCAATCGAATCGAGTACGATCTGTGACAAAAACCATATAAGACAA
Organism: Vitis vinifera; assembly: GCF_030704535.1. Classification (NCBI taxonomy): domain Eukaryota; kingdom Viridiplantae; phylum Streptophyta; class Magnoliopsida; order Vitales; family Vitaceae; genus Vitis; species Vitis vinifera. The sequence goes on along the minus strand of NC_081811.1, from coordinate 29,439,968 downwards.
TAATGTGATCAATTGTTTAGGTCTAGTCTACATTGAAATCAAAACTAAAATGTTGGGACCTATCTTATCGAGTGCGGGTTGTGATGAAAACCAAACAGGACAACGACGTGATCGATCTTACAGGTGCAGTCTACTCTGAAAACAATACTGATTGTCATGACTGATCAGATCGAGTACCGTCTATGAAGAAAACCAAATAGGACAACTACGTGACTAATCGTAAAGATGCGGTCTACATCAAAAACGAAACTGAGTTGTCATGATTGATTAAACCATATTCAGTCTATCACGAAAACCAGACAAGACAACAACATGACCAATCATATAGGTATGGTCTATATAGAAACCAAAACTTAACTATCGGGACCTATCTAACTAGGTGTAGTCTATGATGAAACCTAGATAAAACAACAACATGATCGATCATACAGGTGCGTTCTACATAAAAAACAATACTAAACTGTTGTGATCGATCGGATCAAGTGTAGTTTGTGCGATTTACACCGAAAATGATATTAAATTGTCATGATCAATCGGATTAGGTGTCGACTGTGAAGAAAACTAGATAAGACAACTACATGACCGATTCTACAAATACGATCTAAAACAAAACTAAGCTAGTGTGAACAATCGGATCGAGTACGGTCTTTGACAAAAACCAAACAAGAGAACGATGTGACCAATCATATAGGTATGGTCTACACCAAAACCAAAATTGAACTTTCAGGACCTATCTAATCAAGTGTGGTTTGTGATGAAAACCAAATAGGACCACGTCATGACTGATTGTATAGATGTGGTCTACGCCGAAACGATACTAAACTGTCATGACTGATTGGATCGGGTGCCGATTGTGACAAAAACTAGATAGGACAATGACGTGACTAATTGTATAAATGTGGTCTACGTCAAAAACAAAACAGAGTTGTCGTGACTGATCGAATCGAGTACCAATCGTGACAAAAATCAAATAGAACAACTACATGACCAATCGTGTAGATGCAATTTATGTCAAAAATGAAACTAGGTTGTAGTGATCTATCGAACTAGGTCTGATATGTGACAAAATTAGATAAGACAATGGTGTGACTAATTGTATAGGTGTGATCCACATCGAAAGTGAAAATGAGTTGTCATGATCGATCGAACCAAGTGTCATCAATGACGAAAACCAGACAGGACAATGACGTGATCGATCGTATAGGTGCGGTCTACGTTTTCATGATACTGGACTATCGTGGCCAATCGGATTAGGTGTCAACTTTGACAAGTACCAGATAGGACAATTATGAGATTGATCATACAAATGCGATCTACGTCAAAAAAGAAATTGAGTTATCATGATTGATCAGATCGTGTCCAATCTATGATGAAAACCAAACATGACAATGACATGACCGATCGTATAAGACTGGTCCACATTGAAACCGAAAATGAATAGTCGGGACCTATCTGATTGTGTGTGGTCTGTGATGAAAGCCAGACAGAACAGCGACGTGGTCAATCATACAAGTGTAATCTATGCCGAAAATAAAACTGAGTTGTCGTGATCGATCGGACTGGGTACGATCTATGCCAAAACTAAAACTAAACTATCGGAACCTATCTGACCGGGTGTGGTTAGTGAGGAAAACTAGACAAAACAACAGCGTGATTAGTTGTATAGGTGCAATCTACGATAAAAAAGAAATTGGGTTTTCATGATCGATCAGACCAACTGTAGTTTGTGATGAAAACCAGACAGGACAACGACATGACCGATCGAATAGGTGCAGTCTATGCTGAAAACGAAATAAAGTTGTCATGATCGATCGAACTGGGTGCAGTCTATGATTAAAACAAGACAAGACAACGGCGTGATCGATCAAATAGGTCTAGTGATTCGCGTGTAACTCCAAATGGGTCATTTAATCAAAAACATTTATAAAACCTATGACCTCATACTAATGTAGCAAAGCTACTATAGTATAGTGGCTCTAGGGTCGAACTCTGGGATGGGTTTTCATTCTACCAGTGATATACTCAAAATTAGAAATTGTATTTAATGATTTCCTTAATCAAAAACTTAAAGTTTAAAAGAAAATAAAATTTGTTTTGAAAGTGTTTGAAACTAAACTAACATAAACTAATTAAAAATGGAAGAAAGAAAGTCTCCCGGAGCTAAGGGTTGCTAGGATCAAGTTCAGAATAGAAAGTGGAAAATTCCGGATTTTTCTCCTCGCATTGGGGATTTAACCTATAGTTATTTCCCGAACCGGTATAGGTTTGACAATGAAGATTTAATCCATAAAAGATCAATAGAAATGGTAGTCAAGGTCCATTAATGGCTTAAGACACTATGGGTCTTCACCTTGAATCACTTTCCAATGACTCGTACATGATAACTAATGGACTAATATGAATCTAGCAATAAGCATCCATAAAGACCTGAAGCTTACCATGTATTGGTCATTCAAAGTGATTCTAAGGGGTTTAAAGCAAAACTTTGGATTTAGAAACCATTTATGAATTCCAACTACCTGAATTTAATGCATGGAAGCTTTCCACCTTTTCATCTGGACTTTTCACCTAGCTTCCTTTACTTCAAGAAACCGAAAGTTTAGCCTCTCATCCTCCGGGCAAACATCCTTAGAGGTTGTTTGGCTTCCAAGAAAAAGAAAATAATAAAGAGAAAAGAGAACGAGAGAGCTCTGTAAAATTCTAAGTGTCAAACGTAATACGTATTCTCTATATTCCAAGAGGTGATTTCCACCCCTTATAAAGTCTTTACAAAAGCTAAAGCTTATGATTGGTTAATTACAAGGATAATAAAGGAAATTACATCACAAAATACAAAGGAAAATATCTAAAGTGGAGTCGGCAAAGGGCAGAGCAAAATTCGCAACACGCATAGGTTATGCGAACCATATGCGAATGTTATGCGAATTTCGCATAACCTCTTGTGGAATGCGAAATTTTCGCATAACCTGGAGCAGTTGGCTTCCGAAGGCCATATCTTCCTCATTTCAGCTCCAAATCGTACACGGTTTGAAGCGTTGGATTCTTGACTTCCAGAGCTTTGAAATGGTATATAGCATGTAAAAAATGGACTTCGGGAAGTGCTCCAAAAGTGTGAAAGAAGACTGCAGCTGCTACATCTTGATTTTTTTTCACTTTGCTTCTCTTTGCTTCTCTCCTTTGCTTGACTTGTCTTAATGATCCAAAAAGCTATTAAAACATTAAAACTAGCCACAAATATGATTAGAAGACATTGCTAGGTCCTTAACATGCCAATTGGACTAAAGATGGAGAACTACTACACAAAAGTGCTTAAAACATAATGCATTAAAGGTGTAAAATAGCACTTTTTGGGTAGTAATCATCTAGACTACGCCGAAACCAAAATTGAGTTGTCAGGACCTATTGAACCGGGTGCGATCTCTTATGAAAATTAGAAGAGACAATGACATGATCGATTGTATAGGTGTAGTGTACGCCAATAACGAAATTGGGTTGTCGTGATTGATCAAATCGGGTGTTGCTTGTGACGAAAATAATGACGTGATCTAACGTAGAGATGCAGTGTACGCCAAAAATGATATTGAACTATCATGATCGATCGGATTAGGTGTTGTCTATGACAAAAACCAGACAAGACAACGATGTGATCGATCGCATAGGTGTGGTTTACGCTGAAAACGATATTGAACTGTCATGACCAATCGAATCAGGTGCTAATTGTGATTAAAATCATATAGAACAACTATATGACTGATTGTAGAGATGTCGTGAACAATTAGATTGCATATGTTTTATAATGAAAACCAGACAAAACAATGATGTGACTGATCGTATAAGTTTGGTCTACACCGAACTAAAACTAAACTGTCAAAACCTATTTGATCGGGTGTGGTCTATGACGAAAACTAGAGCGGACAACAAGGTGACCGATCGTACATGTGCGGTCTACAGCGAAAATAATAATGAACTATTGTGATAGATTGGACTGTGCGTAGTCTGTGATGAAAACTTGAAATGGCTAATGTTGGGTTTCTTGTTTTTCCAAATCTCATATGGAGTCTTTTTAAGTATGGGCCTCAATAATACTCTATTTAAAACATAACAAGATGTGTTAACTGCTTCGACCCAAAAATATTTTGGTAAGTTGTTTTCATTTAGCATGGTTCTTGTCATCTCTTGAAGGGTTCTATTTTTCTTTTCAACTACCCTATTTTGTTGAGGAGTTCTAAGAGCCGAAAAATTGTGGTCAATTCCATGCTCATTGCAATAATATTCAAAATTGATATTTTCAAATTTTCTCCTATGATCACTTCTTATACAAGTAATTGCAAAACCATTTTCATTTTGAACCTTATTGCAAGACTTTGAAAACTCATAAAAGGCTTCATTCTTTTGACTTAAAAACAAGACTCATGTGTATCTAGAGAAGTCGTCCACAATAACATACTCATAAGAGTTTCCTCCAAGACTTGGTGTCCTAGAAGGACCAAATAAATTCATATACAATAACTCAAATTGATTTAGGTACCCATATCTTTTTGGGTCCTTGAAGGTTAATGACCTTGAATTTTTCAATCCAAAACTTTTTAGTTTTTGCATTTGAATTCTTTTGAGAACCATTTCTTAAAGGGCATGTACTACTAATGTGTCATCCTCTTCTACAAAAGTTGCAAGTAGTGGAAGGACTTGCACTAATGGATTCCTTTACAAAATAGTTTTTAAAATACTTTTGATTTTTTGAAGATTTGAATCATAGCCCTTGTTTTTCAAAAACACATTTTTGGCTAGCTAGAATCATTTCAAAAGATTTTTGTCCACAAGAAAAGATTGAAAGAGAAGAGGTCAACCATTCATTTTTCTTTCTTAGAATTTCATTCTCTTTTTCAAGATGAGTTTTAAAAACTTCAACATTTGAAAAAAAAAATTTTACTTCTCCAAGTTCTTTTTCAAGTTGTTGAACTTTCTTTTTGAGAGAAATATTTTTCAAACTAAGTTTTTCAAAATCCTCACACAATTCTTCAAAAGCATCATGTATATCTTCATCACTAAGATTAAAGTTTACCTCATCAAGTTCATCTATTGCCATGAAGCACATGTTTGCCACTTCTTTCTCATTTTCTTCTTCGAAGGATTCATCTTCACTTTCACTCCAAGTAGTCATCATTGCCTTCTTCTTTCTCTTCTTGACTTCACTTTTGTAGAGAGGACAATCATATTTAATGTGTCTCAGTTTCTTGCACTTAAAACATACCAAGTCTCTTTTCTCTTCCCATCTCTTCTTGTCACCATAAGATGGAGATTCCTTTTTAGAAAAGTCTTTTCTAAAAGTGAACATTTTTCCTCTAAACCTTTCACCTCTCATGGATTTGTTGAACTTTCTTGTGATAAGGGCTAAGTCTTCATCTTCTTCACTTTGTTTTTCTTCTTCAACTTCTTCTTCCTTAGTTGTAACTTTGAGAGTTATGTCTTTCTTCCTTTTGTCTTCCCCTTCTTGTTGCTTCTTTGCCAAATTGATCTCATATGTCATCAATGACCCTATGAGTTCCTCCAAAGGTAGCTTAGTCAAGTCTTTGGCTTCTTGAATTGCGATGACCTTTATATGCCACTTTTATGGAAGTGACCTCAAGATCTTCATCACTTTTTCGGATTCCTTGTAGGTCTTTCCCAAGGCTTCAAGACCATTGACAATGTCGGTGAACCTAATGATCATCTCAATAATAGTTTCATTATCTTTCATCAAAAACAATTCATAGCTATGAACAAGTAAATCGATTTTTGACTATTTAACTTGATTTGTTCCTTTTTGAGTTATTTCAAGTAATCTTCAAATTTCTTTAGTCGATTTGCATTAACATATTATATTATATTCATTTCTATCCATAGAGTATTGCAAAGTATAAACAACCTTAGCATTTAATTGAAAATTTCTTTTATCACGCTCATCCCATTCTTGCTTAGGTTTTCGAACCATGACTCCATCAACTAGTTTTGAAGGAAAAGTTGGGTCATTTTCAATAACATCCCATACGTCTAAATCGATTGATTGTAAAAACCAAGTCATTTTAGTTTTCCAATAGGGATAATCGATTCCTGCAAAAAATGGAGGTCTAGTGGTTACAAAACTTTCAATGTGAGATGAGCTTGATGGATTAGTCATTTCCTCTTAGATGATTAAGTCTTAAACAAGAGGGCTAACTCTGATACCAATTGAGAAAATAAATGGTTAATCTAAATGGATAAAAACACCTAAGAGGAGGAGAGAGAGAGAGAGGGAGGGGGGAAAGGGTTGAATTGGAGTTTAAAAAAAATTCTTTTTAAACACAATAAGATTAAGCACAAAAATAAAGAGATAAGGATATAGAAGGCAAACTCGGATTTATAGTGGTTTGACACTTTCTTGCCTACATCCACTCTCCTCAAGCTCCTAACCAAGTGAGGGTTCCACTTATACTTAAAGCTTCAACCAAGCTTTTAATCATTTTTTACACTTAGATTCTAACCCCAATGGGCTCTTACACAATCTCTTCAAGTCTCTACTCACTTGAAGGCTTTAACACTCAATTAACAAGTATGAATCTCTTAACCTAACTCAACAATGGCTCAAATACAACTCAAGGCTAGGATGAATCACAAGGGTGCACTAAAGAATATGCAAATGGGGATTTAATGCACCAAGAAAAGAATGAGAGCTTTTATGGCAAGAATAAGTAGATAAACAAATAAATACAGGTGTTCTCTTACTCAAATGAAATGGAACTCTCAATTTATAGGTTTCTAACCTCAAGAGCCAAAAAATCAAAAAACAACCTCAATTGGTCGAGTTGGGGGTCGACCAGTTCACTAGCCATTAGAGCATTTAATGCTTGGCAGGTGACTGTTACCCTCAATCGGACCTCAATCGAGAAGACAAATCCCTCGATCGAGAAAGAAAGGCTACTGGAAGAGAGATAGTGTTTTTGCACCTCTAGACCGGACCTCGACCAGGAAGGAGTAACCGGTCGACCGGTATCCTAGCCAATTGAGCTGGTTTGGCCAGTGCCTCAACCGGTTTACCATTTTTGGCCTGAAAACCTATCTTTTTATGGTCTTTTTGCTTCTAGCACTTAGGCAAGGTTTTTAGGTAAAATAATATGTCAATTTTGAAACGTTTTGCCTAAGGTTCATTTAATAGAACTCGAATTTTGATGGAAATATAACTTTAAAGTATAAACCGAGTTTTTCAAATATGCATGAGATGATATGTAAATCCTAAGTGCAGTCATGCATTCATCTTACAATGTTTCCTATGATTGAAAGGTCTTTTAAAAATCTTGATCTTACATCCATTAGATCATTTGATGAATTTCCAAATTAACATCTGAAATTCTTTATAATTCAAACTAATTATTAACTTAACCATGGTTTGTTATCGTCAAAACATGACTAGGAGAACCATTGGGCTAACACATGGATTAATCAAGAACAACAAATGATTTCAAGAAAAATTACACACACTCATGGATCATCAAAAATAAAAAATATAGACTTAAATACAATTTATAACAAACATGGATTAATCAAGAATTATAAATAACAAATGATTTTTACCAAAAATATATATAGTCATGGGTCATCAAGAGTTAAAGCTAAAGACTTAAATAAAATTATCAAAATTAAAGATATAACTAAAATTTTTAACAAACACGGATTAATCAAGAGGTATAAGCAAGAAATGATTAAATGAAAAATTATACAAAATCACTGATTCTCAAGAATCATAACTAAAAATTTAAATAAATTTTTAATTAACATGGATTAATAAAGAATTATGAACAACACCTGATTCAGAGCAAAATTATGCAGAGTCATGGACAATCAAGAATCAAAAATAGAGATTTTAATAAAATTTTAAACTAAATGAATGAATCAAGGGTTATGAACAACAAATAATTTTGAGAAAGATTATATTGTCATAGATCATCAAGAATCGAAATTGAGGATTTAAATAAAAAATTTAACTAACATTGAGTAATCAAGAATCATATACAACAAATGATTTTGTAAAATATTAAATACCAATGTGGATCATCAAGACTTAACACTAAAGATTTAAATAAAATTTTCAACTACCATGGAATAATGAAGAGTTGTAAACAATAAATAATTTCGATAAAAATTATATACAGTCATGGATCATCAAGAATAAAAACTAAAGACTTACATACAATTTTTAACTAATATGAATTAATCAAGAATTATAAACAACAAATGATTTTGATAAAAATTATATATAGTCTTGGATCATCATGAATCAAAACTAGAGATTTAAATAAAAATTTTAAATCACACAAATTAATTAAGAGTTATAAGCAACAAATGATTTCAAGAAAAATTATATACAGTCGTAAATAATTAAGAACCAAAGCTAAAGATTTAAATAAATTTTTTAAATAACCTGAATTAATCAAGAATTATAAGCAACAAATGCTTAAAGAAAAATTATACAGTACCATATCATCAAGAATTAAAACTAAAGATTTAAATTAAATTTTTAAGTAACATGGATTAATCAAGAGTTGTAAGCAACAAATGATTATTTTTAGAAAAATTATACATAGTCAAGGATCATCAAGAGATAAACCAAAGGCTTAAATAATTTTTTTAACTAATATGGATTAACCAAGAATTAAAACTAAAGATTTAATTAAATTTTTTAACTAACATGGATTAATAAAGAATTATAACCAACAAATAATTTTGTGAAAAATTATATATAGTCATGGATCATTAAGAATCAAAACTAAAGATATAAACAAAATTTTTCAATAACAAGGATTAATCAAGAATTATAATAAACAAATTATTTTTTTTAGAAAAATTATCTAATCATGAATCATCAAGAATCAAAACTAAAGAGTTAAATAAAATTTTTAAGTAGCGTGGATTAATCAAGAATTATAAATAAAAAATTATTATTTCAAGAAAAACTATACAATGTCATGCATCATCAAGAGTCAAAACTAAATATTTGAATAAATTTTTTTAACTAACATCAATTAATTGAGAATTATAAACAACAAATGATTTCAAGAAAAATTATATACAGTCATAGATCATTAAGAATTAAAACTAAAGATTTATATAAAAAATTTAAATAACATGGATTAATGAAAAGTTATGAGCAACAAATGATTTCAAGAGAAATTATATGTTGTCATGGATCATCAACAATCAAAACTAAAGATTTCCATAAAAAATTTAAATAACATGCATTAATTTTTAAATCAAAACTAAAGAAATTATATGACCACTTTAGGGTCTCACCCATAGGTCAAAATCTTTTGTTGATTTTGGCACAGACTTAATATCCTCTCAAAGTAAAAAGTTCATGCAATGTAGTAGTTTAGTGAATCATGACAATTGATTGTCTTACATCATGATTCACTATAAGTCTTATCCAGTATACATCACATACACTAGTGCACTCATTATGGAAAACTCACACTAACGATCAAGACAAGTCATCCCTCCAATTATGAGGCAATGCATTATAGTCTCTACTGAATTGTCTGAATCTATGAACCGATTATGAACAACTTATCTACTTACAAGGAACTCATAACTTATATCTTCCGTGCAACTCCTAATGCACACAAGTCGTGTGCAATGTAAAAGACATGAGTTGAATGTTCAAATTCATGTCAATACGCCAAAGAGATAGCTAAGGGATAGTTAAGTCTAACTTTATTACATCATGTCTTTAGGGGCTCAATCCCAAAAAATACCCCCACCAAGGGTACAAAAAGTCAACATCTTTTCCCTTGTTGACTAGGGTTAGATATCCAAAATGCACACATAAGGAAAAAATATAGTCAAAATCAAAATAATTTGCAATTTTAGTATTTCAAACTTATCTAAATATTTTTTTTTAGAATTTGCAAAAATATATTTAATCATTTATAACAAAAGAAAACATATTTTTATAAAATCCCCTTACTTGAGTTGGATAAACCCAAATGAACAAAGTTGTGGAAAATTCCTATGAATATGACTTGAGATATTTAAAGGAATTTTTGAAATAAAAATCAATTTCCATGATAAATATTACTTTAAGTATATATTTATTTATTAATTAACTCTATACCAATATTAGGTAAGTTAATTCATCTAAGGAAATTTTCATTACTTAAGTTGACTTAACTTGTTTTTCCTAAATAATTACTCAAATTTCTTTCCTAAGGAATTTTAGCATAATATTTTTTTGCATCCAATTATTTAATATTTTATTAAGATTAATTCTTCTATACCTCAAAACTACACCAAAAACACTACTACATCCTAAAGGCTTAAAAAAAATACCCATTATTTCCAAACAATTTTTTTTTTCCATCCCAAAAACACACTTATAAAAATTTTCATAACCACATTGTACTATTCTCAAAGTTTCCTGGAATAATCCTATAATCTTCATATGCAATTCCCATGGATTTCCCAATAATAACAAAATATCAATAAGAGCGGGATTTGATCTTAACACTAGTACTTTTTTTCTTATGGTCTCTAACAATAAAAATTACAAATACATGAGATATTTCTACAAAATTCAAGCTTTCATGCTAGGGTTAATTTCTTCTTCTTCAATTCTCATTAAAAAATTCTAGTTTAAAAATTTATAAATTCTATATTCATATAAACACCCATTTATTCATCTCCATATTTTTTCTATTAATTATTTCTTTTTCTATTTCTTTGTGAAACCAAAATAACAATTATAATTTATGAAGAAGGAACATAAGTTGAAATAAAACTCTTTTCTTGAAGTTTTCTCAGAAAAGAGAAAAATAACTTCTCCTCACCATGGATTTGAAAATCTCAACTTTTCTCTACCTTTTGTTTTTTATAATGTCTGAAAGTGTAATCAAAACTTGTTTTAAGGTTTTGTATTATTATTATTATTGTTAATAATATATATATATGTCCTAAATTTAAGCTAGGGATTTAAACCTACGGGGCCAAAATTTAATTTTATTGGCCTTCTTTTTTCTTTTTCTTTTTTGGTCTAATCTAACCCTTGGGTGTTACAAAATTACCATCATGTGCAGGGATTTTTCCCATTACATTCTTTTACATCTTTTAGGATGATAATTTCCCATTATGTAAACTCTTCCTTCATAGTATATTTTCACTCAATTTTTTTTTATTAAATTCCTTTGTGTAGATATCCAAATTTTTAATGAATTTATCACTAAATTGGTATTCAAAATTATGGTCAAAAGGTGGCATGTGACAAAATTTGGTTTTATAAATAAAATAAAATCTTCCAATTGAAGTCGAGAATTAAAAAATAAATAAATATTATTTTGTTGACAAATTTTCTTAGTGAAGAAAACAAGTTACTTAAATAAAGAAATCAAATTTTTTTGAATTAAACAACTAAATCTTAAAAGATTTCAAATTTAATTCTCTAATTTCATCTATAAATAAGAATGACTTTCTTCAATGATGAGATTTCGAATTGATAAAAAAAACTTCATAGGAGAAAAAAGGTTTCACAAAGAAAAAAAAATGTTTCACAAAATCTCTTTATTATAAGTCCAAAAATTCTCAAAAGTGTTACATACATGTTGTTTGCCTCTCAGACAAAGTCATTAGAGCGTAAGTCACTTTAGGTCCTCAATTAACTTTCAAAATTAAGAAAATACTTTTGCGATCTACTTTCGGATTGTAATCGTAGTCATTTAGAAATAAACTATTCTAGGTCCTTGATTAATTTAAGACTTCACAAAATTTTCTTATAAGTTCAAGAAATCGTAGAAGCAAAACACATATTTTTTTATCTTTCCATAAAGTCATTTAAGAGTAAGCTATTCTAAACTCTCGATTGACTTTTAAATTTTATTTTTAAAAAAAAAACTTTTATTATTTGTTTTCGAATTGTGATCGAAGTGAAAGGATGAGAAGGAAAAATATTATTTTGCAAAGAATATTAACATTGATATTCTGCCCTATAATTAACAAATTTTTATTGATATTTTTTATATATATAATTTTGTTAATTTTACTATACTTACACGAGATTTGTACGTACATTTTGTTATTTAATTATTTATTTTGCCTTCCTCCGACCATTGTCGAGATCAGTACTTGCGTGTGGATGTATGTAAATGAGCCATAGATTGGTGGAACGATGTGAGCAGTGAGCACGGAGCACCACAGAATTGAAACAAGTTGAGACTTCAACTAATCAGAATTTAATACACAACCATCTCGGGATGCTACACTCTTTTGCATAGTTTTGCTCAAGGATAAGACCTGTCTGTTTTTCAACAGATTGAATGCAAATAGTGTTAGTTGGCCAGCCAAAAAAATTGTACAGAATAAAGAAAAAGACAATAAGCATCACAAGGGTTTTCAAGGATTCAACAGATATTTTTCACCTTTGTTTTTATAGCACTTGGACTCTCGTGAATTAGAATATTTTTTAAAAACAAGTTAATTAGAAAAAAAAAAAAAAAAAGAAGAAAAAAAGCAAGTCAGTCCTACAATTTTTAAAATATTTTTCAATTTCCTAGTAAATTAATTGCACTAATTGTGTTAATGATAATTTTTTTCCTTTCAAAAACAAGATAAATCATGTAAGAGTTTATGATCTGACAATTATTTTCAAGAATAGTTTTTTGTTTTCTAAAACAAAAAATTAGAAAACACGTTTAACAAATAAAAATTATTGTTCGTTTTCGATTCTCAAGAATAGAAAATAAAGTGTTTTCAAATAATATCTTTTAATTATTTTTTATTATTTTTTCACTTATTTTCAAAGGGTTATTTTAGTAAATAATTATATAAGTATGTAAAATGATTAAAAATAAAGTACTAGATATAAAAAAACTATTTTTAAAATATATTTAAAAATATTAAAAATAAGTTAAAAATATTTTAGATTTCCAAACATAATTTTGTTTTATAAAACGTTAAAAAACTATTTTTCAAAATTATTTTAAAAAGTGGTTACTAAACGGAGTCTATATTTCTCTTTAAAATGCATATGAAATTAATTGACATAGTTGGATATGGTTATTAAATGTTCTTCTTGTGTTTGAATTTCTTCTTATTTCCTTTCAAGGGTATGGAGTTGAAGATCTAATAATCTATTGAATCTAAGAATGCAATTTACAGTGTTTTATCTAAAATGTTTTTAAATTGTATTTTTATTCGAAGCGATTTTAATGAAAATGTTTTTTTCTTAAAAAATGTTTTTAAAAAAATCACTTATGAAATATTTCACCAAAAAACACTGAAATGATTTTTCAAAATTTTAAAAGTGTTTCTTAAATTTTGTCGAACTCTATATTTTTTTTCGAAATCTCTTTTTAGGTTAAAAACACTTCTTAAAATCACTATAAAATGAATTATTTATGAAATTATATTTTCTAAAAGTATTTTTAGAAGACTATTAATATATTTTTAGAAAATATTAAAAGTGATATTTCAACATTTTAAATGATTTTTTAAAGTATTTTTTAAAAAATTTTAAATTTATATATTTAAAAAAAAAACATATCTTTTATATTAACCACGGTTTCTAAAATCAACAAGTAGACACTAAATATATTTTCCAAAAATTTTGAGATAAATACAAACACTGTGATAGCATTGAACTTGAGCTTTGCAGTCCTTGAATGAATCTTTAGAACAAAAATGCCAAAGGCTATCTCCCACCACAACTACCCCAATAAGCACAAAAAGAGCAACAAATATCAATAATTTAATTAGTTTCCCAAATAATTAAACTGGTTCTTTTTTATTTTTGTGAAATTAATCATTATTCCAATTTGCTTAGCACCCAAAATTATTTGTCAACTGTGGATCTGGCAGGCTTCATTGTTGCAAAAGACAAGATTTCTCTGATCCATTTTTGGGAAAGACAAAAGGTTGAATTCTAGCAACCGCATTATTGCTCAGACTGCAACGCACCATTCACTAAAAATATTTGTGGTCACCATTAGCTAATAAGGACAGGCTACTTACCGGACAAAATCAGTATTAACTTCATCATACAAGAGGAGTAGAGACGGGGTTTGAGTTGGCCTTGTGATTTTATCCAGCAATCACATTTATTAAACACTGCCACCTACCAAGAAATCCATTATATAATCAAATAACTACGATTATATGTTTTTCTTGTGTAAGCAATAACTTAATGTTGTGATAACATTTTATCATGTCCGAGGATAGATGCGACTAATTGCTCGTTTGATCGTGTTTTTTAAAATTTATTTTTTACGGGTCTATATTTAAAAAAAAAAAACAGATAAAAATAATTCATACTTATTTTTTAAAATTATTTTCAAAGAATAATAGTTAATAGTGTTAAAAAAAATTAAAATATTCACATTTTTACGGTGAAACAGGTAGTTTTAGCCTTTAGGGGAAAGGATGATTATGAGACTTATGTCAAGGCTTACTGATGTCAACTGTGACCACCATGCATGGGATAATTAATATAATAATAATAATAATAGCAGAGAGACGTAGAGAGAGGGAATTATCAAAGGGTCACGGGCTGGAGTAACGAATGGTTGGAAATGATTAGAGTATACAGGGAATGGGGCCTAGTCACGGGTGCTACATGTACACATGATGTGCGGACAAACTGAAGAAGAAAAAGGCAGGTCTGGTAAAATCTTCTCTTCTTATCTCATCCACAAAAAAGATTCATCACATGTCACGACCTTTCCCTAACCACTAATTCTCACCCCCATCACCATCACCCTTGTTATCACTGCTCCATGTCAAATCTCACCTCTTCCGGGCCTCAGATGCTCAACCTAAATATAAAAATAATAGAATTGGCAGCAAATATTTTCACTTTTATATATGAATAGAGAAATGGAAAGTGGAAACAAATTATAAGATCCATGGAAGATGTTGAATGTGCGCCAACTCAATTCAAATTCTGATTATTTATTGAACAATTTCTTTGGAAAAAAGGGGAATTGGGTGGTTGTGTTGACTGTTGAGAACAAAGGGTACTTTAAATAATTAGAATATTTTGAGGCAGGGCTTTGGATTGGTTTGAACCACTAAATTACAAGATGATTCCAGCCACACAATTGAGGGCGGCCCCATAGGGGGGGTGCAATTGGCATCATACCCTGCTTTACATATACCTTCATGAAAAGCCTACGGCTTTGTACTCGAATGTGTTTTCTTTCTAATTCTTTTTTAAATATTTATGTATGGTAACGCCATATACATATACATATATATATATATATATATATATATATATATAGACTTAAAATATAGTCAACAGTGCTTAATTCAACCAGCAAAGTTCCAACTAGAAAAGTAGAGATTGCAGGTGGCACAGCACATGGAGTATATTTATATACATATACGAGTTTCCAAGACATGGATTAATGCATAAATAAATATGAAGAACAAGTTCACGTGAACCATATAACAGCTTGCAGGATGCAATGGTGATTGGAGTTGGAACTTGGAATCCGAACCACACATTCATAGATAGTAGTTTTGAACTTTTGAAGGCTTGAGAGAGCCAAGCCAAGCCAAGCCAATCCTAGCTTTGCCTTTTGATTAATACCTCTTATATACAAGTTGAGAGTTGAGAATCAAAGGGCGGTAGAACAAGATTGGAGTTAATTCGTGATCAATGAAGAAACAAGGGTGCGAGATTGAAGCAATTGGGATCAACTACCAGATCTACACACATAAAGGAGAGCAGTCCTCCCCTTTTAAGATCTTCAACAAACAAGTAGTGAAAGGTGGAACATTAAGCCCAGGCGTTAGGCATGTCCTGAAGGATGTCAACTGTGAGGCCAAACCATGGGAAATTCTCGCCATTGTCGGCCCCAGTGGTGCTGGAAAATCATCTCTACTCGAGATCCTCGCCGGAAAAATTGCGCCTCAAACCGCATCCATTTGTGTGAATCAGAAGCCCATGGACAAGGCTCAGTTCAAGAAAATATCTGGGTTCGTGGCTCAGAAGGACACCCTCTTCCCCCTCCTCACCGTTGAAGAAACCCTCATGTTTAGCGCCAAGCTGAGGTTAAGGCTTCCTCCGGCACAGTTGATCTCCAAAGTGAAGTCGTTGATACAGGAACTGGGATTAGAGCATGTGGCTGGCGTTCGGGTGGGTGATGATAAGGCGCGTGGCATCTCCGGCGGAGAAAGGCGGCGAGTCTCCATCGGTGTGGATGCGGTACATGACCCCAAGGTACTGATTCTGGATGAGCCCACTTCGGGACTTGACAGTACTTCTGCGCTTCAAATCATCGATATGCTTAAGACCATGGCTGAAAGCCGGGGTCGAACCATAATTCTGAGCATACACCAACCTGGGTTTCGCATTGTGAAGCTGTTCAACTCCATTCTTCTGCTGGCTAATGGCTCGGTTTTGCACCATGGCACAGTTGAGCAGCTTGGACTGAACTTGAGGCTGATGGGATTGGAGCCTCCTCTTCATGTTAACATCGTGGAATATGCGATAGAGTCAATTGAAAACATTCAAGAACAGAAACAGCAACGGCAACAGAAACAGCAACAGCAACAGCAAGCTGTGGTCCAAGAATCAACGGCAGCGCAACTGCAGGCAATCCCACGAGGCAGAAGTGGCAACTGCACTCTTCAACAGCTATTCCAACAGTCCAAGGTTATTGATGAGGAAATAATCATCAACACAAGCATCGATTTTGCCCGAGGTTTCGCCAATTCTAGATTTCGAGAGACCATCATTTTGACACATAGGTTCTCCAAAAACATTTTCAGAACCAAGGAGCTGTTTGCATGCCGAACACTTCAAATGCTGATTGCTGGGCTTGTTCTGGGTTCAATCTTTTATCAGCTCAAAGACAACCTAATTGGAGCCGAAGAAAGGGTAGGTCTGTTTGCGTTCATTTTGACATTTTTGCTGTCTTGCACAACAGAGGCCCTACCGATCTTCTTGCAAGAGAGGGACATTTTAATGAAGGAGACCTCCAGTGGAAGCTACAGGGTCTCATCATATGCCATTGCTAATGGGCTTGTTTATCTCCCATTTCTACTCATTCTAGCCATATTGTTCTCACTGCCACTGTACTTGCTTGTGGGTCTGAACCCAAATTTCATGGCATTCATGCACTTCTTGTTTCTCATATGGTTGATTCTCTACACTGCCAATTCAGTTGTGGTTTGTTTCAGTGCTCTTGTGCCTAATTTCATAGTCGGATACTCGGTGATATCGGGGGTGATGGGTTCGTTCTTTCTCTTTTCGGGCTACTTCATATCGAAGAACGGCATGCCGGATTACTGGATTTTCATGCATTATATATCTCTGTTTAAGTACCCATTTGAAGGGTTTCTGATAAATGAGTTCTCGGGGCCGGGAAAGTGCTTGGATTACATGTTTGGGACATGTGTTGTGAAGGGTGAAGATGTGCTGCGAGAAGAAGGATATGGAGAAGAGAGTAGATGGAGGAATGTGGTCATCATGGTGTGTTTCATATTGCTTTACAGGTTCATTTCTTATGTTATCCTCAGGTGTAGATGCTCTCAGAGGAGTCTCAAGGGCGTGCTTGTGTGAAGTGTGAAGAGTAAAGAGTCTCTCTGTGAATCTCTAATCTCGTTCACGTGAGTGTTTAGCAGGTTGGTTTGTTGGTTGGTTGGTTAGCTGGTCCACCTGCATGTTTTGGAGTTTGTTTACATAGAGGAAGTGTCATATTAATAAGCAAAACAATATATCTGTAATTTCCTTTCCACAAACATATTTTACCGGGATGAGATGTAATGTAAATTCTCTCTCTCTCTCTCTCTCTCTAAGAATAACTTTTGCAATTACCCATGACAAGCAAAATTTTCAGAAGTAGATAGTTATTTATGTGTAATTTTTCTCCAAATAAACAACAGGTAAGTTCACAGAACAAATAAATATATATTTTATCTTTTGAAATAATTTGGCAAGGGTGAAAAAGACTCGTGGTGGATATGTTATGGTCTATAAAGGGTTGTGCCTTTTGACGCTTTCTCTTTATCATGATGCGGCAACGTCCGTGGATATGGCATATGGGAGGCCCGAGAAGGACCCACTGGACTAAAGCTACCTCTCTCACCAGTCACCGCAAACACATTCCTTCACTCAAAAGAGTACGAGAGGCCTGCTTTTCGGCCCTTGGATTACTGCATGACTGATACCGTGCATCAACTTTTGGGATAATTGTGTTTTGGATTTGGGCCAAAAATTAAGCTTTGCACCGTATAAATTCACCATTTAAACCCAATACCTAAAAGAAATAGTATGAAAATTGAGAAGAAATATATAAATTTTTTATCTTTCCAAAAATGATCTTTATTGACAATGAAAAAAAAAAAGTAAAAAAACATTAATTTAAATTTTATTCCTTTT
This sequence comes from Vitis vinifera, assembly GCF_030704535.1. Taxonomy (NCBI): domain Eukaryota; kingdom Viridiplantae; phylum Streptophyta; class Magnoliopsida; order Vitales; family Vitaceae; genus Vitis; species Vitis vinifera. Next base: position 29,421,586 of record NC_081811.1, on the reverse strand, counting down.
GTAAACCTTAATAAAATTTAATTTAATTTAATGATTTGAAAAAAAATACACCATTTTAAAAAATAAAAATAAATTATTATTATTATTTAAAAATCAAACATCTTGGAAAATATATATTTTTAAAATTATGTATGTAAAAAATAACTAAAAATATATCAAAAGTATTTTTTTTTAAATGATATATTTTTAGAATATATTTTTAAAAAAAATGGTTTTCTAAAAATAATAAATTTTCAGAATAATTATTAAAAAAAATTGAAATAAAAAAGTTTGTCAAATATTATGGTAGAAAATACTCAAAATAGTTTTGAAGGGTATATTGGTCTCTTCACAGTTTATATCATTTTCATCAATTATACAACTTTTATGGGTCAAATCTTAATTTTTGGGCCCAATTGAATCCAAATCACAATTGTCCCTCAACTCTTTTCTACTGCAATTGTAGAGTATGAGAGGCTACTTACAATTGTTTTAAAAAATAATTTTTTAAATTCTTATTAAAAATAATTTTATTTAAAATCTAAAATATTTTTACATCTTTAATATTTTTAAATATATTTTAAAAATAATTTTTATATCTAAAACTTTATTTTTAATCATTATATGTATTTATATAATTAATTTTTAAAACAACTTTCAGGAAACAACTAAAAGATATTTCATGAAAACATCATGTTTTCTATTCTTAAAAATTAAAAATTAAAAACAGTTTTATGGTTACCAAGGTCTGTGATAGTGTTTTTTAAAAAATTGTTTTTGAAATAGAGAACAAAAAACAGTTTTTTATCATTTTTAAAAAATTAAAGTGTTTGGCATGATATTTTAAAAAATAATTTTTTAAAACAAAAAACAAGAAACTTGTTTGAACCAAAGAATTTGTTTTGTTTTAAAATATAATGTATTACTTTTATTTTATAAAATTAATTTATAATAATATGAAATCAAATTCAAGTTAAGACTTATTAAAAAATTAAAATTAAATCCACAATTATATATGAGTTAAAGATAAATAATTTTTTTTAATTATGAAACAATTTTTTTATTGTAGTAAAACAAAAAATTTTATAAAATAAAAATAATTTTAATATTCATTTTTAATACAAGTCAATTAAGTACTTAAATTTTTTTTCTTTTTTGTTTGATCATGATTTCTTATGTTTTTTTAGAAACTTTTTTAAAGTTAAAGAATAAAAAATATTTTTTAATGTTTTATAAAATTAAGGATATTTGGTAAATTATTATTATAAAAGGATTTTTTAAAAAAAAAAAAAAAACAAAAGACTTGTTCAAAATATATATATTTTTTTAAATATTTTGATTTTGTAAAAACATTTTAAATTAAATTTATATAATATTAATTAATTAAATTTAATTGAAGTCTTAGTGAAAATTGTTCTAATCTATGTTCACCATGCTTGAAGAGGAAGATGCAATTCCTTTATTATTACATTTAAATTAAAGAATATAAATCAAAAGTTCATTCACAATTAATGTTAGAACTTTAATTCTTTTACCACCCTTATTATTCTCATTTTATACAAACAAAAATTAAAAATAATTCAACTACAATTTTTTTTTATGGTTAGTAACATTTAGTAACATTTATTAATATGTTTGATTAGCACTGCAGATAGTGCAATTTGAATTAGGGATGGCAATGGAGCGGGTTTTTTTTAGATTTTTTTTTAAAGCCCCAGGGCTTCCCACCTCGATTATATATAAAATTAATTTTAAAATTGAATTAATTTAATTTTTATTTTACTATTTTTAATATGTAGATAATAATAAAATATTTTTAATAAAATAAGTTATAAAAATATAATAATTTAATTATTTATAAAATATGTTTATTTTAATGTAATTAATTTTTTTTTAAAGTAATTTTTTTTTTAAAAATTAAAATTAAAAAAAAAAAAGTTAAATGGGGTGGGTATGGGAATTTATCATACCCGGCCCCGTCCCACCCCACCCTATTTAATTTTTTAAATAGGACTAGGATGAGAATTGTTTTGAATAAACGGGGCGGAGTTGAGATGGGGGCAACCTACCCCGAACCCACCCCGATGCCATTCCTAGTTTGAATGGTGATCCATTTTCGTTGTAATATCTACTCAATGTCTCTTTGGGTAAATCTTAAATTCTTGGTTTTAATAAATATGTAAATATTATAATATAGTATCAGTAAATTCCTAAAAAAATATTTTAAAACAACTATTCACAACACGATATAAAATATGTTTTTTTTTCTCTTATACAACCCGATAATATTATTACCCAAGGTTTGAAATATCGATAAACACAAATATAACGGCACGGTACTTGAATTTTGACAAAAATATCAGTGAAACGAAAATTATTCAAAATTCATGCCTCCAAAAAATGATAAAATGAGTAAAAAATAAAAAACACATATTAAAGTTATTTTATAAATGTAATTGATATAAGTACGATTAAGATAATATTTATCAAATTTTATAAAAAAAATTAACTTAAATTCCTTTAATATATTTATATTTATTTATTTTAAAAATAAAAAATATTTTTATTAAAACATGTTTTATTAACATTTAAATAAAAAAATCAAATTGATTTATATAAAATATTTTATTTGAGATTTAATTTCTAAATTTTTATTACAAATGGTGATAATTTTTTTATATTAACATTAATTTATTTAAATAATTAAAATTATTAATAATTTATCTTATCATATTAATTTTAATTTATAAAATATTAAGACTTCATTAATTTTTTTATATTGTAGCAATTTTTAAGTAAAATTATATTATTAATATTTTAAAATAAAAACATTTAAAGTTAAATAAAATTAAAAGGATAATTAAAAAAAATTAAGAATGAAGTTATAGTAATTTTTTAAAATAGAATTAATGAGACAAATATGAAAGTAGTTAAAAATAAAAGGATAATATAAAATAAAATGATAATATAAATTTAAAATAAAAAATAAATTAAAAATAAACAAATAAATAATAATAAAAGATAAATATAAAAGAAACTATAAAAAATTGCCCTTTTTTTGGACCGCCCTATGCTATCACTTCTATGTTTCGATTTTTCGTTTCAAAACCGAAATTTCGTCAATATATCGGTGATTTTTTTAACATTTTTGTTATTTTCGACCAACCAATCATCGGTAGCTGATTTTGTTTTGGCCAACGCTAATAATCGGTTTTTCACGGATGTTTGGGTAAAAAAATCCAATTTTTCGAACCTCGTATCTGTTTACAAATTCAATACACAATACCAAAGGAATGATCTTTTTACACCCTGCAAAATTGTAGGCAATGGAAATGCTTTTACAAACCGGTAAAAACTAAAATTTTTAAAAAGAGGAAGGTGAAACCGTGAAAGTACCATTATTAAAGCTTCTTTGTGGTTTCAACTTTTATCGGATTCAGTCATGCTGGGGCACAATACAATATAATAAAAAGACCAATCTTATGGAACTTGTCAAATCATTCAAATCCAACCCATATGAGCCACAAGTTTGTGAATTTAAAATTTTTGGTAGAAGATAAAATGATTTAAAAGGCCGACGGACGAGTTTTGACCCAAAATAGGATATTTAAAATAAAAAAAATCAAAAAGTAAATCAATTTCTAAAATAATGTTCAATCTAGTGTTTCTGTGCCACGTAGGAGTCCAGGTCAAGTAGTTACCAATTAAGGTTTTGAATTTTTTTAAATCAGTCAAAACCGTAGTTACCAACTACGATTTTGAATCCTTTTCAATTCCTTTCCCTTTTCGGTTAGGTTTTTTACCTTTAAGATTTTGCCTTCTTATTCGTCCTTCTCATTGTCTCCTGTGCATCAAGTTGTCTTTGGTTCATCCTTGGCTCAAATTCAATATTTTTTAAATTTTCATCTTGTTCCATCATTGGTCAGGTAAGATTTATTAGTTTTTCCGTTCATGTAAATTTTAAATTTTTTTTTTTTTTTTGTAAATCTGTTTGGTTTTCACATATTTTAGTTTGTTGTTGTAGATATATTTGGTTTCTGATTTTATTTTCATTTTGAGCTTGGTAAAGATGTGTTTAGTTTTTTTATATTTTATTTTGATTGTGAGCTTGGCAGAAAGAAAAAAGCTTTGTTTTGGTAAAGAAAATAGATATGAAATGGAGGGCCACCATGAATTTTTTTTGTTAAAGATACCATTTTGGGGACCACTGTTAAGAACTCCAAAAATGGAGGGGACCACTATTAAAAACTCCAAAATGAAGGGGACCACTCTTAAGAACTCAAAAAATGAAGGGAATGAGCGCTAATTTTTGTTATAGGAATAGAAAAAATAAGAGTACTCCACTTTTCAAAGGCCAATGAATAGGGCTTTATCTTAAGCTAGGAGATTAAAGGTGTGGGGTTGTTTTCAATTTCTATATCATTCTCCAAATTATGGGAATGTTTGGTTGCCCAGAAAATAGAGGAAAGTAATGCTAAAGCGTGCATGTTTAACCTGTCATTTGGGTGGGGTAGAACTCCAAAAAATGATATCAGAATTTCCTCTACAATGTGAGTCACTCCATGGACACCCGTTCCTCTATAATAAAATAGACCTGGTGCGTTGCATTAGTGGTCCTGAGTATTTCGATCTCTTTCTTACTTTGTGGGTTTCAAATTCTCTGTTGTTTGGTTAACCTTAAAATTCAGGAATATGGTCCAGTGGTGAGAGATATATAGCTAGAAAGGGGGAAGTTATGAGGGTTTAAACAGAGTCATCATGGGCTAGTTCAGGTCTAGAGATTTGAGGCATTATTTGCATCCTTTAAGAAGTCTCAAACTAAATAGTTTTATAACTAATTAAACTTTGCTTTTAAACAAACTTTACCATTAATTTGCTTCGAAAAATCATTTGAAACCCAAATATACCAAAATCACTAAATTTATCTTCTTCTTTACCTTGATTCTTCACTTTCTCTCTTTAGACCCACTAGATTGCTGTAGAGACAAGGCTGGAAATGAGGGTTGGTAGCCCTCATAAAGGAGTCCCTAAGCTAGCATGCATGAGAGGTCCCTAGTGTCAATCCAATTCTCATAAACCATGTCATCATAATATATGAGCTCAAAGCGAGGACCACTAGGACAAATAGGATTACTAGCTTCCTCAAAATCCAATTTTGAAGTTGATTCAACATTTTATTAAAGAGAATCAACTACACTCCAGTACCCTATATAAATAACAATGAGATGAAGTTAGGGTTTATGGCCTACTATCCACTGCATGCAAACTCCTCATAAACTACCATCTATAATTTAATAAGGTAGTGCTATCACCTATCAAAATTACTTCTTCAATCCTTGAATTACAAATCTCACTTATTATATGATCAATTGACATACTCTAACTCCAAGTAGCATATGTCAAATTCCATTAAAGGTATTATTATGGCTATAAATTTCATAATCACATGTACTTTAGATCACCCAAGGGGACCACACTGTCTCAATTTCATGAGATATCATGGTGTTTTTATTGAGAATACCTATTACCACCAACTTTCATCAATAGTGACCCAATTCATAAGGATATATGACCACTTTAAGGTCTCACCATAGGTTAAAACCTCTTATTGATTTTGGCACAAGCTTAATATCCTCACAAGGTTGATGGTTCATGTAGTATAATAGTTTGGTAAATTATGACAATTGATAACCTTACTCATGATTCACCATAGGTCATATCCAGTGTGCATCACATGTATTAGTACACTCACCATAGGAAACTCATCCCGATAACCAAGACAAGTCATGCCTCTAATTAGAAGGTGATGCATTATAGTCTCTAATGAATAGCCAAAATCCATTAATTGACTATGGACAACTTATCTACTTATAAGGAATCCATGACTTGTATATTTTTTGCAACTCCTAATACACCAAAGTCATGTATGATGTAAGATATATGAATTAAGTATTCAAATTCATGTCAATGCATAAAAATGATAGTAAGGGGATAGTTTAGTTTAACTTTATTGCATTATGCCTTACTCTTGGGTTTAATTCCAACATCAATGTGGTTCAACAGTTACCAAATTTGGACAAAGCCTTGAAAATTAAGAGAGGCGGTTAAATTGGGAATTTTCCTCGGTTAATATGGGTCAACAATTACCAAATTTAGTTAAAGCCCTAAAAAGTAAAGTGTCAAAAATTAGAGAGGGAAAATTCTTACCTCCAAACTTTTTTGACCGTCGGATAAAAACCTTTCAATCCAGGCAATCTAAATGGTTAATGAATTGAAAAAAGAAAAAGAAAAAAAAGGGTATATGGGTAGTCTGTCTCTCCTCTCTTTTCCCGCCTTGTTCCATTCACTTTTCCCTCTTCTCTTCTCCATTCCCTCAAAAATCATATGTTTTTTTATGCTCCCATCAGCAATGCTGGTTTTGAAGGCCAAGGCAGCCATGTCGGAGGCAATGGGGGTGATACTGAAGCTTGTTCAGTACCATAGCAAAACCCTAACCCATTTCGCCAAAACACCCTCTTGTTTCCTCTGTTTCTTGTGCAGGGATGGGCACATGAACACAGAGTCCATAATAGAGAGTCTCAAGGATTTCACGTTGTTTTCATTTGGGTCTCGTCCCATTCCTCGATAGTAAGGGTTTTGCAAGTGGGTTTAGCTTTTCTTGGAGAACACAACTTTGTTCGAGGGTCACCTATTTTTCTTTCTTTGTTGGTTTAGGGTTCGAAGGAGGATTTCTTTTCTCTTTTTTCACCCTACTTTCTTGCTTCTGGTGGATTTTTCAAGGTGAATTTGAAATGGTTCTTGAGGGGTGTTTGGTGACTCGAAAATGGGGTTATTTTCAAGAATTGGGTGGCTAGCTTTTTGTTGAAATATGGACTATGCAAGCTCCAAAACCGAGAAAAACGAAGCTCTTCGTTTTTGCAAGGAATGGAGGAGATTCATTAAGCAAGCTATTGATTCAAGGTACGGTTTAGTAGCTGCTCATGTTTCTTACACTGAATCTCTTCGAAATTTCGGCAATGCTCTGCGACGATTTGTTGAAGCCGAGGCATTGATAGAGCCATCTCTATCAATGTTGGCCACTAAACTTGACAAAACCCCATCAGAGTCCTCTTACCCTTCTCCATTTCCTTCGCACAACTCTTTCTCCTCCAATCTCCAGATTGAGTTGTATGAGATTAGGAGCTACTGCTGCTGTTACTATTAGTGTGAATCCTCCTAATAATGGCTATGTGGATGATGAATCTATATCATTTTCAATGCCACCATCCCCACCACCTCCTCCAAAAGGTTCTTCTTGGGACTGCTTTGCTCCCACTGATGATAGCGAGGACTTTAGATTTATCGGACATGATGGGATGAATATGAATTTTGAGGATTTGAAGGCCTGGAAAAGGGTCCAGGGCAAGGAAGCGGGTTTAGAGGGAATTGATGAACTATAAGAAATATCAACTAGGCCTAGATGGGAGAATAAGACTCCTGAAGGGTCAGCAGATTGATTTGAAGATCTCCATGAATTTCATATTCTAGTTGATTTCTATGGCATAATTTGCAGACATGAAAATATTCTAATTTTTAATTTGAAGGCAAACATGAAAAGACAAGAAAGTTCTTTTTTTTTTCTTTTTTCTTTTTTCTTTTTTTAAAAGAATTATTTTTTGACTTGAAATCACAATAAAATAATAATTTGAGTTACTATTAATAAACATATTGAAAAAAAAATTAAAATTAATACAAATTTAATTTTTTAGTACCTTAGAGTTAGGTGGTGTTTGTTTTGTTGGCTGAATAAAAAAAGTTAAATATTTTGATTTTTTTTATTCAGTCAAAAAACAAACACCACCTACGACATTGTGCTAGATGGCACATAGGTATTAATGTTAGATGGTGGTGAACATCTCACAAATTATTGGATAATCACTTTAGAAATGGTTTTTTCAAATACAAAAAGTTTAAACAAAAATTCATGCTTAAACAAAATGTATGAGTTAGAATAATGATTTCCTCAAATATTGAAAAATTAACATGATTTAATAAATAAACTTTTTCATCTCAAGAATCAAATCTTCAACTTTGGTATTTCTATCACAAATTCTACTAATTTCTCCATCCATTGCTCCATTCTCAAACCTTCTCCTTTCACATTCTCCGTTCCATACCAATAAATAGTTTATAAATACTATTTTTCACATAAAATTGATAGAAATTATGAGAATTTTTTTTTAAAAAAAAATCTTCAAAATTGGAAATGATACGAAGAATATGAGGAATCTTCACATTGTTCATACTCTTCCTCACATTCTTCGTATCATCGAAATTTTATATTTTTTTTCATTTTTAAGATTTCTCTTTTTCACTTGAGAATGCAATAATATTGTTTATCCATGCTAATTATGCTAAGAAATGATGAAAATTATCCTTAAAAAATTTTAAAAATTAAACACTAAAAAATTGGAGAGGGTACGAAGAATGTGAAGGGTATAAATAATGTGAGGAATTCTTCACATTCTTTGTACATTTACTCGTATTCTTCTATCCTTGAATTTTTGCATTTTTTTCTAATTTTAAGATTTTTTTTTTTTAAAACTTGGAAATACAATAATATTGTTTATCCATACTAACTACGTGGAAAATATCATCAATTTTTTTTAAAAAAATAAAATACTAAAAATTGAAAAGGGTATGAAAAATGTGAAGAAAGATACAAACAATTTGAGGAATCCTCATATTTTTCATACTCTTCCTTCGCATTTTTCGTACCCTTAAAATTTTACATTTTTTTTTCCAATTTTAAGATTTTTTTTCACTTGGAAATAAAATAATATTATTTATTTATACTAATTATGCTTAGAAATTATGAATATTATACTTAAAAAAAATTAAAAATAAAACACAAAATTATAGAGGGTATGAAGAATATGAGGAATCCTCACATTCTTTGTACCTTCAAATTTGACGTTTTTTTTTAATTCTAAGAAATTTATTCACTTGGACTTACCATAATATTGTTCATCCATAATGATTGAACTTAAAAATGATGAAAATTATGCTAAAATTTTTTAAAAATTAAAACACTAAAAAATTATAGAGGGGTACAAATAATCCTCACATTTTTCAAACTACTTCTCCCATTCATTGTACTCTCCAAATTTGACATATTTTTCAATTTTAAGGATTTTATTTTCACTTTGAAATGCAATAATATTGTTCACCCATATTAATTAAACTTATAAATGATGAAAATTGTCCTAAAAAAATCACAAAATTAAAACACAAAAAATAGTAGCGATTATGTAGAATGTGAAAAATGGCACAAAGAATATAAAAAATCCTCACATTCTGTGTACCCTTTCTCACATTCTTCATGTTTTCAAAATTATATATATATATATATATATATATATATATTTTTTAAAAGCTTTTTCCATTCAATTTTTAGCCAATCTTCTCAATAAATAAATTTAAATTACAATTTAAGAAATTATGAATATCATTTTCAATTAACAATAAATAGATCATCATTCTATTTTTTAACAATAAATACTTATTTTAATATATTTATGTATGCTTTTTTCACAAGGTTGGTTATAAGTTTATATTATAAAATAAATATTTTATCATCTCATAGCAATTATTCTTAAATTGTGAATATTTTACTACTTTTATTCAATAATTTCTCAAATAATGTAATTCATTGTTGTAATGAGAATTTTCATATCACATGCATGGGATCTTCTCCCATTAAAATATTGGTTAACCTACCGGTGACCTATCGAAGGAGGTTTTTTTTTCGTTCTTTTTTTCATTTTGTGTATCTTTTTACGTGTCATGCCATTATTGGAGGGAAAATGTGGGTATGGTGAAAGCAACCCATTAAAGAGAGGTCAGAATTAGAGCCTGGGTCATTCATGTAATCTATAAGTAGCTAACCATCAAAGCATCTTAGATATATAAATGTGAATATAATTATATATATTATTTTTATTTCAATAAGTACATATATATAAATATTCATAGGAAAAATAAGATATTAAAATAAATTTTAATAAATAAATTAATTTTAATTATTTTATTTTTAAATTTCTGGTTGCCAAGAATAAAGGTGTGAATAAAATTAGTTGAACCGAACCATTAGTCAAAGAGAACACAAAATCATACACCAGCACTAGCAAAGAAGCTTTGTCTAGCGACTAAATGAAAGCCTTCACATTATGTCATGATAATTAGTTTTTACGTAGCACAAAAGCGGTTTATTATTGGAAATCCTTTTCTGGGCGGAAGCGGACAATATTATTATTAAGAAATAAATATGAAGTATGTTTATGCATAACTTTGCAAAATCCTTAAAAAGAAACTATATATTAAGATTCAAAATGATAATGACTAGGGCCACGACTTTGGAAATCAGTCTATGACTCACAAGACAAGACATCGACGATGGCAACCAAAGTTGGAAGGAAGACAAATGGTGGAAATTTGGGCCACACCCACAGAAGACGGCAATGACCTTCCACTATCCCTATTAAAATCGATGTAGAAAATGAGATTGACTTAGTCTCCCCATGATCATGCAACCCAAATAAACTCACTTCCCATTTCACCCTTGAATGCTCTTTATCTTATTCCCCTACCCCTCAGACCATGCTTCACCTCCCAATCCATCCCACCATGAATGCCTCCCATGCTGGTAGCATCATGGATTTTGGCTTCCTGGCCAACAGGAAAACCCGAAACCATGGGAGTTTTGGCAGTGAAATTGAGTTTCAACCTCAAATCTGTGTTGAAGATGGTGTTGGGGCCAGCTCACCGCCCTTATGGAACAGGAAGAATATGTCAGAAAGTACTCGGAATGAAACCTCACATCTGCTGCCTCATGATCACTGTTTCAGTCATCTGTCACGGGCATCACAACTAGAGAGGATTGCGGATGGCAGGAGAGAGCTTATGGAGATGGTTAAAAACATGTCTGAATCTACTTATGAACTCTCCCTCAAAGATATTGTCGATGAGCAGCACACTTCACAGGAAGATGAAGAAGAAGGTTCAGTTGAAGACAGAAGTACGAGTTTCAACTCTGAAATTGAACTCTTGCAGCAGAGGAGCAAGACAAAGAGGAAAAACATTAAGTCGCCTTGGATAACAAGGAGTGCAAGCATGGAAAAAGAGGTTTTTCTTCTCAAGATGTTCTTCCCAACTTCTCTAGGAATGAAAAGGAAACCAGCAGTGGGAAACGGTTCAAAGGTTTCTCAGAAGTCATTGTGTGACAATCCTGAAGATAATGTGGACAAGGAGTGGTGGAAGAAAAGATTCCTAGGTGCAGGTCAAAGCAAAAACAGTGGAAAGAATAGCATCTGGGGAAGCAGTGGTAGCAGCAGCAGAAGCAACAGCAACCAAAGCAGGTATTTCAACTCTCAGGATGAAAATTTACCTTTGCACAATTGTGAAGGGCCATTCACAATCCCATAACATTCATATCATTCCATGATTTGCAAAGCATTTGAGTGTGCAAACAAACTGTCTGCATCTGAAAATTACTTAATCAGTCATAGATCAAATGATGATTTAAAAAACATGAACGAGATGATATCACAGAGAATATGCCCACACAGTTTTCTTTTCTTTTTTGTTTTTTTTTTTAAATTCGAAACAAACTATTTTATTATGAATTTTGAACTACAAGCAAAGGACTAGGAAATCCTTCAAATATACAAAAGCAGATCAAGATGAAAGAGGAGAAACTTCTTAAACAGAACAAGAAGATAGCTATCTGGAGCAAAAACATAATTTGAACATGTTCAAGAGAAACTTCACCGTGCAAGGGAGTAAAAAATCTCCTCTTAAATAAGCCCATTTCTTAGCTCCTCATTTCCATTACTGATCTACAGTATGATTAGCTGAACATAAAGACGAAGAGAAAGAGGCAAATAGCTAGCAACATCTAATTTGGTGAAATCATCCATCATAGTAATAGACTATATGGAGTAAACTTATTTCAAATGCTATGAGAAATGAAAGGGTTGCATCTCCCATGCTGAGGAAAACATAATGTTATATGCCCTAAGGACATCCAAAGTGCCTGAAAATCATATCTAGATACTGATCATGCCTTCCTACATCTTGCAGGCAAACTAACGGCGTAGTCTTACCTGGTTGCTGGCCCTTTTTCCACCCCAAGAAAGCGAGACCAGAGGACTGAGAGGATTACTCTCATGATAGAAATACAATATGAAGGTTCTAGCAAATGTATTCTAATATTGATAGAGCATACTCAGAGACATGGAAAAAAGAAGTCATTGCATTAGAAATCAGCAAAGTAATTCTTCTAGATTTTTGTAGTGTTGCTGCTTCAATTACCCTTTTTTCTCTTTAATTAAGGATATCTCATGAATCTACAGCACAAAAATTTGCAACCCTAATTACTAATCCAGCAATGAAATGACCAGAAAATATTGGGAGGCATTGCTACTAGCATGTATAATGAGGTGAGAACATAAATTGCATTTGCCAGTCAATGAAACTTTGGAATCTGAATTTACAGAACACTGCCACTGTTGATGATTACATAATGAATGATTTAAATCCATGCTGGAAAATCAACGTTGTCTCCACCAGAGAATAAATTGCATTTAGATTGAGAAAATCAAAAGGTTGACCAGAGAATAAATTAAACAGCAGCAAAAATAAAATCTTGATTAGAAACCAAATTCTTTGTCTCCACCAGAAAATGTTTTCAACTATTAAAACCGTTCAGTACATTAAAAGGAATTCAGAGAAACACATTGTATAAACTACAGAATTCCTTTTGAAAAAACAAGACTTAATCAAGGTATTCCATACACTCATGTCCAAGAATATATAATGGTTAATCTATCAGGTAACCCAACATTTGTCCCTTTTGCCTTTTTATTATTTTAAGAAACAAGGCTAACATGTACATACAACAGAAACCAGTATCTAAACAATGAAAAGGCATGTGGGAAACAAACTCCAAAAGTAGACTTGAACCCTTTTCCTTCATTTTTCTGTAATTTTTTTTTCACAGTACTATAAATGAAAATCAACATTGCCAATTTGAAACATTTACATGGCAAGCCAATTCAGATATCTTACCTTCTAGTTATCTTTGTCTTCAATATCCTGCAACAGGGCTCCCCTTGCCTTTACCCTGCCCAAACAAGGTGCTAAAAGATAGAAGATCAAGAAAATAGATTAATATAGTTATAAGAATCAGAGATGTTGAATTACCTACGATAAGCTGGCACAACATGCTTAGTGACTTTTGTTGAGCCTACACTTTGAGCAGCTAGCTTGTCTGCAGTTGAATAGATTAAAGAAAAAGAAGAAAAAAAATTAAGAGTAAGAAGAAATGAATACTTTATCAATAGTGATGTCCAATGTTTAAAATGAAAATTGTGGAGAAACACATTTCTTTAGGGGTTTTGACTTTGTATTTTATGTAAATAGGTTTACATCCGGGATATAATGTAATCCCTGATTTATAGGGATTAGGTTTAGGGTAGTTTCAGTTTCCTATAACACTCGTATGGCTTATCTTTTTGTATATAACCGGATGTGTATTCAATTCAGAATTAATGAGATTTTCTTCTCAATTTTTCCACATGGTATCAGAGCCTTAAGCTCTCAGAATTCACATTCTTTTGTCCGTTGTCAACCTGGTTTTCTTCTAAACCAATTAGTCTTCTTTAATCAAGTTTTTGGTTCTTTGAGCCTCATTCAATCTGAGTTTCTGGTTCTTTACTCCTACAATCCAAAAGAAAAAGAAAAAGGTCCACCATGTCTAAGAAAACCGAACCCACCAACATTCCTGCAGTACAGCTAATTGAAGCACTGCCAAATCACTCCAATGGGGAGCTTCAAAACATTCACGCCACATATCAATTGAATGGATAGAATTATTTGCAGTGGTTACAAGTTGTGAAGACATTATTTAAGGTGAAAGGAAAATCAATCACTTGTTGGGTACGGGTACGGAGCAGAGTGATCCCAAATTCCAGGCTTAGGACGAGGAATATTCCAGGATTATGTCATGGCTTTGGAATTTGATGCTACCCGAGATTAGTAGTACTTCCATGTTTTGGTCCATGGCTAAAAAAATCTAGGAGGCAGTGAGACAAAATTACACAAAGGTGCGTGATGCAACACAGATATTTGAGATAAAGACGAAGATTTCAACCACCAAACAAGGTGAGAGATCTGTGACTGAATATGCCAATCTCCTGAAAAATTTGTGGCAAGAGATGGATGATTATCAATGCATTCAAATGAAGGATAGCGAGGATGCTGTCATATTGAAAAGATTTGTTGAGAAAGAAAGAAATTTTGAATTCCTTGCTGGTCTAAATCTAGAGTTTGATCAAGTCCGAGTTAGGTCTTGGGCAAAGAGGACTTTCCATCTCTAAATGAAATTATTTCCATAATTCAAACAGAGGAAGGAAGAAGAGGGTGTAATGATGAATGAAACACCTATGGTAGAGAGCTTAACTACGCTATCAAATGCTAGAAATATGAAGAATGTGGGAGCAGAAAATCAACCCAATGCAGGAAACAAATGACCAAATTCATCCAGGTGGTGCAATTACTGCAAGAAACTGGGACACACTAAGGATGTCTGTAGGAAGTTATATGGAAGACCACCAAACTTCAACAACAATAATAAGGGATGGAAGCCTAATGGCGGACAACAGAAAAATGTTCAAGGACATGCAAATCTCACCAACAACAATCCCTCAAATGATGAGAATGAGACCCTAACACATGGAGAGTTCAAGGAGGATATTGAGAGGCTAAAAAGATTGTTGGGATCATTAGAAAAAACCATCCAGTGCTTGCTCCTTAGCACTTTCAGGTGAGTACTCTGTTTCCCCTGCATTTAATGTCTCACACTCTTCTTTCAGATTCTTGGGCCATTGATTCAGGAGCCATGGACCATACGACCAACTCTGCTTTGAAATTAAGTTCCTACACACCTTGCCCAAGTAACAAGAAAATTTCCATAGCAAATGGCTCTTTGACAGTAGTAGCCAGTCAAGGAAAAATTCATATAAATTCATGTTCCAAAACTTTCAACTAATCTTGTGTCCATACATTGGATCACCAAAGATGTGAATTGTTGTTAAGTCTTTTACCCTTCTCAGTGTTTTTCAAGACTAGAGTTTAGGGAAGACGATTAGACTTGCTAAGGAAAAAAACGGGCTTTACTATCTTGATGTACCAGGTGATCAAAATAGGATCGAGAACAAATTTCCTTTGTCATACCTAATCGGAAGCTTCATCTAAAATAAGGACAAGATTTGGCTTCATCAACTCCGTTTAGGACACACTTCCTTTAATAGACTCGGTTTTATTTCCTTCATTGTTCTAAGAATTGGATATAGAGAGCTTTCATTGTGAAATTTGTGGACATGCAAAGAACCGTCGTGCTTCCTTTCCAATTAGCAACAAAAGACCTCTATTCCTTTTTCTCTGATTCATAATGACACTTGAGGACCCTCTAAGGTTCGTAATATTTTGAGGGCTAGATGGTTTGTTGTGTTTATTGATGATTGTACTCGTGTATCTTGGATCTTTCTTCTTAATCAGAAATCTTATGTGAGCAGTGTCTTTCTAAACTTTCATAACATGATCAAAACTCAATTTGGTGTAAGCATAAAAAGGTCCAAGTCTAACAATGCTCGAGACTACTTTAATTAGGTTTTGTCCCCTTATTTTGTGAAAAAAGGGATTATTGATGAGTCATCTTGCATTAGTACACCCCAATAAAATAGGATTCCTGAAAGAAAAAATGGTCATCTTCTTTGTTACTTGTGCCTTCTTGTTTTAGAAAAATGTTCCAAAACACTATTAGGGGGAGGCAGTGCTTACAGTTGCCCACCTCATCAACTGGTTGCCTTCTCAAATTTTGGGGTTCAAGAGTCAAATCCAAGTGTTTTCTTAGTTTTTTCCCAACTTCGATACCTCAAATAATCTTAGTCCTAGAGTCATTGGCTGTCTCTATTTGTCCACATACATGATCATGGCAAAGGAAAGTTAGACCAACATGCACTTAAGTGCATTTTTATAGGATATTCTTCAATACAAAAGGGTTATAAATGTTATTATCTCCCTTCTCAGAAATTCTTTGTTCTTGTCAATGTGATCTTTGTTGAAAGAGATGATTATTTTACTAGTCCTTATCTTTAAGGGGAGACATCATTCATGGAAGATAAGAATAAGGATTCATTCTTACTTAACTCGCCCTCCATTTCACAATCTCCCTCATTCAAGCCCATGTTCAGTCCTAGTTACCCTCTAGTTTTGCCTGCTCTCAATAATTCTCTTCTAGTCCCATGTCATTGACTAATGAAAGTGTAGCTCACGATCCTTTTGGACCACTACAGGTATACTCGAGGAGAAAAGAATCCTTTGTTGAACATGTGCAAATCCAAGAGTTGGAACCAATCTTTGGAAATGAGGTTAGTGCTTTACCTGAATTTTTTGTTTTTTATTTGTTTATCTTTTTTTTTTTTTTTTTGATAATTTTTGTGTTGCCATGGATAATGAAAGGTACACGAGTGTACCAAACATTCTTCATACCCATTAGCTCAGTTCATATCCTATGATAGATTGTCACCTTTCTTTTTATAAATACATTTTACCTATCAAAAAAAAATAGATTGTCACCTTTCTACCGAGCCTTTCTTACCTAATTAAACACTATTACTATTCCTAAAACCCTATCCAAGGCATTAAATAGTGAAAAGTGGAGACAAGCCATGAGTGTTGAGATGGAAGGACTAGAAAAAAATATAACATGGGACATAGTGGAGTTGCTAAAAGGAAAGAATCCAATGGGTTGTCAGTGGGTTTTTACCATAAAATACAAGGCAAATGGATTAATTAAGAGGTATAAAGCAAGGCTTGTTGCCAAGGGATATAACCAAACTTATGGAGAAGATTATTTAGATATCTTCGCACCCTTGGCCGAGATTATTGTTATCCTTAGCCACTAACTTTGAGTGGAATTTGCAAAATTTGATGTTAAGAATATTTTCTTACATGGGGGGGTGGGGGGATCTTAAAGAAGAAATCTATATGGAAGTTCCTCCTGGATTTGGCAAGAATCTAAAAGGTAGAAGAGTGTGTAAGCTTAAGAAAGCTTTGTACAATTTGAAACAATCTCCTCAGGCTTGGTTTGAGAGATTTGCGAAGGTGATGATTACCAACAGATACAAGCAAAGTCCAGGTGATCACACTTTATTTATCAAGCACTTGGCTTCAGAAGGGGTTACAACCTTGTTAGTCTATGTGGACGATAAAATTATGAATAGGAATGATGAGAACGAACGGGATAGTTTGAGAAAGTGTTTGAGATTAAAAAATTGAGCTAGTTAAAGTACTTCTTGGGTATTGAGGTGACACGGTCACAATAGGGAATTTCTATATATGTGCTAAATTTGTTGAAAGAAACTGGGAAGTTAGCTAGTAAACCAACAAACACACCTATTAAGCTCAATCACAAGCTTAGTAATAATAATAATGTTGCTAGTGTGGATCAAGGAAACTATCAATGATGCTAGCGTGAACCCAAATTCGATTTCCTTTTGGGACCCTGTGCTGGATAGAGTCTTTAGGAGGTTGGGAAAGAGCTTTCAAGTACTTAGGTGGTAGAATCAACCTAATTCAATCGTGTTTGTCGCACATCCCGAACTACTTTCTTTCTCTTTTCAAGATTCCAACTTCAATAGCTTTGAGGATAGAGAAAATACAAAGAGATTTTCTTTAGTCAGGTTCTGGGGAGGGCAAAAAGGATCATTTGGTGAAGTGAGGCTTAGTCCACAGGCCCAAGGAGTTTGGTGGTTTAGGGTTTGGGAAAATTTCTCTGAGGAACCAAACTTTATTAAAGAAATGGCTTTGGAGGTATCCTAAGGAAAGTTCTGCCCTTTGGCATCAGGTTATCTTAAGTATCTATGGGGCACATTCTAATGGATAAGACACTAATAATATAGTCAGATGGTCACATCATTGCCCCTAGAAGGCCATTGAACATATACTCCAAGTTTTTTCTACACACACTCGCTTTGTAATGGGTGATGGGACCATTATTTGTTTTTGGGAAGATCTATGGTGGGGGGATCAACCTTTTTGCTTACAATTTCCAAGATTGTTCAAAGTCACCACAACTAAAAACCGTCCTATTTTAGCTATCCTGGGTAATAACACTTCTCTGTCTTAGGACCTCACCTTTCATCGCAATCTAATTGATGTGGAGAATGTGGATCTTGAAAGACTAATGTACTTACTTTCAAGTGTTCATTTATCTCCTTTTGTTCTAGATGTGAAAGCTTGGGTTCCTTATTTTTCAGGAGTTTTCTAAGTAAACTCGTTTTTTTACGCCTTATCCAATTTCTCAGATTTTGCTCTTTTCTATCCTGCTAATTTTTTGTGGAAGTTAAGAGTCCCTTCTAAAGTCAGGGCCTTTCCATGGTTAGTGACATATAAGAAGGCAAATATCAATGACATGCTATAGTTGAGGACGTCTTTCACAACCCTTAGTCCTTATTGGTGCATCATTTGGGGAGGGTCTCTTCTTGCATTGTCTGATTACTTTGAGTTTGTGGCATAGGATTTTCTCACAGGTTGGGATGGATTGGGTTTAGCTAGGCAATATTCGTGATATGATGGTGATTTCCTTCAAGTGCTTTGGGAATTCTATCAGAAGCAAGACTCTTTGGAGGATAGTGTCTCTCTTTGTTGTGGAGAAAGAGGAACACTAGGATTTTTTAGGATACTTGGAGGTCGCCGAAGTTGATGTAAGACTCGCTTCAGTTCTTTGTTTCTATTTGGGTTTACTATACAAACATTTTTAAACCCTATCATTTGAGTGTAATTTCAATTTAGCTAGTTGTCGATTTGTACACCTTTGGGTTGGGTCCATAGGGTTAAGGTTTGTCATTCGTGTATAAGCCTTTTGTCCTTTTTGTATAGCCCTCTCGATTTAGTGGAGGTTTACTTTATTTTTGGTCAGGTTTATACATCATGGGGAGGACTTTTCATCTTTCTCATGTTCTTCTTTTTTAATACAAATGTTCATTTCTAATAAAAAAAAATTAAAAAAAAAAAGTTCTAAAGATTAACTGGGAAGTGCCCATAACATTCTACTACAACAACAAATCAGCAATCCATATTACACATGAGCTTGTGCAATATGGTCGGACCAAACATGTGGAGGTAGACAAACACTTTATAATTTGTACAGAGAGTCATATATATACACATATTCCTAACACTGAAATTAGTATCCTTCCTAACCTAATTACACAAAATCCCTTTGATTATGGGATTGTCCTTATTCACTTCCCAATTGCACTATTATACAACTACGACCTTTTGATTTCATACTTTCACACTCCCCCTCAAGCTAGTGAATAGATGTTTTCCATTCCCAGCTTGAATACACTTGCTTGAAACATTGTATTGTTTAAACCTTTGGTGAGTATATCTACAAGTTGGTGGTTAGTAGACACATAAGAGTACAAATCAATCCACTACCTAATTTCTCTTTAATAAAATGTTTGTCTATCTCTATGTGCTTCGTTCGATTGTGTTGCACTAGATTGTGTGCAATACTGATTGCAGATTTGTTGTCCTAGTAAAGTCTCATTAGGCCATCCTATTGAATCTTCAAATCTTCCAAAATGATCTTCAACCATAGTAATCCACACACTCCTTGAGCCATTGCGTAAATTCTGCTTATGCATTGGATCTAGCCATCACACTTTGTTTTTAACTTCTCCATGTTACCAAATTTCCACCAAGAAAGGTACAATACTCGATGGTTGATCTTTTGTCAACCACAGATCCAGCATAATCTGCGTCTGTGTATGCTTCCAATACTAGTCCTATGTTTTGTTTAAACAAGATGCCTCTTCCTGGAGACTCCTTGGGATATTGTAACACCATGTTAGCAACTTGTCGATGAACCTCTTTTGGATTATGCATGAACTGACTAATCACACTTACAACATATGCTATGTTCAGTCTTGTGTGACAGAGATAAACGAGTTTTCCTACTAAACGTTAATACATTTCTATCTACAGCAGCATTTTCCTCAGCCTCTCTAAGCTTATGATTAAGATCTATTGGTGTGCTTGCTAGCCTACACACCAACTTTCCTATTTCTTTGAGAAAGTCCATTACATATTTCTACTGAGAAATAAAAATGCCCTGCATCAAATGTGCAAACCTCGATTCCTAGGAAGTATTTCAACTTCCTAACTCTTTAATTGCAAATTCCTTAGACAAGCATTGCCTTAAAGTTTCTCTCCTTTTCGTCATTTCCCATCATGATGATATCGTCTACATTTACCCCCCTTGAATTTGAATGCTTGATGAACAACGTGTGATCTCCTTGACTTTGTTTGGATCCCATGTTTTTCATCACTTTGGCAAACCTTCCAAACCACGCCCTTGGAGACTATTTTAGCCCATATAGAGCTTTCTTTGATTTACATACCTTTTAGCGACTAGGTCACTTTCAAATCTAGGAGGAACTTCCATATAAATTTCTTCTTCCAAATCTCCATGAAAAGAATGCATTTTTTATGCCAAATTGTTGTAGATCCCAATTATAGTTAGTTGTTAATGATAACAAAATTCTTACCGTGTTCATCTTTGCAATTGAGGCAAAGGTCTTTAGATAATTCACACCATATGTCTTAGTATATCCCTTAGCCACCAATCTCACCTTATATCTCTCTAACGACCCATTTGCTTTATACTTAAAGAGTATAAACTCACTTACATCCCACTAGTCTATTTCCTGCAGGCAAATATACTAACTCCCAAGTCTTATTCTTCTCCAAGGCCTCCATTTCTACATTCATGGCTTGTTTCCAATTTTCATCAGATAAAGCCTCAGATAAAGTGGTAGAAATATGAATATTGTTCAAACTTGCAAGAAAACTCTTATAGGATTGAGACACCTTTTTAAATGACAAAACATGGGAAAGTGGATACAAAGGACGTTTAGTGCATTCCCTGGTTCAATTCTTGATGGCAATAAGAAGTTCTAACTCAAACTTAATTTGTAATGTCTCGATTTGTAAAGGAGGATGAAAATTTTTTACTTCATTTCCATAAGCTAGTTTAGATTCTTGGACTTGTCTAAGTCTAGGGACTACAACTTTCTTCCTTGAGTACACTTTGTCAATCATTCGATTCTTAGGAGCAGGCTCAATGGATGGTGACTCAGGTTCAGAGACAAGCTCAATGGGTACAAATATTGGACTAGAGACTTTAGGAAGGTCAATGAGAAAGGGATCAATGAAATAGGAATCCCGATCCTTGTCTTTCTCAATAGAATTCTTCCCCTGAAGATAAGGAGCAGGAAAATAAGACTCACTTTCATTGAACGTAACATCCACTGAGACAAAAAATTTTGGATGATGGATGGTAACAATTATAGCCATTTTGAGTTGAGGAATATCCCACAAAAATACACTTGATTGCTCTTAGGTCCAATTTTCCCCTGGACTGTGAACATGCACCAAGGATACACGATCAAATATCTTAGGAATGAGATGGTTTGTAGTTCTCACATTAGGATAGAATGATGAGAGTATTTTCATAGGACTTTTGAAACCTAGGACTCTAGAAGGTAATCGATTTATGAGATATGTGGCGATGAGGATTGAAACCTAAGACTCTGGAAGGTAATCAATTTATGAGATATGTGACGATGAGGACAACTTCTCCCTAATAAGATTTAGGCACATGTTTTCGGAACAAAAAAGCTTGTGTTGTATCTAGGAGGCGGCCATTTTTTCTCTCAGCAACTCCATTTTGTTGAGGAGTGTTAACACATAATGACCCATGAATTATTCCCTCATGTTGAAAGTATAAAGTTAGGACTTGATTGAAATAATCTCTAACAGTATTGGACTGAAACCTCTTGATAGTGACACCAAACTGATTTTTTTTATCATGTTATGAAACTTTGGAAGAACAAAACTCACATCAGATTTGTGTTTAAGTAAGAAAATCCAAAAGACCCTAACATAATCATCGATGAAAGACACAAATCAATGCACCCCAAATATATTAAGGACAAAGGAAGGGCCCTAAATATCACTATGAATTAGAGGAAAAGGTTCTAAACTTCTTTATTATTGATGGGGAAGGTTGAACATTTGTGTTTGGCAAGTTCACATACATCATAATGGAAGCTCTCAACATCTAATTTACTAAATAGAGAAGGAAACAAGATCTTAAGAGTTCTAAATGACGAATGTCCAAGCTTACAATGATGAAGCTAAATTTTTTTTGTTATTTAAAAGGTGATGCTCAAAAAGAAAAGATATGGATGACTCGCTTGGTGTCTCAAGGTAGTACAGCCCGTTTCATTCCTTAGCAAGTCCAATCATCTTCCCCAAGCCCTAGTCCTAAAATACACCATAAGTAGGGAAAAAGGTCACAAGGGAACCCAAATCTTGTGTAAGCTTTTGTATAGAAATAAGATTGTTGGACAACTTTGAAACATTGAGCACATTTCTAAGTGTGAGTATAGGCCTAATTTGAACATCTCATACACTTGCGATAGTGGTTAATGATCCATGTGTTATGGTTATTTTCCTACTACTTGAATAATAGTTTTTAAATTCGTGTGATGAATGGGTCATGTGATATGTGGCAACTAAATCTATAGCCCATGAATTGAAAAAGGTTTCATCCAAGACTCTTAATCCAATAAGAAACTTACTTGAATGCGCCAATAAGCAGGTACTTGAAGGTTTCACAAGAGTTTCCAACAAAGCTCTTAATTTTTCAATCTCCTCTTGATTGAATCCACCTTATTCCTAGGATTTTTCTTCAACTGGCTGAACAAAAGACAAGCTTGTTTGCCCATTATCCCTCTATTTCCCTCCATTGTAACCCCACTCTTTACTAGATGTGGTTGGCTTACCATTAAGTTTCCAACATTTTTCCCATGTATATCGAGGCTTCTGACAGTAAGTGCACCATAACTTATCCCTATTATCACGGTTTGAAGCCCTTAACCAATCACTCCGTTTGTTATTAGTGGTGTTAGCCTTCTGATCACTACCTTTGTTAGCAACCATAGTCAAGCCTTCCATATTCTGAGGTTCAAGCATGACACTTCTCCTTCTTTCATCCGCTCGGATAATAGAGATAGTCTCATTCAAAGTTGAAAGCTTTTTGCTAAGTATTTGAACTCGAACTTGATCAAACTCAGCATTGAGACCAACTAAGAAATCATAGACTCGATCTTTTTTAACATAATTTTTCAAGATTGCTACATCCTTAGGACATTTTGTCTCAATGCATCGATAGTGATCAAGTTCTTGTCATAGGTTTTTCAACATATTGTAATACTCCATGATTGTTTTGTTTCCCTATTTCATTGCTCCGATCTTGACTTTAATTTCGTACACTTGTGCTACATCTAGTGCCTTTGAGTATGTTTAGTGAACTGCATCCTAGATGTCAAGAACATATGTGTCACTAATTTCAGGCGTCATTGAATTCCACAACCATGCCATAATCAGTGAGTCTTGCTCATCCCAAGCATCAAATCGAGAGTCTCCTCTCCTTGGTCCCATTCCTAAGAGATGACTTAATTTCCCTTTTCCTTTCAGAAAGGTATGAACAAGCAACAACCATTTTAAATAATTTTTCCCATTAAACCTGTATGCTGCTTGAATATTCTGCAACTCTCCTATGTTGTGACTAATGATCACTCCTTCAGATTGAGCAATGACAACGATAGTTTCTGATATCTCAGACATTTTTTTTTCTTTTTTAGAAATAAAAACAAACTTTTTAAAACTTTTTCTTTTAGAGATATAAAAAGGAAGCTAATGGTTTAAATAACAGGTTTGAGTCGTGTTATAACTCTTCTGGACAGCAAGTAAAGGTCCCAATCTCCAATTGTATCAGCAATGTAGAACGACATCGATCTTCGGCTGCTTTACAATGACTTCGTGATTTGTACCTGTAGTGACCGTTACGAGGGTGAAGATGACATGATGGTAATGCAAGGTGGAGATGACTATGGCATGAAGTTGAGACATTTTGTGAGGAGCGACTGCAAGGCAAAGAGCAATGATGCAATCTCTGATCTATAATGTGACGATGACAGTTGTTGCTAAGGTCACTGGTGCGAAGTTAAGGGTGCGATCTATGTTTCGTGATGAGTTTGCAAGGATGTCAGTGGTGCAGGCATGATGACTACAACGTGACGACAATGACGGCTTCGGTGTTGCATTCATAATCTGATTTGTTGTGATGGCTCAACTTAGACAAGAGGAAACTCTAAGATCAACAATGAAGGCTGAAAAAAAAATTTTTTTTTTTTTTCCTTTTCCCAAATTTACTAGCCTAAAGCTCTAATACCATGTAAAAGAGATATTTGAAGGAATAAAAGGGTATGGAATTCCTTTTTATAATTCTCTTATAATCAGTATAAAGAGTCATATATATATACACATATTCCTAACACCAAAATTAGTAACCTTTTTAACCTAATTACACAAAATCCCTTTGATTACAGTATTATCCTAATTCACTTCCCAATTACACTACTATACAACTATGACCTTCTGATTTCATACTTCCACATAATGTAATCCCTGATTCATAGGGATTTAATCCTTGATTTACAGAGATTTAGTCTACTAATTTTTAGGGATTTGATTTAAGGTAGTTTCAATTTTCTATAACACTCTTATGGCTTATCCTTTTGTAAATAATCGGATGTGTATTGTATTCAAGAATGAATGAGATTTTCTTCTCAAATTTTCCATAAAAATGTCAACTACTAACACAGGTACCAAACAACTTAAAGCCCCAAAGCCATGTATGCAAAGGAACTAACAGCATTCGGGAACTAATAACAGAAAAACACAAGCAATAATATTGTTAAGCATAACTTAAACTTCCTCCTAAAAAATAGGCAAAAGATGTTTTAGATGAACAAGAAACATTTTGATTTAAACAAAAATAAGATCATATTGACCCATAAAGAATAAAAGTTCACCACAATGTAACAATTCCTTGAAAAACTACACAAAAATATGGTTGCATTTGACTATGGTTATAATCAGGGAGCTAATAGGATCCATCTTCGAGCTAGATTAAATTTTAAAAGGTAGGCACTAGGATTTAACTTCGCATTAGTGAATAGGCAACAAAATTACTGAGATATACCCTTTAAACATAGGCTTTAATCCAAACCTCCTGGCCTATCTTCAGTGTTTGAGATAAACACACTAATATTCTGTAAATGCAACCTTATCATGGATACTTCTATCAATCACTAACTAATTACAATTCAAAAAGAGCATATTATAGACAACAATTGTCATGCATTTCACATCTTTTAAGTAGTAATTATGCCTAAAATGCCCAATTAATACGTTGTTGCCCTTACAAGAGTTACTAACGATTTTTGTGAGGTTTGGAGTCATTTCAAGATGTGATTTTGATGCATTGAGTGACAAAAGAGGTGAATCGAATTGAAGAGGGTGAATAATGTGGATGATGAAGAAGAAGCAATGCAATTAGTTTAGATCAGCATTTGGGCTGATTGGAGGTAGCTAACTTGGAGTCAAAAGAAGAAAATGAAAGAAATGATAGAGGAGCTCAAAAACCATATATTGCAAATTCGCATGATCATGCAAAAATTTCACATGACTGTACGAATTGGACTAGAGGAGAAAAACTATGTTGTAGGCTAAGGAGGATGTTTGAATTGATTTCGCATAGCCATGCGAAATGGTCCAAAAAGTGTTTCAAACATGCTACTACGACTCACCTTAGAATTTCGCATGACCATGCGAAATGGGAATATCTCATGTGAAAGTGTTGCAATTGTGCAAAATGTTCAAATTTCATGCAAAATGTTAAATTTCTAGGTTTCTTTGAATTTAGAAGATTCTGAAAGACTTCTTAGATGATGCCAAGTATCCAATTATGTAATCTTCTTATAAATAGGACTTGGACACTCTTATTTAAACAACCTTTTTAACACTTTGAATTTTGGAATTTTCTAGAAACTCTTTCTCTCAACACAATTCTTTATTTTCTTTCATTTTCCCTCATTTTCTCAGTAGCCAAACAGGTCTTGTAAGACCAAATCTCTAAGCATGAGTGGCTAAATCTCGTTTTTCTTGGACGAAGGAAGATCTAAAGGCAAGATCTATGGTGAATTAGAGAAATAAGTTTTAAGTGCAAAGGTAATTTGATCCAATTGATTGATTAATTGAATTTTAGAGATTTTTCTCTTTAAATTATCTTGAATGACTACTACGATGCAAGCTAGGTAGATTCATTAAATTCTTAAATCTAGATTTAATGAGATTGAATAGTTGCATTATGTGAATCATTGGAAGATGATTTAAGATGAATTGAATATATAATTTAAATTGATCTTTTGGATTAAATCACCTAATTTGAAGAGAAATTAAATCTAGACTTAAATCTAAATAAAAATTGGTCCATATGAGAATTTAGATTTTCAATCTAACTTGATGAAAAATAGATCTCAACTCCTATTTACCATATTGTTTGTTTTCTAGAAAATTCTAACTACAAGATTTTCTTTTTCTATTAATTTCTTTCTCAAAGTTTGATTGTTTTCAACTTTTCATCTATAATTTTTCACTATCTCATTTTTTCATCATCGTTATCATCTCAATTCACCCCACTTTCTTTCTTGATTGCTAAACACATTCATCATCCTAGTGGACAACACCTAAAACTGCTATATTATGGTAACTTTTGCTAAAAACCCTTTTCGATCGGGTAGGAGTTACCTTAGCATAGTTAAATTAGGTTATAAATTTTGTTTTGATACAAGAAATGACGAAAAATCAATCGATCACTATCCTATAGCCAAGTTTGTTTGAATAATATGAGGTTGTTTGAGCAAGCCTTGGTCAATCATTTGTGGTGAAGTTCTCATGCAACCAAAAATGAAATATAAAATAAAAATAGTTTAGATCAATAACCTTTTTAATTAGAACCTGCTTCATATCATGTTGTGCATACAAAGGAAGGATGCGATATCCTTTAAAAAGGGAAAATATGCATTAGTATATAAAAGAGAAAAACATTGTCCCCACAATAAGAAACCCTTGATTTCCCATCCCTAAGAAAACAAAGCACCAAAACTTAAGGCATATGAAACAAAATGATAAGACAAAGGATTCCTCTGTTGGCTTGGTTAGCCTGGCAACTTCCTGATTAGCTAATATAGGTTCCCATAAGAAAGAGCAACCCAATCTTCTACAAGGTCCACAATCCCACACATCCAACGGTTATATCTCAAGACCCTCTATAACCATTAGTTACCCAAGAGAAACTCCATTGAATCCTCTTCCACTAGTAAATCAGTAGCATTCAACTCTTTTATTGAGACCCTCAAGTTAGAAACTATTCCCACCTCAACTGCTAGCCCACATCAGGGATCTCTTTAAAGATCAAAGAAACCCAACACTATTATCTTTGAATGAGTCCAATTAATACATATCTATTCCAAATTGCCCAAGGAACATCATTGAAATTACGCTTCAAAACACAACCATTTCGAGCACCCCTTGCCTAAACTATGAGGCAGACCAAACTCCAATCTTGTAAATTACGTTAAAGAAAAAAGAAAATTCTGGAGAACTCCTCGATAACTAGCAACCAAAGAGTTATGAGAGAGTATATATACTTCCACAATTCAGTTATTGATTCCTTCCTATCCTTAATGAACTTAATATCATTTCTAGTCAAACAATCCACAAGACTACTCCAACCCCAGTTGAGCAACAAGGCCTTGCCTTCAGGGTATCTTTTCCTATCCTCAAAGATCCCCATGTTATTTTCTAACCAAACAGACACAAGGCCCTCCCCCACCCCACCAATAAAGCAAAGTCCTCCCCCCAACCCCCACCATCAACACAACGAGGCCCTCCTGAACCCACCCACACAACAAGGCCCTGCCTTTGGGGCTCTTACCAAAACCTCACAAAGATATGACTGTCACAACAAATCACATATAAGAGCTACCTAAGCTATCCCTACTGTTGAGAAAAGTCTTTACAATAACTCTAGAGCAAGAGGACAACAGAGGCAAAAATGGTTTTTAGATCCCCCACCCTAAGCACAAAATATAGTCATGTGAGATAATTGTTTAATAAGGTTTTTGGAGTTGAAGCAAAATATTCAATCAATAATATCTTAGCAAAAAAGATTTGAAAAATGTCCTATAAGCTTCCATGGAAAGGATACATCAAATCCATCAACATAAGATAAACATGACAGTGTTTTTGTGAATGCAACTTTAAGAAGGACGGTTTGGATCAAACCATCAAGTAGTAGCTCAGCTGGTCTGAGTGTTGTGAAGTCATGTGAGAGGCCTCTGATTCAAACTAATGTAACAGAAAGGTAAGCCTCTCTCATCAGTCATCCCATTGAATATCAAATTTGATCACATATCCCATACATCAAGCAAGTTTCCACTCCATTTGAAACCCAACCTAATTAAACCATACTCTAGTCTCCAATGGAAATATTTTATCATGGGGAAGAACTCAAGAATTGCTCAGAGTTTACTACCAAATTAAAACGGAAAAAAACGTGGGGGGGGGAAAGCAGAAGTAACCACCAACTTTTAAGCAAAAGGAAAAACACTCTTACAACACAAAATGCAACACATACCTGGAGAATTTTGTAAGCCATTAAATGTATCTGAGCTCACAAGAGAAGCAAAAATATGTGTCTTGTCTAAGGTATTAGTCTTTTGTAACTTTTGCCTCCTTGAGGACGACTCCAATTGACCCTGCATACTTTCATTCTTTCCCTGACAAATAAAGAACAAAGTTATATCATATAAAATAGTTCTATGAACATTATGCAACAGCAGATATAAGCCATAGTTTAAAAAATACAAGGAGAGCAGATTAATCCACTATCTAGCTTCAAGGAGGTGGAAGGTAAGCTAGTAGGAGTATCTGTGAAAGAAGTAAATGCTTCTCTTTTTGGATAAAGTTTGGGGATTCCAACCTTGGGCATTTGTTAGCTGGAGTGGAAGCCTATTGCAGAGATGATGGAAGGAAGTTGTGCACTAAGGCTTGGGTGGAAAATGGTAAAGAGTTCAAGCTGGAGTGTCGTTCTAATAGGGCAGGTAGATTCATTTTCCATATGGTGAAATCAGTGGAGGGGAAGAGATTTACTTTGTGCTTCCCTGAAGGAAGAGGGATACCCGGGGGGTGGTCTGTGCTTGCTGAGAAGCTTCATTCTTCGGGGGTGGGCTTTTCTGGCTTGGTAAGGTTGACTCTTGGGTCAGTATTTCCTAGTGTCGTGGATAGTGGGGATGTCTTGAAGAAGGTGGCAACTGTTTCATACGTCAAGGCTACTAACTAGTCTATTGGAAGAGTTGGTGAAGCAATATGGCTGTAGGTGGGGGCGGAAGAGGTTCAACAGAGAGGATTAGTTGAAGCGTTGTCTGGTTGGATGGTGGGAAAAAGGACCATCTTCTTGTCCAGGTTTAAGCTCTTTAAAGGGTTAGATTCAATTCAGTTGGCCTTTGCAAGAGGGAGTGAAGATTTGCTAGTTGGGAAGAGCCCTCTTGTTGTTTGAGTTTGAGACTGTTTCTGATGCTGAGAGAGTTCTCTCGAGGGGGGCTTGAAGGTTTCAGGACTCGGTGTTAATGTTGCAGAGGTGAGCCCGGAGATGGGCTGTTGTTGGAAGAAGCAAGCGAAACAGGTATACGTAAGGGTGATGGGGCTCCCTCTTCATCTCTGGAGCAGGGAGATGTTTAAAAAAATAGGTGATGGGTGTGGAGGCTTTGTGGCAGTGGATGAAGACACCGCTAGTTTTCGACATTTGCAGTGGGCTAGTGTGCTGGTGCAATCAATTGGGAGAGAAAAACCAAGAACCCTGCAAGTGGTGGAAGGTATAGCAGTGTATGTTGTTCAACTCTGGTGGGAAATCCTTCCATGGATCTCCAATGTGGAGCCAATGTGTTATTGCACAGAGAGTGTGGCAGGGGAGAGGGGAGAAGGTAGTTCATGTGCTGATGAGGGAGTAGGGAAAAGGAGACTATGGAAGGAAAAGGGAGTTTTGGACGTGTCTCCCTCTGATTGTTTAGGTGGGAAAGATGGTATGGTGTCTGAAAAAGGTTTTGTAGAGGAGGCAGGGGGCATCGTTGACTTGGAAGAAAGGATGACAAAGGGATGTGGTGGCTTAGATTTGATTAAAGGGAGTTTTGTGCCTATGAGCAAGTTGTTTCCTGAAACCCCGCCCAGTGGGCCGATTGGTGAAGGTTCTTTAAATTTGCCCAATGAGCCTTTAGTGTTAGCAGGTGGGCTGGTGGGTGAAGGCTCTTTAAATTTGGGCCATAGGCAATCAAAGCTTAAGTTGCTTAAGTTGGGGAAATAGGGCTTTTGGTGGGGGTGGATGGTGCGACAAGGGCAGTTGGGGGCATTTTCAAGTTGTATGGGTTTTCCAACGTCGTTGGTCGGTCGTTTGCCCATCGATAAAGCTTTGATGAAAGAAGGTGATAGATTCCAAGGTAAGTCCCAAGGTAAGTCCTTTGGGGGGGGGGGGGGGGGGGGGGGCGCTATTCTTCTTCTATTCCTTCTTTGGTGGGTGGGATTGAAAGGGATCAAGGGCGGAGGGGTCATCTTCCTGCTTCCAATTAGTGGAGGTTGAGGGTAACGTCGGGATGGCCTCGGAATCCCTTCGGATGGTATTGGTTGATGGAAGTTCAGTGGATTGCATGGGTTTTAAGGGTAAGGAGATTATGGTAGAGGAAGTTATTACTTACAGTGAGGAGAGACAACCCTGGTTTGAAGGTGAGGAGGTTGAGGGATGGGAGAAGAGGGAGTTTTTTGATAGGTTAGCTACCGTTAGTAGATTTTTGGGAATGTCAACTGAAGGCCATGAGGAGGAGATTATGGTGATGCTTAAGCAAATAAAGGCTCGTAAGGGTCTTAATGGGCATGAGTGTGACATTTGCATCTTCACAGTCTAAAAGAGAGCTGAAGAAACTGGAATGGTCGGTGAGCTATAAGGGCACAAACTCAGAGAGTGGTAGGGTTAATGTTTGGGGGGCAATTTCTGCAAGGGACTCGTGAAGTTAAGAATTTTGTCTTAGAATGTAAGAGAGGCCAATGACAATAACAAAAGAATGGTGTTGAAGTCTTTCATCAAAACACATAAGGTAGATTTGGTTTGCATTCAGAAGACCAAAATCCAAGATATGTCCTTAAGAATGGTGAGAAGTCTAGGGACAGGGAGATTCATTGAATGGGGTGCGGTCAATGGGAAGGGGGCATCTGGGGGGATTGTAGTGTCCTGGAATAGTAGAGTTCTTGAGTTAGTGGGTATGGAGGTTGAGGTTTACTCAATTTCTTTCCGGTTTAAGAATTGTGATGATGGTTTAGTTTGATTTTTTATTAGGGTGTATGGCCTTACACAGAGAGGTGTTAAAAGAGGATTTTTGGGCGGAATTGGGGGCTATAAGGGGACTATGGAAAGACCTGTAGTGTATTGGGGGTGATTTCAATGTTATTAGATTCCCTCAGGAGCGTTCTGGTGGCAACCAGAGGCTGACTGCAGCAATGAGAAGATTTTCAGATATCATAGACGAGCTTCAACTAAGAGATCTTCACTTGTTAAGGGGTCCTTTTACATGGAGGGGGGGGGGGTGGTGCAAAGGCCCTTCTCCTTTCAGGTTTGAGAATATGTGGCTCAAGGAGGAAGGTTTTAAGGAGTATCATAGTCATAATTCACAGTAGTTAAGCATTGAGATGCCAGGAGATGCACCAACTAAATGCTTATCTTGATGCCGAAAACTGTTAAAGATATATCCATATGCTGATTACATTTGAAAATAAAAGTACTTAGATCTGACCAAAAATAGAACTACTTTGTTGAATGCATACTTTAACCAACATGTATGAATACCTGTTCTGCAGATAATGCCTTTGCCAGCCGATCTGAGCACTCTTGCTCTGGAGGAACATTTAAAAAATAGACCATTAGTTAATTCCAACATAAGCAAATACACACATATAAACACACACACACACATGCATATGCATAAAATAACTTCAAAAAAAATTTTTCTTACAACCCTCAATAAATCTTTATGGAATCCACTAATCCATGCTAGACTGCATATCATTAGGCCCTATCCATAAACCAAGTATAGAAATTTTAAACAGACGCCTAATTTAGAGTACCGTACAGATGGCACAGTTTCAGATCGACTTGAAAATGAGTGTGACATGCATGAGAGAGACATCTAATTCAACATTAGGCTTCCCAATATATGGAATGTTACACCATAAATATTGTTATAGAGATTTACACAAGCTTCATATAACACCAAAAATTAGACAAGCAAGTCTCCTAAAAGGTGTACCAAACAATTTAAAGCTTTAAATAAATCTTTATGGAATCCACTAATCCATGCTAGACTGCATATCATTAGGCCCTATCCATAAACCAAGTATAGAACCCAATATCCAAGACTATTTAGAGTAGTCGTGGATAAAAACATTTCTATTTCTTCAGTTCTCGGTCCATCTCGGCCTTTCTTGTGGAATCTGAATTTCCGCCGTAACCTGTCAGATTCTGAGATTGAGGACTTAGAAGGCCTCATGCGGTCTCTTGATGATTTGTATCTCTCTCCTTCGGTCCCAGATGCCAGATTATGGTCATTATCCTCTTCAGGGCTTTTTTCAATCAAATCCTTTTTTCTAGCATTATCTCAATCTTCTGGATCTCCTCAGAACTTTCCTTCAAAGTTCATGTGGAATTCTCAAGTTCCTTTCAAAGTGAAGTCCTTTGTCTGGTTAGTGGCACACAAGAAGGTGAATACTAATGATATGTTACAAGTGAGAAGACCCTACAAAGCCCTTAGTCCTGATATTTGTATCTTGTGCATGAAGCACGGGGAATCAGCAGATCATCTTTTTCTTCATTGTTCCTTGACGATTGGGTTGTGGCACATGTTATTTTAGTTAGCTAAGATGGATTGGGTTCCCCCAAGGAGCATATATGACATGATGTCCATCAAATTTAAAGGCTTCGGTAATTCTAAGAGAGGGATAGTTTTGTGGCAAGCTGCGAGCATAGCTCTAATTCGGGTTGTGTGGTGGGAAAGAAACGCAAGGATTTTCGAGGATAAAGCAAGGAATTCAGAGTTCCTTTAGGACTCTATTGTTTTCCTTGCTTCCCTTTGGGCTTTCTGTTCCAAGGCATTCAAGGGGATTCCCCTTAATGTGATTCAACTGGATTGGATAGCGGTGTGTACTCCATAGGGATTGGTCCTTAGTGAGAGTTCGTTTGTTTTATGTGTATTTTCCTGTAATTTAGTTGTCTTTGGTGGGAGGATTTCTCATCCTTCTTCTTGTACTTCTTTTTTATATTAATATATCTTTGTGGCGTTTCCAATCAAAAAAAAAATAAATAAACCAAGTATAGAAATTTTAAAACAGACGCCTAATTTAGAGTACCGTACAGATGGCACAGCTTTCAGATCGACTTGAAAATGAGTGTGACATGCATGAGAGAGACATCTAATTCAACATTAGGCTTCCCAATATATGGAATGTTACACCATAAATATGTGTTATAGAGATTTACACAAGCTTCATATAACACCAAAAATTAGACAAGCAAGTCTCCTAAAAGGTGTACCAAACAATTTAAAGCTTTAAATATATCTTTACATTTTGTAGCCAGAGTTTCCTATCTTGAATATTAGACACTTTAAAATCACTGCATGGTACTTGACTGCCAAATATTCTACATTGAACTCCCTTAAATAGTTGTTTGGATCTCTAAGATTAATGGAAATTGAATAAAGAAGAAATAATGATAAATATACCCACAGCTAAAGAGCTACTGAGAAGGAGGAAACCAATTAAGAGGGGTGGAAGGGTATAGAAAACCAACAGACATTTAAGTTAGTTTGGTTGTTGTAAAGTGCCAAGAAAAGTGCAAAAACTCGGGAAATAGTTTTCTTATATTTGAACACCATGAAAGAAGATAACAAAAAAAGATTAAGGAAAAGCAAAGAAAATAGTAAAAAATTCTTCTCTATATTGTCCTTAAAGAAAAGGTGAGGAAAGTTTGAGTAAAGTGCATTCCTCAACGATTTAATTTTCTTTCCCTCAACTTTTCCATGAACAACCAAACAAGAGAAATTATTCACAATTTTTCCTTATATTTGTCCTCTCTATTTTGTTTCCCTCGTACTTTCTAGGAACCAAAAACATAGCCTTACTCTATTTACCAAAAACAAGCATCAATCTAGTAAATATCACCCCCTCAGTCATCCCAACACCATTTTATGAATATCTTGGCACAACACTCAAGAAGTGGTTATCCACTTAGGCATTTACTTTAACCCTATGGGCAAAATTCTCTTCAATCTACCATCCTAATGGATGAACTATTCAAAATAATGAAAAAATTGGTCAAATCTAGATGTTTATAGACCACATAATTTTTTTGTTGTTCCTTATTTCCATCAATTAATCATTCAAGACAATGAAAGCTATCTCTAGGCTAAAAATCAATATCAATAGAAGTGAATTAATTCTAGTTAGGAAAGGTAGCTAATACAGAGGTTTGGTTTTTGCACTTGGATGCAAGGTGGTGCAACTTCCTACCACTTAGGTCTCCCTTCAAGTGCCCCCTTTATATCATCAATAGTTTGAACTATGGTGGAAGAGAGATTTCATAAAAAAGACTTGTTATTTGGAAAAGGCAATATCACTCAAAATTGGGAGGCTTACTTTGATGAAAGGCTCTTTGTCTCATTTACCTATTTATAGAATCTAAGAAGAATTCGAGGTAAGAGAATAAATTTCTTCCTTGATTTCAATTTGTACATCCCACATATTTACACAAATATTCCTAATATAAAAAATAGAAACTTTTCTAACCTAATTCTATCAAATTCCCTTGATTATATCTTCTCCTTAATTATAAAAATATACAGCTATAATCTTCCCACATATTTATACAAATATTCCTAATATAAAAAATAGAAACTTTTCTAACCTAATTCTATCAAATCCCCTTGATTATATCTTCTCCTTAATTATAAAAATATACAACTATAATTTTTCCTAATTACATTCTTCCACACTCCCCCTCAAACTAGTGAATAAATGTTTTGCATTCCCAACTTGGATACACTTACTTGAAACGTTGTACCACTTAAACCTTTGGTAAGTATATCTGCAAGTTGTCAGTCAGTAGATACATAAGGAGTACAAATCAGCCCACTATCTAGTTTCTCCTTAATAAAATGTTTGTCTATCTCAATGTGCTTCGTTTGATCATGTTACACTGGATTATGTGCAATACTAATTGCAAATTTATTATGGCAATAAAGTCTCATTGGGTTATCCCATTTATTCTTCAAATCTTCCAAAATAATCTTCAATCATAGTAGTTCACAAACTCCTTAGGCCATTGCTCGAAACTCTGCTTCTACATTGGACCTTGCCACCAAACTCAGTTTCTTACTTCTCCATGTTACCAGATTCACACCAAGAAAGGTGCAATACCCAGTATTTGATCTTCTATCAACCATAGATCCAGTATAATTTGCATCTATGCATGCTTCAAGTATCAGTCCCAAGTTTCATTTAAATACAACTCCCTTTCCTAAAGACCCCTTAAGGTATTGTAGCACTCAACTAGCAGTTTACAGATGAACCTCTTTTGAACTATGCATGAATTGGTTAATCACACTCACAAAATATGCTATATCTAGTCTTGTATAAGAGAGATAAATGAGTCTTCTTACCAAACGTTGATACATCTATCTATCTACCGCAACATCTTCCTCAACCTCTCCAAACTTATGATTAGGATCTATTGGTGTGCTTGTTGGTTTACACGCCAACTTCCCTGTTTCCTTTAGAAGGTTTGTTACATATTGTTGCTAAGAAATAAAGATTCTCCGCTTAAAATGTGCAACTTCGATTCCAAGGAAGTATTTCAACCTTCCTAACGCTTTTAAACTCAAACTCCTTGGTCAAGTATTGTCTCAAAGTCTTTCTCTCATTTTCATCATTTCCTATCACAATGATGTCATCCACATACATCAAAAGAGTTGCAACTCCCCCCCAATCTAGATGTTTGATGAACAACATATAATCTCCCTGACTTTGTCTATATCCCATGTTTTTTACCACTTTAGCAACCTTTCAAACCATGCCCTTGGAGATTGTTTCAACCCATATAGAGTTTTCTTCAATTTACACACCTCTTTAGTGGCTAAATCACTTCCAAATCCAGGAAAGACTTCCATATAAATCTCTTCTTCTAGATCTCCATTTAGAAATGCATTTTTAATATCGAACTATTGTAAATCCCGGTTATAATTTGTTGCCAATGATAACAAAACTCCAAATGTGTTCATCTTGGCAACAGTAGCAAATGTCTTTAGATAATCCATGTTATATGTTTGAACATATCCTTTAGCCACCAATCTTGTCTTGTACTTCTCTAATGTCCCATCTGATCTATACTTAACAATATAAACCCACTTACATCCCACTAATCTTTTTCCCATAAACAAATCTACCAACTCCCAAGTTTTATTTTTCTTCAAGGCTTCCATTTCTATATTCATGGCTTGCCTC
The DNA here is from genome assembly GCF_030704535.1 of Vitis vinifera. NCBI lineage: Eukaryota > Viridiplantae > Streptophyta > Magnoliopsida > Vitales > Vitaceae > Vitis > Vitis vinifera. Next base: position 29,384,929 of record NC_081811.1, on the reverse strand, counting down.
CAATTTTCATTAGATAAAGCCTCAAATAGAGTTGTAGGAATATGAACATTGCTCAAACTTGTAAAAAAACTTTTATGAGATGGAGACAACTTTTTGAATGACACAACATGGGAAAGTGGATACAAAGGATGTTTAGTGCATTCCCTCATTCCCTTCCTAATGACAATAGAGAGGTTTTGGTCTATGGGTTTTTCAAATTGAAGTTCTAACTCAGTTTGTAAGGGAGGATGAGAGATTGTTACCTCATTTCCAAAAGTCGGTTCAGATTCTTGAACTTGTATAAGCCGAGGAATTGCAACTTTCTTCCTTGAGTACACTTTTCTAGTCATTCAATTCTCAAGAGCAGGCTCAATGGATGACTCGAGTTCAAAGGAAGATATAGATACTAGATCGGACACTTTTAAGAGGATCAATACAATCAATGAGAGTTATAGATATCGAATCAGACACTTTAAGAGGGTCGATAAGGTCAATGAGAAAAGGATCAATGAAATAGGAATCATGATCCTTGTCTTCCTCGATCGAATTCTCCCATTGAAGGCAAGGAATGGGAAAATAAGATTCACTTTCATTAAAAGTAACATCAACTAAGAAAAAAAAAAATGGATGGTGGATGGTAACACTTATACCCTTTTTGAGTTAACGAATATCCCACAAAAATTCAGTGACTACTCTTAGATCCAATTTCCCCTTATTTGGAGTGTGAACATGTCCAAAGAACACACCCAAATATCCTAGGAATGATATGGTTTGTGGTTCTCATATTAAGATAAAATGATGAGAGTATTTCTATGAGACTTTTGAACCTAAGACTCTAGAAGGTAATCAGTTTATGAGATGTATGGTGTTAGAAAGGCTTCCCCCAAGAAGATTTAGGCACATGCTTTTGGAACAAAAGAGCTCGTGTTGTATCAAAGAGATAATCATTTTTCCTCTTAGCAACTTCACTTTGTTGTGAGGCATTTACACACAATGACTCATGAATTATACCTTCATGATGAAAGTATGGAGCTAAGACTTAATTGAAATAATATTTGGCATTGTCTGACCAAAACCTCTTGATAATGACACCAAACTGGTTTTTTATCATGTTATGGAAATTTGTGAGAACAAAACTTGCATTAAATTTGTGATTAAGTAAAAAGATCCAAGAGACCTTAGTACAATTATCTACAAAGGACACAAACCAGCGTGCCCCAAATATATTTGGGACAAGGGAAGGGCCTCAACTATTACTATGAATTAGATGGAAAGGCTCTGAACTTCTTTTATTACTAATTGAAAAGGTTGAACACTTCTATTTGGCTAGTTCACATACATCACCGTAAAAGATCTCAACATCTAATTTCCTAAATAGAGAAGGCAACAAGATCTTAAGAGTTCTAAACAACGGATATCCAAGCCTATGATGATGAAACTAAATTTTTTTCTTTAAAAAGATGGTGCTAAAAAAAAAAAAAGATATGGATGATTTGTTTAGTGTCTCAAGGTGGTATAACCCATTCCGTTCTATAGAATCTGAAGAATTGGAAGTTAAAGAATAAATTTCTTCTTCTTAAAATTCAATCTATACATTTCCACATATTTATACAAATATTCCTAAACCAACAAATGGAAACTCTCCTAACCTAATCTATCAAATCCCCTTGATTACAAGATTGCCCTAATTATCTCCTTATTTAAAAAAATACACAACTATAATATTTCCTAATTACATTCTTCCACACGTTCCTTAACAAATCCAATCATCTTCCCCAAATGTTGGTCTTGAAATACACAGTGAGTAGGGTAAAAAATCACATTGCAACCCAAATCTTGTGTAAGTTTTTGTAAAGAAAAGATCAGTGGACAACTTTGGAAAATGAAGCACATTTCTAAGTATGAGCGTAGGACTAACTTGGATATCTCCTATACCTGCGACAATGGTTAATGAACTATTGATTGTGACTATTTTCCTGTTGCTTGGAAAAGGGTTATAGTTGTTAAATTGGTATGATGAATAAGTTATGTAATCTGTGACATTTGAATCTACAACCCACAAGTTGGAAAAGATTTCATCTGAGGCTTTTAATACAATGGGAATAGGAAACTTATCTAAAAGTGTCAATGAGTAGGTACTTGAAGGTTTCTCAAGATTACCCAACAAAATTTTTAGTTTTTCAATCTCCTCTCAATTAAATCCGTCTGGTTTCAAGGATCTTTTTTCAACTAGTTGAACAAAAGACGAGTGTGCATGTCCAATATCCTTTCATTGCCCTTCATTGTAACTAGTTGTCATTCCTTCAAATTAAGTGGTGGTTTTTTATACCTCATAATTTTTTTTCTCCTTTTTCTTTTCTTCCTCATTTTTTTATTTTCCCACCTTCTTCCCCCCCCCCCCCCCCCCCCCCCTTTTTTGGGAAATATAAAAGGGCTCTAAGTTAAAAGAACTTACTTGTGTTAGGATTCCAAGACCGTGTTAGAGTTCCTCACTAGAGTCAATGTGGAATAAGGTGGCCGCAGCAAGGGCATCATCGGTCTGGCACTCTTGATAATCATAGAAGTACGTTGAAGGTCCGACACTCTTAGTTTCCAACAATATCTACAATGCAAGGAACGCCTATAGTAGGAAAAAAATCTTCATTTGCAACAGCAGTAATAGCGCAATTTCTTTTTTGATAAGTTTGCAATGAAGCGAGGGTGGAAACCTAAGGTAAAAGGAAGGCTAACGGCAAGGAAGATCCAAGGGCGAAGCGAGGTTGAGACAAAATGAAGGCCGCACAATCTATCAACGATGTGATTTCTCTTGCAATAATGGCACAACATGAGCTTTGTGTGGTGCAACGGCGGTGTGAAGCAAAGATGAAGATGACTTCCAACAATGGCCATCAAAGGTGACAGCGTGAAGCAAAGGTAAGACCAACGGGGTGAAGCAGAGGCGAGGGCAACGACGTGAAGAGGCTGCTTTAGTGTGGGTTTTGCAACAATGATGTGATTCAAATGAAAGAAAAGCTTTTAAGGTTGACTCTGATCTTCAAACTCGACAATGAAGGCTGAAAATTCTTCTTCTTGATTCCCATATTTACGAGCCTAAGGCTCTGATACCATGTTGAATCTAAGAAGAATTTGAAGGTATGAGAATAAATTTCTTCCTTGATTTCAATTTGTACGTCCTACATATTTATACAAATATTTCTAACACAAAAAACAGAAACTTTCCTAACCTAATTCTATCAAATCCCCTTGATTATGGCATTGTCCTAATCCTCTCCTTAATTACAAAAATATACAGTTATAATCTTTCATAATGACATTCTTCCACACTATTTATTTTGTCCTCACTCGTCATACCAAGGAAGGTGAATTTAAGGCTTGAGAATATTCAAAGAGATTTCTTCTAAGGAAGGGGAGCTCTTGAGAAAAACCTACACTTGGTGAAATGGTGAATCACCTGCGTCAAAAAGCGAAAACGGGGCCTTGGCATTAGAGATCTTCCTACACTCAATAAGACACTTCTTGCCAAGTGGAGTTAAGAGTTATGCTATAGAAAGTGAGTCTCTTCGGAAGTAGATTATCGTTGAGAAGTTTGAGGAAAAAGGAGATGGTTAGTGTTCTCAGGAAGTGAGTGATGGTTTTAAGGTAGGGTTGTGGAAGACCATTAAAGACAATGGAATATTTTCAAAAGTAGAACCTCTTTTGTTGCAACAAATGGAAGGAGAGTGAAGTTCTAGAATGATAGGTGATGTTATAATTCTCCTTAAGGTGTATGTTTCCCCTTGTTGTATGTCATAGACTCATAACATAATAAGAGGGTGCTTGGGTGACAAATTTATGAGACCAATGAGTTGAGAGAGCTAATAGAGTTCCTACTTTATAATACAATTGAATGATTAAGAGATGGAAAGTGTAGAAGAGTCCCTCTCAAGTTTGAAAGAAAAATCTATGAATAGGGATAAGGAGCATAGAGTGGTCTATATGGATTCAAGGAATGAACTGGGTGCTGGGTGACAAATTTATGAGATCAGTGAGTTGAGAGAGCTAAGAGAGTTTCTGCTTTATAATACAATTGAATGATTAAGAGATGGGCAGTGTAGACGTGTCTCTCTCAAGTTTAAAAGAAAAATCTATGAATAAGGATAAGGAGCATAGAGTGGTCTATATGGATTCAAGGAATGACAACTTTTAAGTTAAATCTCTTTTATTCCTTTCCAATGTCTAAAAGGATAATGTTGGTCACTCTAAGAGTAATTTGGAATTCTTAAGTTTTTTTCAAAAGTGTAGTTTTCACTTGGGAAGTCAACTTGGGTTTTGATTTTGACTTTGAACCAGCTATAAAGGAGATGATTGACCTTGGTGAATAAATGCTATCTATGCAAGAGGAAGAAGAATCTATTGATAACATTCTCCTTCATTGCACCAAAACAAGTTTTATGGCAAATTGTTTTCTCCTTGTCATGGTACAAAAGCAGATATGGTCCAGTATTCCCTTGTTCCCTATATTGGTTATGTTCCTCATTTCTCAAGGATGGGAGATCCATATTGAGATAAAGATCCCGCGCCATTAATAGCTTGGATATCAATGTTTATCATAGATTTTGTACATTGGTTAGATAATAAGGAGAGGGAATTATCTTTTGTTGCTCTCTTTTTTCTTTGCCTTTTTATGCCCTTTATAAAGGCACTATGGACTTTGGTGCACCTCTTTGCCACAAGTTGTTAATATATTTTTGCTTCCCTATCAAGAAAGGTCACTTCTTGATATACTTGTATCTCATTTCTACCTCTTGCTTTATAAAGTCACATCCCAAACATTTACGCTATAATTATCATGAGTTTAGTTCTTTTTTTTTTCTCCTTTTTTAACCAACAGGTAGAACTATTCAAAAGATAATCAAAGCTCTTTTATTTAATTTCAATTTCAAAGAAAAAGTTCTAACTTTTCAGAAAACCACAACCAATTCATTACATGCTAAAAGAGTATTAAGACATAATGATAGAGTTTTTACAATTCTCAAAGAAAAAAAAAATGAACCTTTGTCAGTAAAAAGCAAGTACAACCATCAATATATTTACTATAAATAGCATGCATGAACAGACCAGATTACCCCTTCCCTCTAAGAGAAACATGTTCTTGAGTAAAGACATTGTGGATGAAACAAAGAAAAGAAACGGAAAGTAAAGGGGAGGGGGGTGGATGGATAGCAAAGCATCTTATGACGTTTTTGACATTTCAACCAACCTTCTTTGCATGATGCCTCCTCTCTCTCCCTCCCCTCCCCCTCAGCTCTCTCTTTCTTTTCTCACACACACAATCCCAACAACTTAGTAAATCAATAGGACATCAATTCAATGTGTACATAAAGTTGTGCAGACTTCCAATCCAAAGTGGTAACTGGCTTAGAATGTTAATCTTAATTTATCTTGCACTCATATATCAAGAGTCAAAACTTCATTGGTTCATCATGATATCATACTTGGAGGTAAGAAGAGTAAGCCTGTGAGAAGCATGGGTTTTTCTATGCATGGAAATTCAAACAAAATCTTGAGTTTATATTGGATGGTCACAGGGGCATTTCCAGAAAAGCTGAAAAGTCCTTGGAGCTGTATTGATCAATTGGGTACAATCAAGCAATCAGTAAAATTGCACATCACTACAAGGGTCTATCAATCAACCTGAGTGGTGCTGTACTTTCGCAGTTTCAGGTCTTTTTCAAGGCACCAGATGACTACCTTAAGTAATCTAATTAGACCGCCTTGCCAAATTTATGTATAGATTTCCTAACTACCTTTCATAGCTTCCAAAGAAAGCTTGAGCTAGAAAGAAAATTGAGCATCATAAATAGATCTTAGCTAAGGTTTCTAGAAGATTCCATCAAGTCATTATTGATTTGAAAATCCACACCCATTCTCTCAATTCTTCTTGACATTGGCATTTGAATTCAACCATGAAGCAAGTTCAAGGAAGTAATCCGTGCCACACCTTGGTGAGACATCAATGAGGATCTCTAAGAGTTGGTTATAAGGGTATTGGGAATCAAGTACAAGTTCAGGTTAAGTAAGCCAAAGGGATGGATTGATGATCATGGATATGATAATTCTCTCATATTTTCTTTGTGGATTTTGTAGTAGTCCTTATCATTTTTTCTTTGTGGATTTTGTAGTAGTCATTAGGTTCACAGTTTTCCACCTAAACTTGGTTTCTTGTGGTTGTGATCTATATCTTAATTCAATAGATGATCATTGAGATGATGTTGGATCATTGTGGTTGAAAACTGGGGTTAATCACTTTTTTCCTCTAGGACGTTTCTATACAATTAAGAACAGCTTGAGGCATACTAACTGGTCAACACACCAAAAATTCAATCAAATCATCTTAATGCTCCACTTGGTTACAAGTGCATCTACTAAGCTCGATTTGTGCTATTATATGATACTACGAACCTTGTCAAATAGTGCTATATAACAGTTAAAACTCTATTAGGATAGAGTATATTAAGTTCCAGTTTTTGTTTGGAGGCTCTGCCTCTAAGTAATAGTGGTTGTAGCATTGCTGGTATGGCTGTGGGGGTTGCATTGGTGGGAGTAATGGTTATTGTGGTAGCAGGATTTGGTCGTGTGGTTTTCCAGCCTTAAGCTGGTCATCCTCACCCCCGGATTACTTTTAATTATGGTCTTGTGGTTTCTTGGTTGCTTTAAGTTATGAAGCGAAAAATCCAATTGCTGAAGAATCATGGTCTAAAAAGGTTTTACGACAATGCCGGTAACTTCCCCTGGAGGTAGGTGTTGTTTGGTGTTGAGTTGAAGACTTTTGAGATTAGCATAGAAGAACACAAAGGAAAAGTGCGTGGAAAGATCTGTGAAAGAGGCCCTAAGTTTTCTTCATAGGTCATATTTGGAGGGAAAGGTTTATCTCTGCTGCTAAAAGGGGTTGAGTCATGTTGTGGGCTAAAGGAAAGAACTCCTTTCAGGAAGCTATGGTCGGAAGGAGATAGAGAATACAGTCTGGAACTCCAAAATAATAGAGCAGGGAGATTCTTGTTTTGCGTTGTAAGAGATGCAGAAAACAAAAGATTTTCCTTGGCTTTTCTTGAAGGGAGAGGGCTTGTTGGAGGCTGGAAAATTCTCGCTAGAAAACTGAGAAATTTGGGAGTCTCTCCCCTTCAATGGAAAAGAGCTCTATTGGAAAACCACTTACCTTCTCAAGCTTCGCCCAGCAGTAGTGTAGACAGAGACACGTCTTCTCTTCGGGATTGCCCCGCGCCTCGCGATGCCGTCTAGCTAGAAATTGAGAAAGAAACTCTAGATAGGAATGAGGAACTGTTGGGCAAGTGCCTTGTGGGCTTTTGGGAGGGAGACTCTAATCGCCTTTCGAACCTCGTTTCCTTCGAGTCGTGGGCAAAGAACTCCTGGTTCTTGGAAGGGAACCTCTGGCTATCAAATATGAGAGAAAATCTCTTGCTTCTGGAGTTTGAATTTGAGAACGAAGCAGAGAGGGTGTATAATTCAAGGACAAGACGCTTCAGAGGAAAAAGCTTTTGCCTAGAAAAATGGAAGCCATCTGTGGGATGCCTTGAGGGAGATAGAGGGGATGCGCGCCACGTGTGGGTCAGAATTTTAGGTCTCCCTCTGCATCTTTGGGGAAGAAGTCTCTTCAAGAAGTTTGGAGACTCTTGTGGGAGGTTCATGGCTGTGGACGAAAACACAGCTGAACGTCAGAACCTCAAGTGGGCCAGAGTCCTCGTCGAAACCAGAGGTTAGCAACACCCAAGTTCGCTGCAGGTGGTTGTCAGTCCCTCTTGTTTCGCTCTACAACTCTGGTGGGAAGAAGAGCCTTCCTTCTCCACTGTGATCCCCTCCCACGGGTTTGGTGTTTGGAAGATTGGGGAAGACGAGGTGGCCCCTTCACTTGCTAAGGGGAGCGTGGACTCTCGACCCTCTTCCACAGTCTTTCCGCAGCCTGAAAAGTTGCCCCCGCCGGTCTTGGGGAGTGGTGCCCCTACCTCGAACAAGACGGGTGCAGCTGCTACCCTTTCCCATGCTCGCGAAGTAGAGACGGGCCAGCGTCCCCTTTCCCCTGCCTGTGATATGGACATGGGCCAGAGTCTGAATGCCATGGCCCATTCGAGCCTGGCCTGTGGTAGTTCCTTTGGGTCTGGGCTAGAGAAGGCCCAAGTCTCAACCACTTTGGGGTTTCCTCTTAAGCCCCTCGGTCTAGCCCTTTCCAAAGATTTAGGGCAAGGAAGCCCTAAGTGCTCGCCGTGCTGGAGGAGAGGAACCCCCGCTCCAGCTCATACCATCGCAAGGACTCCCCAGATGGAAGCGTCACCCCTTTTGGATGCGTCAACGCCTGCGATTGAGCCTTCCCTCCCCGTCGAAGCTCGCAATCCACAAGGTATGCTCTCTCTACCCCCGATCTCCTTGAGAGGGGAATCATCCTCTTCTTCTACTCCATTCTGGGATTTGGGGCTTGAGAGGGGAAGGGGACCATGCTCTGGTCTGTTGAAATCGACGACAAGGGAAGAGGAAGCGACGCCGAACCCTCTGTCCATGATGCTCAAAGATGGGTCGACAGTGGTTCTGACTGAAGCCCCGAGCTCTGATCCGGAAAAAGACGTGGCGAAGCAGAGAGACCTGTTGGCTGCTCCCCCATGCAAAGAAGAATGGTTAGAAGAGGAGCTCTCCAAACTATTTCATTTTAGCAAAGTCTTAGGAATGTCTGTCGAAGGTCATGAAGTCGAAATTCTAGCCTTGCTTAAGAAATTGAGGACTGGAAGTAACTCCCTCTGCAAGAGAAGGAAGAAGAAAAAATCTTGCATCACCCGCTTTGAAAGAGAGTTAAAAAGATTGGAATGCTTTGTTAGTTATGGGGGGACATCAGGGATAACCAAAAAATCCGATCAGAGCTCCTGGGATTTGATTCTAGTTGATTAATGAGAATTAAAATTCTCTGTTGGAACGTTCGAGGGCTTAATAATAGTGAAAAAAGAAAACTGATTAAGGGAGTGGTGAGGAATCAAAAACAAGATTTGGTTTGCCTCTTGGAGACGAAGGTGAAAGAAGTTTCTCTGCAAATGGTAAAAAAGTGTGGGAGTAGGAAGATTTCTTAATTGGGCTTCAGTGGACGCTAGGAGCGCGGTAGGAGGCCTTCTTCTCTTCTGGGATAACAGAGTCTTGGAGAATTTGGAGGTAAAAAGCGGGGGGTACTCCATTTCTGTTCGTTTTAGAAACTGCACTGATGGCTTCTCTTGGATTTTCTTTGGAGTGTATGGGCCAGTGATAGGTAGCGAAAATGAAGAATTTTGGGAGGAGCTTGGAGCCATTCGTGGCCTCTGGGAAGACCCTTGGTGCATAGGAGGGGACTTTAGTATTGTAAGATTTCCAGAGGAAAGAAAAAATGCCCCTAGACTCACAACTGATATGAGGAGATTTACAGAGGTGTTAGGGGAGCTGGGGCTGAGGGATTTCCCATTGGTTGGAGGTCATTTCACTTGGATAGGGGGTTTGAACTCTCAAGCTGCCTATAGATTGGACCGTTTCCTGATCTCGGACCAATGGGAGGACCACTTCTCTGCCATCACACAATCTGCTCTCCCTCGCTTGGTCCCTGATCACAGCCCCATAGTTCTAGAAGCTGGTGAATTCTCTTCAGGCAAAAGCCCCTTCCGTTTTGAAAATATGTGGCTAAAAATAGATGGTTTCAAAGACCTAGTAAGAAGCTGGTGGAATGGCTATTCTGTCGAAGGCTATAGCAGCCATTGCATCGCTGAGAAACTCAAAGCACTTAAGAAAGACCTGAAAAACTGGAACAAGGAGGTGGTAGGCAACGTTTCTTTCAATAGAGCAGAGGCCTTCTCCCGCCTACAGCGGTGGGAGGCCAAGGAGAATGAGAACTCTCTTACTCCTGGAGATGTGGAGGCTAAAAATTTGGCTCTTGAGGACTATAAGAAATGGGCTCTTCTAGAAGAAACTTCTTGGAGATAGAAGTCAAGAGAAATCTGGTTAAAAGAAGGTGATAAAAATACCAAATATTTCCACAAAATAGCCAATGATAGGGCAAGAAGGAACTTCCTGTCTAAAATTAAAGTGAATGGGGTGAATCTCTCTTCCTTGGAAGATATAAAAGAAGGTGTTTGTAGAGCCTACCAGTCCCTTCTCTCAAATTCTAGGGATTGGAGGCCTAGTATCAATGGCCTTAACTTCAAGGAGCTGAAAAAGGCTTGGCCAGCAACCTAGAAGTTATGTTTTCTGAGGAAGAAATTTTTGCAGCCCTAAGCAGTTTCTGTGGTGACAAAGCCCCAGGCCCGGACGGCTTCACAATGGCCTTCTGGTTGTTTTGTTGGGACGTTGTAAAACCAGAGATTTTAGGTCTCTTTAGAGAGTTCTACCTCCATGGGACCTTCCAAAGAAGCTTAAACTCCACGTTCCTCTTGCTTATTCCTAAGAAGGAGGGGACCGAAGACCTAAGAGATTTCAGACCAATCAGCCTAATAGGGAGTGTATACAAATTGCTTGCCAAAGTCATTGCCAATAGACTAAAATCAATGATGGGGGAGGTGATTTCTGATTCTCAGCATGCTTTCATCCATGAGAGACAGATTTTGGACGTTGTTCTTATTGCTAACAAAGCCCTTGATTCTAGATTGAAAGACAACATCCCGGGCCTCCTTCTCAAGATGGACATTGAGAAGGCTTTTGACCATGTCAATTGGGACTTTCTCATGGATGTGATGTCTAAGATGGGATTTGGGCATAGATGGATTAATTGGATGAAATGGTGCTGCTCTACGGCTACCTTCACGATCCTCATCAATGGAAGCCCTTCAGGCATATTTCGTAGCTCTAGGGGATTGAGACAGGGCGACCCTCTATCCCCCTATCTTTTCCTTTTTGTCATGGAAGCTCTTAGCCAATTGTTGTCTTGTGCAAGAAATGGGGGCTTTATTTTTGGTTTTAGAGTGGGAGGAAGAGGAAGAGAGGGGTTGTTCGTGTCCCATCTCTTGTTTGCCGATGACACCTTAATTTTCTGTGACGCCAATGGAGACCAGTTGCGATATCTTAGCTGGACCTTCGTGTGGTTTAAGGAGATCTCAGGATTAAAAGTCAATCTGAGCAAAACAGAGGCCATCCCAGTGGGGGAAGGCATTCCTATGGAGACTCTTGCGTCGGTCTTGGGATGTAAGATAGGGAGTTTACCTACCTCCTACTTGGGTCTTCCCCTTGGAGCCCCTTACAAATCCACTAGAGTGTGGGATGCAGTGGAAGAAAGATTCAGGAAAAGGTTGTCTCTCTGGAAAAGGCAATACCTCTCCAAAGGTGGTCGTCTTACCTTGCTAAAAAGCACCCTCTCTAGCCTCCCAACCTACTTCCTTTCTCTCTTTGTGATCCCCAAGAGGGTGTGTGCAAGGCTTGAAAAGATCCAAAGGGATTTCTTATGGGGCGGTGGAGCCTTAGAGAATAAACCTCACTTGGTGAGTTGGAAGGCTATTTGTGCCGCTAAAAAGGAAGAAGGCTTGGGCATTCGCAATCTAGCTACTTTTAACAAGGCCCTTCTTGGGAAGTGGTTGTGGAGATTTGCTAATGAGAATGAGTCCCTATGAAAGCAAATTATCTCTAGTAAGTATGACCTTCAAGAGGGGGGATGGTGCTTTAAAGGTGTAAGAGACCGTTATGAGGTGGGGGTTTGGAAGGCCATCAGAAATGGTTGGGAGAACTTTCATTCTCATTCCCGCTTCATCATAGGGGAAGGCACTAGAGTAAAGTTTTGGAAGGACTTGTGGTGTGAAAATCAATCTCTGGAAGAAACTTTCCCCATCTTGTTTAATCTCTCCGTCAACAAAGAAGGCTAGGTTGCTGAGGCTTGGGAGGAAAACGAAGTTGGGGGTAGCTGGGGGCTTCGTTTTAATAGACACCTTAATGATTGGGAAGTGGGAGAAGTAGAAAGCTTATTAAGCAAGCTTCATCCTTTGACCATTAGAAGAGGTGTGGATGACTTGCTCCGATGGAAAGAGAACAAGAATGGGACATTTTCTATCAAGTCTTTTTATAGCTTACTCTCAAGGGGCACAAAGCCCCCCTTCCCGGCTAGAACTATTTGGACGCCTTGGGTTCCAATTAGGGCTAGCTTCTTTGGGTGGGAAGCAGCTTGGAGTAGGCTACTCACCACTGACCGCCTGAAGAGATTTGGTTGGAGCATCCCCAACAGGTGTTTTTTGTGTAAATATGAGGAGGAAACCACAAATCATCTTCTTCTGTTTTGCGAGAAAGCCAGAATGTTATGGCTTCTAATCTTCTCCCTTTTTGGGATGCAATGGGTGATGCACTCCTCTGTGAAAAGAAACCTCCTGGGTTGGCATGGATCTTTTGTGGGCAAGAAAAAGGAGAAAGCTTGGAGAGTTGCCCCCCTCTGCCTGATGTGGACCATCTAGAAAGACAGGAATAGGAGGGCCTTCGATTATATTGAGAGGAACGATCATAATATTAAATCCATTTTTTTGTACACTTTTGTGAATTGGGTTAAGGTGTATATAGAGGAACACACTTTGTCTTTGATAGATTTCGTAGACTAGCTAGCCACCAAGTAAGGGTCAGGCTTGTTTGTTCCTTTGCTTTTTGCTTCTTTGCATTTGGTATACTCCATGTATACCCTTTCTCTAGCCTTTTGGCTCTTAATGAATTTACCTTACCTATCAAAAAAGAACAGCTTTCCAGACTGCCTTATTAAATAAATTCTGAAATAAAGAACATCTAATCCTCAGGTTTCTCTAATATCCTCAGGTTTCAAAAGGATTATTAACAATTCCTCCTTTCGGGCCTCAACAACTACAACTTTCAAAGGCACTCCCCTCAGTGTTTGTATATATGGAAAGGATTTTTCATCCTTTACATGTACTTTTAAATCCTTATTGATTAATATTTTGTTTCTGATTAAAAAAAAAAATCAACAAAATACGGGTTAAAAGATCTCATGTGTTTATTTTCCACTTATCTAATAATTCCAATAAATTCTGACAAAAAGAACATTAATTGATGACCTATAAATACAGGTTAAAAGATCTCAGGTTTTTTTTTTCTGCTTATCTAATAATTACAACAGATTCATCAGCATAATTAGTAAGATACATTGGATGAATACTCCTAATCTTTCTTGGGGGTTATATAAGTACCACCACCAAGAGTTTTATAATTGAACACCTCCGCAACAAATTAATGCAATATAATATAAAAATGGAGGTGCCAATTATATTTTTCACATGTAAAAGACAAAAACATTCTTTAACTAGATAAAACATGAGAAAGATATAACAACTTCATCCTTGAAAAACAGAACGCAACCTTTTATGAATAAATTCTGCATGTTTTTGTATGATTTGAAGAGCTCCAATGACAGATTCATCATTGCCTCACTAGCAGCGGAGTTTTCCAGTTTAGCAAGAGAAAAGCAAATCAAAGGCATTCCCTTGGATTTCTGAGCAACCAATTTTGCATATGCAGCACCTGATATGCAGAAAGCATAGATATAATTTATGCATCAGATTTAGTTCCTTTTTCAAAATCTTCAAACCCACATGTGGACAAATAATGAATGCACCAAAAGAAGATGCCCAAAAAACAACAATATTGTATCCATTAACCTATCCCCATATATGATACAAAGATGAAAATTTTTAGGAACTGTTTACACAGCATCCACCACAAATATTAATTCTTTAGAATATCTTAAGTTTTTTTTATTAGCCATGCCTTAGAATAAGATTCATTTCAAATCACAAAAAGAAATCTGCACTAGAAACAGTTTAAACCCATACCAAATGTAACTCTCTAGGACAAATAGGGGGAAAGTGTTGGTTTGGGGTAGATTTGAAATCCTTTGAGATCTCAATGGAGTTGGTTAAGGGAAAGATAGTTGGTTTGATTGGGAGAGGGGGCGTGGTTTTTCTTCTTGGATCAGATTTGGTGAGAGAGGTCTCAGTTTGCTGTTGGAGGGGGGTTGAACTTTGCTGTGAATCCTGCAATAGTGGTGGATTGGAAGGAAGGGGGAAGGGTTTTCAAGTTGGAGCTCCGAAGCAACAATGCAGGAAGATTTTTGCATTGTTCAGTTTTGTCGTCCAAAGGGAAGAAATTTTCCTCAATCTTCCTAGAAGGACAGGGGGTCGAAGGGGGCTGGAAGACTCTAGCAAGAAAGTTGAGGAGCATTGGGGTGGTGCCAGCTAAAATTTCTTCGAAGTTGCCACAGGGGAATGTCTGTCCTAGGAGGTTGTGAGTAGAAGAAGCACCATGCAAGTTTGTTTCTTTTGTAGATGCAATCACTAATGGCAAGAAGGCAGAGGAAGAGGATACTTGGATCTAGTGTGGGCAAGAGGATATAAAGAGAAACCTGGAGCAGTTGAAGCTCTGTCTTGTGGGCAGTTAGGGTGTTTCTGCTGATGAGGCTCCAGATTTGGGTACACTCAGTTTGTGGGTTAGTAGCAACTGGACCTTGGATGGGAATCTTCATTTAAAGTGGTTGAGTAGTGCATTGATTTTGTTTATCTTTGATAACACTAGGGATGCTGAAAGGGTGTAGAGCTTGGGGTGTTGTTCTATAGAAGGAAAAAGGTTAACATTGGATTGGTGGAGCCCAAAAGTGGGTTGTCTCAAGGAAGGGGCTCTAGTTAAAGAAACTTGGGTAAGAGTTCTTGGGCTTCCATTGTACTTGCGGGGAATGGAGTTCTTCAAGAGAGTGGGAGACGCCTGCGGAGGTTTTGTGGGTGTGGAAGTGCCGACAGCAGAGAAATGACATGTTCAATGGGCTAAAATCTTAGTTCGCTCCAACAGGAAAGGTGGAGGTCAGGGGTGGTTATGAGGTTAGGGGTGCCTAGGCTCTTACAGGTGGTTGTAGGGTCTTTAACCTACACTGTTCAGTTATGGCGAGAGTCTTCTCCAAGTCTAGCAACAGTTTTCCACAAAGGAGGGTTGCAGGGAGCTGGAGGTCAGGGCTGGTTATGAGGATAGTTCACACACAGCTAGGAGAGTGGGGGCTGACATTGGGAGTCATGTTTACTGCCAAGCAACGTCAACAAGTTCTTTGCATGTTGACCACGCTTTGAAAGGATCAAGGTTCTCTTCCTGTAGCAGTGCATAGGAGGCAAAAGGAGCAAGTGAGAAGTTCGCCCTTGGGCCTTCCTATATGGCCCATTCTAGGCTATTGGGCAGTGTTTCAAGCACTCATTTTCCATCAGGTCTAGAAGGGGGAGTTTTCAAGCTGATTAGGCCCAGTCAGCCTCCAACTGCTTTGGCCCCTTGTTTTTTGGGCTGGCCCACTGTGGACCCCTGGGCTCCCAATTTTGGGACAAAACTAGTATTGGACTACTAAAAGCTTAAGTGTGTATCATAGGCTCTAACACCCTCCCCCTTGTGTGACCCCATATCTACATATGGAGAAGCACATAAGCGCATATGCAAACAAACCATGGACAACTTTCTTTAGACTTAGATGTGAGCTCAATAAACCAGGTTAAATAAACATGCATTGAGACTCAAACACATAACCTCCCACCAAAAGAGGCTTTGATACCATGTTGGACAACCCATTTTCCTAAAAGCTTAAGGTGTTAGGATTTTGCCCCTTCATGTATATTATGATTAGAATGAAACTCTAGGAACTTATAGTAGTCTAAAACCATGACTACAAAAATAAAATCGACTAAACTAATTAAAAGAAGAGCATGTAAAAATGGTAATTCATAAAATAGAATGAAGACATAAGATGTAATAACTTGCTCTCTCCCATATAGATATGGTATGTTCTAAGCCCAATGGGCCCTCACCGCTTTACAGCACATCTACACAATTAAGAGGAGTCCACTATATAGATAATGTCAGGAACTTCTTCCTTTATCCAATGTGAGATATCACATTCACCCCTTCCTCCTTCCTCCCCCACCAAGCCCCCCCTCCCCATCCCCCAATTTTTCCTCCCATGTAGATAATGTCCTTCTAAGCCTAATGAGCCCTTACAGCTTTAAAACACATCTACATAGTTAAAAAGAACCCACTGCATATATAGTGTCAAGAACTTCTTCCCCTATCCGATGTAGGATATCACATGCAACCTCAATGCTTCCTTTTTTTTATAGTAATTTTTTTTTCTTTCTTTTTGGACCTATTTTTTTTATAGGATTTCTTTTTGGACCTATTGAGACTAAAACCCGGAATCCCCCACAAACCCACCCCAATCCTTTACCACTTGAGTTGGGCCTTAAAGGCCCTCAATGCAATATTTAAAAATGGAATGAAAACCAAAAAATCTAAACAATAATAGTAATCCGCATATCCACATTTCTTGTAGAGCAAGAAACACTAAGTATGCTTTACTCACTTCCACACCAATCACAACATCTACAATAGCACTAAGGTTAAAATAAAGTTAGAGTATCAATTACCATCAGATTTAGCATTTTCTTCTAGAACAAGCTTTACATCTTCGGATTTTATAGAGGCTATGACATAATCAACAAACTCAGACCATGAGCCTCCAATTCCAACAGTGTCTCTCTGCACATAAAATAAAAAGAAAGAGACTAATAACACTAACTCATATTTAGCATATATATCACATTGTTTTTATGCTATGTATGTGTGTGTAAACCATACACAAAGCAAAACATCAAATGGTTTTGAAATTTCACTTAAACACTTAAGTTTAGTGGCTGAAAAAAATGTAGCAACCCACCATTTTCAAGGTTTTGTATGTGTAAGCATCTTTGTGTATAGGCAAATTCCGGGTCACAATTCTCATTGTGTTCTCCTAGCTTAATTTCTCAAATCCTCCCTTGGACTCTTGTCATTTCCAAAGTGTGTGTTCGTGATTGAAGATTGCTAGAGGAGATGATAAGTGATTTTGAGGTGATGGATGATATCAAACATTGGTCAACCAAGTTTTAAACTTTTATTCTTTTGTTAAAAATTGGAGCTGAAGCTTAAAGGTATCAAATTTTGTGTTTAAAACATTTGGATCAATTACTTATCAATCAAACTAAAGGGTTACAAATCCTATTGTACCCAGAATTCACACTCATATGATCAATCAAGATTTAGTCACATCTGCAAAATTTATGTTTTTTTTTAAAAAAAAAAAAAACAATTCTCAGTTGTTTGATGGGTTTTAAACCCTAGTATTTAAGCCCTTTTCCAGATGAGGGAAATATGGTTGTGAGAGCTAGGTGACATCTCCTTGGGCTTCAAGTGCTTTACCAAATTAGGGGTGTGATTGGTTTGAGAGAAAATTTTATGGGTTGAGTTGAAAATCATTTTTGAGTGAGAAAAATTCTTTCAAAACAGGTTGATTCAGTGTAGGTTTCATCTCTACTCTCATATATGTGATTTTTGGGGTAAAACTCAAATTTCTTCTTGTGTGGATTCAAGAAGAAGCCAAGATCAAGCTTAGTATAGACTACAAGTATGCTCTAAAAGAAGAAAGTGGCCAATTAAAGTTTGAAGGTCCCATGAAAATGGTCTAGGAAAAGATTGAAGGCTTGGGCTAGATAAATCCTTGTACTTGATTATTTTTCTTCATAAGGGATGTTTTTTATTGCTTGGAGGTTCCTGGTTTTTTTATATCTTTGGAGGTTTTCCATGCTAAAATCTTGAAGTCAATATCTCTCTATCTCTCTCTCTCTCTTTCAATATTTTATCTTAGCTTAGAAAATTTCCATTGATTTATTACATTGGTTGATTGAGAAAATGAGATGGAATCAGATCATTTAAGCTTTAAAATAGTTTGAGATCATTTTTTATTTGGTATTGATGCTAATGGATATGTGAAAACGTGTTTTTGAGAAGATGAAATATCTTGTATATCTTGATTTTAGAGTGTTGACTCATTCTCATGCACATTACACTGAGCACCTTGTTGGGAGAGTGTTAGTGCATCCATTCTTACTAGTGTTTTTACTTGTTTGTTGATAAGATTAAAAAACAAGGACAAAAAGATTGAAAAATCAGGTGAGTGTTTAGCATTTGTGGGTTCCACCTCAAATTGTTCTGTAAAAAACACCTATTCACCCCCTTCTAGGTGTTAGCGATAGTTGAGATTCAACTACAATATGTTTTCTCAATTATTTGTCAGCAGCCAAATAGAATTGTCAATGCTGCATGGTTTACCAAATCAGAGTTTTAACCCCAAAAATTTTCATTATTTTTAACCTAGAAGTTGAATGCAAACGCATGTAACTGAGCTTACTACAAGGCTTCGATCTTTATGAGAAAAACAACAAAAATAACAGGACTCATTTTCCACCTATTTTCCTTTAATTCTTGACAACCAAACAGAGCATAGAATAAACAACAGAAATCAAAGGTTTTGAACCCTAAACTTTCATTGTTTACAATAAAAAACAAACACCACCATATAATCGGGTAAAATACAAGTTCGCCATTTTTTATGAGAAACAAAAACAACATAAAGTAGAGGAGATAAAACAAAATCCTATCAAATTAAAAGCATTTTGAACCCCTAAAATTTTCATTGCTTGTGACCATTGCCTAACACAAGTTCTCCATTTTTATGAGAAATAAAAGCAACAGAAATGCAGGACCCTAAAATTTTCATTGTTTGTGACCATAGCCTAACCCAAGTTCTCCATTTTTATGAGAAACAAAAGCAACAGAAATACGGGATCCATTTTCTTCCTATTTTTCTTGGTTTCTTCAGCAACCAAACAGAGGATAAAACAATGAAACAGGAATTTAAGGATTCTGAAATTTCGTTGTTGTTTGTGACCCTAGTCTAACACAAGTTTTCCTCGCATTTTCCTGGTGTTAAGAGCAACTAAACAGGGGATAAAACAAAATCACAGAAATTAAAGGGATCACCATGTCCTCGAGCTGCTCAACCGACCGAACTGCTTCCCAAGTACTAGAGTGGAAATCAGTGACACGAATTCTGAGCCGAGAAGGATCAATAGCATCAAAATGAAACAAGAATCGACGCGATTCATTCGCCCACTCTGGTTTGGCTTCGCCGAAGATGGCTTCAAAGTCTTCGAACCCCATTGGAATTCAAGGGAGTTGTCTCAGAACCAAAAATGTCATAAAACAGCAAGAATTTGCTTTTCGAAGGGAAAAGAGAAAATTTAGCAAACACCCTTCTGTTTGGTCGCCCAGAAAAAATAACTAGTGGAAAAGAATGTTAGAGAATTTCCCGTCTTGTGTTTGAGTTTGGTTGCCGAGGGAGTGATGAAAAAGAACGATACATGAAATGAATGAGTCTTAAACCAGAGCTTTCACACAGAAAAGGAGAAAAATATTTGGCACAACGGTATGGAAATCTTTCCCCCTTTTCGAAAAGTAACCCCTCCCCCTTTTTTAACCTAAAAAATACTCATTTTTACTTTTAAAACACACATAAAAATAATAAAAATATTAAAAAATATTTATATAAAAAAAATAAAAAATAAAAAAATTGGGTTATTCTTCAAGGTAAAAAATAGGTCAATTAGTTTTACAAATTTAAGATGCTTTCATCATTTTTAATCTATTAATCCAAAATATTTTAGGCTTTGACAAGATGATGCCCATTTTTGATATATATATATATTATGAAGCACAACTATGAAACTTGAAATTTACTTTAAAAAATATTAATAGGAAAAAAAGGCATTAAATCAAAATTAATATTTGACATATATTAATATTTTTTAAGCACAATTTCAAGTTTCATTTTGTCCTTGGTAATAGAAAAAACAAACAAAAATGTGAAAGGAGATCAAAACGAACTTGGAATTGTGTTTAAAAATAATGAAAGTTGAAATTGTGTTTTAAGAATGAGATGATGGATATATATATTGAAAACATCATATTTTTCTCAACAATGTCTTTGTAATTTGATTTTGACTTCGTCGAAGATGGCTTCAAAGTCTTCGAACCCCGTTGGAATTCAAGGGAATTGTCTCAAACCCAATAATGTTATAAAACAACAAGAATTTGCTATTTGAAGGGAAAAAATAAAATTTAGCAAACACCCTTCCGCTTTCTCGCATAAAATGAGAAAAATATTTGGAATAATCGATTAAAAGGGATGAAATATTATTTAGTTTGAAAAACTAACCCTTCATATTTTTTCAATCTAAAAAATACTCATTTTTGACAAAAATGTCCTTATTTTTTTATTGTAAATGTAACTATTTCTTTTCAAACCCACATGTAAATAATAATAAATATTGAAGAGTATTTATATAAAAAAAATTAGTTACTTCTCAAGTTAAAAAATGAGGAAGGCTAGTTTTACAAATTTGGGATGTTTTCATAATTTTCAATCAATTAATCCAAAATGTTTTAGGCTTCGAACTTGCATTATGAGGCCTCAAATTGTGAAACACAATCTTCACTAATTGTGAAGCATGTATGGAGAGTAAATCATTGTCATGTGGTAAAAATTTTAATCACTTATGCATATTTGTCGTTAATTATATTTGCTTATGATTTTATATAAAAATAAAAAGCTAACAGAGCATGTTGTTGTATGTCTGTTTTAATTTGATTCAAGTTGAAGAGGTTAAATTTCTCTTGAGATATTACATGAAGTGGTTGAACTATTTTTTTGTCAGAGGTGATCTCTGCCCTTTCTTTATATTGTAAGTATCACAAGCCTCTAAATTTTACATTTTGTTTTATTTTTAAGATTTAGATTTTCAATTGAAATTACAACAAAATTGCTTAATAATTCTATTTTGAGTCACAATTGATGGAATTTTTTAAAAATAAAAATTTGAAATTGCAAAAAATAAAAATAAAAAATAAAAATTGAATACAATGCGAAAAATGAGAAGAAGGTTTGAAGAATGTTTTCATATTTTTCTTCACTTTCTTTGCACTATTCAAATTTGACTTTTTAAAATCTATTTTTTCACATGAAGTAACAATAAAATTGCTTAATACTTAATAGTATTATTTTGAGTCACAAGTGATGGATTTATTTTTCTAAAAAAATAGGGTACGAAGAACACGTGGATTTATTTCTTTATATTCTTGGTACCCTTCAAATTCTTAGTGCTCTCCAAACTTAAAATTGTAATTAATTTTTTTCCTATTTCAATTTAAAAAAAATAAAATAATTTCAATATTCTATCCAATCTTCTTCATTTAAAAAAAAAAAATTAAATTACAATAAAAAAATTAAAGAAACTTTTTTTCAGTTAATAATAAATAGACCATCATTCTAATTTTTAACAATACATACTTAATTTAATATATTTATAAATATTTTTTTCATGAGGTCTTAGGGTTATGAGTTTATATTAATAAAATAAATATTTTATGATATCATAATAATTATTCTATTACGAAATTTTTATTATTATCAAATTTTAAATATTTTGTTATTTTTATAAAATAATATTTTAAATGATATAATTGATGGTTGTAATGAGAATAGAAAAACTAACATTATTATTATTTTGACCATACGTAGGAGGGAGGGGCTTCTGGTCGGTACGAAAGCCACGTCTCGGCCAAACCGATATTATTACTCAGTTCTGAGAAACCGATATCATTACTCAATTCTGAGAATCGAAGCTCGCAGGCATATTTTGTACGAGAGTGAAGAGGGAATTGATTGGAATCAAAACCAGAGGCAAATGACGGTGTCCTCCACCTCTGTAAGTGTCCTCCTGGTATTTATCCATTTTTCATCCCCGTTAATCTATCAACTGCCGTTTTGGATACTTTGAAACTTGTTCTTATTTTTAAGAAATTTTTCGCTTTGCCTTTTCTATTTGTTATCATGATTATGCGAGGATGTGGAGCAGTTATGTGAAGACTTTTGATTAATCGAATGCCCATGTTCACCAAAAACTGAATTCGTTTGAACACTAAGATTTGAAGGAATACTGTGTGCGAGGTGGTGAGAGTTTATGTGGTGATTAATGAACTGCAATGACCACGTTTATTATTTGAGAAAGATAGTTGAACTTACTCCCAATTTCTGAAACTTTTCCGGGAATTAGCTTGATGGTTCAGGGAGCTCCAACGGGAAATCGGGAATTAGAATATTTTTCCTTGACATGTTCTATGAATTTCATCATGTGCTTGTTTTCTAAAAAGTTAGGGTTATCCCACAATTTCCAGAAGTGGTAATAATAAATCCAGTATTACCATTATTAACATAAAATTAAATGATGGAAACCCTATTTGACAAATCTGAAAACTATTCTATTAAGCATGTAAAACAACACAAATTTTCATAAGCTATGTTAATTTAATAAGTTCTTTTCTTTAACAATAATTTTCGATTATAATGAAATGCTTGGAGCTTCAATCTTTAAATCTAAAGATCCAAGCTTGATTCAATAATGGAGCAAAGATCACATGTTGTTATGACATGTGAATAATCTATCACCAGCTCAACCGAACTCCTAAAATACACAAAGCATGGGGTATTCCTTAAGGGTTTAGGGCATTTAACCCAAGCGGTTGGAGCCCTCTAACTTGCTCCTTATGGATTCTCACCCAAGGCTTGTAGCCCTCTATTTGTAGATCCATGCACCTTAGATCTCCACTAGAGATGAAACACAAATCTGGAGTTGTGTATCCTTCAATATTTAAACACAGTGAAGCACAAAATTACCAACCATGAAGGTTGTATCAAAATGCACAAGATCATGCAAATAATTCAGATCATATAGACATGTATCCATGAGTGAAAAGGAATTCCAATACAGCATGGTTTGATAAAAATAAGACAGTATCCATGCAAGAGATTGGCAATGCAATCATAAAAATACCACACTTTTTAAAAAATTAAGATTTGAGAACACAAATCATGTAGACGAGTAGACAGCTCAAGTAATCTAAGAAATCAAGATATCATACAAAATAGATTTTAATTGAGTGGAAAAAAAATCTTGTTATACGAAAGACTAATTAAGACTTACATAGATTCTTCAACCATTCTCTCCTGCTTCATATTTCTCTAATCTTTGTGGAAAAGGAAAATACCTATTGTTTTTGGTGGGAAAAATTTTCAAAAATAGAATCACTTGTCGAGTATTAGAATTTTCCCACAAAAATTTTTATGTGGGACAAGTTATTTTTGGTGGGGAAAATTATAGTACTCGACAAGTGATTCCATTCCCTGCAAGGGAACCTCAAAGAGCTTTCTTTTCAAGAATCATTGATATCCCTATTGTTTTTCTCTATGTTATTTTTATTTTTGAGAAATTATATTTGCATTTACTTAACTCTCTACACACCCACCTATGATTTTTTTGAGGACAAAAATACTCATCACTAAAAAAATCGAAATGCCCTTAATACATAATTTTATTCAAATCTAAAAATCTTAATAAATAAAAAATAAAAAATAAAAAATGGACTTCTAAAAATTTAAACTTTTAACTTAAAAAATTTATATTAGAAATTTCACTTAAAAAGTTTACAAATAAATATTAAAAAAGATAAAGAAGTACTTGAAAAATAAATAAATAAAGGAGGCATGCATGTGCAATGTTGAGGAGCCACATGGCTCCAAGGTGTTCTACGCTAAGGAGCTGAACAACTCCTCAATGTCCAACACATGCACACCAGACAAGGCTACATGGTTCAACCCTTCAGGTTTGGACATCCCTAGGTCATTCTCGCTTTTTTTTTTCCCAACTTTTTTCTACTTTTTCTAACATTTTTCACCTCTAGATCTTCTAAATTCATCCTAATTGTTTCCTAATTATTTTTACAACAAATATTTGTCAAGAATTACATAAATAATAAACCCTAAATATATTCATGTGAAATAAACCTAATATTATTGTGTGGATTCCAAAAACAATACATCAAAGAGGTTGGAATTAGCTTTTAACTTATCTCAAACACTTTGTGTGTGTGTGTGTGACAAAGAAACTTGGGAAAGGAGAATTTTTTGCCTTAGTGTTTTATTAAGAAGAAGAAATGAGGAAAGAAGGTAGAAGAAGGTGTAGAAGAGAGAATGGGGAAGGGTATTTCAGCTAGATTGGAAATAATTAGGTAAATATATTAATAGGATTTATGTTTTGGGGTGGATATGTAGAGATCTTAGGTAGATACGAATATAAATTCTCTTTAACTTTGTCCTAAATTTTCTTAAACAAGTAACTTATATAGAGATCAAAGAATGCTTTATATGAAAAAAATAAGGAATTTGTCTCAATTGAATTTTAGAAGAGGTATTTGATAGAAATTAGGTTCTCTCATAAATGCATTTGAGAATATTATACAATAAATTCTTGAAGGTAATAGATGTTGAAAATACTTGAGTTGTGCAATGTTGTAATTTGACATTCCGTGCTAGTTAAACCAAAATGGCCTGTCAATTACTTTTTACCAAGAAAAAATAATTTTCAACCATTTAACATTTAAACTATAAACTCATATTTGTGATTGTCTTTTTAGCCTTTATGAAAGTATAGCTATTGAATTATTAGTTTGGTACCATTTTTCTGTAGCATTTAATTGTAGTAGGGAATAACAAACACCAGTCTACTCTTTGGACTTGCAGATCTTCAGAAGTGTGAGGAAAGTGTTGGGGACAGCAGTGACAGGCAAGTGTGCTCATGTTATATATAGATCCCTTCAGCATCATGAAATTCCCGGCCCACATTACACAGACACACACACATATATACATACATACATACATACATCATATACACATATATGATTAACATTCTATGTTCTTGGTATTTTTGTGTTTATAGATACTATACAATCAAGTAGCAAAAATTGGCAATCACTGTTCAGAGTAAGAAGTGTCCTACCTTTCCAGGATTCTGTGAAGTTTGTCCAAACATCATGCCGAATCTCAGTTCCTGGGACCTCATCAGGAAGTGAACAGAAAGTGCCCTCAAACTTTCTAAGGGACAAGAAGTTGGTTCCTGAATCAGATCCTCCAAACATTGAAGATATCAAATTTCTATATCAATTCTTTGATAGCAGGTTCCTTTTGGATGTCCTCATATATGGTTTTATCACAGAGCTTAAGATTGTGCAACACCTTTTTGTCAACGACACTAGTTTTAAGATAAAATATATATTATTCTTACTGAATTTTAACAATATCGATGAGGAAGTTCTGCTATATTAGTTTTTACCATTGTGCAGTAGCAAGGTTGTGGTATTGACTGGAGCTGGAATAAGTACAGAATGTGGCATTCCTGATTATAGAAGGTTCTGTCTTCTCTCTGGAGTGTGGATTCAGCATTTATAATCCATTGTCCTTTTGCAACCTTAAAGTATTGATTGCCATGCAAAAATATGCATATTGTAACCAAAACATGCATAACTAGGAGATTCTTGTAAATTGATGTCAGTTTCTTAAACTTTCTAGGAACCTTGTAATCTTTTCAAGCATGGATGTGCATACTTGATACCTGTAAAAGCAATAGTTTGCACAATTTTGCTATAAAAATTATTCTCTTCCTATTTATCTGGATAATAGGTGGCAACTAGTTGTTCATATCCTCTGTCTGAACTTGTTTTACCTGTTGTTTTCATTTTAAAAGGTAGTTTCTGCTGTGCTCTTGACCATAAAGGTTTTTGGTTGCTCTTGATTGCTATGTGAATTTTTATTGATTATTTGCTTTTGTGTGAGGATCTTGTGGTCAATAACATTTTTTTTTTGAAAAAAAAATAATTAAGAAAGGAAAAAGAAAAAAAAAAGAAAGAAAATTACCTAGCCATAACTATCGTGGCAAACCACTTGTATTGCTTTAATTTGGGTTGTGTGGTGGAAAAGAAATGCTAGGATTTTTGAGGACAAGGCAAGGACTTTAGAGGTTCTTTGGCATACCATTCATTTCTTTGCTTCTGTTTGGGCCTCTTGCATCACAACTTTTAAAGGGCATCCCCCTTAATGTGGTTCAACTTGATTGGTTAGCAGTGTGCAGTTCCAAGGGTGTGGGTTAGTAAGGAGAGGTTGCTTTTTGTAATTACCTTATGGTTTATGGTTTTTTGTATTCCTTGTGTTTAGCTTTTGCTTGTGGGAGGATTCCTCATCCTTTTATTGTACTTCTTAATTCCTAATTCAATATATCACATTATTGTTTCTCATAAGAAAACTATCGTGGGCTACCTGATTCTCATTTACTTTTGGCCTAAAATTTTTTCTTGTTCCTCTTGGTTGAAGATGAAGCAAGACCAGTCAGTGTGCTTCTTTGCTTGTTCCTGCAAGTATAGTGCCCTGAATATGATGTAATCTCTATTACTTCTTGGTTCCAGAGTTGCATTTCAGTTTAAAATAAATTTCTACAAATTCTATGTTTCATCGTTTCTGAGGATTTTGTGAAATAAATGTGATCTAACCACTGATTTATCCCAGTTGGGCCAAATGACATAATAAGACCTTTTAAGCTTAAAAAGGATTGCAATTTCTTCAATTATAAGTTTTCAAAATTGCTTTTGAACCTTGGATTATATCATGCTTTTGTTTAGAGCTTCTGAAAATGCTACTTCTTATACTAACTGGTATTATTTTGCTGCAGCCCTAATGGAGCTTATAGTTCTGGTTACAAACCAATTACCCATCAGGTGATTTGAGGCATGCTCACATCTCTCAATTATAGCACCATTTCAATATTTAGGGGTTAAATGTTTTAGCCTTTGAAGGTTTATTGACAGGAATAAGACTAAAATTTAGGAAAATTGCATATAGAGAACCACGACAATGAGAAACAACTCAGGGGAAAGTTAAAAAATGGGAAAGAACTATGAGATGAAATTTTTGTTTCCTATTAAAAATACATAAAGAAACAAATGGAACGTGGGAGATGCATAGCACAATGTGTCCTAGGTTTTTTTCTTGCACAAGAAAGGCTATGCTCCTTTAGTGTATCATTTTTTTTTAATCTAATACCCAATAGATCTTTCAATTAATTAAAAAGATCAAGAAGGATGAGACATCCTTCCATGATGTACAAACTTAGATCAAGACATGGAATAGACTCCTTAACAAGGAACCATAAAAGTTGAACAAAGAAGAGAAGTTACAAAAAGTGTAAGCAACATTTGAACAACCATTAAGTAGACTCAAGGAGGTACATAATCTCTTAAAAAAAAAAAGATACTGACTGCTTTGCTTCTCTTTTAGCTAGCCCATCTGCCACCTAATAGGTTAAGGAACCCATCGAATGGAGCATCCCAACTCCTTCAGCGTAACATCTTTAATCTTTCCTGATTTTTTTTTCCTTCCACTTGAGTAGGATCTATAAAGAGGTATTTATCCAGTCCATCTGTTATATAAAATGGATCTACATATTTATGCAATTTTCTTGTTGGTATTTATTATCGAGAATAGATTTTAACATTTTCTGTCTGGTATTCCCCATTGTTGATCTAGTTGAGCAAAATCTTTGAAATAATTTACTCTATTAATTGATTTTGTTTGTTTTATCTAGCTCAAACAATTTCTTTAACTATTAGTCTTGTGAGATATTTCATATATAGGAGTTTGTACGTTCAAGTAAGGCCCGCAGGCGGTATTGGGCAAGGAGCTATGCTGGATGGAAACGATTCATTGCAGCACAACCTGGTGCATCTCATAGTGCATTGGCATCTTTAGAAAAAGCTGGTCGGATAAATTATATAATTACGCAAAATGTTGACAGGTGAAAGCTCTTCCTTCTGCCATTTCCTTTACCAGAGAAACTTTCCAGATGCCTTTAGTGAGTAATATGGAACTAATTCATCGTTAGCTTGCCTCAGGCTGCATCATCGTGCTGGTAGCAGCCCACTTGAATTACATGGAACTGTTTATTCTGTAGTTTGTTTAGATTGTGGTTACTTGATCAACCGGAATTTATTTCAAGATGAATTGAAGGCCCTTAATCCAAAGGTTAGGCTTCTGCTGTAAAATTTATTTTTCAGATCAACTATCTAAACTAATATTGAGACTTTGTCTGTTAATTTGGCCATAAGGCTATGGAAGTGTGTGAAATAAGTTTGACCCATGATATATATGTATTATTGATAGGCAAATGACTAAAATATGTTAATAAAAATGGCAA
Source organism: Vitis vinifera (assembly GCF_030704535.1). Taxonomy (NCBI): domain Eukaryota; kingdom Viridiplantae; phylum Streptophyta; class Magnoliopsida; order Vitales; family Vitaceae; genus Vitis; species Vitis vinifera. Next base: position 29,356,943 of record NC_081811.1, on the reverse strand, counting down.
TCAGAATGAAGGACTGTTGGGTTGGGGTGTGGTGGCTATCCCTAAGTAGAAAATGGATACACAAGGGAGCCAAAGGGAAAGAAAATGCAAAGTAACCACTGCCACACTAGCAAGACCATATACCGTTAACAAAATCTAAGAAGGAAAAATAGTTCTCCCCCAAGAAAAATCTAGACTAAAGAAAAAGGGCCTTGATAATAAGGTCACATGATGCTTGAATGGACCACTTGAACTGTTCAAAAGTTCTTCAATCCTTTCCCACCCAATGGTCCTAAACAAACACAATGGACCATCCTCTAAACTTATCTTGTTTCTTACCTAAAAAACTTCCAAATCATCTTAACAATGCCTTTTTCACCAACCAAGGTAAAACCTAACAACAACGTTATGGATAAAACTCAACCTCTTCTCTTAAACTAACCCACAGTTGTGTGTTTTCTTTTTGTTTTTTTCTTTGTTTTTTTTTCACTCTTGGGACTTGAACCTAGAACCTCCCACCTTCCCACATTAAACTCTTACCACTTGAGCAAGGCCTCATGGGCAAGCACCCTCCCTTACAACATCAATAATATGTATAAGTAAATAAATAAAAATGTCTCATGGGAAATGTGCAAACCTCACCCTGTTTGGTTGGAAAATGATCACTTAACTCAAAACCATTAAGCCATAAAAGGATATAACAATGAATTTCTTGTTGACTAATCTAATTTAAGATACTAAGGAATCTAATTTTTGAGATTTAGTTGAAAATACTAGGGAATTAATTCCCTGATTTTTAGGATTGCATAGCTGTATAATTACCTAATTTCCGACATTTTATAGTTTTATAATTCCTATTTAACTTTTTTGATTTCCAAGGAAGAGGATTTCTAGGAATTAGTCAACTTTCTTTATCCAATTTAGTTTCCTAATTTTATAAGATTGTACACTATAAATACTACATCATTTTACTTCCATGTGGCATCAAAGCTTGCTTAAAGTCTCTAAGTTCTCTTCTAAGTTTTCTTGATGGTTGTCATTACCATTGATTTCCATTAGCCTTCATTGTTGTTATTCTTTGCCTTAAGTGGTCTTTATTGTCATCGCCATTTTTTTTCTTTCTTTTCTTCCCGGCAACCTTCTTTACCGTTGATCTGTCTCTATTTCACTATCCACTATGTCGAAAATCTAAGAAAATCCAACCTCAAAATCTACATTCTAGAACTAACCACCTACTAGTGAATATTGTGAAAAGAGAGAAAAGGGAGAATCCCTATTTTTTGTTATTAAAAACTATTAATAATACACATTGGACTTGGGTATATATATACATGCTAGTGGGACTTACAATACAATAAGGAAAAAAAGAAAAGAAAAGTAAATAACTGAAATAACTGTATACTATCTAACACTCCCCCTCAAGCTGGAGCATATATGTTATATGCATCAAACTTGTTACAAATGTATTTAATTCTAAGACCTCTGAGAGATTTAGTAAAAATATCTGCTAGTTGATCATTTGAATTGACAAAACTAGTCGCCACACATCCTGATGCGATCTTCTCTCTAATGAAGTGACAGTCAACTTCAATGTGTTTGGTCCTTTCATGGAAGACTGGATTGGATGCAATATGCAAAGCGGCTTGGTTGTCACAGATGAGCTTCATCTGTTCATCATTTCCAAATCTCAACTCCCAAAGAAGATGTTTCAGCCATATGAGTTCACATGTTGCCAGAGCCATAGCTCGATACTCGGCTTCAACACTAGATTTGGCCACTACATCTTGTTTCTTACTATTACAGGATATTAGGTTACCTCCAATAAAAACACAATACCCGGAAGTGGAACGTCTATCTGTGGGTGAGTCAGCCCAATCTGCATCCGTGTAACCAACAACCTGGGTATGACCTCTGTTCTCGTACAACACACCTTGGCTTGGTGTGCTTTTGATATATCGAAAAATGCGGATTACAGCATCCCAATGGCTATCACATGGTGACTGTAGGAATTGACTAACAACACTTATAGGAAAAGAAATGTCTGGACGAGTAATGGTGAGGTAGTTCAGTTTACCTACAAGTCGTCGATATCTCCCAGGATCTCCTAAAGGCTCCCCCTGTCTTGGTATAAGTTTGACATTTGGATCCATAAGAGTGTCTACCGGTTTCTTCCAAGATGTCTAAAGCATACTTCCTTTGGGAAAGAACCACACCGGAACTGGATTGAGTTATCTCAATTCCTAAGAAATACTTGAGTTTCCCCAAGTCTTTAGTCTGAAAGTTGGTGAAAAGGTGTTGCTTTAGTTTCTTAATACCATTCTGATCACTGCCTGTAATGATGATGTCGTCCACATAAACTACCAGATAAATACACTGCCCCGAAGAGTTATGATGATAGAAAACGGAATGGTCTGTTGTACTGCGAAACATGCCAAACTCCTGAACAACAGAACTAAAACGGCTAAACCATGCTCGAGGAGATTGTTTCAAGCCATATAGAGAACGGCGTAACCTGCACACTAAACCAGACTCCCCCTTAGCAACAAAACCAGGTGGTTGCTCCATATAAACTTCCTCAGCAAGATCCCCATGAAGGAAAGCATTTTTAATATCTAACTGATAAAGAGGCCAAGAGCGCATAGCAGCCATGGAGAGCAATAGACGAACAGAAGCTATCTTGGCAACAGGAGAGAAAGTGTCACCATAATCAAAACCATAAACTTGAGTATAGCCTTTAGCAACTAAGCGGGCCTTAAGGCGATCAACCTGACCATCAAGGCCAACCTTAACTGTTTAGACCCAAGGACAACCATCTGTAGATTTACCAGAGGGTAAAACAACAAGATCCCAAGTGCCATTGGAGTGTAAAACAGTCATTTCATCTACCATTGCCTGTCGCCAGCCTGGATGGAAAAGAGCCTCAGGGGTGCGCTCTTGGGAAGAGAAACAGAAGATATAGCAGAAACAAATGCAGAATAAGGTGAAGATAATCGATGGTAACTCAAAAAATTGTAAATGGGATGGGGATTACGAGTAGATCGATTACCTTTCCGAAGAGCAATGGGTAAGTCAACAGAAGGAGGCAGAGCCGGGGCAGGAGAAGCCGAAGGGATAGGAAATGAGTCAGCAGGTACCTCGGCCAAAGAAGGGGAAGGTAACCGGAATGAAATACGGTCACTGAAAGGTTTCCCCGAATTGATTCACGGATAAACCGGAAATAATTAGGTTTTTTTTTTCTCCTTAGGCTTTGATACCATGTGAAAAGAGAGAAAAGGGAGAATCCCTAATTTTTGTTATTAAAAAACTATTAATAATACACATTGGACTTGGGTATATATATACATGCTAGTGGGACCTACAATACAATAAGGAAAAAAAAAGGAAAAGTAAATAACTGAAATAACTGTACACTATCTAACACTTTTTAATTACATTATCTGTATCTTCACCACTTTGAATGCTTTCTCTTACTACTGTTACCTCTGAACTAACATAGCCACTTCCAAAGGGAATCCTTTTCCATGTCTGGCAACACTATACACTACAATAGCTTCATCTGGCACTGTTATCTCATGCCTGGACAAAATGCTGGGTGAATCTGACATGTGGTCAAGTGAGAGCCATATCAGTTTACAAGGTTCAGAATTTGTTATCAAATCAGGATATCATTATTTCTTTCAATAGAAGAGGAGTTTGAAGGCAAAATTTATACCATAAACTTATGAAAAAATGTACAATAAATGAAGGTTTCAACAAAAGAAGGGGGATGATCTATGCATAGTATATACTGTACCATCACACATCCATGCCTTATTCTTTTATATTTTACATTCTCATATTGTATTTATGTTGGATTTAAACTTGTATCTTCTCTTGGATTTTCATTTTGGATAAGTTATAGATTAGTGGGAAAATAATATATGTTTTATTCTTCAGTGGGCAGCAGCAATTGAAAACCTGAAGCATGACAGCCCTGGGTCAGACAAGAGCTTTGGGATGAAGCAAAGGCCTGATGGTGATATCGAGATTGATGAAAAATTCTGGGAGGAGAATTTTTGCATTCCCACTTGCCAGAAATGCAAGGGGGTATTGAAACCTGATGTGAGACATTTTACCTTTTATGTGCTTTGTCTGCTTACTGTTTGGGAGTATCATTAAAATCTCTAGTATATAAAACAATTACTTAAGGATGTATACACATCAAATAAGGCTGTACATGCATTGGGATTGGCTCAGGTTAAACATGAATAGCTACTAGTACTCTGCAAAATAACGGTCAAAATGAAGTACTGTATGTTTCTGCTCATAGTTTGTAATCTGAAGTTCTTTCAAAATTTTAAATGTAGAAAAAAAAGAAAAAAAAAGAAAAAGAGGCTTCACTGGGACTGCATTATAGATTTGTTTATGGGATGACATTTCTTGCTTCTGTGGCACTCATGGCAGCCTTTTGGATGTGAAAGGCCATAGAAGCAAACAAGAAGGCCCCAGCCAAAGCCACCCCCCTTTTTTTTTTTTGTCCTTTTTTTGTGTATACTAGCTATATGATTAAACAGATACATCTAATAAAAGATGGCTTGTTTTCTACTTGGAAATTTTACATTTCATAGGTGTGCATATAGCTTAAGCTGACACTGAAAATTTTACAAGTTTTAAAATGCTCCTAAAATTTAAGCCACCATTTTTATAGACGAATCTTCGTATCACTACACAACAGAACCAATGAAAGTTCGGCGTTTATTGAATCTATTAAATTTTATTTCTACATGAACAAAGTTAATGAATTTTCACCTACATTATTTCCAAGGCTAGTTTGTCACTCAAGTTAGTCTTTCTTATATCTTAATGTACGAAAACTGGACATAAACTTTGTTTATGAGTATTATAGATCATATAGCATTAGTTTATTCCATTTAGAACTAATTCGTAAATTGGATACATGAAGGCTACAATAATTAGTCATTAGTTATCTATAATTGTCACCAATGATGAGGGTCCTCAGTTTTCCATCTTATCCAGTGGACAATGAATTTTCTCCAATCCCTTTTTATACCAGTCTCTGCTTGCAGTTGTTCAAGAATTTGTAACACCAGTAACCACAATAAGAATATCCAGAGGTGATCTTCTTAATGTTCATTTTACTTGATAACTTTAAAGGTTGTCTTCTTTGGTGACAATATCCCCAAGGATAGAGCTGCTGACGCAATGGCAGCTGTGAGAGGATGTGATGCTTTACTGGTAGTTGGATCATCTCTGATGACCATGTCTGCTTTCCGACTTGTCAGGTACAAATAGCCCTGCACTTTTTTTTTCATGCTAAAGTAATAGACAACTTTAATCCATTAGTTACGTTAAGAAGATTCATTTACATAAAAGAGTTATTATTTATCTCCACTTGGCCTTGGTATATTACAACTGAACAAAGCTAGACACCATATGTCGGTTTCATCAGTTCAGTTTCCTTAGTTTGGTATGTTTCAGTTCTTCAGATTCTTCCATTTAGTTCTTATTATTAAGCAAAGAAACCATGAATGCAATTATGCAACCTCTTTCCACTTGCTCTGTAATCTTGAATTGGAATTTGGCAGGGCTGCTCATGAAGCAGGGGCTGCTACTGCAATTGTGAATGTAGGTAACACAAGGGCTGATGATTTCGTGTCCTTGAAAATCAATGCACGATGTGGGGAGGTATGCTTCTCTGAGATTAATTTAACAGCTGGTTCTACATGCTGCTATGTTACTTTATCTTTGCTGACGCTTGGGTGTCTTGAGTTGTTCTTGCAGATACTGCCAAGATTGCTAGACATTGGATGCCTAAGCATACCTGTGATCTAGTGTTGATATCATTAAAAGGTATAGTACTTCTTATAATTATAATTTTAATGAGTCTCTTTGTTGAAATGATTGCTCAAAAAATGAAATGATTGCTTCCTTTTTGAGCAAATTATACTTCCTCACCTTTTTGGTTCCTAATATATTCCTCAGTACCTGTAATGTTTTTAGAACATAAACTAGATTCTCCCTGTAGTTTGTCATATGGTTGGAATATGTGTTTTGAAGATTACTGAGTATTACCCCTTATATTTGGTTATCTAGTTGTAGAGTGCCTCTCATTACAATAGTGCACATTGTACCTTTTTTATGAACAATCTCGGGAATTATAACATCAGAAATGAAAGAAAAGTTATGTGTTGTGATCCATTCATATTCACTTTTGGTAACCACTCTTTTCTAAATGAGTGATATGTGCCTTCATATGCTATGAAAATTCAGCCAAATGATTTCTTCTTCAATATGATGTTAAAAAATACTCCCTTCCCAAGTAAGGTGAGAAATAGGGTCATCTTGCTTGGAATGGAATTGGGGATGAGAATTTTGCCATCCCACAGAACATAACAACCCATGCCTTGCTATAGAACTGGGATGGGAACCTTGCCATCCTCCATTGGAACACAATGCCTCATGCAGCCTCTCCATGCAAATAAACACTCATCTTTTTCCTTTATTTATTTACCTTCTTTATTTTGGGTTTGCAGAAAAGGAGGCAATGGACTATTATACAAACACACACACACACACACACACACATACACACAAATTAAAATACCCGATGTCAAATTCTCACTGATCTCTAATGTGATTTCAGTTAAGTATGGGAACAAGTTGGAAACAGTCGCACAATGGAGTTGTCCATGCAGAGACCATTTGACTCAAAATGAAAGCAAATCAGTGTGTTCACAAAAGGAGTTGTGCCTTAATACCTCCTCTACCCTACTTGTATTTGTAGCCCACTCACATTGTTTTATATCTAACCAAAGCCAGGAACTGTTGTGATATATCATGTGGAACTGTACATTTAATAATTTATCATTAATTTCTATATCAAATAATGGTTTTTAAGAAATGGAAGTGAACTTAGCATTCATTTGAGACTGTTATGCAATAATGATAAGGAGGGAGTCTAAATAGGAAGTTGGAGTATGCATTCCTTGCAGTGATCATCAATATACCAACGAACTTCTACTTTGTTTCCTGAATGGGATAAGAAACTCACCAAGTGATAGACCTTCCTTTCCGAAACTTCACATTCAAATGATGTGTTGATTTGATGTATTCCTTTTTTCCTAAATCTTTGCTCCCCTAGGTCTATTTCTCTTATTTTTAGGTTATTTTTTATTTTTGGTTTTGATTTTTTTTTCTGAAGGGTAAAGTTGAAAGAGCAAAATTGCCCTCTTCTTCAACTCACACCCATACAAAAACCCTATTACTAACTCTTATAACCTTTTTCTTTCCTTTCATCATTGTTTTCCTTTTTGTTAGTTCTCAAGGTTTGATTAAATTTAGTTTTGATGATCACAAATAAATGTTGAAATTTAGCATATAATTTCAAGTGTGATAGGTAAGAAAAACTTTATGAATCAATCAAGAAGAAACTATATTTAAAAGGAACTTAAAAGGGCTTATTAAAATGAAAAAGAAACTTGTTAAAGGCTTATACTAGATATCGATGGTATTAGGTGCATTAAATTAGGACTTGCAGTCAAACGAGTATAAGTATGCCTTAAAAATTGGAATTAATTACAAAGTTATTTTTTTTGAAATAAAATAAAATAAAATAAAATAACTTTTTAAATGGACTTTTTAAAAGAATTCACTTATGCATTAATGATGATTTTTATGAAAAATCAAAAACTCATATTTTGACATATATTTTCATGATTAAAAACGATTTTATATTCTGAAGATTTTGAATTAAGTTAATTCGAGTTATTAAAGAATGCTAGTACAACAATTTTTTTTGTTAGTTAGGTAATTAACCTAAAGTGATCCACCTAGTCACCTTAGTAATCTTTACCACTAAGCAACTAATTGACCAATTCGACAACTAAATGACAAGTTGGCTCTTAATGATTACTTACAAATGCTAATGACGAGTAAATGGTCAACCACTTAAGCAATAATGTGTCTCATGACTAATTTTTTTTTTTCATTTATAAAATGCTATAAATATGATTATTAAAATTTATTTATAATGGATCGACAACTTTTGAATCATTATTACATTAAGTTCATCAAACCCTAACTTGCACAATCTTTGATTACGCACAAGTCCAAGCCCTTTTCACTTATATATCTACTTTAAAGAGAGTTCGGTTGAGGTCCCTTGATAACCAAAAAACCAATTATCAATATTCAAATCTTGGTTAGAAAACCCTTAAAGAAAATAGTAGAAAAATTCTTAAAGCTTGAAAGAAATTTGAAAGCATGAATGGAGTTAGTGTTTTATTTTTTTTTTTCGTTTTTTTTAATTTATTTATTTATTTTTTTTAACAATGAGAAAATCTTTGGCTCTTTTTAGGAATGTTTTCAAAAATAATTCTCAGAGAACAACTTTCGAAAACTCTATTGTGTTGTTTAAAAAAACAAAATGTCTTTGAAAATTGAATTTTGTAAAATGGTTTTCTATTCTAAAAAACAAAAAACAAATTTGATTGTACCAATAAAGCAATAATAATAAAAACCAACTTGTTTGGAGGTTAATTTTGTAAAATGAGTGTTTTTTACTCATGATTAACATGATGTCGTAAAAAACCTAATTTCTAAAATTAAAATTTTAAAATATAAATATATATTTGATTATAACATAAAAACACATTCATTAATTTTAAAAATTATATGAATCCATCTTTAGAAGTGTAAAGCACATCTATTTATAGTCAATTTCCAACATTCTTATTCAGACATGCAATTGTTAAACTAATCAAAATCTTAGGAGCATTTCTAACAGAAAAGATAATGCTTAGCCACTAAGTGATAATGCCCATCTGTTAAGTGATAATATCTATCTGTTGTAAGTTATAATGTTTATCCTTTTAGTTAAACTAGGAATAGGAATGTTTATCCTTTTAGTTAAACTTGGAGTAGGACTCTTTATGTAAATATCCACCTCTCTTTCTATATAAGTTGTACGTGTTTCACATTCTGATAATAAGAAATTTTCAGCCTTTATTCCACAACTTTTGTCATGGTATCAAAGCTAGATACCTGAAGAAAATATATCATGGCAGAAAAACCTTCGACTCACACAAAGATGATAGAACCATCTTCACCTCTTTACCTACATCCATCTGATAATCCAGGGGCAACCATCACGACATGTGTGTTCAATGGTGAAAATTATGATATGTGGGAGAAGGCTGTTAAAAATGCATTGAGAGCGAAAAACAAGCTTGGGATCATTGATGGGACAGTAAACAAACCAAAAGGAGAAAATGGAAACGAATTGAATGCATGGGAAGCATGTAACTCGATGATTATATCATGGATGTTTAATGTGATCGACAAGAGTTTACATTCGAGTGTAGCTTATGCGCAGACTGCAAAAGACATGTGGGAGGATCTCAAAGAAAGATATGCTGTTGGAAATGCTCCGAGGGTTCATCAACTCAGAAGTGAAATCGTGAACTTGAAACAAGAAGGAATGACAGTTGCTGCATATTATGCCAAAATAAAAGGCATGTGGGATGAATTAAATCAATACATTGAGATACCTGAGTGCACTTGTGGAGCAGCTCAAGCAATAGTGAAAAGCAGAGAAGATGAGAAGGCACATCAGTTTCTCATGGGTCTAGATGACACTACATTCAGGACTGTGAGATCGTCTATCTTAGCCCTTGATCCCTTACCTACTTTGGGAAAAATATATGCAATGGTTACACAAGAAGAACGCCATCGTAGCATGGCCAGAGGAGCTGATCGTGCTGAAATAACAGTTTTTGCAGCGAAGACGGAGAAACCTGGGGGACAAACAAATAAAAGTGGGAGCTGTACACATTGCGGAAAGACGGGACATGATGTTGATTGCTTTCAACTAAAAGGATATCCTGACTGGTGGCCAACACGCCAAATGGGACGAGGAAGGGGACGTGGACGTGGCCGCAACAGTTATGCTGGAAGAGGAGCAACTTCAGGACGCGTTCATTATGCAAATGCAGTTGCTGAAGCAGATACGCAAGAAAAAGGACAGTGCGTTGGACATGATGTGGAACGTAGTATAATCCCAGGACTGAATGATGACAACTTCCAAAAACTCATGGCTCTACTCAGAAATGGAAGTAGTAATGCAGAAAAACTGACCGGTAAGAATAAAATTGTGGAAGAATGGATATTGGATAGTGGTGCATCCATGCATATGACAAGAAGGAGAGATTTGTTCGATTGGCTACGTAAATGGGAGACGGCATTCGTGAGACTACCTGATGGAACAAAAATAGTAGCAAATGAAATGAGATATGTGAAGCTCTCTAAAGATTTATGCTTAAAAAATGTTTTATATGTTCCTTCCTTGAAATGCAATTTAATCTCTATAGGCCAATTATTAAAAGAAAAAGATTATATAGTCACATTTACTGATTCGTTTTGTGTGATACAGGACCGCACTTCGAGGAATCCGATTGGAGTGGGTAAGCTAAGGAATGGAGTGTACTACTACAAGCCATTACAAGGAGAGAAGGTGAACACAGTGAAAGTAGAAGAAAAGTACGAATTGTGGCACAGGAGGTTAGGGCATCCTTCAGATCGTGTTTTAGCTTCCATTCATAGTTTAGGAAATAATGTGATGAAGGGAATTGAGGACTATGTTTGTGATTCATGTTGTCGTGGAAAACAAGTACGAAATTCTTTTCAGTTGAGTAATAAAAGAGCATTTGAAATTTTTAATCTCATACATGTAGACATATGGGGTCCATATCGAACTCCCACTACTTCAGGGGCACATTATTTTCTTACCATTGTAGATGATCATAGTAGAGGGGTGTGGATATATCTCATGAAAGAAAAGAGCGAAACCAAATATATTTTACAAAATTTTTGTTTTATAACCAAAACGCAATTTGATAAACCGGTTAAATGCATCAGAAGTGATAATGGATTAGAATTTTGCTCAGGACAAATGATGAGTTTCTATAAGAGAGAAGGAATATTAAGGGAGAGCAGCCTAGTAAACACCCCACAACAAAATGGGAGAGTGGAGAGAAAACACCAACACATATTAAATATTGCTAGGACATTGCGATTTCAAGCTTGTCTACCAATAGATTTTTGGGGAGAATGTGTTTTAACGGCAGCATACTTGATAAATCGAACACCCACACCTATTTTAGATGGAAAGACGCCTTATGAAATATTATTTGGCGAGAAACCGAATTATGAGCACCTGAGAGTCTTTGGTAGTTTGTGTTATGCCCATAAAAAGTCACGTAGTAATGATAAGTTTGATGCTAGAAGCTGGCGATGCTTATTTGTAGGTTATCCCTATGGAAAGAAAGGATGGAAACTTCATGATCTAGAAACCAAAGAACAATTTGAGAGTAGGGATGTAATATTTCATGAAACAACTTTTCCTTTTTGTCAAAGCAGCAAGAGAGATAAAGAACAAAAATTCCAGAACAATGGGAACATAGAATCTTACATTGAAGATGATGATGTCATAGTAAAGAAAACATGTGAAAGAGAGAGTGAGAAAAATAGTGAAACGGAGAAAGGGGAAGAAATAATGGAGACAGGAGAGGATCAAAGCCAGGGGGAGATGCTTGGTAGGGGACATAGACAACACAAAGAACCGAGACATCTCCAAGATTATATATGTTATTCGGCTAGAAGTTTAAGTACACTTTGTTCCAAGGCAAGCTCAATCCAAAAGGTACCCTCAGGTGAGCCTTATCCTATTGCGAATTATGTGACTTATACAAAATTTTCTGTTGGCCATCGAGCTTTTCTTGCAGCAATAAATATTGAAAAGGAACCAAGAACTTACAAAGAAGCGGTTACAGACAACAGATGGAGAGAAGCCATGGCAAAGGAAATTGAAGCATTGGAGACTAATCAGACGTGGAAAGTAGTTGACCTATCGCCAGAAAAGAAAGCAATAGGATGCAAGTGGATATACAAAATAAAATACAACGCAGATGGATCAATTGAGCGGTTCAAAGCGAGGTTAGTGGTGCAGGGATTTACACAGATTGAAGGAATAGACTATCAAGAGACGTTTTCTCCAGTGGAAAAAATGACAAGTGTAAGGTGCTTTCTAGCTGTAACAGTGGTGAAAAGATGGGAATTACACCAAATGGACGTAAACAACGCATTTCTACATGGAGACCTTGAAGAAGAAGTATATATGAAGCTGCCAGAAGGGTTCAAGGCCACTGGAAAGAACAAAGTTTGCAAGTTACAAAAATCGTTGTATGGATTGAAACAGGCATCGAGACAATGGTTTGCGAAACTCACGTCGGCTTTGAAAGAATATGGTTTTCAACAATCATTGGCTGATTATTCACTCTTTACTTATCGACGTGGAAACATAGTGATGAACCTATTGGTATATGTGGATGATTTAATATTGGCTGGGAATGACAACAAAGTATGCGAAGCTTTCAAAAACTTTCTTGACAGAAAATTTGGAATCAAGAATCTGGGACAATTGAAATACATTCTTGGAATCGAGGTGGCAAGAAGCAAGGATGGATTATTTTTATCACAACGAAAATATGCTTTAAACATTATAGAGGAATGTGGGCTGTTAGGAGCGAGACCAGTGGAATTTCCAATGGAAGAAAACCACAAACTAGCACTTGCTAATGGGAGATTGCTAAATGACCCAGGAATGTACAGGCGACTCGTGGGACGATTGATATACTTGACTATAACAAGGCTAGACCTGACGTATGATGTTCATGTTTTGTCACAATTCATGCAAAGCCCACGGGAAGAACACCTAGATGCAGCTTATAGAGTTGTTCGATATCTGAAGAAAGGACCAGGTCAAGGAATAGTTTTGAAAGCAGAAAATGATCTTCAGCTTTATTGTTATTCAGATTCGGACTGGGCAAGTTGTCCATTAACAAGACGATCAATTAGTGGATGTTGCGTTAAACTTGGGACATCACCAATTTCGTGGAGGTGCAAAAAGCAAGGAACTATATCAAGATCTTCAGCAGAAGCAGAGTACCGTTCCATGGCAATGGCAGCAAGCGAGTTAACATGGCTAAAATCACTTCTTGCATCATTGGGAGTGCTTCATGATAAGCCAATGAAATTATACTGTGATAATAAGGCTGCTTTACACATTGCAGCAAATCCTGTATTCCATGAGAGGACCAAACACATCGAAATAGATTGTCATTTTGTTCAAGAGAAGGTGCAATCCGGTGAGATAGTGACAACATATCTTCCTTCAAAGCTGCAAGTAGCAGACATGTTCACCAAAGCCCTTGGAAGACAACAATTCCTTTTCTTATCAAGCAAGTTGGGCATTCGAGATCTTCATGCACCAACTTGAGGGGGAGTAACAGAAAAGATAATGCTTAGCCACTAAGTGATAATGCCCATCTGTTAAGTGATAATATCTATCTGTTGTAAGTTATAATGTTTATCCTTTTAGTTAAACTAGGAATAGGAATGTTTATCCTTTTAGTTAAACTTGGAGTAGGACTCTTTATGTAAATATCCACCTCTCTTCCTATATAAGTTGTACGTGTTTCACATTCTGATAATAAGAAATTTTCAGCCTTTATTCCACAACTTTTGTCAATTTCACCTATAATTTCATGGTATTTGACAAAACTTTTTATTGATAAAATATTCATGTATGATTTATTGCAATTAATAAACATCATAAAACAATATCTCATAAATAAGTTACAATAATTACATGTTCACCTACTCAATCAACATTAAAACATATTAAAACTATAAGTATTATAACGCAACTACTACATTTAATATAACATTATGAATAAAAGGTATCGTACATCATACAAGCAAGTTATAAAGTTTATGATCACAATTTTGTAGATGACATGCATATACATTCACTTAATGATAATGAAAATAAGAAGAAGAAAGATGATAAATGACAAAGAACAAATGACAATGTTTATAGACAATAAACATCGCAACAATTAGTGTTTGAGATCGTTGTGAATTAGACTCATAAATCCAAATAAAGCATAAATATAATATTTTGTACATCTCATCATTTAACATCAATTTATTTTTATGAATTAGTTGGATATGTTTTCATAATATAATGGGCAATAATAAAACCAACTACCATAGTTCTTCCCAGTTTTAGACATGAAAAGGTGCATGTGTCCATAAATAAAACAAAAATAAGTAGTGACTCCAAGTCTTTTCTAAAAATCATATTTTCATCAAACAAATAAAAAGTGAGTTTCGCCTTCGAATGGGAACGCATCGAGCAAAATATAGGATCCACAATCTTATTTTTTTTAATAATTATTTTAAATATAATATTATTAATATTTATCATTTATCAAAATATTATTATTTATCTCTAATAAATAAATATCATTTATAAATTTATTATACTATTAATATTTATTGTTTATAATTTTTAGCAAAATATTACCATATCTTAACAAAAAAAAAAAAACATAATTTGTATTTTTTTATTATGTGCAAAATTTATCATTCCATCATTTGTCAAAACAATTACCTTCCATATATTTTGCATTTATTCCTTACAATTCATAAATTTTAAATTATTATGATTTATTGTTAGAAAATTTTCAATGTTGCTATTCATTTTTAATGAAAAAAAAATATACAACTATAATGTTTATCTAAAAAATTGATAATTTTGAAACCTTTTATAAAAGACAAAAACTAAAAAAAATTAAGAAAAAAAGAATTGATGCATTTAGCAAGCGTAGGGATGGTAGAGAAGATAAAAAAAAATGATGCACTTAAGAAGATGAGTGAGTTTATTAAGTAAAAATAAAAAATAAAAATAAAGACAAGAAAATGAGTGAATTTACAAGGATGATTGAATTTGCAATGTAGAAAGCATAAAAATAAATAAATAAACGGTATATTTACAATATAGAAGAGTTTAAAGTAAAAAAGATTAAAAAATATAAAATATAAAAAATTCTAAATAATAAACAAAGTGTTTTTCAATAGTAAGTGCTAAAAAGTATAAAACACCATTAGTGACGTAAATAAATTTGTAAAGTAGCTCATGAGGGTATTTCTTACTAGTAAACAATTGGAGGAGACCTTTTTTTTTTTTTAAGTATGTTCAATTTTTCAAGTTTGGGTCCTTCATAAAAAATAAAGACAATACAGTTCCGGGGCAAAGCAATTGAACCGTTGACAAATATGATTTCAAAACTGCCTGAAATTAAATAATAATAATAATAATATTTAAATATATGATAATCACCAAGTTATTTAAACATATATATAATGTCAAAATAAATGTTATGAAATTAATTTTAACCATTTTTCTTTATTTTAATGCAAAAATTTGAGTACATGTAGTGGTTGTTTAGTGATATAAATTCCTATCTAAGAAGAAACATTGCATGGCAAGAAACTTGAAAAGGAAAAAAAAACAAATCAAATTTTCAAGGCAAAGAATCTAATGATACACTAACTACAGACCAAATAGTTAAATGCCCAAATTCATCCCTCGGATCATGTTCCACATTGAGTGATCAATGAGAGCAAAGCATCACATTACTTCCATTATAGCAGACTTACTCCCAATTCCAAACCAGTAAAGAGTATAGTTAGTATGGTTAAATCCTAAGTACAAAACATGAACACCATTTTCTCACTCAAATTCATCACCATTCTCTCATGGCCAAAAAACAGTGCAATACAATCCAGCATTCACAGCATTTCTATAGTAGATATCAACAAGAAGCCACAATATGCTAGCACCCTAAGCATTGTCAGCAACTGCCTCGTCAATTTCATTGACGTGATCTCGAAGAACATTCCACTACACAACACAACACAAGATGGTAAAATGTCTTTAACAGCCATCAAAGAAAACAAGAAAAATAGGGAACAAATGCTTACCTGATCCATGGTTAGTGAGATACCTGAAACAGTGAGCAACATAGCCATCATCAATTTGCAGGTTTCATTTATCAATCAAAATGCAAATCCAATTTTAAAGAAATTTCTCAGTTGCACTATGCAGATGTAATCAACCCAAGCCCTTTCACAACTGTAGTATGTTTATACACATACAAAACTTAAATGGAAACTCTTTAGGGCTTGTTTGAGTGTATTTTTAGTTTATAGTGCTTGTATGGAGAAGCAGTTAGCTGGATATATAAACTAGACAAGTCCCTTTAATATTCACTTAAAAGTATTTTGGTGATGCGTATGTGAGCGTGAGCATATTGTAATTGTCAAAAAAAGTATCTATATCATCCAAAAAACTAAATAAAAATTGTTTTATTAAGCCAACAAAATTTTCAAGAGACTTAAAAAGAATCAATATTGACAAAAAAACAAGCATGATGAGAATAATTTCATTACAGCCAAAGAGGAAAAAAAAACCTTTCTTCTTTACATATTAACTTAATAAATAAAAGACAATCATTGATTTAATAATTAAAAACTTAATGAGATATAAGAAGATTTGTAATTCAACCATGTTCTCTCATTGATCTCTCATTTACAATTGTGTAGAGAGAATCCAAATGGTAGAGAGAAAAAAAAACAGAAGAGTTTTTTGAGAGAGAGAATATGCTAGATGTGTGTACATTTTATTTGAATCTTAGTACCCTGCATGTTTTTTATTTCAAGAGAAGAGGTGCTTCTCTTGGGAGCACCACTCTTAATGTGTTTAAAGCAGTTTTTACAATTTTTGCCTAATGCTTAATCTTTATTAGGAATGCTTTTAACCTTTAGGAAAGGTCAACGAAAGGTATTTAACAGGAAAATATGGCCTTATTGAGAAAGTTTGAGGCTAAGAGAAAGACAACACTGAATGCCTCGAGGAAGCACACTATGGGAGGATTCTCTCACAATGAAAGGGAAATGCGGAAATTGGAATGCTCTGCGAATTATGATGGCAATCTAGGCCAAGAGAATTTTGTTCCTGGAATGTCAAAGAGCAAGAGAAAGGTCATCAAATATTTTATTAGGTCTCAAAGGGCAAGGCATGTTTTGTTTACAAGAGACCAAGCTCAAATCTATGTCAAGAGTTGATTAGATACATTTGGGTTCGGTAGGTTTTGGAATGTGGAGTTTGGAATAATAATGCGCTGGAATTATTTGGGGATTGAAGGTGCTTTTTCAATACAGAATGCATCAACCACATGTTTTCAAATCTAAAAGGAGTTGGCCCTCACTTAAAAGGGTTGGTGTCTAACACAATTAGGCAATGATCCGAAGTCAAACTGGATGCTTTGAGGGAAACCTTGCTCCCACTCATTAGAAATAGGAATCCATCCAACCTTTTGCAAATAGGGATTTCTTGCAAGTTTGACAAGGTGAAGGATGCATTCCTAAGAGGAGGATCAATTAACTCACAATCTCTTATAAAGTCATCAAAATCCCTCATGCTTGTAGTTGGCCTAGAATCCCCTAACTTTTCGGAAATTCTTCTTATAACATTAAAATCCCCACCAACACACCAATTTGGAAAAGTTAAGCCTGAAAGATCATGAAACTCCAACCAAAAATCCTTTCTCAAGTAAGACGAACTAGGACCATAGACCGAAGTTTACCAGAAAGCTCTATCATCCTTTGACTCCAACTTGACTGTTATAGAGAAAGACCTTAGAACAACCTCTAAGCACTTAAACCTCAGAGCATCCCAAAGGATTGCCACTCCTCCCAACGCCCTGCGAGTTGGGAGAATTCGCACTCTTTATTTTTTACCTTCCACATGCTACCCACAAACCTCCTATCACAAGACTCCCTCTTTGTTTCCTGCAACAGAACCACATCTAAGTTTTCATGACAAATACAATAATCCTTCATGACCCTTCTTTTCTTTCTGGAACCAAGACCTCTAATATTCCAACTAATGATTTTCATCATTATTGAAAAAACCCAGAAAATACCAAAGAACCCAAAAACCTAAAGAAGCCTAGGGGCAATAGAAGAAATTCTATTCTTCCTTCTGGAATAAACCTGTTGCATGGAGTTGCCTTTGCTTTTGGCCATCTGAGCTCCACTCTCATTATATTTGACAATTTTGATTTGCAACGTTTACAAAACCGATTTAATGGAAGCTAATTTTGAAAAAGAGATGCCTTCAATATGGAAATCTTCCAACTGAGCAGGACCAAACTCCACAGACAGACTCCTCACTAGGGAAGAAACTCCACTAGGGTTGTTTTGAGGTAACCTGAGAAAAGAAACGCCCTCTAACTCTTGGCTACACTTGCTTACTGGAGACACCACACCTTTGGGACAGGAACAACCCCCAAATGAACTTGAAGGAAACTTCTCAGACCCTAAAGGATTGGCCGATGAAGGCAAAAGACAATCCGAAGAGCTCAAAGGAAGGATCGAAGAAAGCACAGAAAGACCCAGGGACCAAAGAAAAGCAACTGGGGATAAAGGAGAAGAAGAAAGCTCAAAAGCCCTTTCTAAAGTCTGGCCTTTAACCATAGAGAATGGAGTAGAAGTCTATACTTGGGCTTATCACCTACAGTGAAGAGCACCCCCTCTAACCTTAACCCCTCTTGGGCCATCCCCCAAACAAGGGCTCGAAACTCCCTATGCCTCCTCCATCGACCCTCGAGCTTTTGACTGCCTTGATCTCTCCATAAGGGATAAGCTCTGGCTCTCTCTCCCTAAGAAAATCTTTGCCTTCGAAGAAAGCTCTCTCTCTTGAAAACAATTTTCTGCACTCGCAACGACGCTCCCATCCAAAGAGCTTGGCGGCTTCTCAAGGAAGGGCGTAGGGGGCAAACTTCTCACACAACTACTGCCCAACTTCCTGTCTGGACTAACATGAGGCTTCGACACATGGAGAGAGGAGCTAAGATTCCTTGGGAGAGAAACCTTCAGCGAGTTACCTATGTTGTAGCACAAGCTTTTGTCTTTAAGGCTAGCCAAAAGGGCTTGCTTTTCAGAAAAAGATGGCCCAAGGTCTAAACCGTGAAGTGGGTCTTCCTCGGAATGGGCCCTACTTGAACTGGGCTCGCCCTTAAATAACCTAAGTCCATCATTGAAAAAGGCTTTGGACAGGCTTGGGTTTTTCCTCCGAGATGAGCCTAAGTTTCCTTCTACACAGGCTTCCTTCTCCCTTAAGTCATCAACCCGCTTAATATTCCCATTTGAATTTGAAATGATATGTGAGACAAGAGAAAGTGGGTGGCAGTTGTTCCCCAAATTCTCTTCTGCCCCGCCATGTGTCCTCAGTTCCTGTGAAGAACCTTTCAGCACATCAACTCCCACTGAAAGCAACTAGCTTCTGCAATGAGTTAACTTAGTCCTCCGCTGCAACCCTTCTCCTTCCCCTCTGATAACTGATGTTGCTACTGTAAAAACCCAAGCACCATCTATCACTTCCAATAGTGTTGGCAACATCACATTTAGGTTCATCTCCACCTTCAATTTGACCTTTGACAAATCTACGAGCTTTAAGGTGTCTCAATCCACCTCTGTCACCTTCCCCCAATTCTTCATAATGAACTTTAACTGGTTTTCATCCCATAGATGGAATGGAAGACCCCGTAATTCTATCCAACCCTTCCTAAATTTTCCAAGAACCACTGTATTTTCTATTGGAGATCATTTCCTCAAACAAAAAACTGTTCCTCCTCTCAATACCAATCTTCCTCGCTCTTGAAACCACTCTGCTCTTTCAACGGAGTCCACGAAGAAAACGCCTTTGTAATTTGTAAAAGGATTAATGGAGATCATTCCCCTCGCCCCCATCATTCTCGCAAGAGCCTTACCAGCAATACCCCAATCTTGAACTTTTCCTTGGCACTCAAAGATCACAACCTTAGCCCACTTTCCAACTGGCAAGAGAGCTCCTTTCCTTGGACCCTCCTTTTCCACAACTTTAGCATAAGAATGGTTCCCACTACACCATCCCATACCCACCCTTGTTCATCATCACTACTTCTACCTTCTCTATTCCATTGACAAAAAGAAAATAGCACTCCGACATTAAGGACAACGATTTCCTTAAGGTTTCCCATCCTCAACCTTTGACACCTTCAGGCACAATCAGAGAAGTAGTTTTTTTGTTTGTAACGAACTCCATAATTCTAATGAATCTTCCTCTGCTATTGAAACAAACCTCCAATAAATGTGCCCTCGATTTACCCCTAAACTTTCAAATGAAACCTCGATATCCTACCAACTCCACAGCTTTCTTCAACTATTCCATTATCCAAATGACTTTCTCCTCTTCAAAAGCCACCGAAAAAGCTTTTCCTTGCAGCCTCTCTATAATCGAGATACAAAGACCCCCATAGATGCCTTCAAACTTGACCTTAAAAACCTTTTTCTCCACTTTGAAACTCTTCTCACCCATGAGACCTTTGAATCACCTTTCCTTGTTTCTCAGAGGCTTTCTCCTAGTACTGCCATAGCCTTTTCAAACAATTGAAATACTTGGTGATGTTGTCTCCTCCTTGTCATATCTCACCAAGTTGTAGTTGCAACTCATAAGCTTGAGACTGATTGCCAAGATCAAAGTACATCTAGTTGATATTGTACCATCTTTTATTAGTTCTTTGGAAGCTTCTTTTGCAATTTCTTTCCCAATAAAAGAAGTTTGATGTTCGAGGGCCTCTAAAAACGTGTCTTTGGTTGGGAGATTGTTTGAGAGAAGATCTTAATGATGAACCAATTAAGAAGATGAGGAAGGCAGGCCTCTAGCTAACTGGTATTGTTTGTGTAGAAGCAACAAGAAGCCAGTTAACCATATTTTTCTCCATTGTGGCATGGCAAGGAGTTTATGGCAATTGGTGGTGGAGCTTTTTGGAGTCTCTTTTGTGCTTCCTAAGTTGGTTAGAGAGACTTTATTGAGGCGGAAGGAGAGTTTTGGGGGGAAGAAAAGAAGGTAAGGTTTGGAGATTGATCCCTCCAAATTTGTTTTGAACTATTTGGCAAGTGTAAAATGAATGTTCAATGGGTTAGGGTGATTGGTTCAACCCTTACTCCTTGTTTCCCTCATCTAGAGGTTATTTGGATGTTGATGTTTCCTTGTTTCTTTTCATTGATTATATAAGGAACCATTAATTTTTTTGTTTCCTTATAGTCTTTCAGCACCCTTTGTCTACTCCCAATGTATTAAGGGTGTGACCTTCATTATCGACATTTTTCAATACATACTCTATGTTTGCCTATTAGAAAAAAAAATTAGGAAACGCTTTTGGCCCTCCTAGAAGCACTCTTAAACAAGGCTTAGTCAAGCATAAAGTAGCTACTCCAGACATGACAAAGTAGATTGATATGAGAGCTTTCTTAAAACTCTACTTCTTTTTTTTTTTATAGGAAACAACAAATAGATATATTGATAGAAAAAAGAAGTACAAGAGAAGGATGAGGAATCCTCCCACCAAAGATAAAACTAAACAACAACAATAAAAAAAAAAACCAGAAACTACACTACGACAACTACAAACAAGCTCTCTTGGCTAGACCATCCCGTTGGAACTACACACATTGTCTGTTACGAACAAACAATGTATTACATTAAAATTAAAAATGGCAAACCTTTCTATGCATGTGAGATATGAAGGCTACCAAAGAAATGAAATATTAACTAGAGGCCAAGGGAAGAAAACCCTCTAAAATCACCAACCATTAATAAACATAATTATAGTGATTTAAAATTTTCAATAGTAAGCTTGGGATTTTTTTAAAGGATTCTCTCATCCTTCTCCTTCCAAATGCCCCATGTAATGCAAATCACCTATGCCATGCCTATAGTGTCATTAACAGAACTAATTAGAACAGCATCCCAAACAAACAGTATAAGCCCTTTATTCTAATATGAGAGCTTTCTTAAAACTCTACTTCATTGTCAGTTACAAATAAACAATGTATCACATTAAAATTAAAAATGGCAAACCTTTCTATGCATGTGAGATATGAAAGCTACCAAAGAAATGAAATATTAACTAGGAGCCAAGGGAAGAAAACCCTCTAAAATCACCAAACCATTAATAAACATAATTATAGTGATTTCAAAATTTCAATAGTAGGCTTGGGATTTTTTTAAAGGATTCTCTCATCCTTCTCCTCTCCATGTAATGCAAATCACCTATGCAATGCCTAGAGTGCCATTAACAGAACTAATTAGAACAGCATCCCAAACAAACAGTATAAGCCCTTTATTCTAATATCAAACTAAGAGAACATGCATATACTTGTAAAGGAACTATAGCCATGGCTTCCCTCTTTGCAATGAAAGGAGATCATAGGAAAAGCAATCCATCAGTTCCACGACTTACTTACCTCACTTCCCAATATCTAAAACGTGTAAACTTAAAATGATATTTTCTAATTAGAGAATCCATATAGGAAGATGAATTATCCAGTCCATAATCCAGAACTAGTTAAAAAAAGAATAAAAAGCCCTAGTGCTGCTATGAAGCGAGGATCAAATGAAGAATTTGGCCCAACAACTAAAAAAGATCAGATGAGGATTTCCTTATCTAAGTCTGTAGAAACACACTGACTAATAAAAGAACCCATACAGGGAAAAAAAACATAGTGAGCCTTGCCATAATCCAAAACTACTTAATTTTTATTGTCAGCATACAAGGGGATCCCCACTCTCCCCTATTAAGTAGATCCATAGTATCAACAACAGGATTCCAATGGAGTTTCAAATACTTCAAATTTTGCTTAAGCCATTTTAGCATGAGAAGCAGCCATGTCAACCAAATGAAACTATGTACTAGCTAGTTCAACCACAACTTTGTGCATAGCTCATCCAGAAAATAATATTTCACCTAAGTGAAATCTTGGATGAACTAATCAAGTAGTACTTCAGGTTGTTCTTCACCAGAAAATTCTTGCATGTTATACCTAAACCTTGATACCATATAATAATCTTGGGACTGACAAAAATAAGCTCTTTATAACTCACCAAAAAGTAGCAAGACTAAAAGTCAAAGGAAAAATCTTGTCAATACCAAAACTAGGTCCCCCCATCCTGAACAAATTCCTTTTCATTATCAGGCTTAAGATAAAATTTGACAGCCTGTCCATGGAGGCCTGCTGTAGTTCTGCCTTGCTCTCGCATGAATATACACAACTAATAATTTTCCTCAGAAATGCTTCTTCTCCTAGTGGGAATCATTCTTCTCAGACTTGTCATACTATTTCAAAACTATGTTAGACACTACTGCAATTGTAAGCACTCATTCTTCAAGGCTTGTTTGGTACAAAGTTGATGCCAGATGAGGGTAAAGATTTCCCTACTACTGTGGATAATGGGCCAAAATATAAGATCCAGAATTTTAAACAAAACCATTGTTGAAATAGTTGATTGGTTTTTGGTTTGTGAAATCATAAAAACTGTTTAGGGTCTACAGACATAACATGAGTAGCATAACATAGGAACAATGACATATGTAGCTGAAATTCATAAAGGCAAAACAATGTGCTACTGAAATTTCTAAAAAGCAACCAGTTCAGGATTCAGGGTGTTTAGGTCAAAAGCTTAAACGTGGAAAGTGGTTAAGGGTAGCAAAAGCAGGCTATTAGAAAAACAAAACAAAACAAATGATCACAAGTTGTGGACTTAAATTGTGATTTTAACAGTACTATGAATTAAAAAGATGAAATAAAGATAAGAATAAGAAGAAGAGCTGGGTTTTTAAGAGCAAGATGAAATGAGAAAACTAGGCCCTGTTTGGAAACTATTCATGAAAATAATTTCAAGTTCTTTAGAACAGAAAACATGTTTAACAAACTTTTGATAAAAAAATAGTTTTTTTAGAAATTGTTCTAACAACAGATTGGATTTTAGACAAATTTGAAGTGTTTTTAGTTGTTTCTTTCTTTTACAGTAGTTTGAGCAACAATTGAAAATACAAAGAATACTTTGAGAACTTTGACATTATGTGGAAGTGAGAATACCTTCATAAACAGGCCCCAAATCGTCAAAGCTAAATAATCAAATTACACATCTCAATTAATTTGGGAAGATTGGATTTAGCTACAGATTAGAAAACTTACTAGTCAAGAAAAATTCTAAAAGCAGCACGGACAAAACATAAAAACTATTTCAGAATTCAAATTTCATAAGGAGAAAACTTCTAAAACACTAAGCACTACTTTGCAACCCAATAAGATGCCACTAACTCATACTAAAAAGTCTTAGAAAATAAGAAGAGAGAAGTATAATAAACTTTCAGCCAAAAGGACCTTCAGAACTCCAGTGGATTACAAGCAGAAACTATAAGAGTATGAAACTCAAGAAAATAAAAATTATTGGAAAATAGATATGCCAGTACTGCAGGAATTTTACAAGCACTTCTTGTGAATTCCAATCCTATGCCCTTCACAACCTTAATCTTGATGCTCCATCATGAAATCTTATTAAATGCCCAATCAGATTAAACCACAGTAATAGAACCCCTTCCAGTATCTATCATGAGCTCTCCTTAAAACCACACATCATGGCTCATTCTTAAGTTAAGTGGTCATGCTGGAACATTGTCTACATGCTACAGCCCTTAAGTCTCTAAATATTCTCTTTTGTTATTAAATCAGCAGTACTAATATTTGCAAAGGGTAGATTTTTAAGTTTCACTATATAGCTTCCAAGTCTCCACACATAAAGCTTCATTTTGATCAAGCATATCACCAAAATATAAATGTGTCACTTGTTATCCTATACCAGTTCATTATTATGCCTAAAATATTATAAGCATTTTCACTATATATATTGCACCACAAACCATGTAAAATTTATGAGAATTGGTCATAATGGCACACACATACATGTTTTTTTTAAATATATATAATTTGGTTAACAAATGGGATTTTACATCTGATTTTAAAAATCAAAACACCATATCTGCTCACACACTGACTCAGTCAACCAAGGAACCATTTTGTTAGCATGGAAGTTCTTTTCTTGTTTTAGAAAGTCAAACTTGTATAATTTTTGTTGCTCTTTGTAAAATGCTAACAAATCAATACACATGAAAGTGTCTCAAATTCTTAATTAGCATAGATTCCTTTTTGCAAAGAATATCGTATAGAATATTTCCTAAGTTGACATGTTATTGTAATATTATATATCTTCATAGAATAAGGAAAATTATTAGGAATATATCTATAAATATTACAGGTCATGAAGGGAAAAGGTCATGAGTTAGAGATAGATTTGTAAAAACTTTATAAGATGGATAGAAATGTGAGGAAAAATGGGAAACACCTAGTGGAGTAAGAGGCTCGTGGTTTAGGGTATAGATACAAGGAGTGGGGAAACATAGAATGTTTCAGGAACCAAATAGTTGTATTTATTTTTGTCATCTATAATAGTTTTTATAGGATAGTGAAATGATTATCTTTCATCCGTTGATGTAAGCATGGTTGGCTAAACCACATTAAAACCTCATGTATCTTTGTGTGAATTGTTTTGTTTGCATTAAAGTTTTCGCTAACACAACAAACTAGTATCAGAACCCAAGTTAAAGATTTCTAGAAGAATCAAAGAGAACAGAGCACACAAGAGGATGACAAAAGGAATTTTAATTAAAGGAGTAGTCAATTGTTCTCTCTTAGGGATGTGACACAAAAAGTGTGCATCATGGAAAGATGGAAGATTGACTTAATGGAATTTGATCCAAAGTAAAGATTGTTGGAAAATGCCCCAAATTCTATCAAAATATACATTCCTTTTTGTTAAGAATATTGTATAAAATATTTCTTAAGTTCATATTTTATTGTAATATTAGATTTTCTTATAGAATAAGGAATGTTATTATGAATATCTCTATAAATATTAAAGGTCATAAAAGGAAAAGGTTATAAGATGAAGACAAACTTATAAAAACTATACGTGGTGGATAGAGAGATGAGATATTTAAATAATCCAATACATGACGAACTTATAAAAACTATACGTGGTGGATAGAGAGACAAGATACTTCAATAATCCAATAGTTGTATATGTTTTTGTCCTTTGCAATATTATCCGTGGTATAATGAGATGATTCTCTCTCATCCGTGCATGTAAGCATAATTGATCAAAACACATTAAAACCTTGTCTATCTTTGCATGGATTATTTTGTTTGTATTAAAGCTTCCATTAGAACAATAAAAAAGAAAGACTATGAAAACCAGCAAAGTAATAAACCCCAATACATGCTAAGAATGAAAACCACAAAGCAAAAAAAAAAAAAAAAGGAAGGGGAAGAAGAAAAAAAAGTCTCATTAGAAAAGATCAGCCAAAATTAAAGCCCAAAGGCAACCAAAGCGCAAATTCGATAATCACCACAGACGCAACTGAATGAAACCAAAAATTGGAAACCCACTTTTAAAAATAAAAATAATATAAAACAATCTAAACCTAAAAAAAATGAAAACCGACATAAAAATAAAAATAATAATCATGATAATTGTATTGTCATGTTTCTGCAAAACGGTTCTAATTTCTGCTCCGAAACAACTAAATTCAAATAAAAAAGGAAAATGAAAACCCGCATAGAAAATCCATCAGAAGAAGAAAAGTACCTTTTTTGCCAGGCATTTGCTTGCCATCTTTGACGTAGAACTCTCGAATATCCACCTGAACCTTCCCTTGCCAGTTCCTCACTGAAACCCTCCTGTTCCTCGAAATCTAAACACCGGCATACAATCATATACATATATAGTCAAATGTATATGAAAAAAAAAATCAAATAAAATAAAACAAAAAATAAAAAACCTCGCAGACGATGATATTGTCGGGGTCATCGGAGTCTTTCATAGAGGATTTCTTGGACGGCGCGTGGTCGTCGGAGTCGCCGTCTGAGGCGTAGCTCTGCTTCCTCTTTCCCCACTTCGACATCGTTTCGTTTTCTCTTCCCTCTTCTCCGGGTGCGAGTGTAAACAACTACAAAACCCTTTTTTAATTTTCTTCGGCTTCTATTTAATTTTCTTTTTTAACTTTTCTTAAAAATAATAATTTAAAATTTTTTTAATTACATTATTTAAAATAAACATTTATTTAAAATTATCATCATCCCTATCTCATTAAAAAAAAATAGATGAGGTGGAACGAGAATATGAATTTCCTATGTCTACGGCTTGTCTTGTTTAATTATTCTTTTTTAACATTTTTCCCAAAAGTATTTTTAAAATTTTTTAAAAATAAATATATTTTTTATATAATTAGAATAATTATAATTTCTTATAACTTATTTTATTAAAAAATAATTTTATTATTATTATATATCAAAAATAAGAAAATAAAAAACAAATTAAATTAATTTTATATATAATCAGGACGGACCATATAGACAAGACAATACTTAAACTCGTCCCGAACTTTATCTTAAGTCTTAAAAAAAATCTTAAACACTTAACCCATTTATTGAAATTTTAAACTCATCCAATTAGAAGCGAAATGCGACTTAGTACTCGAAAAAATTTACCCTATTATTATCCCCATTACTTGTATACATTGTTACTATACACATCTACTTTATTTACATTTTTGAGTGTTAACTTTAAAATGTTAATTTTATTAATACATCAATTTTTTTTTGTTAAATCTAACTAATGTATATATATACAAAAATTTTTACTATACCTAATATATTCCTTTCATTATTTTGCCTCTCATCCAACGTCTGCTTACTTCTTTCAATCTTTTTCTTCTAATCAACAAACCCAAGGGCAAAAATCCTTACCCGCAAGCAAAATATTTTCTTTGAAACTTGTTTGTTAACAAAAAAAAATATATCTAAGATAAATTCAAAATTAATTTCAATCTTTTTAAACCATGTTTTTTTTAGATCTACACACTAATACTATGTTTATATCATCTTAATATATTTTTGGACTTATGATTTATGTAAAGCTTGATACAAATTGTTGTAAAGTTAGTTAAAAACGTTTAGGAATAATTTAAGAAGTGTTCTAGAAGTAAAAATTAAATTAAATTAAAAATTTTTAAAAAATGAGAAAAAAAACACATAATATATGTCAAATAAGGTTAAACTTTAAAGGTATTTTGATAATTCCTTCAAGATTCATTTTTGTTTTAAAAAACCTTAATTATGGTGGGTATGTAAAGATATCTAGTGGATACAAATATAACTTCTCCCTTTCAAAACATCAAAAATATTCATCTTGATAAAAAAAATGCCCTTTTCTTTTTGTTTCCTTCCAACACACAATTATCCCTCTATTTTCATCTCACATTTTTTCTCTTTATTTCCCTTGTGCTATTATTTTTTCCTTCTCTTTATTCTCTTATCATAAAGAAAGTTAAGCTCTCACTTTTCTCTCCACTCTTCATTAATTGTAACAACCCTAATTTTTAATAATAATACTTTGAAGTTTCATTTTAATTGCCTTTTTACTAAACAAGCGTGAACATCACCTTCTTGTTTATCCCTTACCAAGCTTGAGATGTCACAATGCATACAACCAAGGATGAGGTGTTGGAAGGCATGCAACTTAAGTATGAGGTGCAAAGGCATGCAACCAAGTATGAAGCTTCGAAAGCATGCAACTAGGTATGAGATGTTGAAAGCATGTAATCAAGTATAAGGTATCAAAAGCATGCAACGAATTATGACAGGTTGAATATATGCAACCAAGCATGAAATGTCCAAGGCATGTTACCAAGAATGAGGTGTCCAAGGCATGCAACCAAGCATGAGGTGTCAAAGACATGCAATTAAGTATGAGGTGCCCAAGGCGTGCAACCAAGCATGAGCTGTTGAATTAACATGTCAAAATGCATGTAACCTAGAGGACACTAAGCCGCCTTGATCATATGACACCTAGTAGGGCATAATGACTCATCAAGTTGTTGTACCTACTCAAGCAGGTGCCAGGATCAAGCACGTGCCATGTGTTGTCTTGATGCTACAAGAGAAGCACTAATCATTTCTTTTTGAGCGACGCCTAGCTAGCCCATGCAACGAGTCACCTATATGTTCACTTGCTTTATGTTCCTATAAAAAGGGTGTTCACCTACCAAGAAAGGAAAGTAGAGAAGTATGAAAAAGCTCCTATAGTGATGTTATTTCAAAGGTTGAATCTTTAAGTCATCATAACGGATGTAGTGCAACAATTCTAATATAAAAGGTGAGTGATCTTATAATGCATGATTTTACATGGTTTTAGAATTATATATCTCATGTTTAAAATGTTATATGAATTCATTATTTTTTTTTAAATTTCATGAGATATGCTTTAAAAATGTGTTGGTCAAATGCTATGTTTTTAATAAATATGTTTTCCTTGTATCTTTGATATATTTGTATATAAATAGTTGAGATGGTTCGATGATCATGAAAGGATGGGTACAATTTAGGGAAACTTTGTCTAAGAAGGCTGGATTTTAAGCGAGACTATTGTGACCCCTCCAATCTTTCCTAGAAGCTTACCAAGTACGTACGATTCACTAAAAATCATTGGTACTATCATTACAATACTTTACATTGTTATTATGGATGTGATTGTAATATATCCTAGACTTATATCGTGCTATAGAGATGGAGAGGCACATTGTAGTTGATTGACCTTGTGATATTTTAAGCCAAGAGATAAAAGAGCATGGGAACAATTTGTATGAGAAGCGTGTCCGGAAATGTTAGGGCATTGTGTCTATGTGACACCATGTTATATGAGATTTATATCATCTGTGGACAAATATATGATTTATGTCGATAGAGGAAAGTTCATAGCATCTAGAGCCTTAAACTTACGACCCGAAGTTGTTCATGTCATCCACAACCTTGAGCCATTCACAGTATTTAGAGGCTTAAGGTTATGACATTGAATCGATCATATCATCCACTGCTTTGAGTGGTTCATAGCATCTAGAGTTCTGAGCTCACAGGATCTCGAGTTGTTCATATCATCCACAACACTGAGTTGTTCATAGCATCCAAAGCCTTGAGCTCACAACCCGGAGTCTTTCATGTCAACCACTACCCTGAGTTGCTCATAGTATCTAGATCCCTAATCTCATAACCTAGAGTCGTTCATGTTATCGTCAACCTTGAGTTGTTCATAACATCTAGGGACCTGAGCTCATAGAATCATTTATGTCATCCACAACCCTAAGCCATTCACAACATCTAGAGTCTTGAGGTTATGATGTTGAATCAATCATATCATCCACAACCTTGAGCGGTTCATAGCATTTAGAGCCTTGAGCACATGAGGTGCCAAGTCGTTCATATCATCCACAACATTGAGTTATTCATAGCATCCAGAGTCTTGAGCTCACGACCTAAAGTCTTTCATGTCAACCACCACCCTGAGATATTCATAGTATTTAGAGCCCTGAGCTCATAACCCATAGTTGTTCATAGCATTTAGAGACTTGAGCTCATGACCTAGAGTTGTTCACGTCATTTACAGCCCTGAGTCGTTCATATCATCTAAAGGTTTGAGGTGATGTAGAATCGTTCATGTCAACCATAGTCCAGAGCTATTCACAGCATCTAGAGCTCTAAGCTCACGACTTGGAGTCTTTGATGTCAACCACAACCCTATGTTGTTCATAATGTCTAAAGGCCTTAGCTCATGACCCAAAGTTGTTCATGTCTTTCACAGCCCTGAGTTGTTCATAGCATTTGGAGCCCTGAGCTCATGACCCAAAGTCGTTCATGTCAACCATAGCACTAAGGTGTTCATAGCATCTAGATCTCTTATCTCACAACCTGAAGTCGTTTTTTATCACCCACAATCCTGAGTCGTTCACAACATTTAGACGCTTGAGGTCATGACGTTGAATTAGTCATATCATCCACAACCCTGAGCGGTTCATAACATCTAAAGCCTCGAGCTCATGGGATCCCAAGTCATTCATATCATCTACAACACTGAATTGTTCATAACATCCACAACCTTTAGCTCATGACCCGAATTCTTGCATATCAACCACCGCCTTGAGATGTTCATAATAGGCAGAGCCCTGAGCTCATAACTTGGTGTCGTTCATATTATCTTTAGCTCTAAGTTGTTCATAGAATATAGAGACCTGAGCTGACAACCTAGAGTCGTTCATGTCATCCACAACCCTAGGCTCACAACTCGAAGTCGTTTATGTCATCCAAAGCCTTAAGCCATTCACAATATCTAGAGGCTCGAGTTCATGATGTAGAATCGCTCATGGAATCCCGAGTCATTCATATCATCCACAACTCTGAGTTGTTCATCGCATCCAAAGCCCTGAGCTCATGTCTTGGAGTATTTCATGTCATCAACACTCTAGACCTATGTATAGCATCTAGAGCCCTAAGCTCACGACCCGGAGGCTCTCATGTCAACCACAACCTTTAGCTTTTCCTAGAATCTTGAGGCCTAAGCTCATGACTTGGTGTTTGTTTATGTTATCCACAACCCTGAGTTGTTAATAACATATAAAGCCTTGAGCTTACAATCCAGATTCGTCCATGTGAACCGCAACCCTGAGCAATTCATAGTATCTAGAGCCCTGAGCTCACGACCAGGAGTCGTTCATATCGTCCACTACCTTGAGCAGTTCATGAAATCTAAAGGCTTAAGGTCATGACGTAGAATCATTCATATCATCCACAGACCTAGCGATTCATTGCAATAAGAAGACTGAGCTCAAGGGATCCCAAGTCGTTCATATCATCCACAACTCTAAGTTGTTCATAACATCTAGAACGATAAGCTCATGACCCAGAATGACTCATGTCATCCACAACCTTGAGCTATTCATAACATCTAGAGTCCTAAGCTCACGACTCAGAGTTGTTCATGTTAACCACAACCTTGAGCTCTTCATAGTATCTAGAGTCCTGAGCTCAGAAACTAAAGTCGTTCATGTCATCCACAACCCTGAACTTTTCATAGCATCTAGAGCTCTTAAAAGCATGACACGATGTAATAAAATTAGAATTCATTATTTATTTAATGATGTTCTAGTTCACTTTTATCTATCCTCATTCCATGTATTATACTTTATGAGCATTGTTGTTCTTTTGCATTGTACGTGATTTAGGTGCATTAGGAGTTGCATAGAAAATCTAAGTCATGGGTTCCTTGCAAATAGATGACTTGTTCACAACCAGTTCATGGGTCTAGGTAACCCATTAGAGGTTGTAATGCACCACCTCCTAATTAGAGGGATGGTTGGTCTTGGCTATCAGGATAAGTTTCCCATGGTGAGTGCACTAGTGTGTATGGTTACACATTGGACAAGACCTATAATGAGTCATGACTTAAGGCTATCAAGTAGTCATGACCTCACCAAGTTGCTTCGTTGTGTTATCTCTCAACCTTGAGAGAATATTGAGCTTGTGTTAAAGTTAGCAATGACTTTAACCTACATATGAGATCGTAAGTTGATAAGATATTCCCTATGGATTAAGTCATTATTGATGGAAGCCGGTAGCAATATGTATTCTCAATAAAGACACCATGATATTTCTTAGGATTGAGACAGTGTATCCCCTTATTATTATCAAATAGAATTTAATCAAGAAATGGTAACTTGATTCTAAAGAATAAGATTGAGTAGAACATACTTGAAATTGCGATGAACCCACTTTGATGGAAGGTACCCTTGTTTTTGCAAAATGTACGCATGATTAGGCTAATGGCAGTGGAGATGGAGAGTTGCAACCAATCCACGGCGACGTCTTTGCTTTGTGAAGCTAAGAGCTTGAGAATCACTTTGCATTTTGGCTTGGCACTCTGTCAATTACGCACAGGTATGTTATAAAAGCCAACAAATATAACTTACACCTCTATTATCTTTATCACAAGAATTGACGCTCATATCTCAACTTACTAGGCTTGATTTTTGGGCCCTTGCTTTGGGTAACTTTTGAGCTTGATATATTTGGGTAATTGAGTAATGATATCAAGGGAATTGTTTGATTCACCAAAGCTATGTTTGGTTCCCATAAAATTTGAGGGAAAATGTAAGGGAAATAAAATATAAAGGAAAGAAAAAACGATGGAAAAAAAAAAATTAATGTCGATAAATTTTATTTTATTTTTTTGTTACTTCAAACTCATTTTATTTATTTTAACTCATCAATATAAAGATTAAATAATTTAAAAATACATAAGTTTTTAATTAGTTTTAATTATATTTAATTTTCTTTTATATTTTTCATAGGCCAACCAAACATGAAAAAAACATTTTCCTTTACATTTTTTTTCTTTCCTCTAAGGCTATGTTTGGTTCCCGGAAAATTTGAGGGAAAATGCGAGGGAAAGAAAATACAAAGGAAAAGTAGAAGGAAAGAAAAAGTGAAGGAAAATAAAAAAAATAGATTAAAAGTTGATAAATTATTTTTTTTGTTATTTCAAACTCATTTTATTTATTTTAACTCATCAATATAAAGATTAAATAATTTTAAAATATATAAGTTTTTAATTAGTTTTAATTATATTTGATTTTCTTTGATATTTTTCATAGGACAACCAAACATGAGAAAATCATTTTCCTTAGCATTTTTTTTCTTTCCTTTGTACTTTCCGGGAACATGTTTGGTTCCCGGAAAATGCGAGAGAAAGAAAATCGGGAGGAAAAATGGAAGGAAAGAAAAAACTAAGGAAATGAATATAAATTTTTTCACTTGTTTGGTTATCTATGAAAAATTCAAGGAAAAAAAAAAAGAATTCATTTTCTTTTGTTTGGTTAACCACGAAAAAAAGTTAAGGAAAAATAGAAGGAAAACAAAATCAATAATTTGTCTTAAATGATTATCAATTTATTAAATAATAAAATAAATTTTATGCTCTTATTTTCTAAAAAATAATTATAGAAGAACGCATTTTGTGGGAGCCCATTGTTCAATAACTATTGAAAACTCACCTTTTTTAATGGTACCTAGCATTCTTTTTTTCTTCTTCATGTATATACAGTTCAACCCTCTCACCCTCACCATACCAAAATTTTAAAA
Source organism: Vitis vinifera (assembly GCF_030704535.1). Classification (NCBI taxonomy): domain Eukaryota; kingdom Viridiplantae; phylum Streptophyta; class Magnoliopsida; order Vitales; family Vitaceae; genus Vitis; species Vitis vinifera. Next base: position 29,323,091 of record NC_081811.1, on the reverse strand, counting down.
ATAAAATAAAACCCATGTGATCCCAGAGGCAGCCCAGAGCCGTTGATTAAACTCATCTTGCATCTCATCAAGTACAACTTCTGATCGTGATCCATCCAATGGTCCATACAGCTTCGGTGGAAAATGTGTTTACAATTGGTCAACCACCTGATCTCTTCTCCTACCTCGAAGTCGTACAGACATACGGCGCGTCGCCGTCGCAAACCGCCTCCCCGAACTTCATCACCAGCAGGATTTCATGAATCAGAACCGTCGATACAGGCGGGTATTCTAGCACTTGCGTCTGCGTTTCGGACCACGAAACGTCAATTTCCAGGAAATCGAAGAGACCCAAAAAGTGAAAGAGCGAGAAAATGAGTTTCCTGATTAAACCTAGAGCGATACAGCCACTGCTCCTTCACCGTCTCCAACGGTTAAACAATGATGGAGTTGTAGAAAATGCGCTGCAAAGTGGTCCCGACGACCGCCGACGGCGACTCATCTGAGAAGTTTGATCAACTTCTCCTCTCCTCCGCCATCTGCAATAATGAAGATCTCGGTCCCCTCGTTTGCAAAGCCTTCACTTTTGGCAAGCCGATACCACCCCGATAAAATTTTCCCCAACTTTTCCCCTCTCTTTTCTCTTATTTTCCTCCTTATTTTTTAAGGAAACTAGTAAGGAAAATATTATGATATTTTCTTTAATATTTTCCTTTCTATTTTTTTTCCATCGTATTTTCCATGTCACCCAAACTAAAGAAAATCATTTTCCACATGATTTTTTTTCCTTTCCTTAACATTTTCCGGGAACCAAACATAGCATTAGTATTTTTTAAGGAAAATAATGGGGAAAATATTACCATATTTTCTTTAATATTTTCCTTAGTATTATTTTTCCATCATATTTTCCATATCATCCAAATTACAGAAAATCATTTTCCCTTGCATTTTTTTTCCTTTCCTTAGCATTTTCTGGGAACCAAACATAGCATTAGTATTTTTTGGAATCAAACATAACCCCAAAGGGTATTTGTGGGGGAAAATTTTAGACAATTTACAGGATATCTTATCTTCTCAACAGGAAAATGAATATAATTTTATTACTAATATAATTATTTAATAAATATAATTGTTTTTAAGCAATGCCATAAAATATATTCAATCACCATTATAATAAAAAATTAATTATTATTATCAAATAATTAAAACTAAATTTAAAATAAAAATAATAGTTCATATGCCTTGCAAATGCACTTACCAAGCTTGTCTTACAAAAGCGAAGAAGATTGGACTTACTAATCCTGTCTTATGAGAAGATGGAAGAAACGAAGCATGCTCAAGCAAAGATGTTATCAGGCTTGACTTTCTCAGTTTTCTTTCTCCTCTTTCACTCACCTATCTCCTCTGCCACCTCACCCCCGTCGCCGCCCATCTTCTGCATCGTCGGCGGCGGCATCAGCGGCTCATCCGTTGCCCACTTCCTCCGCCGGTACTCCCCTCATACAGCACTTACACTTCGGATCTTCGAGCGAAGCGGCGTCGTCGGAGGCCGGATGGCCACAGTCGTGCTAGCCGGAGAAACATTCGAGGCCGGGGCCTCAATTCTTCATCCCAAGAACTTCCACGCCGTGAATTTCACCAAGATGCTTAATCTCAGTGTGAAGACACCTCCTTCTTCTGAGTCCTCTTTGTCTCTTGGGATTTGGGATGGTGAGAAGTTTGTGTTCAAAACCCTAGATTCCAATTCCAAGTCTTCCATTGTTCAAAGAATTGTGGCAATTACCAACTCCGTGCTTTTGTTCGTGCGTTACGGCTTCTCTCTCCTCAAAATGGATAGCTTTGTTCAGGTCTATTTCTCTGCTTTGTCTTTGTTCGGCTGGTGAGACATGGGAAAGAAAGGGGAAGAGAAATTTGAAACGTTTTAACCTCTTTGGTATGGAAATAATCACTATTTTGCATTGACACGAGTGAAAATTATTCAGGAAAAAAGTTTTTAAAAATAAGTTATTTTTTAAAGAAGAAACAAATGTTGATTGCTTCATTTTTTAAAGTGAAAACAAGTGTTGATTGCTCCACTAAAATGTAAAATGGAAAAATTAAGCTCATACTAAGCAAATGTTTGGATCAAGATTAGGTGGTTGGGGATGTTGATTTCCAAATAGGGAATATTCAAAGATTCAACATCAAATTTCTTTTGTTCTCCTCCGGCTTCTTAGCAAGAGCATGAATACGCCTTTGTATTTTGCTGTTTGAATGTGTTGCGATATTTGTATGTATAAATAATGTTGTTGACTGTCCTCTTGAAGTGTTATTCAAGCTTTTTTTTTTTCTCTCTTCCATCATCTCTCTCTAGTTATGTTTAAAGATCATTGGTTTAGCTGTACACAAATAAAGTTATGTATCTGTATGGTGCAGACTACAGTTGATAATTTCTTGAAGTATTATGCAAGCTTTGAGTCAAGACCGGTTTTTGAGACTGTGGATGAGATGCTTAAGTGGGCAGATTTATACAATCTCACTGCTCGGACATTGCAAGATGAATTGGTTGAGGCAGGGTTATCTCCCTTGCTGATAGAAGAGCTTGTCACAGTGAGAACTCTGACTAATTTCCTTAGTTGTTTCTTGAATTAATCTTCCTGCATCTTTTGCTGGGGTGAAATTTGCTTTCTCGTGCTAATATTTTTGTCTTCTCTTACATCTTTTATATGCAGGGTTTAGTGTCATTTCTAGTTGTTTATAGAAGGTTCTTTGCTAGGCAAGAACATTAGCTATGTGAGTGGTGAACCATCAAGGTTTGAGTGGAAAAGAGTATAATAGAGTGAAGGGAAGATGTAAGAGAAGATTGGAGAGTGGAAAAAAACAGGAGTGAAGATCCCAAACTAGAAGCTTGAGAGTCTTGGACAGTTTTATACTAATAGGTCGAATGCTTATTAATAATCCTCTTGTAAGAAAATGTTCCCTTCAAAGCAAGTCTCCTTGAGCTCTTCATATATGAGTCCCAAGGGGAGATGCCAAGCATTGGACTAGTCAATGGTATGTAGAACTTGGTGGATCTTAGCTTCATTGGTATAAGTACATTGCAGTTAACACCGTCCCATGTGGGTTCCTTTGCCTCTCAATCCAAATGAAATAGACTCAACACGTGTCTAGTTTATCTTGCTTTAACTAGCCTCAAACCTTGGCCACAAAATAAAGACTCCCAAATCCACTATAAAAGGTGCATCCAAATTGTTTTGGATCCACAAGCTCTACTCCCAACTTGCATAGATTTAGCAATACTGGGGTGCTATGACCTCATATAGTAGGAGTTTCTTTAGGGTGTAAGGAAATGATTAGAGATGGTCTTGGAGTGAGGCGAGTTTGCTAGCTACCCTTACTTGGAAAGAGAGATATGGCTTAAAACTTGATAATGGGTTGTTTGGGTGGTGTAGTGTTGGTTTTTCTACCTCTACAAATTGAAGGGATACCTTCCATCTTACTTAAAGGAAGTAACTCGCTTTGCCTTGACAATTCTAGAAGGGAGGGTGTTTCCTTTACGTCTTAAGGAAGAGGTCCTATGCCCCATCTCTACTAGGATTGTTTTGTAGTGTATCTTCTCTCACATAGGTGTGAGCTAGGATGACCTTGCTTCTCCTTGAAAGGATGTTTATATTGTACAACTATTTAAGATGTTAAATGTCCTCCCGAAGTGTGTTAGTTGGTGCTCATGCATCATTTCGACTTAGACTGAGAAGCAAATGATTGTAATCATGTGATGTGCATTTAAAAGGCATGAGATCCATCATCACACTTCAATTGAGAACTATTAAAAACACTTAGCAAACTCTTAGGATATCAAGACAAAACTAATTTTACCACATCTCTAATTAGTAATAGGAGTAGTTATCGTATGCATTTGAGCTTCACGATAGCCTTCTCATTGATTATCTCTTGGAAAAGACTTAAAACTGCATGGCTATATTTTTAACTTGGTTTTCACAAATTGAGACACCAACAAGAAAGTAAGTTTACTATAGATAAATCTTGCATTTCCCACTCAACAAGGTTATACAACCTCTCAAACCACATATCTTGCTTATCAAAGCTTCTCTAGTAAAGTTCAAGTCATATTGTTATGCAATAAGTCATGCCCCATGTCAAGAATCATAATTAACAAGTATCGCCTACCTTGGCGATCATTTTATACCTTGTGACAAGGAGAATGGAACTTGATTCTCTAAGACAAAGATGATCCCCTTCTTTAAGGGTGAGACTATTGTGGATAATTGATGTAGGACAATAGAAGCATTTTTTGTATGGTAGATAAATTGGGTAAGAGAGAATTAGATGAGAAGAAAAGAAGAAATTAGAAGAGACAAAAAAAGATAGAAATGTATGAGAGAATAACAAAGAGAGAGAGAGAGAGAGAGAGAGAAAGAGGATTCAACTTTCTTAATATTTCTCAAATAACAACAAAGAAATAATAATTCCCTTGCATTGTTATAATCAGTCTTATTTATAAGCAATTCAAAAAATCTAATAAAAATAAAATATTGTTGCAAAGGAAATAAAATACTAATTCTAGTTATATGGCTACTGCAAATGTGGGGAAAATTGTATTGTCTACTGGTGTATCTGGGAGGGATGTAGAGGAACCACTTCATGGGTTAGGTTTGGGGAAGTTAGTTTAAGTTGTTTTTTGGATGGTGTTGAAGCTTGCTGCGGGGATAATGGAAATAGAAGGTGGGTTCTTGATTGGGAGGAGGGGGGAGGAAATATAGGTTGGAGCTTCGATTGAATGAGGCGGGAAGGTTTCTTCTCTGTTCAGTTTGCGATATTGAGTCCAAGAGGTATTGTGTGATCTTCCCAGAAGGAAGGGGTTTGTTAGGAGGCTGGAATATTCTGGTGGAGAATCTGCATGATCTTGGAGTCGATTCTTTGGTCAGGTTTCTAGATGCAGGAGGTTCAGTGACTCCTCCTGGGGAGAAAGGTTCGTTGTCAAAGACTTATGCGAAAATGGCAAAACCAAGGCCAGGGAGGATAGGTGATTATGTTTGGTTGGAGTTAGGAGAAAGAGAGTTGCTAGGAGGGAAGGATCAGTTGGACCAGTGTTTAGTGGGCTGGTGGGGAGTGGATTTTGTTCCTGCCCCTGACCTGGATTTAGTGAGGAGTTGGGCGAGCCACCTCTGGTTGTTAAAGGGTAGATTGAGAGTGGCTTTTTTGGGTAAAGGGCTTTTATTGTTTGAGTTTGAGTCTTTGAGTGAAGCTGAAAGGGTTTTGGCTAGAGGGAAAAGAAGACTCAAGGAGAACATTTTGCATCTTACAAGATGGAATCCAGAGGCGGGGTGTTTCCTGCAAGGTGCTGGCATTAAGGAGGCTTAGGCTTGGGTAAGGGTGGTGGGTCTTCCTCTTCACATGTGGAGTAAAGAGGTGTTTAAAAAGATAGGTGATGGGTGCGGAGGTTTTATTGCAGTGGATGAGTATATAGCTTTCTTCATGGAGTTACAGTGGGCAAGGATTTTAGTGAAGTTGGAAGGCAAGGAGCTACCCAGCTCTCTAGAGATTGTGGTGAGATCAGGTTGTTTTGCCATTCAGTTATGGTGGGAAACCCATCCTAGTTTTGTCCAGGTGGTGTCGGCGAGCAAGAACTGCATGGCTGGAAGTTCCAGGGTTAGGGAAGCAATTGAGGAGAAACCACGCGCTGATTATTGCGGTGATTTAAGAGAAAGGGTGGTGTTGCCTGAGGTACAAAGGGGAGTACAAGACGTGTCGTTGCATGAGGGGAGGCAAGAAGGAGTTGGTGCCAATACTACTGTTGTTGCTATTGCTTCCTCTCTTCCTCTGAACTAGGGTCAGTGGGTAGGTCTGAAAAGTGGAATACTGATTTAATTCTTGAGATTAGGGGATAATGACACTTTTTTGAAATCGCTGAGCGGGTGCAGGGGCGGGTTGATTAGAGAAAGAAACTTAGAAAAGTGAAAGAGAGATTGGGCTCAGTGGAAGACGAATCTGTTATTAGGCTTGAGTATCGGCAAGGGGAGGGAGAATCGGAGGTGGGTTTAAGGCTCGTTTCTTTAAAAAGATCTTTAGTGGGCTGTGACGAGGGCTGGGCCCAGTAAAAGTGGTTTGGGGTTCGATGGCCTTTTAAAGCCTCAGTTCTTCCCGTGGCTATAACTTTGAAGCTAAGGCTCAGGAGGAGTCCCAAAGAGAAGCCGACAATGGTAGAAGGTCAGTCTCCGACATCCTAGAGGGGGACCCGATGCTCGCGCTGGCTCCTTTGCTTACCCAGATTGAGTCGACTCTGTTAAAGATCGCTAGGGCAGAGTTTACAAACGGGGCGCTATTGGAAGAGGCCTCGAGGTACGATACTCTTTCCCGTGGTTGTGTAGAGACCCCCTTTCTCTCTTCTACTCCTTTTCTTTTTGGTCGGGCCTTGGGCCTTGGTAGTGAGGGGGTCCTCTGGCCAAGGTAGGTTGGTGCCGACATAAGAAGAGAGTTCCCTGGATTCTTTGTCCATCGTCTTGGCTGACGGCAGTGAATGGGAGATGGCAGAGGGAGAGGAAAAGACTATGGATGAAGGGGAAGGGAGGGTCGTAGCAAAAACGGCTGTGAGCGTTGAATCAATGAATATTTGGAGCAAAATTGATGACTTTAGCACAATAAAAATCTATTCTCAACTTAGTTGAATTCCTAGGCAATATAAAGTCAAAATAGGTATATTAAAAAAAAAAAAAAAAAGATCTTAGAATGATAGCAAATTCCATTAATCTGTCTTAGTAGTTTTACCCTCCATAAAGGGTTTCTATGAAAAACCAAAACCTCAAGGGTAGGTGCATGTTATATGTCAAATGCTCTTAGGGGAGAGGCGAACTTTTCCATGTTTATTAATCTACTACATAATGTAATGTCTTGTTTTATTGGCTATAATCACGCCCACCCTGTTATGCAAAATTCATGTGATCAAATAATTATTTGATATGGTACGACATAGAACCACAACATTTTATTATATTACCTGCTTAATCTTTCTGTTTTGAGATATCTAAAATATTAATAACAATAGTTCTCTCTCTTTCCTGGATTGCACAAACCAAACATGGCCTAAGTTTAGGACTGTAGCTTTTTTTATGAGAGATCCTTTAATATTGGATGTGCACTAAATGAGAAGAACCCTGAATCACTCTAAACCTGTATTTTTTTTGTGGGGAGTCTTATCTATTGGATGTGTACTGTAAGAGCACCACCCTGAACAAGTCTCTAGGATCCCAGTTCTTGCCTAGAGGAAAATGTTGGAGTTAGATGAGATTTTCAAATGTTGAAATTCCAAAATGACTAAAAAAAATTGGAGCAGGTACTCTGAAATTTCTGAAATTTTATCGAAGTTCAGAATTCTGTTTGTCTGTGAGGGTTGTCACTCATCACAAGAATCAATTATGGATCAATGTCAACTGTTGTATATGGGGAAAAGTAGACTATTATGTTTACTTCCATATCCAATGCAGTGCATTCAGTAATCTTGGACTGTAGTTGACAAGTTTCTGTGAACCTATATTTTGTCTGGGAGTTCTCTATGGGATGGACAAGGAAAGTCAAGCAACACTCAATCCCATTTCATGCCAGTCCTAAATGAAAATGTTGGACTTCAATGAAACTTTGAAACACTGAAATTCCAAAATGGCTAAAAATTGGAAGCACATTTAAATTTGGGAAATTTTATCGAAGTACATAATTCTGTTTATCTGTGCAGGTTATCACACGAATTAATTATGGTCAAAGTGTCAGCATCAGTGGACTTGCTGGTGCAGTTTCCCTAGCAGGATCTGGTGGAGGGTTATGGTCAGTTGAAAGAGGGAACTGGCAAATTGTTGCCGGATTGATTAATCATTCAGATGTTGTATTGCACCGTAATGAAGAAATAGAATCTATTTCTTACCACGGAGAGTATTATGAGCTTAACTCCACAAAAGGAAACAGTTACAAGTGTGAAGTTGCAGTGATTGCTACTCCACTGGATGAGCTGAATATTCATTTTAACCCTCCAATTTCAATTCCTAAGAGAAAATTACAACACACTCATGCAACTTTTGTAAGGGGTCTGTTAAATCCTGTGAGTACCCACTTTATTCATGTTCTTTTGTTTCTCTACTTCTCTCTTCACTTTTCTTCATTTATCTCAGCATTTTTTTTCCTCCCCCAGTCTCTCAAATCTTGATTTTCTGTGGTCAAGGCATATTTTGGCTTGGTTGCTGTATCAGAAATTCCAGAACTGGTGGGTACCTTGGAGGATCCCAACCTTCCATTTTCAAGCATATCTGTTCTCAGGAAACACGATGAGAAGGATATGTCTTACAAGATATTTTCTCGTAAACCAATGGCTGATGTGTTGCTAGACCGCATCTTTAGGTAATACTTCTACCTAGGCTATAACTGTTGCTTCCTTATTGCAGGAAAACAAGTCAGGATACCATCTAAAACTTGTATTTATGGAATTTCTTATCTATATTGATTAAATTGATTAGGTTTCTGTGGCCTGAATAGGGTGTTAAGGGGTTGAGGTCAAGATGAGGTCTGGATAAGAAGGCTACCGGAAAAAAATAAAACCCATCATAAGCTTGTTGAAATTGGATTTTACAATTGTGTTGAAAGAAATGCTTAACTGAACTCATTAACTGCTAGGGAGATCTAAAGGCATAAATCTCAAGCTTCTAAGTAGAGAAATCAACTCAGCTTGGCAAGAGCAAAAATGCTGAATTAGCTGGAGATTTGACGGTGGACATCACAAATCAACTAGACTAGTTTATTGGCATATAATAACATTGATTACCTGTTTTGAGAAGCATTCAAGATTAGAAATCGAGTTGTTCCTATCCATTGTTTCTATCAAGTAATATTTTGGTCTATGGTAAATGTTCAGGGGGACCAATCCAGTTATATGTCCTGGCATGTCATTGATTTAATATTAGTCTACCTGAGACCCTGGAAACTGTCAGGATGCTAATGTGTTTCCCTAAATGGTTCCATTTTCTAGTTTGAGGAAGGAAACAATTCGAATAAATTGGGGTGCGTATCCTCATTACAGTGCTCCTGAAGTGTTTGCGCCATTTGTATTAGACGGTCGACATTTGTACTACGTGAATGCTTTTGAGAATGCTGCAAGCACCATGGAGACAAGTGCTGTTGCAGCTGAGAATATAGCTCGACTGATCTTGTCCAGATATTCTGGTCTAATGCTCTCAAGTCCATCAAACTTGAAGAGCCCTGGCTCTGATGAAGAGGATTTGCATTCTGATCTGTAACTTATGCCTAATTATTGAATGTGACCTTGCTTCAAACCTTTTGTGTTTGGATGAAATTAATTACCCAGAAGATGTGTTACATCATGAAAAATATCGTACTTTGAATGTCAACTGATCTTGAAACTAAATGGAAGAAAGGTACAGAATAAACCCCTAGTAATAAATGTATCTGCTCCAGTGATAGCTCTGTAAATTTGAATTCAGTCTCTTGAGGAGGCTGCGTTTGTAAGATACAATGGAGAAGAATGCTTCTTGTTCTTTCGTTGCAGAACTTGGATATCTTAGAGTTACTTTTGGCAACACTGTCATTTCATGTTTATTTGGGTTTCTTTCACTAGATTAAATGGAATTCATTTTCTTTTGTTAGTGACTTATTGGAATGGACATTTTTATTTCTTGGAGAAAGATGGTTTGTTTGGGATTGATTTACAAAACATTTCTTTAAAATAGTTTTTGAGAATAATGTTTAAGACAGTACTTGGAGTATTCTCAACTTATTATCTATGGTTCTAATACTTTTAGTTTATGCTTGATTATCGAAAAATTTGAGGAAAAATGCAAAGAAAAGAAAATAGAAAATAAAAGAAATTAAAAAATAGATTTAAATTAATAAATTATTTTTATATGTTATTTCAAATTTATTTAACTTAATAACTTTTCAATATAAAGATGAAATAATTTTAAAATATTTAATTTTCTTACTAATTTTAAGAATATTTGTTTTTCTTTAATATTTTTTATAGTATAATCAAATTTGAAAAAATTATTTTCTTTAAAACTTTTTTGAAACCAAACACAACCTTAGAGTTTATTGAAGAAGGAAAGTTGTCATATGGTAATAATTCTACCAAATTAAATTATGACACAAGTTACATGGATTTCATGTAAAGAGAAAACAAGTTGTCTTCTATTTAAATAAAGAAAATATGCATATTTTAACAATGAAATTATAATTGATAGAATAAGCAAAAAATTGTAAGTTTGATAATTCAAAATAGTAATTATCAAATCTTATTAAGAAAAAAATTGAAGACTATCAAATATAGTCTTTAAATCTCCTTTGATATTATTTAACTAAATAACAATATTATAAATAGCTAAGACTACCAGATATAGTCTTTCAGATCTCTCTCGATATATACTTTAATTAAAGAATAGTATTTTTAAGGAATAAAAAACTTAAATATAGTGCTTTCAATCCCTATAAATAGTGCTCATTCTAAAGCTTTTAACAGAATCATGAAAATAATTCAAAAAACAAGAGTTGAAGAGGGGTTTTTCAAGAAAAAACTAAAATTTCTTCAAATCTTCAAAAGAGAGTTCAACGAACTTTCATTTTTTTCATAGTGTCTTCAAATTGTTAAGATCTTCAAAGCCATAAGTTTTAACCTTTAAGATCAAAATCTATAAAAGATATTTTTTATTTGAGATCAAACTACTCAAGTCCTTAGTTAAAATCTTCAAAAAAAGACATCAATGAATTTTCAATTTTTTCAAAATATCTTCAAATTGTCAACCTTATCAACCTTTGATTTGGATATTTTCATATCAAATTCTAATCGATGTAACGGATCTAAAAAACTTTGCAATCTTCTACTATATCACTCCTTCAAACCTTGGCACTATGTAGAGTGGCTACATAACTAGTCTGTATGGTTATACATTAGATAAGACATGATGAGTCATGACATTGGTTATTGGGTAGTCATGTGTTAGGATTGAGCCTCTAAAAGCAAGTCATGATATAACAAAGTTTAACTATCCCCTTGTTATCCCTTTGTTGCATTGACATTGATTTGAACATTTAACCTATCATTTGTTTTGTACTTGGCTTGGGTGTATTAGGAGTTGTACATGGGATACAAGTCATGAGTTTCTTACAAGATAATAAGTTGTTCACAATTAGTTCATAGATTTAAGCAATCTAATAGAGACAATAATGCACTACCTCCTTGTAAGGATGACCTGATTTGACCGTTAGGATGGGATTTCCATGGCGAGTGCATTAGTGTGTATGGTTCTACATTGGACAAGACTTGTGATGAATAATGATGAAAGGTTATTAGATTATTATGATTCACCTAGTTACTATGTTGCATGGACTCTCAACCTTAAAAAAATATTGAGTTTTGTGATGAAATCAACCAGAAACTTTGACCTAAAGTGGTTATATATTTCTTACGGATTGAGTTACTGTTGATGGAAACTGTTGGCAACAAGTATTCTTAATAGAGACACCATGATATATCATGGGATTGAGACAATGTGTCTCATTGGGTGATCCCAAAGACATGTGATCATGAAATTTATGGTTGTAATAATTTCTTTAGTAGAATTTAACATATGCTCCTTGAAGTTAGAGTATGTCAGTTAATCAGATAATAGGAAGATTTATAACTCGAGAATTAGAGAAGTAATCTTAATGGGTTGATAGCACTACCCCGTTAGATTACAAACACCAATTCATAAGGAATTTGCGTGCAATGAATAGTAGGTCATGACCCAAGCTTTGTCTTATCGTAATTTCATTGGATATTGGATGACAATTTGGTAGTTTTAGGGTTTTTATTGTAGGGTTTTTCTATATTCTAACTCTATTTTTGGTTTTAGGTATTTTTGTAATGTCGATTATTTAGATTTTATCCAAATTATTACCAATCATGCAACAAGATCCCTAATAGTCATGGGAAATATATTCATATTATTATTTCCTTATTTGTTATATTATGATATTATTGTTTTATTACATATATGGCATGGGAATAAAATATAGATTCTTTTCAAAGTTATTTGTTTAAATTGATTGTTTTAAATAAATTATTATTCCTTTTCAAACTATCTTTTGGTTATAGATGGGTGGTTCTCCAAGCTTTCCTCCCTTAAGAGAAAAAGGAAACCATCCAATTTGGATTCTTTTAGTACTGTAGTTTAAAAGGTAAATAATATATTTAGAAAATCTTATGATAGAGAGTTTATTTTAAGAATGGTAACCAGAATATTTTGGAAGTTTTAGTAATTTAATGGAAGTATAAAATAGTTTGAAAATACTTTCCAAAATGGATTGCTTAATTTCTTTTAGGAAATAAACATTTTTTGAAGTTTTTTAGAGATAATATTTTATCCAAATTACTAAAGGTTGTGCTTTTGGTAGCATTTAATGGAGTGAATTATTATGAAAATTAGTTTTCATGTAAAAGAATATTAACTTCATATGAAATGTGCAGGAATAAGGAAAGTAATATTATGAGAAATTTTGAATATAAGAACTAAAGTTAATCTTATTACCAAATAAATTTCTTTGAAAATATTTCATAGATAAAATATTTATTAATTAGAATTGTGTGAAGGAGAATTTTTATGAAAATAAATTTTAAAATTTGAGAGTAGATATTTTATCAAAATTCATTTTTGGATAAATAATTTCATGTGAATTTTAATTTTTTCATGTGGTCATTCTCCCATTGCACTAGGTTTCCAATTAAGAAATAAATATTTTTGGAAATTTTCAAATAAAGTAATTTATTCATCAAGATAATGGTTTAAAATTCTATTAATTAATTTACAATATTAAGCAGAGGAGGGCTATAAGTAAGCCCATAGCCTCCAAGATCGAACTTATCTTGATTTTGAGTGCATCACCATCCTAAAGATGGGGTAGCTCAAGCAATCAAAGGATATGAACTATTCTTTATGGACGAGACTATATATGTTTGTAGTAGGAGTGAGCAATCTTGAAGATGGAACTTTTCACTTTGTAACATTGATGTGGTTATACACTTAACTTAGACAAGAAGTAGAATCACTTGAAGTCATCCCACTTGCATGGGCTAGGGGCTAAATTAAAAGGTATGTTTATCAATGCCTTAGGATAACCTTTTAAGGTTTAAGGCAAGTTAATTAATCAGAGAGGGTTTCTACCCTAGTAATAAGAATCATGACTTACCTGATGTTGGTTTGATCACTTGGAAGATACAACTAAGGGAACTGTCCTTAATTCCATAAGGAAAATCCAAAACCAAATGACTTCCTTTGTTGCTTCAAAAGCAACAACAAATATCACTTAGAGTGTACACATACTTAGAGATAGACATGCAAGTGTCTTCATCAGACTGAAAGTCTAATTCCTAGTACCTAAGGTGTACCAACTCATCGCAAAAATTCACAAGCATATATTCCTTCGTTCTCCCAAGATACTTAAGTATATGTTTGACATCTACTTAAAGCTCCAATTATGGATTGGACTAATATCTACTCATTATCTCTACAACAAAAACAAATATCCAATCTAGCACAAAGTATCACATACATAAAGCTACCCATTGTAGAAGCATAGGATACCGATTTAATGTCATTTCTCTCCTTAGATGTTGAAGGATTGTAGGGATACCCAAATCTCTCCATTCCTTATCCCATAATCAGGCTTAGGTGCATGCAAAAATTCCTAGGTTTTTCTAAATCTTATGCACATAAGAAAAATAACATTTTTAGACAATAATAGGATTAATAATATTTAATAAAAAACATTACCTTAGATTTGGATGTTCCCAAATCTAATCTACATGGAGAAAATGAAGATTGAAGTTGTCAAAGATCTTGAATACCTAAGATCTTCCGCCTGATGAATTTTCCTTGATCTTAGCACACAATCAATGGGGAGGAAAAAGGGTGGAGACTAAGACTTTCTCTCTCACTCTCTATGGATAGTGGAAGTGCTGAGAATACTCGAATTTCTCTTTTCCCTAACCCTAGATCATGTAGGGTGCATGCATCTATCCTAAGCTTTTTATAAATCTAATGCAATAGAAATAAACAACAGTAAAAACCATTATTAATGTAGATTTAGAGTTAGAAAGCTCAAACATGTGATCTAGATGTTTCTAGATCAATTTCCATCTTATGAAAACTCTAAAGTTGCGGTGGTCATCTAAAATTTGTCTACCCAACGATCTTCCACTTAATCTCTCTCTTTCTCTAGAGGGTGACTAATGTTTTTCTATTTGGAATCTCAAAAAAGTATAAGAGGAAAAATGATTTCTTAACCCGTCCACATGTTTATTGCATTATGTCATATTCCATAAGATATTTAACTCTTGAAAATAATAAGTCAAACAAACCGAAGTCTGATAAGTGGCTTAACCCATTTTCTTAGGCCGACTTCACTTAAATATTTATCTTCCTGCAAATAATGAAAAATATAAATGAAGTTGAAATTATTTAAATTATTTAAAATTATCATTTCTATATTATATTTCCAAACCGGCTTGCTAACTTTGTACTATTATCCATAAAAAGTAAAATAATAAATAAATAAATAAAAACCTTGGAGTGGGGAGATCTTTAAGTGAATTAATAAATATATAAAAACCATCGTGGTGAGGAGTGGACTGAGGAGAGTAAGATCAGCACATGCATGTCCAAAATCTAATGTTGGGAAGATTTTGAACATCAAGATAAGGTTCCCAACAACCAGAGTCTTGTCTGTCTTGCTGTACTAAGAAATGTGCATGGATCTAACCTCTACATCATCTCCAAAAAGCTTCTGTAATTTCAATCTTGTCGGTGCCAGTGGTCTTTGACAAACCTCCATTTACAATTTCGCTATAAGTTGGATTTCATACCCAAATATAATATAAGACTCTAGAATATATAATAAATAAATAAATCAAATTTAAAAAGAAAAAAAATGCCATTTGCTACTATAATTTAACCCAATTTACAAACGTGACATAACTTTTCTTTTCTTAGTTTCTATTTAATTATTTTGACTTTGATTGATGTTACATAATAACAAGAATAGGCAATAGAAAAAAAAATAAAAAAACTAAATAAATATAATAAGAATACGTAGATTTACGTGAAAAACTTTAAACGAGAAAAATAAAATTCATTTTATCAAAAGATTGATACAAGAGGAGAAAGATGCGAACGGTTACAATAAAAATATAATCATCATGAACTTAACATTACAGAATCCAGATTATTGGTTTGATCTCTTCGCTACTATCATATACCATCTAAGAAATCTCATAATTATACTTTCACTACATATATCGCATTATGAGCTTTTTGGATCAAACTAAATAAAATTTGGGTCATCAAATTCTAATAATTGAGATTTAATCATTTGGGTAACCTCTTAACTAATTCTTCTTGTATGTCCATCTTTGTTTAAAACATTAATTTATAAACTTTACTCAAATATAAAATTGATTTCCTTATAATATACCATCTCTTTCAAAATGATTTTTGAAGGGTTAAAAAAAAAATTCTTAATAAATTAAAAAAACAATTGAAAAAAAATCATTTTTTTAATATCTAAATCAGTATTATTTAAATTATAGATAACTTATGAAAAATCATCAATTAAAAGCACTTTGATAATTTGTATCCAAATATTAATGGTAACAAAAATGCTACTGACAAGTTAAAAGTTAGAGACGTTTTTATTAGAATCAATTTCCAAAATGGCTGTAAAGCAAATGTATTAAAAATCATTCTAAATTATTAAGGTTACATTAAATCAAAATCCAATTTTGAAAATTTGTAAATCATTATTTTGGAACATTTAAAATGCAATTAATTCATATTTATTTTTTTTAGAAAGATTATATATATATATATGTGTGTGTGTGTGTGTGTATGAAATAAGATTGTAAATTGACAAAATTTGAGATCAATAATGGCTTATAGTAATTAAACTAAAAGTTTGTTTGACAGTAATTTTAGGAAGTGTTTTTAACCTAAAAAATGTTTTTTATAAAAAAAATAGATATTTGACAAAGTTTAAGAAACGCTTTTAAAAATTTGACAAATAGTTTGTAGTGTTGAAAAATCATTTGTAGTATTTTTTTTAGGAAAACACTTGATAAGTGATTAATAAACTAAAAAATCGTTTGACAGTAATTTTAAAAAGTATTTTTAACTTAAAAAGTATTTTTTTAAAAAAATAAATGTTTAACAAATTTTAGGGAACGCTTTTAAAATTTTGAAAAATCATTTGTAGTGTTAAAAAATCACTTATGATATTTTTTAAAAAAAAACAATTGATAGGTGATTCTTCTATAAACATTTTTCAATAAAACACTTTTATTAAAAACACTTCAATACTTTCACTAAAAACACTTTAAATAAAAATACTATCGAACGCATTCTAAAAATTTATTTAATAATAATTTTATGAAGCACTTCTAGTCTTTTAACATTTAAAATTTTTTATTATTTAAATATTATAAATATTTTTAAAAATCATTATCAAACACATTCTACAGTTTACTATACATAAATGAAGTTAAGCCTTTATAATAATACCATAATAGACCAATCTTGGATGTGTATAGTGCTCCAATTAGAGCATTTGATTCATGGTAGGACTAGGATGGGGCTACTAATTGCATAATAGACGTTAAGTTGATTGGAATGGAGACATGAGCCGTATAGGTTGACAACCATTGCCAGGCTTTATGGTATTATATAGGGGACCCAACATTTAAGAAATTGAACTGCCTCTACTTTCCAACTCTCATAATTTCTCAATTTAAATGTACATATTTTCCCAACTGTCTTTTTCTGAAAATGAATTGTTGTCTCCAAGTGGACTGAGGAATTTCTTTAAATATAAAAAAATTATAATTTTAAAATGATGTTAAAGGAGTGGAAATAAGAACAATTTTTTATTTTTAAAATATTAGTAAAATGATTTTAAAAAATATTTTTTTTGATTTTTAAAATATTTTAAAAAAACTAAAATGTATTTTTGCGTGCATTACAAATATAAAAAATGATGTCACCAATGTGTCCTTTTTTCATTGGCTAGGGCTTGGATGAGGAAGTTCGTATTTTTGCAAAGACACCGACTTTCCATGTTAGTAAGAGAACGAAAGAGTTCTTTTGAAACAAATTTTTAAAAGAAAAAAGTGAAATAAAGAATAATTTTTAAAGAATAATTAAAAGTTAGAGTTCGTTTGATCGTGTGATTTAAAAACAATTTTTTGTTTTTAAATGTTTTTAACATTGTTTTATCATTGTTCTTTTAAAACATTTTTTTTTAAACAAAGTGAAATAGAAAATAAGTAACAGTTGTTTTCATCAATTTTTAAAAACAAAATAAAAATATAAAAAAAATTAAAAAACCATAAAAAAAAACAAATAAAATTGAAAATGATAGATAAAAAAAAGTTAATTGTTTAAGTTTATTTTATTTTTTTAGTATTTCATTTTATGGAATTTAAAAATGGAAGGACAAAAATGACGAAAAATTAGAGATTCATATGATTTCTCAAAATAGGGAAGAATTTGTAGTACCCCTTAGGCACTATAATGAATGTTCAAGGTTAATCCATGTATTTTAACATCTGGTTAATAAATATAAAAGAAATTTGCTAAGGGAAGAGTCAACTGGTATTTTATAAAATTTAGTACTAAATTAACAGAACTTAAAAGTATTTGATAGTATTTTAAGTTTAACTGCTAAATTTAATTTAGTAATTTGATAATCTATTAAATGTAATGACTGTTTTTCATTACAGAAAGGTTTAGTATCAAACCTTAATGTAATATTCCCTTAACTTCAAAATCTTAATTATAAGAATACATGATTAAATAAATATTTTATTTGTAATTTTAATTTTAATTTATATAACAAAGCTTTATTTAAAAAAAAGTTTAATTTTAATTTTAAAAACAATTAAGTAAAATGCTCATAAATTAACCATATAGGGTATATTTGAATCTCGGAAAATACTAGAAAAATAGAAAAAATTTATGATCCTCTATTTGGATGGCAAGAAAAAAAAAACTATTATAATTTTTTTTAAAATATTTTTCTCAAAATAAAAGAAGTAAAGTTTGAGAAAGTGCATTTATTAATTATTTAATTTTAAATAATTAAATAATTAAAAAAATTATTCACTATTTTTTTATTCTATTTTTCACCAACCATCTTAGTTGATTTTTTTCATTTGCTAAATTTTGGTGATATTTAGCGAAAAATAAATTTAATTGATTATTCTTATTTTAAATTTTTCGTAGATGCACTTATAATGGAAATTTAATGGTGAAATTTCAAAAAATATTAAAAAAAATAATTATTCTCATATGGTTTATTTGGGAAATAATTAAGGATATGAAAAAACGATGAAAAATGATAAAAGAATGAAGAAAAAAATTTTAAAAACAAAGATGGAGAAAGTGGGGAAAGTAAATTTATTAATAATTTAATTTAAAAAAAATTAAAATGATTTTTTTATTTATTTATAAATTTCTATTACTTTTGTTTTATATTTTTAAGGAATGACAATGGAGTAGGTTTTTTTGGGTACCTGACCCACCCCGACCCTAATGAGATGGGTTTGGAATTTAAATAAACGGTTCGAAGTGATTTTGAGAATTTTTTTTAAACCCTGTACAGGTTGCCCTATCATTTATAAAATTAATTTAATTTCATTTTTATTTTTTATTGAATATAATAATAATAATAATAATAAATATTTTTCAATTAAATAAGTCATAAAAAATTATAATATTTTAATTGTTTATAAACTATATTCATTTTAATATAGTTTTAAAAATAAAATAAAATTTTCACTAAAAAGTTAAATGTGACAAAGATGATAATTAATTTGAATAAACGAGGTGAGTTCGAGATGGGAAGCCGGCCATTGCCATCCCTAATATTCTTTTCTATTTCTTTATATTGAAAACCAAAACTGACCACAATATCCCAAAATGAAGAAAATATCCCATGTTTAGCATCCTTTCTTCATAATAAATTATGAATTCCATATGCAACTAAATATTGTTAGGCTTAAATACATGATGTCAAGGACCACATATTGGGGTTTTTTTTTTTATTTATTTATAAATTTATAGTAAATTAACAAAAAATATTTGTAAAAAGTGGTAGCTCAAAACTATTGATAAAACCACATCACAACTTATCTTTAACATTTCTTGAACACACAATTTCAAAGCATCATAATAAAATCATATTTTCAAAACACGATTTAAATATATTATTTTAAAGTTGTGTCTTAAATACACGATTTCATTATATTATCATGAAATTATGGGTTGAACACTAGATTTGATGATAAGATTTTACACTGAAATCATGTCTTGAAAATTCAATTTCACTAAAATATATTAAAATCATGTTTTTAAGTTATGATATCAATAAAATTCTGTTGAGTTGAATTGATTTTTTCTGGTACTATGTTGAAGCTATCCTTGTAAAACATGGGCTAAGGCTAAATGGGCCGAGTCTTATTGTTAAATGGGTTTTAGGGTTAGGGTTGGTATATGATAACTAGAACTCTTGTAAACTCTATAAATAGGTGGCTTGGGAAAACGTAAAAAAAAACTGAAGGTGCATGAGCCGTCTTTCAATAGTGAAATAGAATTGCTCGCTCTCTGCCCGTGGATGTAGATCACTTTGATCGAACCACGTAAATCTTGTGTTTGTTCTTGTGTGATTGTTTTCTTCCATTATTCCGCAATTCTATTGCTTGCTTGCTTGACAAGTGGTATCAGAGCCCACAAACACCTGGGTTCAGATCTGCAGAAGGAAGATGTCTTCACAGAAATTCGAAGTTGAGAAGTTCAATGGGTCAAATGATTTCACTTTGTGGAAGCTGAAGATGAAGGCGCTTCTGGTTCAGCAGAAGTGTGCACAAGCAATAGAAGGGGAATAAACATTACCTGTAGGATTGACAGCAGCAGAGAAGGTGGAAGTTGTGTCTAGGGCACATAGTGCGATTCTGTTGAGTCTAGCAGATGAAGTTCTGAGGGAAGTAGCTGATGAAACTACTGTAGTTGGCTTGTGGAGGAAGCTTGAAAGCAAGTACCAAAAGAAGTCACTGACCAACAGGCTTTATCAGAAAAGGCGATTGCATACTTTGAAGATGTCAGAAGGTATGCAGGTAAGAGATCACCTTGACAACTTTAACAGAATTATTTTAGACTTGAATGGAGTTGGTGTTAAAGTTGAGGAAGAGGATCAAGCCATGATTTTGTTATGTTCTTTGCCTAGCTCTTATGAAAATTTTGTAGATACTATGATGTATGGTAGGGATAGTATCTCGATAAATGATGTTAAGGATGCTCTATAGTCTAAAGAATTGCAAAAATTAGTTTCTGGTTCTGGGGAAGGCAGTGTGGAGACTGGGTTAACTGTGAGTAGGGGTAGGAGCATGGAACGAAATGGTGGAGGACGTAGTAAGTCGCGTTCTAAATCGAAGGCTGCAATGAGATGCTTTCACTCTAAAGAGAAAGGGCACTTTAGAAAGAACTGTCCACAAAGGCAGAAGGGAATTGGTCAGGGGTCGAATGGAAATGCGCAGGTTGTAGTAGCTCAGAAAGATTCTGAAAAACAGGATAGTTCTGACGAGGGAGAAGGAGGAGATGTTTTAACTGTTAGTACATCTAGCTCTGCAAAATCATGGATCTTGGATACTGGTGCTTCGTATCACATGACTTATTCACGAGATCTGTTCACTACTTTTAAAGAGTGGAACGGAAGTGTAAAGTTGGGAGATGATGGGGAGCTGGGTGTCAAAGGCAGTGGTTCTGTGCAGATTAAAATGTATGACAGATTGGTTAGGACATTGAATGCTTGGTATGTTCCTGGACTGCGAAAGAATTTGATCTCTGTGGGTACACTGGATAAAAATGGGTACACATTCTCTAGGAGTGGTGGAGTTCTTAGGGTGTCAAAAGGAGCTCTTGTGGTGATGAAAGGCAGATTACAGCATGGGATTTACACATTGATGGGAAGTTCAGTGTTGGGAACGGCGACTGTGTCAAGCTCCATGGCTATTGATTCTGTAGAGAAGAAAGATAATTGTACTGAGTTGTGGCATCGAAGATTGGGACACATGAGTGAGAACGGGCTCTCTATCTTGAGTAAGCAAGGGCTAATAAGTGGTGCTGAGACCGGGAAGCTGAAATTCTGTGAAACTTGTGTTATGGGTAAACAGCGTAGGGTGAAGTTCAGTATGGGTAGTCACACTACTAATGGAGTTCTTGAGTATATTCACTCTGATTTATGGGGTCCTTCTCCGGTGGAGTCTCATAGTGGATGCAGGTACTATGTTACTTTTATTGATGACTTCTCTAGAAAGGTGTGGGTGTACTTTCTGAAAGCAAAGGATGAAGTGTTTGGGAAGTTCAAGGAGTGGAAGACTATGGTGGAGAAACGGACTGGAAAAGTAGTCAAGACACTCAGAACAGATAATGGGTTGGAATTCTGTAACAAGGATTTCGACGAGTTCTGCAGAAAAGAAGGTATAGTGAGGCACCGCACTGTACGACATACGCCACAGCAAAATGGAGTTGCAGAACGGATGAACCAAACACTTGTACAACGTGCTAGATGCATGAGGATAGACGCTAGGTTGTCAAAAAAGTTCTGGGCTGAAGCAGTTAACACTGCTGTTTATCTGGTAAATAGATCGCCATCGACTGCAATTGATTTTAAGACTCCTCAAGAGGTATGGTCCGGTAAACCCTTTAATTATTCTGGCTTGAAAATATTTGGTTGTCCTGCATATGCTCATGTTAGTGATGGCAAGCTGGAGCCTAGGGCAATGAAATGCATATTTCTAGGGTATGCGACTGGGGTGAAAGGTTATCGTCTGTGGTGTACTGAAGATAGAACCCCAAAATTTATTATTAGTAGAGATGTGACCTTTGATGAATCTGCTATGTTTGGCCAGAGGAAGGAGTTTGGTGATCTTGCAGGTACTAGTAAAACTGATTTGGGTGCTAACCAGAAGGTGGAGTTTCAGGTCGATGCTCCAATGGAAAATGGTGTAGATGACACATCTGAAGAACAACCCGTGATCGACCAGAATGATTCACAGAGTATAGCAGCACATAGACCAAGAAGGGAAATCCGGAGACCTATGAGGTATGTGGATTGTGTTAGTGCTAACATCACTAATCCTGTTGCTTTTGCTTTAGCAGTGGCTGAAGAGATAGGAAGGGAGGAACCAAGGTCGTATAAGGAGGCGATGGAAAGTAAAGACTCGAAAAAGTGGCTAAGTTCCATGGATGACGAGATGGCATCATTGAGAAAGAATCAAACTTGGGAGCTTGTGCCTTTGCCTGAAGGAGTGAAACCTGTTGATTGTAAATGGCTTTTCAAAATAAAGGATGGGATTTCAGAGGATGAACCACCTAAGTACAAATCAAGGCTTGTGGCGAAGGGTTTTTCACAAAAGGAGGGGATTGACTACAATGAAGTGTTCTCACCTGTTGTGAAGCATAAATCTATTCGGGTCCTCTTAGCGATGGTAAGCGTTTTTAACTTGGAGCTTGATCAACTTGATGTTAAAACTGCTTTTCTGCATGGAAATCTAGAAGAGGAAATTTATATGAAACAACCTGAGGGAT
This sequence comes from Vitis vinifera, assembly GCF_030704535.1. NCBI lineage: Eukaryota > Viridiplantae > Streptophyta > Magnoliopsida > Vitales > Vitaceae > Vitis > Vitis vinifera. The sequence goes on along the minus strand of NC_081811.1, from coordinate 29,300,448 downwards.
TTGTTGATTCTGAAAAGTCTGATCATGTGTGTTTCTTGAAGAAGTCCTTGTATGGGTTGAAGCAATCTCCTAGGCAATGGTACAAGAGGTTTGATGCATTTATGGTTTCTCATGAGTTTATGCGAAATCAGTATGATAGCTGTGTTTACTTTAAAACATTGCCTGATGGTTCATTTATTTATCTGTTGCTATATGTGGATGACATGTTGATTGCAGCTAAGAATCGAGCTGAAATTAACAAACTGAAACAGTTGTTGAGTAGTGAGTTTGAGATGAAAGATTTGGGTGCAGCTAAGAAAATCTTGGGGATGGAGATTTGGAGAGACAGAGATGCAGACTTGTTGTATGTCTCACAGCAAAAATACATTGAGAAGTTAATGCAGGCTTTCCATATGGATCACTCTAAACCGGTGAGTACCCCATTAGCTCAACATTTTAAATTTGATCATAGTACATTGCCTAGCACTGATGAGGAGGTGGAGTACATGAAGAGTGTGCCTTACTCTAGTGTGGTTGGTAGTTTAATGTATGCTATGGTGTGCACTAGACCAGATCTTGCTTTTGCTGTTAGTGTTGTAAGCAGATTCATGAGTAACCCTGGTAAAGCTCACTGGGAAGCCGTCAAATGGATTATGCGATATTTGAAGGGTTCAAGTAGTGTATGCTTGGTGTATGGGAATGGTGATGTATCTAGTGGATTGGTTGGGTTTACTGATTCTGATCATGGAGGAGATCTCATGAAGAGAAGATCATTGACCTGTTATATTTTCACTCTGTTTGGGTGTGCTATTAGCTGGAGAGCTTCTTTGTAGCCAACAGTTGCTTTGTCTACAACTGAAGCGGAATACATGTCCTTGACAGAAGGGGTGAAAGAAGGTATGTGGTTAAATGGTTTTCTTGGCAGCTTGGGTTTGAATTTGTCTAAGCCGGTTATCTATTGTGATAGTCAAAGTGCTTTGTGTTTGGCAAAGAATCCTGTTTATCATGAGAGGACAAAACATATTGATGTTAGGTTGAACTTTATTCGTGATGTGATCGAAGAAAAGTTATTCTCCATTGAGAAGGTTGCCACGGAAGTTAATCCTGCAGATATGTTGACTAAGCCAATTACTACTGAAAAGTTCAAGCATAGCTTGGACTTGGTGAATGTTTGCAAAGTTTGAGCTTGAGGCCCTTCAGGGCGTAGCAGATGAGTAGTTCTATATTCTGAATTGAAAGAAGAAAGAAAACTCAATTCAAGGTGGAGAATTGTTGAGTTGAATTGATTTTTTTTGGTACTATGTTGAAGCTATCCTTGTAAAACATGGGCTAAGGCTAAATGGGCCGAGTCTTATTGTTAAATGGGTTTTAGGGTTAGGGTTGGTATATGATAACTAGAACTCTTGTAAACTCTATAAATAGGTGGCTTGGGAAAACGTAAAAAAAAACTGAAGGTGCATGAGCCGTCTTTCAATAGTGAAATAGAATTGCTCACTCTCTGCCCGTGGACGTAGATCACTTTGATCGAACCACGTAAATCTTGTGTTTGTTCTTGTGTGATTGTTTTCTTCCATTATTCCGCGATTCTATTGCTTGCTTGCTTGACAAATTCACTCAAAACATGTCTTTTAAATCACAACCTTAATAGATATTTGATAAACCAACTTAATAACTTAAAAATGACTTAATAATAAGTTATTAAGTATGTTTAGTAAAATAACTTAATAGTAGGACTTAAAGTCAAAAACAATTTTAAGTAATAAATAAAAATAATTAACTTATTATTAACTTTGCATATTTCTAATTATTTATTTTGTTACTTCATAACCTTTCTTGTTATTTAACCTCATTTGTCATAACTATAATTTATAAGGATAAATATGTCAATTTAATGATTTAAAATAAAATTTAAGTTAATTTTATAAAATAATCTTAATATGAAAAATAAAAATTAAATAATAAATTTTAAATCAATAATTTAAATATAATTTAACTTAAAAGTCAATTTATTCTTACCCCTGAGTAAAATATAATAAAACCAACGTGGCGACTCTGAAGTTTTTTTAAAAACAAAATTTTCACTAATAAAAGTGAGTATCATCGATGAAGCGGGGATGCACGTGAAAAATACGGGTCAACAATGTCAAGAATTAAGGAATATTTTTTAAAGTGTCTTAATTTAAAAATATTTTTAAAAAATGGCTTTATGGGTTTTAATATTTTTTAAAGTATCATATTTTTCAAATATTCGGTAAATTTTTTTATATATATATATATTTAAAATTAAAATTTAATTATATTATATACAATTTAATTTGTCTCCATAAATGAAATAGATTTATTTTTTTGGATTGTGGTGTTATATTGGTGAATAGAGTAGTCAAGGCAATTTTCCAAAGTTATATATGTTATGAGAATATTTCAGTATCTTGGGATTGGAGCCATTTTATAGATTGGTGTTTGGAATGGGTGAAGCACTGACAGGCGATACGGCGGTGGCGGCAGCTCAGATATTCCCAACAAATACAATAAAATAATACAGTGTAACAGCTGTTGTTTGTGGGACCCACCCATCGTTTATGATTGCACCGCTCTTCACGTGACACCACCAGGTTTCCGCGTTCTGGATTTTTTAAAACCGACATTATTTTATATTTTTAAATTATAAATAAACTATATATATATATTTTTTATAACCGTCATGTCCAAACTTATACGCACTTCAACTAATCCTCCGATACAGTAAACCTAAGACCGGACCAATTGAGCTACCCTTATAAATAAACTATTTTCAAAAAATATTTTCATTAATTCAAATAAATAAAAATTATCTTTCATATATTAAAAGTAAATAATTTAATGATTAAAAATAGTTTTTTTTTTCTTTCATATTAAAATGCTTTTTCAAGTTTAATTTTTTTTTAACCATTCATAAATAAGAAGTTTAATTTTTTAAAAAAAATCCTTTTCTTTTTTCGTTTTAATAATTCTGACTTTTAAATATAAGTTATATAAAATGTTATAAATTAATCTATTACTACTTATTAAGAATTTATCAAGATTTTGAATTAATTAAAAATTTATCAAAATTGGTTGAGTTTGAGTGTAGTATGTACACATAAATTTTTTTAAATAAAGAAATTGACGGACAAAAAATTATAAATTTGTAGTTTGAAGATGTTTTTCCAAATTATGGTTTTTATTTTTATTTTTAATTTTTTTTAATTTTTTTTATTTTCTACATTTTTTTTTTGAAAATACGTTTAGTTAAAAACTTGAAAACTATTTTTAAAAATTGAAATTAGAAGGCTTGTTTAATACTAATTTTTTTTTTATGGAAATAATAAAAATAATTAAATTTTATTTATTGATTTTTTTATTAGTTATTTTAATAAAAAAAAATAGTATCTTTACCATTAAAGATAGGATTTGACCAATTTGTTTTTACTTTTCTAATAGAATTTTGAAAACACAAAATTTATCTAAAAAAAATAAAACAAGAGATAAATATACAAACACATTTCATAAATTATTTTCTATTTTTTTTTGAAAATATTATTTTAACATCATCCAAACAGACCCCATACTGGTTAAGCTTTTAACGTCACTGTTTCAGGCCAAGGCACATGGGAGGTGTTCAGTTGTCTCTCATCCACTCTCAAGCCTCACCCATTGTTCCCTGACTAAACCCCAGAGATCTAGCTGTGGCCTGTACATCATACCCGACTCATCTCTCAACATCCTCTCCCCTGTTATCTCTCTCTCCTCTCTGCTCTCCATAAATGTCAGTGACCTTACTTCACCACTAAGCCCCTCTCACTCTCACTACTGCCCTCGGCAGAATGCCGCATCTCAAGCTATTCTTCTTACTCCTATCAATCTTCTTCACATCATCTCTAGCAGCCAATGTCACCTACGATCGGCGCTCTCTCATCATCGATGGCCAGAGGAAGCTCCTCATATCTGCCTCCATTCATTATCCTCGTAGTGTTCCTGGGGTCAGTTTCCTAACTTCGGATCTTGCTGTTTTTTTATGGATATTCTGGTGTTTTCTTCAGTACTCTAACATGGGTTTTGATTTCTTGTATTATTTGGTTCCAAAAATAAAAATTGTGTTTTGGGAATGGCAGCATAATAGTGCCTATTGATTATTTTATGCCATTTGGCTCTGTAGCCAAATGTGGGCATTTGTTTGTTTTTCGATTACCAGCAGTATTTGCTTCCAAATGCGAGAAATATATAGTAGTGCCTAATTATTTGTTCTCTGCCATTTTTTCTCTGTAACCAAACGTAGTATTTGTTTTTATTTTAAATTATATATACAGCAGTATTTACTTCAAAGAAAGAAATGTGTTTTGGAACTGATAGCATAATACTGCCTATTGTTTGTTGTTTTCTGTCTTTTCTCTGAGTAACCACATGCGGGTGTGTATTTGATTCTCTCCGATTTCTACAATGTATATTCCGAATTAGTAGTATTTGCTTCCAAAAAGAAGAAAAGTATTTTGGAAATGACAGGCATACCAATGCCTAATTTTCTTGCCGTTTTTTCAGATGGGAATTATTTCAATTTTTTTAAACAACCAAACATGGGTACTTGCATGTGTCTTTATTTCAAGAATGCCCATTTCTGAATAGTAATATTTGCTTCCTAGCAAGACATATTTTGGAATGACAGCAATGGTAACAATGCCTAATGGTTTGTTTTTCTCTGTTTCTTTGATTTTATAACAATGCTCTTTTTGTTTCTTTGATTTTTAATAATGCTCATTTTGGATATTTCAATGGGAATTCATCCATTTTCTCGGTAACCAAACCTGGTGGTATTTGTTTGTCTCTTAATTTATGTGATACATTTTGGAATAACAATATTTGCTTCCTAATATGAGAAAATTATTTTCAAAATGGTAGTCATGACAATGCCTAATTGTTTGTTTCCTGTTAATTTTGTAGAGCTACCAATTGTAAGTAAGTGTTTGCTGCTTTGATTTTTCTAAAATGCATATATATGATTATAAATGCTTTGTATTGCCCACCTTTTAGAGGAAGTCTTAATGTGAATATTTCATTTTGTGTTTTCTCAGCAACTAAACGTTCCTGTTTCTTTTTATTTATTATTTTTTGTTTTAATTTCTGTTGTGCTCATTTTGGATCAGAAATGTACTAACAGGGTTTGGTATTTTGGAGGAAAATTTTAGGATTATTTTATTTTCAAAGCAAGAAAAGGATTTATGACTTGATTCCCACATGGGCCGAATCATTGTTTGATTGTTCTCTCTGAGATTGTCATTTGTGAATAACATTTGCAGTTTTTGTTCATGATTGTTGTTTTCTCTTTTATACATATGAAATGGGGTAGATGTGGCCGGGACTGGTTAAAACAGCCAAGGAAGGAGGGATTGATGTGATTGAAACATATGTGTTCTGGAATGGCCATGAACTTTCTCCAGACAATGTGAGTGAGAGTAAATGTATTTAGTGATGCTTAAGCTTGATGTTCCTCTGTTTCAATATTTGATGATTAAATTGATTTGAATTATTTTCCCTTGTAATTTGAAAACTTTTAGTATTACTTTGGGGGGCGGTACGATCTTCTCAAGTTTGTGAAGATTGTTCAGCAGGCTAGGATGTATTTGATTCTCCGTGTTGGTCCATTTGTTGCAGCAGAATGGAATTTCGGGTGTGTAGACAACATCTACATATTTTATTTTTTATATCTAGAATAATGGAGGTTCACCCTCATTTCTATTATTGTTTTAATGGATATAACTCTTGTGAAACTCTTTGAATTTTAACCGGTTGTTTCCTGGGGAAGGAAAAAGATTAAAATGTTGTTCTATGATACAGTGGGGTTCCTGTTTGGTTGCATTATGTGCCTGGAACTGTCTTTCGGACCAATAGCGAACCCTTCAAGGTATGTAAACGGGAACGTTGATGTCTGGTTTTTGGTAGATTCATAAATGTGGTTCCAAGAACCTTACCTTTTAATATCTTTAGATAAGGGTGCTTCTGTTTCGAAATGAAGAGTGGCTTTTTCTAATTGATTTTGCTGCTTGAACCTTACCTTTTAATATCTTTAGATAAGGGTGTTTCTGTTTTGAAATGAAGTGTGGCTTTTTTTAATTGATTTTGCTGCTTGTTGTGATTTAGTATCACATGCAGAAGTTCATGACGCTCATAGTGAACATAATGAAGAAAGAGAAGCTTTTTGCATCTCAAGGGGGCCCCATAATCCTGGCACAGGCAAGTATAACTCTTAATATGAAAATGGTTTGGTGGAAAATGCGTGGCTGATCTTCTTCTCTGGAAAACTAAGTAGATCTATTAACAAAATTGGAGGAAATTGTCAACTTCTTTTACAAGTTTTCACATTGACATCAAGACATCTAATTATATGTAGATGATTCTGGGGCTTTTGATCTTGAAACTTTAATTACCACACTTCTGCACACCTTAGTAGGGAAAATTATATTGAGAAAATTGGTTGTAGAAAACTTACATGAGTACCATGTTTTCAGCGAAGAAAACTATACTTCATTGAAAACAAATTCTATGATTTTCCAAAATGCAGAAAAGTGCCTTCTTATATTTACTTGCTTATTTTTCCTTGGAAGCTGCTTGCTCTGTCAGACTTTTGCCAGTCACAACATTAGTTTGTGGTGCTTGTAGAGTGATATGGGAAAGCCATGCATATAGGACCCATACATCAACTATTCATTGATGACGAATAGTTGAGATTAGATAGGGATATATACAAAGTTGGTAGCATATTCAAGGAAACTATATATTCCATCTAGGCATAATTCTAGGGTCAATGACAATATATTTACAAGATCACTACAACTTAGGATTGAGTATGTACAAGGAAAGATGCAAAATCATAGAGAATGAGATTTCCTAAGATTTGGGAGATTTCCTATGGCAGAATTTCAACAATGTATCTTTTCTTTAGAATAATTTTTTGTTAGTAAAAGTGAGGATTGTGGATGGGACTTAGGACTATGTTCCCCTTAAAATTGTAAGTACAAGGATGAAAAAAAGATGCACTTCCAAGGTGTTCTAAGTGTATCCTTTGTCAATCAGTTAGTAAGAAGATCCTTGAATATAGGAATCAAAATTTGGAAGAAGAAAGTTCTGAATTGGATAAAGGATGTGGAATTTTAATGCACAAGTTAAAGTAGAAGGAAGGATAAAATTAGAAATTGGCACATGCAAGAAATCTTATGAGGTGACCAAATAAGGAGGTATTGTGGTAGATATTCCAGACAATGCTTGGGGAAATTTGAATTAATGTGTATTGAAGGTGCTTTTTGGTATAGCAACAATGAATTGATTTGTTTATAACAATTCTAGAACCTCAATGAGGCTCAGTGGTGCAAACTCTTTTTTCACTGTTGGGTGCTTGTCAGGCATTACTAAGAGGGTTAGGCTAGAGTCATTATGCCTAGGGTTATGATGCTGCTGAATAACTCAAAAAATGGTGGCTAGTGATGAGGAAGCTAAGAAGTTGTAAGAGAAAATAGTAACATTTTGCATAGCCTGTTCTTCCCTGCTTTCCCATGAACAGTGATGAATGGCTCCTGATTGGTGTTAGTTGAAGTGGAATTCATGACAATCTAGAATAACATGAGTAAATTAAACCACATATACCTGTATTAGCCCACCTTTTTTATGCATATATGGACCAATGAATCAATAGAATATTTTTGTTAAATAATGTATCCTATTCTTCCCGTTTTTCCCCTCTTTTTTTCTACAAATTTCAAAATATCCTAATTTCATAAACATGCAGCAACCTAGTTAGCATAGTGATTATCTGGCTAAATGTTGAAAATGTTGTGATCATATTTCATTTTGTTCCTGACTTCAAAGTTTACCCTTTTAGCATAAGAATAATTTTGAGAATGTAAGAACTCCTGTCCTGTTCCATGAAAGCAACCTATTAGAGCGATACAACCTGTTTGTAACAGGTTCAACACTTTATTCTCTCTGAGGGAAGAATGCTTTTTACCATTATTTGATGTTTCACATCAGAAGACTTGAGTTTGGCTGCTGTTAAATCCTGATAACTTACTTGTCCACCATATTGTGCAGCTTGAACTGTTTTTCAATCACTCTCATCATTATTATTGTTATTTATATAATTCAATTTGGTTTACTATTTTGTATAATTATGTCATATATGTGCTATGTACTTGTGTAGGGATATGATTGTTTGAAAGTGAACTTTTATCTTGGTGTTTGAAACTTGGAGGCATCTATGACAATGATCTTAGTGGAAAACAATTATGGCCTTTCATTTTAGGCGTCTAAAATATTACAGTTTTTTTCTTTTGTTTTATTTATTTATTTATTTTTGGTTTTTTTTGTTTTTTGTTTTTACTGTTTTGACTTATGTTAGTTTGGTCTTTGAACACTAGTCAATCTCAGTACATTCTAGTTCCTTTCCATCACTGTGCTTCCTTCATATTACTCTGTGACCATATACTATGGTGTTGAGATTCCAATAAGCAATTTTCTCTTCCTTGCAGGTAGAAAATGAATATGGAGACACTGAAAGAATTTATGGAGATGGAGGAAAGCCATATGCCATGTGGGCTGCCAACATGGCTCTTTCTCAGAACATAGGTGTACCTTGGATAATGTGCCAGCAGTATGATGCTCCTGATCCTGTGGTGAGAGTTTTATGCTTTCAACAACCACTTAGGTTTTGTCAACTTAAATGACAGATTATTTAGTATCTGAAGTAAAGCTCCTATGTTGATATATAGAGTATATTCAGTGGAATAAATGCAAACGTACTTAAAGGACTGCAGGTTCTGAGTGTGACAAACAATGGGTAAATGGGTTATGCATGTGCATGGGTAACTGATAGATCTTATTACAATATTCATCATATTCTGTATACAGTCTCTAATAATTTCTATAATACCCATATAGGCTTAAACATGGTAGCAACCATGGAAGTTCAACTTATTACGTACCCAGTGAGGAGTAAACATTCTAAAAAAGGGTGTTCTCCTTTGGCTTCCTGAATAAGTGGCAATCCAAAATCATGATTGAATGGAATTCACATAAGTTCTTTGGTCTAGAAAACCATTGATATGTTGAGCTCAAATTCTATCCTACGTACTAACATAGCCCCTTAATTGTCTACCACAGTTCCACAAATGTCTACAAATAATAGCTGCAAAAGCACAGTTCCACAAATGTCTACCTATCTTTTCCTATCGAAGCCCTCCAAAGATGGTCATGAAGTTAAGTATCTTTTGAAGCTGCCAAATGCATCCATCCTAATTGAAGAAAACAACCTTTCTTAAATCTTAAAGGAAGTTTAGCAGTGAAATGAATAGATTGGCATAGACCTATCAACTTTAAAGGAAGTAGCAAAAAATGTTAGTTAAATGCTGACACGAAGGGAATCTAGGCTATGAATTATGAGAGGTTGGAGTAAGTTGTGGTGTGCCTAGGTTTAAGAAAGAAGGCTTGTATGGTGTAACTTAGGGCTACAAATTGGATTAGAAAATTGATGCGAATGAATATCCAACTAAAATCTACTCAAGAAAGGAATGAAAGAAAATAAAGAAATCTTAAATTATTCTATCAAGACTATTTAGGTAATTTTTTGAAAAAAAAAAAGAGTATTTAGGTAATTCTAGAAATTAGATTCTTTCTTATTATAATTATTTAGGAGTTTTAAAATTCTCCTTAAAAGAAGTTTCTAAATTAATCCTTTTTCTTAGCAGCAGTTAAATTACAGTTTGCTTCTTATTTGAGTTAAGAATCAGTTGGAAAACAAAACAATAACAAATTGTTAAAGAGCTGTTTTTAGCTCTTTATTCTGTGTAAGATACAATTTTCACTTTTCATGTAAGGAGAGAGCTTTTTTTTTTTGTTTTGTTTTAGCTTACGTTTTAACGCATATTGTATACATTGTGTGTATTGGGTGCATCATTTCTTAGGTGCTATTAATATATTTTCTAATATTCCCTTTAAAAAAGAAATCTTTCCTTTCTCTTTCTCCTTCTTGTTCACTTTTGATTGGTAAGGATTGCTGAAAATTTTGACTTTCAACTCAAATCACAACCTTGAATTTTTTTCTTTGCAGATCAACACTTGTAACTCATTCTATTGTGACCAATTCACACCAAATTCTCCAAACAAGCCTAAAATGTGGACTGAAAATTGGCCTGGATGGTATTGTTATAGTTAACTTTCAATCTTTAAATTATTGTAATCTTTATGAATTTGCATTTGAATATTGCATGGTAGACATCTATTCGATACTTCTTTTTTGTTTGGTATAAGGTTGGGGTTAAAATGCTTCTATATGTTGCTTAATACCACATTCACATGAAAAGAAAGTCAAAGCATTAGGCAAAAAAGGAAAAAGATAATGAAAAATTTATGATATAAATTTAATAATCTAGTTATCTATATAAGAAAATGATTCTTGTTGAGTACCCATGCAAATTTAGTGTTGGTAAAGAATAAATGTCATATACTATTTTGTATGCACACAATTTTTTAGTTTTTTATAAAAAATTTAATTGAAGAAACAGAAAAATAAAAGGAAGGATGAGCTATTCCTAAAACTAATTAAAAGAAAAATGATGTAAAAATTGAAAAGCAAAATAGCCAACTAGGAACCTAATAGAGCATCCTAGAGACCACATCAACAAAAATATCTTAGGGAGTAATAATATTATTTCCTAGGAAGCTTTCTACCATAGAGGCTATGCAATTAGCCAAATGGTTAGTTGTCAAATTATTGGATCTTGGAATCTAGGTGAAAAAAGCTTTATTCTCTCACCATATTTATAATCTTGCAAATTGTCTAGTCCAAACTCCATGGCCATATCTTTCTCCTAGAAACCTAAGAAAGCAAAATAGCCAAACCTCCTTTTGACAGTCCTTGTCCCTATAGATGTTCCCTTTGTCAATCCTTCTAATAGAGCTAAAATCTCATTTTCAATGGCTAGTCTAGTCTTATCATAGTCGGCTAAGGAAAGCTTTTATGACATTGATTAACTTATCCTTAAAGACACCTCTAATTCCCATATTGTTTGCAGTTATCTAATGAAAAAAGGTGTCCTTATTTGATAAAAAAAAATGAAAAAAAGGATAAGGGGTAGTTAAGCTATCAGTTGACCTAAAAGTTTAAATTATTAGCTAATAAGCTAACAATGTATATCAAGCTCATTTGAGTTTTGCCTTAATACCATATTGGGCTTTAACCCTAATACTTAGCTTCATAGGTAGCCTTCTTTACGCTAACATGTGAACTCAATAAATTAGGGGAAATAAACATGTGTTGTAAGGTCCAAACTCATGACCTCCCATTAAACAAGTCTCTAATATCATGTTAAGTTATAAATAGACCTAGAAGCTTAGAAACTTAAGCTTCTAGCTAATTGCTTCATAGTGTGTAACAAGCTGATTTAGACTTTAGCCCTTATAGGGTTACCATTTTGCTCTAACTCATTCTCTTTCCTTATAATCTCACACACTTTCCTCAAATCTAAGATTGCATTCATGAGGGTGTACACAAATGTCTTCATAACAATTTCTAAAAGAAGTGAGGTAGTGAATTGAATCCCAAGAATATGCAGACCTCACTTATCCTTCAAGATCCCATCATTTCTCCTCGATCATAAAACTAGAAGATATTAAGGAACCCATTTTGCATGTGCCAAAACCTGTAAAGCCTATAACCATTAATTGGGGTATGAGAACTCAAATCTTGACATTCTAGTCCTAGAAGATCTAGGACATGCTTCCTCTATTGTTAGATTTATCAATTCCAAGAAAGTACTTTAGGATATCACCTAAATGCTTCAACTTAAACTCCTTAGCCATATGAAACTTAGATGCCACATTACTACCAATGATAACTATATCATCCACATAAACTGTAAAGCAATGACTATGTCCTTTGCATGCTTAATGAAGAGAGTATGATCAATCTGGCTCTACAGAGAACTATAGTTTTGCATTACTTGGGTGAATTTTTCAAATCGCGCTCTTGGAGATTGCTTTAGGCTATGTAAGGAAGTCTTAGGTTTACATGCTTCACCTTTAGTAGAGGAGATGCAAATCCTAGGAAGACATCTACATAGACTTCTTTTCAAAGACGCATGGAGAAGCCTTCGATATGTTTACTAGCAATAAGAAAACATAATATTATAAATACATACGTATATATTTACTATAATGCATTGACATATAAAAAAACTTTTAATAGTAATGTTTTTAAAATAATCCTCATTTCAATGTTACATTTTTAAAAGATTAGAGATTTTATCTTGCAAAAGTTGAGAGAATACTTTTTATCTTGAAAAAATTTAGAGAGATTTAGAATTAGTCATGTAAAATATTAGACTTATGCAATTTGGATTAAAAATATTTATATTTTATTGATTAAAAATAATGATTAAGAAGATATTCTTACACCCTATTTGGGTGAGCTTTTCAAATGCTAAAAGTAGCATTTTAAGCTCAAATACAATTTTTAGCAGTGTTTCCATAGAACTTTCAACCATAGGCTACACACTTCCAAACATGATTTATTTGTGTTTCGAATAACCAAGGACACCCATGCTTTTCTTCAAATTGATTTGAAAAGTAAATTTTTTAAAATTCTTAAAAATGTCATAATTATTCTTATTCATAAAAAACATTTTTAAAAATATAGTTTTTAAACTACAATTCAATCGTATTGGGGTAGTGATTACTTTTACTTCTACGTCTTTTACCATTAAATACTATCCCAAATAAGGTTTTAATCTTCTTTACAACCTTTGAATTTGATAAATAGTTATTAATATTTATATAAATCAAATAAAATCAAATGAATAATTACAAAACTATTTTTAAGTAATTTATCTTTATGTGCTAGAGTGCGACTAATTAAATGTATAAATGCCCCTAATTTGTAAAAAAAAAAAAAAAAAACTAACCAGTTTATATAACTGTTCTTCATTTACTACCCAAGAAATTAAAGTATGTATTTAGTGCATGAATTTACACTATTTAATATATGGAAACTCTTATTTAAAAATTTGATTATTTCATATGTCATTATGTCAAGGAAATCCCATCTCCATCTAGGGGCTTCAAGGATACCCATTCTCCATTTTGAAAGAATGAATTTCCTTGAAATTAGGTGGCACCCACATGTTTCCTGATTCCATTTCCAAAAATAAACATTAGAATATAAAAAAGGGGAATGACTTCCTTTCATTTCATTCCTCAGGAATAGGTTAAACGTGCCTTGAGGGTAATGGTTCTTGATAATCAATGAGGTAACCCTTAGTCACTAGTTTGGTCTTAAGGCTTTTTGTGGGATTCATTACTTTGTGTTTCATAGTAGACACCCCTTCAAATCCAACTGTCTTCTTCACTTGTTGCCTCTTGCATCCTCCCTTGCCCCATGGATCTTTCCTACTTTTCAAGTTCTTGCCAAATGTGAGGTACCAACTAAGGTGAAAGAGACATTTGTTCTCTTGTAATCTATGTTGAATATAATATTTGAACTAGAAGATATGCTTTAATGCTATAGGATCAAGTTCTGCATTGACCATTGTAAACCAAAAAAAAAAAAAGAAAAAAAAAAAAACTAACAAAAAACACTGTTGGGGTATTTGAAACAAATGGGAAAAACATAGAGGACTCTCTTGGGGCCATAAGATTCAATTCCCATGAAGGCATTCAATTGAGAAGGTAAGCTACTATAAGAACTGCATCACCCCAACATGTCTCCAAAAACCTGCATAGAGAACATCAATGTCTTAGTAATGTCTACCTAATGATGGTTTTGTTCCTCTTACCATCATTCATTTCATTGATAGATAATTCCATGTTCAATAAAATACAAAAAAACTGCCATTTGTCTATTCTCCACCGCTATAAGGCCTAAGCACTTTTTGGCATTATGAATTTAATCGTGGTTCTTGTGATCTTGTCCACATCCAACAAAGTCTTGCATCTTAAGGATTATATATATATATATACACATCAACTTTCATACTGTTTTGTGGATTTTATTTTCAAACCAAAGCTGTTTATTTTCTTTCTTTATCCAATATTTTTTTTTTCTCTCTATTTGTGCACAAAAGGCTCTTGAATACATCCAATGAATATGAGCCCATTATGTTATTTCCTTTTTGGCCTCATATAGTAAAAACAAGCTTAGCTGGTTATGCTATCTCCTTTTTAGCCGCATAAAGTTACCACTTCATCTTTTTCAGGTTTAAAACATTTGGGGCACCGGATCCTCACCGACCACATGAAGATATTGCTTTTTCTGTTGCTCGTTTTTTCCAGAAAGGTGGAAGTCTACAGAATTACTACATGGTATTTAAAATAATTTTTATTTACTAACTTGTCACACTTTTCACTTTACCTTATTGTTCACTCCTCGTGCTATTCAAATATAATTTGTTGGATCCTTTTTATCAACTGATGTGCATAGCCTTATTTTACATTTTTCGTTTTGGTTTAGTATCATGGTGGTACAAATTTTGGTCGCACATCAGGTGGACCATTCATCACAACTAGTTATGATTATAATGCACCAATTGATGAATATGGTGAGCTATCTACAGTTCTTGCTCTAAGTATTAACTCCTTGTGTTAAAAATCAGTACAAGAAAAAACATTATTACATCAAACCACATTTTAGCACTCCCATTCTAATACTTAATTATTTCTCCATTGCCTTTCAGGTTTAGCTAGGCTTCCAAAGTGGGGACATCTTAAGGAGCTTCATAGAGCTATAAAGTCATGTGAGCATGTATTGCTCTATGGTGAGCCAATTAATTTGTCACTGGGTCCTTCACAAGAGGTGATTCCTTTCTCCTTTTAACCCGAGCTTCCTTAGTATGTCACTATTTTTTATTTTTTTTTGCTAGTTATAGTTATTAATCCCATATATTATTTAATGGTTTCTTGTGATTTCAAGTTGATAAATTTATCTTCTTTCTTTTGAGTAAAAGAGTAAAATTAATTTCAAACAAAATGTGAATTACAATGTCAATAATACATAATTTCCTTCACATCCTCACGACTAGCAAGAGTTTCAATTTATGTACATTCACTATATAGTAACCAAGATAAACAATATTGAAGTAAGAAGTTTTGGGTTACCTATTGAGATGCCCAAAAACTTTGATTGATTGTTCACAATTGATCGATTATATTGCTTTTGTCAATGTAACTTCGATAGTCTTCCTTTGGAGCTTTATATCTTGTAGATTCAAATTAACTGCTTGTCCAATTGCCCCATAAGGATAAATTATTTCTTTTTCTATAAAAAACATATCAAATTAGCAACATTAATTTGCTACCTCAAAACGTAGTCAAAAGTATAAAGAACACTTTTTGACTTATTATAATTTTAATAAGCCTTGAAGATCTCACATACTAAGGATGCATGATTAATCACTCACTTTCCTTATTAGCCATATTCAAACACATATAGTATGAAATACTTGCTATGGTAGTTTCTTTTTACTTGGATAGTGTATGTCAAGCTACCATGGACCTTAACCAAAAGCTTCACACTAGTAATTTGCTTGAGTTTCACATCTATAGCTCTTCTTGAACTTTTTATGCTAGAACTCAAGTTCGATTTAAAGAGGCAAATGTCATTGTGGACAATCACATTCAATTAAGATGTCATTTGTTATAGGCCTCATCTTGATACTTAATCAAGGCGACATTCTTCATCTTTGTATACTTATCATTCATTTATCGTTATTATTATATGATGTATCATCTCAACTTATAAACACATTGACCGGGGTGCTTATTCATGTGAGAGAGCCAACCTCTGCTTAATGACGTGCCTTTAAGTGTATATTTGTGTAAGTACCAATTTAGCAATTTTATACTCAATGATATGAATAATAAATACTCAACTCATTTTGTCATGTAGAGTATGTTACATCTAATCAATAATGATCCCATGACATATGATCGACATAGTCCTAATTGAGCAGAAAATTGGTGAGGAGGCATTGAAGCAAAAGACATCCTCTAAGTTATCTTTTAGCATTCTCCAGTGAAGCTGTAAAATTTAGTTTATTTTAGTTTTTTTATAATAAGCTGTAAAACTTAAGTCCAACTATGTGTTAGTTATCATATGCTCTAATGTCCATTATTTATTGTGTTCAGTTTTCAAGTTTCATTTTATTTGAATCTGCTTTAATCTGCCCCTTTTATCATTTGAGCATCAATTACTGAATAACCAATATTTTTCTAGGTCGATGTCTATACAGATTCCTCAGGAGGGTGTGCTGCCTTTATCTCTAATGTGGATGAAAAGGAGGACAAGATAATAGTGTTTCAAAATGTTTCCTATCATGTGCCAGCATGGTCTGTTAGCATTCTACCAGACTGCAAGAATGTTGTATTTAACACAGCTAAGGTAGGTTTTTGACATCTTCATGTGCCTGCATTCTCCAAAACATCCCACCATTAAATCACATTGTAGTAGTCTTACAATTGTAGTTGTCTAGAAATCTATAGATAAAAATTAGCAAGGTGTATAAATAGAAATAAATAAATAAATGTGAATCAGTAAGCATAGTGTATATGTCAAAGGATTCACAAAACACAAGATCTTGAAGTATCCATAGCCTATAAAACTGAAGTCTAATATGGTTGATATTATCAGAAACTTAGGTAGTATTTGATACAACAAAAAATTAAATACTGAAAACTTTAATGCTGAATTAATTAAAGTGAAAAATGTTTGACATGTGGTTTAAGTGCTGAATTTAATTCAACTATTTGAAAATGGAACCATTAAAAGTTTGAAAATGGTTTATTTTATAAGTTTAACGTTATACTTATGATATGACATATTTTATATATTTTTTCCAAATACTATATGTATACTATATTGATCAAGAAAAATATCAATTGACAAAATATTATATAGGGGTTCTAATAAAAAAAATATATATATGGGTTATCCCTAAAAATAATTAAACAAATAGATAGTTACAAAAGATCTTATATAATAGAAATAACCAAAAAAGTTCAAAAGTGATTATTAAATATGTCATTTATATTTTGCTTACCAAAGTTGAACATATGAATTTGATTGTGTTCTTACCTTTCTAAATTTGTTGAATGCAAAACTTTTATTATTGTTGCGGGTAGTTTCTGAAAAATACATCATTAACCATTATTCTTCAACGGTAGTTATGTATTGCTATACAAATAATAACAATGTTTCTTTACAACGGGAAAAGATACAATGCCTTTGTCTTCAAGATTGAAAATTGTGACTATGAAACCTTAATAAGTGATGGATAATCTAATTTGCTTCATTACAATATTTCTTTAATCAAAATCATTTGGGAGATCAAAATAGATTTTGATAAAAATACTACAATAGAAAGAAAGAAAAATCTTATTAAACATATATAGTTCATGATAAATAAAAGTTGTGTATTATTTCATTTGCTACACCATCATTTTTATTTTATTTTATTTTTTTTATCAAAACCACCTAAAGGAACATAATCATACCTTGCAATTTTTCTCTTCAACTATACAAACAAAAGATTCTTAGAATCCTTTAAGGAAAAGATAGTTCTTATAAATCAATTACATGAACTTCATTTATAATTCTAATTTTATTGTCTTAATGAACTAACGATAATAGATTTTATTTTAAAGGAAATTCAATTTCAATCTAAAAATGATTTCATATAATTCTCATAAATGAATTAAAATAGAGTTTAATTCAATATATTTCTAATTCAGAATGTTAATTTTACTATATCAAAAAATTAATAATAAAATGTTTTAATTCAAAAAAGGATAAATTGTAGTTAGATGATAAAAATCTTTACTTTATAGAAAAGGACAAAAATGGAATAATTAAGATAATCTTTTAGAATTCTCTTATCGTGTTTTGCTTTAAGAGGTTTGTTAGGTCTTTTTTAATTTTTTTTAACATTAATTGGTTTAATTTGTGTTATCCAACGGACTTAAAAAGTGGAATCTATCTATTTTTTCACTTTTCAGTAATTAATTCTTTTATCAATCACCCCTTTAGTATTCATGTAAGTAATATCGACTATATCGTTTTGCTTCTATGTGAACACAAGTTTGGTTGTACATGAGTGAATTATGTAGGATGTAAAGTAACATGGATGTCAGTGTAGAAGCAGCTACTTCCAAAGAAGTGAACTGAAAAAAGGCTGTTACTGTTTGAAATTTTGTTGTAAGACACATTTACATCAGTGTGGACAAAACAACAAGAGTCTCCTTTTTATCTTAACTCCATAATGTAATTTTCCTTTAAATGATCTTGCAATGGCTGACAACTAAACTCTAGATACAATTGTGACAAGTCCTATTCATGTCTTTAATTCTATTTTTTGACTCTTGCTCTTCTTAATTACCCTTGGCAACTTACATATTGACTTTTCAATAGGTTGGATCTCAAACTTCACAAGTTGAAATGGTACCAGAAGAGTTGCAGCCCTCGCTTGTACCATCAAATAAAGACTTGAAAGGTCTTCAATGGGAAACATTTGTTGAGAAAGCTGGGATCTGGGGTGAAGCTGACTTTGTTAAAAATGGTTTTGTTGATCACATCAATACCACAAAAGACACTACAGACTACCTCTGGTACACTGTAAGGTTGGTCTCACTTAGGGTAAAATTACTAGCATATTCTTGTTGCTTAAGTTTGGTTTTTTCACTAAAATGATTTTGCATGTTTTTCAAAAGTTTCGGTTAGACTCAAAATGGTGTGTGGGTCAGGTTCTAATTTCACATCTCTTCAATCCTTGCAGCTTCAGGAAATAGTTCTTTGTGGTTCTTGAGCCTTTGTTTTTCGTCTTGTTTTTTGTCTCATTCCTTACAATGGCTGTCAAATCTCACATTTTCCCCAAGGATCCAAGCAACAATTTTAACAAACCTACTTATACCAGAAAGGCCACTAATCACTATTGGTCAAGATAGACACGGAAGCCTTCTCTGGATTGTGGGGACCCAAGAGCTTTGGATTTTCTTGTGGTCCTGTGAACAAAAAGTTCTATAAGCACCTTGTTGTGTAGAAGAAGGTTTGACTTTATAGGGTAACACTGTTGAAGGTCTATATCAGCAAATAAAGAAGCCAATAGGCAGGCCAAAGAGGAGCTTCTACCTCAAAAAAGAACTTTTTACACCCTTGAGAGTCCTTGGATATTCTTTGTTCTTTTGCAGTCTTCCCTTATGAAGGATCTCTCATCCTTCCTTAAGTTTAATTTCTTTCTTTAATATATAATCAATGTTGTAGTTTATGCTAAAAAGAAAGAGGATCATGCTGATCTAGTTGTGCTTAGTGCAGATTCCCACATATTTACAATTTAGTATTCTAGTTAGGATAGCCTTGAAGGTCAAGTGAAATTGAAAGGGACTTGCTTAGGTCAAGACTTGAGGACTCTAGTGGGGATAATTTGATCAGTTGGAAAATGATGAGCTGACCAAGAGCAAAAGTGGTCTTTGTCAAGTCAATATGACCATGAGAGACAAGGCCTTGATAGGGAATATAAGCTATAAGACAATTGTTATGATATTAATCAGGTTTACAGGAAACTAATTGATACCCTGGAAAGCCATCTCACAGGGACCTAAATCTGTCATTTTGCATGTTGATACTAACAATAAAGCTCTCATTCATGTTGAGCTTGAGACTTCAAATTTTTTGAAAAGTACTTAGATTATTTGGAATATAAAACCTTGTCATGATTATTTAACAATCCTCATAACTAAGTTAGGATCTTCAAAAACTCTCAAAATCTTGATGGTTTTGGATTTTTATTTATTTTTTTGATATCTAAAACCTAGTGCTAGTAGATAAGCACAAATACTTTTGCTAATAAGAATGAGAATGAATATTTAAGATACATAAATGTTGGGTCTTTCTTTCATGATCATTGTGTTTTATGATAGTTTACTCTCATGTTAATCTAATGGTACCTCCAACCAACCTACTGTAGGTTTCATTTGTGAACTAAGATTTATCTAAACTAGAGGATATCTTCTGCTTAATTGATGAGTGTTTTAAGCCTAGGTGTACAGAATGTAATATACAATTTATAACAAATGAACTATGCATTATAGTTGGAGTTCATTGTCATTGATAGCATCTGATTCTTGTAGTATCTTTTTGTTATCAGTTTAACTGTTGGTGAAAGTGAAAATTTCTTGAAGGAGATAAGCCAACCAGTTCTCCTAGTTGAATCAAAGGGTCATGCTCTCCATGCTTTTGTGAATCAAAAACTTCAAGGTTATTATTTATTTCTTCCAGCATTCTATTTTAGCATCATTTCTTCTGTTGTTTGCAGTCTTAAGAAGTAGTTAATCAGAATGCAAAACTGCACCTGTCGTTTATGTATCATTAAGAACTTCTATGCTCAAAACTTGTGCTACTGACTATCAGTGGTAAGCTTGAGTTTCTCCATTACGTGGCTTTTAGTAGGACATAGTGGTGTGGTGGGACAGAAATTTGCAATGTTCTAATTCTTGATTATAATCTATGAAGAACAGCACAGTGCTGAATCAATTAATTACAAACAATTACAAGTTACAGACATGATGAACAATGGAATGAAAAAATAGGATAAGCTTATTGATTTGGAATGCATAGCCAGGGCATGAAACAGTATGATGAAAATAAATTGAAACAAGGAAAAGAAATGAAAACAGAATGAGGGAAAGAAAAAACAAAAAGAAAATTGGCAGAGCTAAATTACATTAGTATGCATAAAACATGTATTTTTTTTTAATTCTTTGAATTCTTCAAAGCCCTTATTTATCTCACTCCTATTCTTAAACCCTTATTTCTTACTTCATGCTTGCAGTCTTTCTGTAGCAAAAAGAAAACAGATAATATTAATTTCAAACTACTTTGAAGTAAAGTTCCTTGATGATTAATTAATCAATGCCTCTTAATATCAATATATTTATGATTTTCCTGTAAAGAAACCTAAACTCTTAGTGATTAGTTAAATTGCATTTTGTTTAGGAATAGAGCATATTATTACCATCCAGCTTTATTATTGATCTCTGCCCTAAATCTTAATGACTGCCTGTTTATTAGGTATTCTGTACTTGATAAGAAAATGCTGTTCCATTGATATTTTTCTCTTTCATGTTAAAGTGAAGTAATTTTGGTACATAGTTGTGCATTATTCTGAGTGCATGTTATCTTAGTCTTCAATATCTGTCAATATCTCCCATATAGATTAGTGTCATTATATATTACCCAAATATTTATTCAAAATTTTCATGTTGTGTCACTAACTTCTACCATGCCAATGTTCAATTGGTATCTTTGTTGATATATCTACATTTTCAACTTTAATATGAATATTGTGTCAATGGTTTATTAAGTTCCAAATTGTATTTCAATCATCTAAATAATTTATCATTGGTTATCTTTTATATTTTCTAATATTCAGGTAGTGCATCTGGAAATGGATCACATTCACCCTTCAAATTTGAGTGTCCCATTTCTCTCAAGGCAGGAAAGAATGATATTGCTCTTTTGAGCATGACTGTTGGCCTACAAGTAAGTTGCTCTCCTTTGTTTTATTTACTTAAGTGCTTGACACTTGCTGGAAGGATCTGGTTGTTTATTTTGATTGCCACACACTAACTTAATATGGTGCAATTGGCTACATGCTTATATTGGAAAAGAAATACAGTGCAGAAATACATTTCCTTCTCCTATTATGGTGTTTCAACCTTCACAAGTCCTTCAGATAAAATGTTTGTTGCAACTAGCTAGTTTGCAATTGCTGTGTTTGACCTCTTTTTGTTCTTTCTGATTATTTCGGGGCTCATTTTCATTTCCTGAATGCTGTCATTTACTCATCATGAGATACACCAGAGGCTTTTTAAATGTCAAACACCATTTCTCTAGTGATTACATTAGTCTATTGATTGCTTTATGTCTCTCATCTACATTCATGAATTAGATGTAGGGTATATGTGTAAAAGAACTTGTTGCCTTCTATGAGACCAGCTTTTTTTTTTTTTGTTTGGTTGTTGTTGAACTTTTGCACCTAGGATATGTAAGTCGCGATGAATATGCGCTTTATTAATTACAAACCTACTTGCTTATGGGAATGTATTATGGATTGCAGCATGACTTGAACTGGGTTTGAAGTTCCTTTCATATATGCTCTTTATCACTAAATGTTTTTTTTTTTTTTTTGTGTTGTTTGTAGAATGCAGGACCATTTTATGAATGGGTTGGAGCTGGATTAACAAGTGTAAAGATTAAGGGTTTAAATAATGGAATAATGGACTTGTCTACATATACTTGGACCTACAAGGTATTTCTCTTTGTTTTGCCTATCTGTCTACATCCTAGGACCCTACTATTTCAAAGCATTTTGATCTCTTAGTTGTTATAAGAACCTTGAATAGTTTTTCCCAACAGAATGTTGATCATATTTCTGGTTTACCATAAAACTATGTTGAACAACCTGGTTCTATTCTTTTATGGCCTAGATTATGTACGCCAGTTTTTGGTTTCTGTAAATCGACTACTAGGAGATCACACAATGTGGATCCTTCTTTATTTGCTTCTCAATCATAGAGGTAGTGTCCTAATGAATACAGAAAATTAATTCCCCTGCTGACTAAATTAGAACAGCCATTATTTTAGCGTTTCGGGGCTTACAGGCAAACCACATATAGTTCAACTCACAGAAGGGCCTAAGGAAAAGGCCTTAAGATTCATCTCTTAAAATATTTCCTTTCAGATTCACAACTCAAAAAGTGAGGCTTGAATGTTGTGCACTTAGGCTTCTTGCCTGGAGAATACTTCATATCTAAGAAATTCACCTTATATATTAACCTAAAACAAGGTCCTGTCAACCGACAAGTTTCTTTTCCTGTGTTTTATTTAATTTAATTTATTTATTTATTGCTTTTATTAAATAGTTCTTTCTTTTGAAGAGTGAGGCTTGAATGTGGTGCACGTAGGCCTCCTGTTTGGAGCTTACAGGCAAACCACATATTGTTCAATTCATAGAAGGGCCTAAGGAAAAGGCCTTAAGATTCATCTCTTAAAATATTTCCTTTCAGATTCACAACTCAAAAAGTGAGGCTTGAATGTTGTGCACTTAGGCTTCTTGCCTGGAGAATACTTCATATCTAAGAAATTCACCTTATATATTAACCTAAAACAAGGTCCTGTCAACTGACAAGTTTCTTTTCCTGTGTTTTATTTAATTTAATTAATTAATTAATTAATTTATTTATTGCTTTTATTAAATAGTTCTTTCTTTTGAAGAGTGAGGCTTGAATGTGGTGCACGTAGGCCTCCTGTTTGGAGAATACCTCATATCTAAGAAATTCACCTTATATCTATTAATATGGTCCTGTTGACTGACAACTTTCTTTTCATGTGTTTTTATTTTATTTATTATTTTTTTGATTTATTTGAGGACTTCTATATTGTGATTTATTATTATTATTCGTAGTAGTAGCAGCAGCAGTAAACCTCACACCTCAAATTTTTATTATTATTACTATTATGATTAGTCCTTGGTTGAAATTATTATTGTTATTATTATTATTAGTTGTTGGAACAAAAATGAGATGGCATGAGGCCTAAACCTTACACCTCAAATCTTTTGCCTGCAAAAAATCTAAGATCCTAATGCTTACCTTTTTAAAACACTAGAAGCAGCAAAGAAACATGATCTCTGGGCTTTAAGGCTGTACAATCTGCTTTTATGTATCTCCAATAATAAACTGTCATCTGTGAGCCAAGTTGCAGCTCCAAAATCCTTAGATGGGCAACAAGATCATATAAGATTAACTTAAATGGTGAAATCTTTAATTATTTCATGCACTATTTGGAAGTTCACTGAGAATTATCTCTGTTTTCATTATTGTTATTCTCAGATTGGATTGCAAGGAGAACACCTACTGATATACAAGCCAGAAGGTTTGAATAGTGTCAAATGGTTGTCAACCCCAGAACCCCCAAAGCAGCAGCCTCTCACATGGTATAAGGTAAACACCTAGAGAAGGATACTTCCCCCAAACAAACAATATCATTCCTCTAGTTTTCAATTTCTTTCTGCAACTGAAGTGAAGGGGACATGAACTAATTATTGCATGAATTTCAAAGAATACTTTGAATCTTGCAGGCTGTTGTTGACCCTCCATCAGGGAATGAGCCTATTGGACTAGATATGGTTCATATGGGAAAGGGCTTGGCTTGGTTGAATGGAGAGGAAATTGGAAGATACTGGCCCAGGAAGAGCTCTATACATGATAAATGTGTTCAGGAATGCGATTATAGAGGCAAATTCATGCCGAACAAATGCAGCACAGGATGTGGAGAACCAACACAAAGATGGTAAACATAAGTGGAAAATAAAAAATAAATAAAAATACAGATGTGTAAATTAGGAATTCACATGTCTTTTTTACTTTTCTTTGCAGCTGAAAAGCAACCAAAACAGATGGCTTTTAAAAAACCACCAAAATTCCAATAGTTCCCAGGAGGGTACTGAGTCAAGATGGCAATGTTTTGAAAAAAATTATCCACCTTACCTGTCTATACGTGGAAAAAATTCAGATCATTAACCCATTCTTTTGAGTTTTTAAAGCTTTAGTAAAAATCTTAGTGTGTATGTATGTTGACAGTTTGAAAAATGATTTTCTCATTAACTCTCAGCTAGGACCTGCATGCTTGGCTTCCTATGCTCTTGAGCAAGTTCAACATGGATTCCAAGTTTCCAAAAACTCTGGGAAAAAAAGTGTACTGCAAAACTTTTACCATCATAGTTTTTGAGAAAATATTAATGGCAATTTTTTAGAAGTTTCACAGGAGCTTTTGAAGTAAACACCATTGCTTGTCTTAAAACCTTTATCTTTTTCTTTCTTTGGTTACTTGAAATAATGTCACAGCATTTATGTTGGTTTCAAGAAGTTTCTTAGTAGATCTGATTAGAAAATGCTTTTGTTAGCTGCTCTACCATTTTTTGCCCCACCTGATGGTTGAAGTGTTGTATTATGCTGGTATGACATAGACATGTGCTGATATGGGGCCACATTTTCTGCCATCTTGTGTGGTATAAAAAATGATGACTAGGATCTCTGTGAAAAGAGAAAAGACATAGGAGAAAAACTGGAAAATTAGCTTTCTACTAGTTGTGGAAAGTTTCTCATCCTTCTGCATGGAGCAGGTACCATGTTCCACGGTCTTGGTTCAAGCCATCGGGAAACATACTGGTTATCTTTGAGGAGAAAGGTGGAGATCCAACTAAGATTAGATTCTCGAGACGGAAAACCACAGGCGTCTGTGCTCTTGTTTCAGAGGATCACCCTACATATGAGCTTGAATCTTGGCATAAAGATGCAAATGAGAATAACAAAAACAAAGCAACCATTCATCTGAAGTGCCCTGAGAATACTCACATCTCTAGTGTAAAGTTTGCTAGTTATGGAACTCCTACTGGGAAATGCGGATCCTACAGCCAGGGAGACTGCCATGATCCTAATTCCGCTTCTGTGGTTGAAAAGGTAAGGACCCCACTGCCTCTATAATTTCCGTTATCTATAGTAGGTAAGGACATGATTCCAACTGTTATGACATTGAGATGAACAAAATAATATTATTATTTTTTTTCAAAAGAAATCTTAGTAACAAACAAAAGAACCTGACAAATGAAGTGAAATGACTTGGAAAAATAAGCCAAACCTATTTCATAGATAGGTCAGGGTCAATAACAGCTTAAGGCAGGTGAAATTGTAACACATCTTGAAGCAATCTAAGCTGCTATCCTTAACAGTCTACATGTTCTGCCATCGTATTTAGTTCCAACAATTATTGAGGTTGTTGCTCTTGGGCAAAGCACAATCTACCATTTCATTAAGTGCAGTGCCTCAGTCAGGCTTTTATTGTGTGCCATGTCTTTCAGATTTTCTTGTCTATTATAGTGATGCTTTATTGAGGTGTTCTTTTGATTTTATTGCAGTTGTGCATAAGGAAGAATGACTGCGCCATAGAATTAGCAGAAAAGAATTTCAGTAAGGATTTGTGTCCAAGCACAACTAAGAAACTTGCTGTGGAAGCAGTGTGCAGTTGAAACTACCAGTTCCAGCAGACTCGTGAATTCAGACTACATTGAGAACATGGGTTTGGTGACATTATCAAGTAGATTCTTATTTTGAATTATTTACATAAGTAGCAGAAAACACTGCTGTTTGGTCAATTTTGATAATTGGGTTACAGTGTTAGACTGGCATCAATCAAGCCAACATGGGCACATTTTATAGGCATCAAATGTGGATTTGTTTCATGGATAAAAAGAGCTTCTAAGTGAGTTCTGAAATTGGGTTTTCACTTCCATAGTTAAAGACCTCAGATATATAAAGCTTGGATTTCATGCAGCTTCTTCCTTTATCCCATCCTTGTATTCCAGTTTTCGTCTATCAGGTGGTATATGTTGTTTGTTGTCTCTCTATTAAGCATTTAAGATAATTTGCAGTTTAAACGTATCAGAGGTTTCAGTTTGGGTTCATCAGTGTATTTTCGAATGTGGAAGGTATTATCTTAATATATGTTGTGTGATTTCGATTCTCCGGCCATGGGGGTTCTATTATCTCCTCATCATCTTGCTGGCACACTCAGATTTTTAAAATTTTCATACTGTTGTAATTCTGAGTATAACTATAATAATGCTTTTAATATTGTCATAAATCTCATGGAAGCGTGTCATCTACTTCCTCCACAATAAAGTTGACATATCTAACCCAGCTCACTGGTCACATTACCTTGTGTCCAAAAAATAGAAGTGCTTATTTGAGCTAAGCATTAGTGAGGAGGTATTAAGAGTATGTTTGACAATAATTTTAAGTGTTTTTAACATTTCTAATACTTGTAAGATAAAAATTTTCAAGTATTAAAAATGTTAAAAACATTTTCTAAAATTACTACCAAACAAACTTTAAAAGCATTAGGAAAGGTGATGTAATGCAACTAACTACTATTTTAGGTGTAGATATTGCACATTTTGGATCCAAGATTCTACTTAGCTTCAAAATGCATCTATAATTCTCTCCATGATCCATGTGGGATCACATGTCACTTGCAAAGATCATACAAAAATAATTCCTTATATCCTAAAAATATCATAAATAAAAAGGGTTATTTGCAAAGATACCTAAAAAAAACAATGAAATTGGCAAATGGCCCCTCTGTAATTTTTTGGAAATGTCACTTTAATGGACATTTTTACCCCTCTTTATTTCCCTTCGAAAACCTTATTTGCTTGTCATTTTTGCTATCTAACTAGATTTCTCTCGAAGTTCATTTTATTGTCTTTCCCATGATGTCTCTCAAGCTCTCTTACCAGTGTCTCTACAATGGAAGCTCACCATGGCTTCGTCTCTAATTGAATCTTTGCTTACCAGCATGACTTAGTCGATCTCACACACACCACAACTTTACCAATCTTCTCTTTTACCATTATGACTTTGTCTTGATCTTAATCATACCTTATTAAGTTCCACCATGTTTCTCCCTACTCTCTTTCTTTTTTACCTTACGAAGTTCTATTGTGTCCAACTTACTCTCTTTCTTTCTTAGTTTATGGAGAGTCATATCCATATTTAATAATTCAAATTTGGATGTAAGAATTGAAGTTCATTGGTACAATTAAGTATAATTGGATATATTAGTTGAGAACTTAGTAGGTGTTTAGTTATTTATAAATGAAACTTAACATCAATCAAGTTAAGTGCATTTTCACTTTGCATCGGTATTATAGTATTGTTTGTTGGTGTTGATAATTTAAATTATTTTCATGTTGCAAAGGTTGATGAAGTGAAAAATAATGCTTCTATATTAAGGGGATTGGGTGGAGGATGGAAACATGTGTACCACTTTGAAAGTGTCAACGTCAATGAATGATGGTTATGTTAGGAATGTTGGGAATCTCATATTACTCTATTCCCTAACCCTAGATCATATAGGTACATGCAATCTACTTTAAGCCTCTAGATTCTAATTAAAGGAAGTAAAAATAACATTCTTACAATCATGGGAACTGGATTTATGTAATCAAAAACTTTACCTCCGATTTGGATGTTCTCAAATCGATTTATTTCGATGAATAGATTTGTAATCACAAGAAGTCTCGTAAACCCAAGACATTCCATCTGATAGCTCTAACTTGATCTTGGTACTCAATCTGTAGGAAAGTATGGGAGGGTGGAGGCTATGACTCTATTTTTCCTCTAGATGGTGAAAGACGACTAACTAAAAACTTTAACCCTTAAAGGGGTATTTATAGGGTTCCCTACTGGACTTAAGTGACTTGAGCCCACATGAGTTTGGATAACTTAATTTAACTAAAAAAAAAAAAGTCATAATTGATTAATTAATCTCACATAATCATCTAATTAATCAATTAGCTCAAATTAATCTCTATGCAACTTCACGTAATTACCAAAATGCCCTTATACACAAAAGTGAACCTAGAACCAATCCAACACTCATAAACCATGCCATCAAGGTATATGAACTCAAGTAAGAACCATTAGTATCCATAGGAGTATTACCTCCCTCAAATCCAATTCTGAAGTTGATTCAACATCTCATTACAAAAAATCAATTGTTTTCCAGTACCATATGTAAATAACATTGACATAAAGTTTTATTCTGTGACCTACTATCCACTGCATGTAGACTTCTCATGAATTGGTGTCCGTAATTTAACAAAGTAACGCTATCCCCCATCAAGATTACCTCTCAAATCATTGAATTACAAATTCCACTTATTATGTGATTAATTGATATACTCTAATTCCAAGGAGTATATGTCAAATTTCCACTAAAGGAAATCCTATGACCATAGTCTTATAGATCATATGTCATTTGGATCACCCAAGAGGACACACTAGTCAAACAGACAATTGAACTAGCTTGCAAATGCTCAGAATTGCTACTTGTGCACTTACAAAATTCTACAAGGGCAAGCTACAACTTCCTTTTGATCAGACAAAACCTACTTTTTCCGGAATAGATCAGTGAGCAATCATAAGACATGGTTTCATCTAACCATTCTTGTTTAGATGACAAGTCAAATATTAGTGGAAGTGGTACATGATCCCTTCGGCATATCAGTTCATACGACTTCTGGTGTGGGAAGATTTGTTGGTAGGAATTGCAGTTCTAGACAACTGGTTATCGCATCTCCAGGAACCTCACTGCTTGATGATTCCCAACCTAAAAACTATTGATCTGTCTTGAAACCAGCCTATGGGTGAGACACCAAGGCTAATCTACTGGAATGAAGCATTGCAATGCCTTGGGCTGCCATGGAAATGCAATGGAAGTTGCCTTTCTTGACAAGCTTGATATTGGGATGCAAATCATTGTATTACTAAGACAATGCTTCAAAATAAGGCCATTAAAGCCTTCCATAAGGGACTGTCTACTGGGTTGCTTAGGCAAGCTACATATACAATTGCAAAACTTGGATCATTCAAGGTCCTGACTAATAAAGTCATTGCTGCTAATGATGGAAAACCATTACCTCTGTATCAGAAAGCTCTTTGTGGTGTGACTGTTGGAGCTATTGGAGCGATTGTTGGTAGTCTTGCAGATTCATCACTTATTCGTATGCAAGCTGATGCCACTTTACCTGCTACTCGATGCCAGAATTACAAAAATGCTTTCCATGCTATATTGTTGCAGATGAATGGGTTCTAGCACTTTGGAAAGGCACAGGTCTTATTGCAGTGCGACAATGGCATTGAACATGGGGATGCTTGCATCCTATGATCAAAGTGTTGAGTTTTTCAAGGATTTCCTTGGTTTGGGTGAAGCTAGTATTGTAGTGGGACCCAGTGCTGTTTCGGGGGTTTTTTGCTTCAGCATTTAGTTTACCCTTTGATTATGTTAAAACTCAAATACAGAAAATGCAACCTAATGCAAGTGGGAAGTATCCATACACCAGTTCTTTGGACTGTGCCATGAAAACATTAAAATCTAGAGGACCTTTAAAATTCCACATCGTATTTCCTATCCAGTTGTGTTAGGATTGCTCCATATGTCATGTTAACTTGGATCTTCTTGCTTGAACCAAATCCAGAAGTTGGAGGAATCCATGGGGTTGTAAACCTCATCAATGCCAGGAAATGCTAGCTTACTTTGACGGACCATGAGTTCCTTAACTCTCAAGAGCAAACCTTCAGAACAAGCTCCCATATTCCCTTTTATTTATTTATTTATTTTCATCACTATATGCCTTGCTTTGATTAATTTCTATATGTATTTTCATCACCCTTGTTGTATATTCTTATAGTCACCTTTAGTATTCCTTGATTTACTAAACAATTATCATATTTGCCTCAACTTGATTAGTAGATACATGTTTTAGGGCTTAGAGGTATCTTGTGTTACTTTTCCAATAAGTAACCTAACCTTTGGATTTAGATTTTGTTTTTCGTAGACTTAAGTTTTTTCTTTAAAACGAGTCACACTTAAGGTTTTCTTTCTTATTTTGTTTTTCATTTTAAAAATAAACAAAAATGAATGGCAACTCCAACTTTTTCAAAAATCAATTTTTCATTATATAAAAAGCAAGTCTTGTCATACAAATGGGGATGTATCATGAAAAATGTGGGACCACAATTGCCTAAGTTTATGAACCGATTATAAACAACTCATCAATCTTATAAGGAAACCATGACTTAGATTTCCTGTGGAACTCTTAAAGCACTCCAATGATGTACAATGCAAATGATGCATATTTGAATGCACAACATAGATAATGCATAGATATAGGATAGAGAAAGGAGAATTGAAATCATTACATAAATATTAATGAATTCTATTTATTGTTATATCATATCATACTTTTAAGGACTTTATCCCAGTAACTCCTAATTAGGTTGAGGTAAATACTAGTTTCTTACTATCCATATGGTGAATATGTCTTGCCTACCTATTGGCATGTATGGTCAACTCTAGTAAGATTGCAAAAGCATACAAATTGTGGTGTCGATTAATCCAGTTAGGATTAAGGCTTTTTTTTTTTTTTTTTTTTGCATTGGGTTGATAACTATTTTTTTTCTTAGGAATTGGATACTGTAGACCCCCATTTTGGGAGCACTTTCTTTTTGAATTTGTTGCAGCTTATTTGGCCAGATGGAGCATTTCTAGGAGGCCACGTGTCAATCCCTGATTGGCTATCATGGAATCAGAACAGTGTTTTTGAAAGCCAATCAGAGATTGACACCTGGCAAGGAGGAATCTGCAAAAGCTGCAGGTTGTTGAGGGGCAGAGGGCAGCTGCAGGGAGGAGCGTTTTTGGCTGCAGGAAGGTGTTTTTTTTCAGGGGGGACGGTTAGAGTTTTTGGGAGGAGACGAGGGAAGATATTTTTGAGAGAGCAGAGCAGAGAGGGAGGTGGTCGGCAGTGCTGCGGTGAGAGATATTTTGAGAAAGAAAAGCTTGGGCAGCTTTGACTGGGAGGGAGAGTAAGCTAGAAGAGAGTGGTGCTTTTGGTTACGGTTTTTCAGGCAGAGAGGAGGGAGTTTTTAGAGACACTTGAGGGAGGTCGGAGCAGAGAGGTGAGTTTCTGGAGAGCTTAGAGAGAGAGATTTTTGAGGGCATTGCTTGAAAAGCAAGCCGGACTGGCAGAGAAGGAGGGGGGATGATTGCTTGAGGAACCTTAGGGAGAAGGATTCTGAGCTGAGGATTCACCCAAGACAGAGCAACAAGTCACAACTCAAAACACCCAGCTGAGGAAGAGACTTTCAGGTTTGGTTACTATGGTTTTCATGTACGTTTCCATTCTTCATACTTTTCCTATCTCATTCTCTGTAATTTTTAACTTTGCTTGTTGAGTTGCTTTGATTGGGTGATTATTGGTTTAAAATTTGAAGAGTTTGCTGCATTTTATGTTTTGCTTTGGCGAATATCTTCCGTTCGAACCCACTGATTGTTAAACTCATGGACGAAATAATGACATGGGTTTAGCATACTGGTTAAAAGTTCCATGCTCTGTTCTCCTTTCTGTTTTTGTTTTTGCTCCTCTGTTTTCCCCTGAAGGAGACTGTCAGGCTTTAAGACCGGGAAGCTGGAGAGGTTGATTTACGGAGGATGATGGTGGTGTGAAGAGGATATTGGAAGCTATAGAATCTGAATCAGAAAATGTCCGCATGAGATGCTCAGTGGGTGTTCTTATTAAATGGCCACACCCAGATTCCTGTTACACATCACTCATCCTGGGCTTTCTTAGTTGCTTTTGGGTCATGCAAGCCGATCATAGTTTCTTCATGAGCCCGAGGCAGTGACAATGTCAATGTTCTTCTTAGCAGCAGATTCTCTGTTCTTTACCATTATGCGCCAAACCTCCTCAGCCGTGGCAGTTTCTATGGCATCAATACCAGCTGTGCAAACGACAGTCTCCATACTGCCATTTCCAGGACTGAACATGTTAATGAACTGACGGGATTTCTCTCAAAACTCGGAGCCCTGCGTGCTTGTGCTCTTGATTCGGTATTCGGGTCTGTTTATAGACTTCATCTCAGTTCATAACACGGTGATGAAGCTGATATTCATTGGGGGCTCTCTAATGATTGCGTGATGCATGAAGATGCACAGAACTGTGAAGAGGTCCTATGTTGGCATGCTTTTTGACGGGACATCTTTCGCCATTTTGTTGGGGTTTTTGAGAGGAAAGCTTCCCACATTTTCAATTTGGAGACCTGGGCTCTCACAAACATTGCTTTTGAGACATCTGATAATACTAATGTGGTAATTGATCGAGAGGCTATCCTGGTGTTTGTGAAACTCCTTGATCCTCCAAGTGAGGATATTCGTGAACAGGTCGTGGGGCCCTAAGAAATGTTGCTAGTGATTTCCCCAGAGGCCTTGATATTATCTTTGGTCATGGGGCTCAGCTTCCTTTGCTAGTGCAGTTGAACAAACCCGTCAAGCTATCTATGCATGCATGGTGTCCTTCGTGAGGTTTGATGGTGCTTTGAACGTGGACACTACTGAATCCCAGACTAACTTGGTTCAATGTCCCAGGATCCACTTCATTCCCTGTATCTATTTCCTTGCACTGATCTCTCGTTTACCCATCTTTTGTCCTCACCACTTTTCTCTCTCTCTACACCACAACCCTTCCCATACCCATTAAACCCATTTCTCCCAACATCCCTCTCGCTCATTTTCTCATAACTTCCTTCACCCATTCCTCCTTCCCATTTCCTCACCGGATGCATGCATGGCCATGCAGGGTTCCAAGTAATTGAGCTGCTCCAAAGTTCAGGAAACTGAGGGTTGGACATCTCAAGTCAACATTGATGGGATTAATGGCCTTCTCATGTCAGTCAGATCAGTCATAATCACGCCCCGGATATTGCTACAGTCATCCAATATGGTGACATCCTCAAGCCTTGCAGTAGAATCCCTCAAACTAGGGAAGATGATACCATTGGTGCGTTGGCTAACGTAGCAGAACTCAAACCTCAGCTTGATGATAGCATGTTTCTGAATTGGGAGAAGCAGAAGATCAAAATGAAGAAGGGCAAGAATATGGGTACAAGGCTACAGAGAATACAGAGGATGATCAGAAAGGTCTCATGAATCTAGGCACTTCCGGGATAGAACGAAATAAAACAAGAGTCTTCTGATGATACCAGAGCTATAACTACTGATGACGCTGGATTGAAGTTGCAAGAGGAAGGAACAGATGATGAAATTAATGATGTCATGTTGATGGGAGAGCCTGATCCCACAATTATCAGTGCGAACCTTGATGAGAAACTAGAGCATTCTGGTGAGGCAGAAGCAAAGAGGATTAATGCTAAATATGGCGTGCTGCCCAATGACCAATGCTTAACTGTTTTGGAGATGGCTTGGTCCAAAAAAACGCCAAAATGCAGTCATGGGCGTTTTCATATGGCGAATGAGGGTTTGATACAAGCTTTGCAAGCATTATAGCAGCCAGATTGATAACCCCAAGGTAGTGATCTCGGTATTGGGCATGAGCATTAGAAACAGTCCAGATCAAGTCTCACCCGTGGTAGAAGAAATTGCGCCCTGATCTAGTTCATTCGAAACCTGAGGAAGGAAAAGAGTATGCTGTCCGTCTGCCCGAGTAGTTGATGCATATCAAACTCTCAGTAAGCCATTGGCAAGGGCAATATATGTTTTAAAGCTTGAAGGTATGGATGTTGATGAAGAGCAAACAATAGCCTTCTACCAAAAGAAAGTCTTCCCGAGGTGGTATCAGAAGTTGTTGCTCATGGTGCGGCTATGCAAGCTGCCATTTTTTTTAGCAATGAAGGTTCAAGTCTGGGACGATCCAAGTGGCCGACACGGTTTGCTTTGCTAAGGACGTTCATCTTCCAGCTAGTGCAAGCATCGATGGACGTGTTTATATATAGAGGATTCCTGAAGGCTTTGAGGAATTCAAGCAACAGACATTGTTCCAAGCATGGAAGGGCAAGTCCGCAAGCAATTTCAGTGTGTTCTCGGGAAACAAAAGATGCAGTCTATGTTCAGAATAAAGGCAGCAAGT
This sequence comes from Vitis vinifera, assembly GCF_030704535.1. Classification (NCBI taxonomy): domain Eukaryota; kingdom Viridiplantae; phylum Streptophyta; class Magnoliopsida; order Vitales; family Vitaceae; genus Vitis; species Vitis vinifera. The sequence continues at coordinate 29,265,889 of NC_081811.1, read as the reverse complement.
GTTGATACATCTGGAGACCTTGTTAAATTGACACTTGAACCAGCAGCCAGTGGTGAGCAGAGCACACTTGAGGCTGATTTTGTTCTTGTCTCAGCTGGCGTCCGTGCTATTGATGATGTAATTCCAAGTTCCATGTTAACTCACAAGGCAGAAGAGGAGGGGAGCTTATAGGTGCAAGAGTTGACTGAATTGGAAAGACAAAGACAGAGAGATCTTCTCCAGATCTGATGAGGGAAATGCTGAGGATTTACTTGGCGTAGCTAGACTGCCCTTGCAAGATAAAGGCTGGAATATCCCCACCAGATAGTGTCTATACTAGCAGTTCAGAATCTGTCGTCATCTCAGATGAAGCAAGTCTTCTAGATAGCCACACTGCTCCAGCAGACATGATGGCACGGCTCTCATATGGGTCTAATAGCAGAGGTCACAGATTGCTTGAATTCTGTTTCATCTTATGGGACTGATTTTCAAGAAATCTCATCAAATTGTGGGCAGTCTGAGTCTAAGTACACGGAGAACAATAACAGTGATGCTAGTTGTGTCAAATCTCCAATTAATAGGCCAAGTGAGCACCTGAAGACTGCGGCATCACCAAAGTATGAGTCATAATTGTCATTGACATTCCCAAGTTTTTGAATGAGGAAGACTTTGAGGGTCAAGATGAAACATCCTCATCAAATCAAGTTAAGATTGAAGATGAAAATTGGGAGACCCGATTTCCTAATACAGATGCTCGCAGATGGTGATATTGCACTGTTTGTGTATGACAGTCCTGATGAGCCCTTATGGAAGAGAGCCGCTGAGTTGCTTGAGGAAGTTGCTAGTCATGGTGAAAATACTAGCTATGAGGTGCTTTGCCTCATTGTTGCAACAAAAGATGATCTGGATCCTTATCCTCATGGCAATTCTCACCTGCATGCTGAGCCCACTCATAAGTACATCCAATTGCATGGCCACCCTTGGCCACGTGCCACCTTCCATTTCTTCCTTTTGTTTTTAAAAATAGCTTTCAAAGTCCCTTTCTTTAAATAATCCAAGTTTTTCATCCTTAGTCTTAGGTATCAAAAATCCCGTTTTTAAATAAAACTTTGCTGCCATTTTCTTTTCTGGCGAGCAATACTCACATCTCCTGCTTTTTTTTTTTAAATGATTTTTAAATAAGCAAGAATTAATTTTGTAATTCCGAACAATGGAATTTATGAAATTAATTCATGCAAAATAAAACGGGCTTTGGTGGGGGCCCCACATACTTGACTTCATGATTGATTGACTAATTGATTGATTTATTTGCCATGCATGATTGGTTTACTCTATTCCTTGATATGCGCTTAATTATATTTGTTCATTGTTCACTGATCCTGTTTCATGATAGCGCATTTGTCACTAGAGGTCCAGGTACACACTCATTCTCATTTTGATTATTCTCTATGCATGCTCTTATTTTCATATGTGTAAGTTTGATTTGAGTATTCATTGATTTTCTCATTGATTGCCATGTCAGCTTCATCTCATTAGTAGAGACCCGACTTTAGGGACTTAGAGGGGTGCTACGGTTTTTACCGTACCTTCCCAATAAGTAACCTGACCCCCAAACCCGATCCGGTTTTTCACAGACCACCTTTTCTAAAATAAGGAGTCACACTTAGGGTTTTTCTTTCTTATTTTGTTTACCCTTTAAAAATAAAACAAAAATAAGTGGCGACTCCAAGTCATTTTCAAATAATCAATAAAAATCAATTTTTTCAAATAAAAATCGAGTTTCGCCATCGAGTGGGAAACGCATCGAGCAATCGAAATGCGGGGTCCACAGATACGCTTCAATTACTATTAACTATTGTAGTTAGTAATCCTTAGGTGGTTTGCCATGACATCTAGAAATAATTTTTATCAAGTGTGCAAAAAAAAATGAAAGGCTAAAGTGCTAATGCATTTCACAACAAAAATTATCAATCTATCAATTCAAAGAGATCTCATCCTTCCCTGTACCACAAATATGTAACAATATGTGGAACATTTCTCTTATTGAATTAAAGTCATTGAATTTTAGGAGGAAACTATTATTAGACAAGTGACAATACAATATATAGAGGGTTGATTTGAAAAAAGGCCACAATCTTTAAACAAAAGAGAGTGGGTATGTGGAGAAAATTAAGATAAGGTGCACGTTTTTTAAGTAATGCTTATCTTTTTGGGGAATCAAAGTTTCAACCATTATTATGGATTTATTATTAAATATGTTAATGTTAATTTGTGAATATGAATTTATTTTTAATTTAACACAAAACTTTTTTTTTTTTGAATTATATTTCATAAAATATTTAAAAAATTATATTTTATTAACTAAATGTAATTATTTTTTAGTTGACGTGTATATAACTACGAGGTAAGGGGTTGAACTACCACAACATTAGCGAGAACACGATAGAGGAAAAAAAACGAGCGCGCACACAAATATCTAAAACCCCAAACCCACAGACCGCGCTGCGAAAGCAACGGAGAGCTCAAATCTGGAAACTTCAAACGAAGCAAAAGCCGCAGCAAAGCAATACAGAAATGGCCCTCTGTTCGTTCTCCACCACTGCCACACCCTCATACCTCTCCTCCATTCACAACCTCTTCAAACCTCGTCCATCTCCTTTGCTCTCACTATCAAACCCCGCCTTTATCTCCACTCAAAACCCTAGAATTTCATCATTACAAGAGCTCCGTCTTGCGCGCTGCAGCGCTGCGAAACAGCCCAGCGAAGCGCCCAGTAAGAAGAAAAGGAAGACTAAGCGCGGTGGTGGTGGTGGTGGTGTTGGTAGTTCGAGGGGTTTGGCAGTGAAGGATGTGGAAATTGAAGATGGGTTTTCGGGTTCGGAATCGAATTCAGTGCCGTACCAGCCTCTGCGGCTGCCGAAGCCGCCGGCGGGCTTCATCTTGGATGATCATGGGAGGGTTGTGATGGTTTCGCCTAAGAGAATTGCCACCATTGTAAGCCCCTTTTATTTATTTTGTCTGTTTGTAGTTTCTGTTGAAAGCTTCGTTGGTTGATCTGAGGTTAGTTATTAGTAGGTTTTTGTTGTATGCATCAGGTTTGATTTGCACTCCTATTTGTTTGAATAGCGTAATGCTCGTAACTTTGAAGGTCATACCATCTATGTGAAAAAATATTAAGCAAGAGGAAATGGTTCTCCATACGGCTTCTCCAAATAGGCACAAAAAATGATCGCCCACCAATTTTTTGAAATGTTAAAATCTTGTCATTGTTTTTGCTCGGAGAAGCAATTAAAAGAATTGTTTTTCATTATTTAACATTTATTTATCTATGTTATGATATGAGAAAAGCTAAATCTCATGATACTCTTATCTGAATTGCTTCTCCAAATAGGCCCAATGCCATATGTGTGATTTTATAGAAATACAAAAGCCAATATTGCTTTTGATGCAATCTTGATAATTGCTTGTAGCATTACCCTTTCTGGATGGGGACAACACTTGTTTGCAATTAGAATTAGCCAAAATAAAGTGTTGAAGAAAAAAAAGAGGAAAACATATAATAGGAGAAAATTTGAGAACTGAGAAAAAGGAAAATAACCTTCTGAGTGATAGCAATGGGATAGTGCAAAAAAATCTCTAGTAGTTCAATGAGAAAACATGGGTTTTTGTATGATAATTTTATTAGCCAACTCTTGGGGTTGATGAAAAAAGTAAGTGGAGAAATATGGTTATATGTTCAGTGACTATTTTCTCTTGAAGCATGTGGTTTTTTAGAACATAGTTTGCAAGAACTAAGATAAAGTATGGAGAAGCATTACTTATAGGAAGGAAATAATTGTGGTTAAATTGAAATGTAGGGCACTTGGAGTCAGTCTTAACAGATTAAATTTGTAAGCCCTTGAGGCCTGGCTCAAGTGGTAAAGGGATGGGGAGGGTTTGTGGGAGGTTTTAGGTTCAAGTTCCAATGGGGACAAAAATTTACCTATCAAAAAAATTAAATTTGTCAAACTTCTAGTACAGGATTTATATCCATTATCATTAAGAAGTATTTCTCCCTATACTATGATGTGGTAAAACAGGTTGAGTGATCACACGTTCACACTCCTGGATTTGGTGGCAGTTAGGTTCCAGATATTGGTGCATTCAAGATCATAGATTTAAATTTGTCAAGATCACAAAGATGAATGATGAAGAAACTCTTTGGATATCCTTTTGAAAGATATAGCAATTTGCAAAGTAATGGAGAATGGGTGGAAAGAAATCTGGGAGAACTAAGAATGGGAGAGAAAGTGTGATTTTATTATGCCATTGAAGGCAATTTGTATGATGCTTAGGTTAGGAATGGCTAACTATGCGTTAGCACACAGAAAATGGAAATATAGCCCTAGTGGGAGGCTTCAAATCTGACTTGTACAAGGTAATGGTGACTTTTAGAGGAAGAAGAAGCTAATCCATTAAGAACAACTAATGTTTACTTTTGATGCAGAAAATGCGAAGGAAAAGCTTGAAAAAGAAATTTCTTGCCTCCATCTTGACATTTGAGCTCACTCTTTCTCGTGTTTGTAATATATTAGCATGGACCTGGCCTTCTAAGCATAGTGGGCTTTCTAGGCTTGGTTCTCGAAGGAGTTCAAATCTACCTACACTTGGTTTTGGAAGTTGTTTTCTTCCAATGTGGGACAAAGGCTTTCATTAGGAATAGGAGAAATTTTAAAGTAAAAAACTAACCATCCCTTGCATGATTTAATGATGATAAAACGATTGTATGGTGGAGCGCATCAACACATACATCTTTGACATATCAATGTTAAGTATAGGTGTATAATCTTGAACCTAGCACCTTTACGTGAGATTTTTAATTACTCTAGTAATCTTAAATTCCTTCTAGATTTTCATGAATGCTTTGTAGAGTTAACTAAGCTCTCATAGGAAGGAATCTACACTTACACACTTATAGAGTTTGACTAATCTATGTGCTTGGGTCAAAATGTTAGGACAATGCTCGTTATACTTTATATAGGTCAAAGATTTCATACAAAAGAAACCAAAATGTCTTTCTTCATGCTTTGCTAACTCATCTAATGAATGATTGCCTTAGCGAGAAACCGAGTAAAAGGAGCACACCATGGTGCAACCACCCATCAAACTTCCATGATCCTCTTTCTTTTTTAAGTCATTCATGATGTAACAATAGCATAATCTCCTTTAACTAAGAGATTGGAGAAGTCATAGGTTTAGAGCCCGTTTGGTAGTGATTCTAGTGGAAGTGTTTTTATTTGAAGTGTTTTCTGCTATAGTGTTTCTGTGAAAAACACTTTTATGATAATCAGAAAAAATGATTCTAAAGTGTTTTTGATAATATATTGTATAAATATAAAAACACTTTTAATATTAATAAATTACCAAAAAGGACATACAATTTTAATTAAAAAAAATGGTATGATAAACAAAAAAAACTTTTTATTAATGAAAAAACATCTAAATCATTAAAAAAATAACATTGAATAAAAGATAATTTTAAAATTAAAACAATATATGATTACCTATTAATTTCTAAAAAAATAAAAAGACTTTTCTAATTAAAAATAATAATTTTTTTATCACTATACTAAAATTTTAAAAAATATTTACAAAAAACATCTAAATCAATAAAATAAAATAAAAACATTGAATAAAAGATAATTTTAAAAGTAAAACAATATATGACCACCTATTAATTTCTAAAAAAAAAAAAAAAATTTTCTAATTGATTTATCACTGGGGGGCATTTTTGGAATATTTCAAAAAAATTGAAGTGTTTTTTTTTAAAAAAACACCTGTCAAGTGATTCTCTAAAAATCACTTCAAGTGTTTTTCCAGATTTTCAAAAGTGTTTTTTAAAATTTGCCAAACACTTTATTTTCATCCCAAAAACACTTAAAAGTGTTTTTAAGGGTAGAAACACTTTTAAAAATCACTGCCAAATGGGCTCTTAAAGTTGTCACCCGCAACCAACCCTCCAAAAGGGCTAGAATTTTTGCCTTAATGGCTAAACTCTAATATAAAAATTTAAAGAATGCTTTTATCATTATATCAAACTGGTCCTTGAATGACTGTTCAATCCTTAGCTACTATGGGTTACCTAAAGAACTTCTATCCGAATTTAGCTTAATAAAACCTATTAAAGGTGGTAACCATCAAGAAATGTTTCCTTAATCAACCTCATGGTTTTGCGCACTGGGCTTTATTAAATCAAAATGAGTGTCCGTGCTTCATTTGAGGCTCAAAGGGGTATTTGCAAAAGCTTCAATAGTAAAAGTTCAAAGGGAAGAAGAAAACTAAAGCAAGTGTCAAATTGCTTCCAGAGTCCTCTATCTATCCTCTAAAATCTTGTCATTCCTTTCCCACTAAATAGTCCAAGTAGTCCTACTATTCCTACTATGGGGGTGGGGAGATGTCTAGAATGGGGGGCTATGAATTTGAGGGGAGCGGTGGGTGGGGTTGTGGTGTTTTGGGCAACAAGGTGTTATGTTGGAGATGGAAGTGGGGAATTTTTGATTTTATGTTGTTTTAAGAACTATGAGGATGATTTTTGTTGGAGTTTTACAGGGGTATATGGATCCACTCTGAAGAAGGATAGAGAAAGTTTTTGGGGTGAGCTAGGGGTTATTAGAGGTCTGTGGAGTGATCCTTGGTATGTGGCAAACAATTTTAATATGATTAGATTCCCTTCGGAGTGTTGTAGAGGTGGAAGGTTGTCCTCTATTGTGAGGAGATTTTCATAGGTGATAGAGGATTTAGAATTAAGGGACTTGCCTCTGCAAGGAAGTCCCTTTACTAGGAGTGGTGGCCTGAATAACTAGTCCAAGTCGAGAATTGATCATTTCCTTGTTTCAGAGGATTGGGAAGGTCATTTTTTTGGGGTTGTTTAGTGTGTTCTTCCTAGACCGGTATCTAACCACTTTCCTATTCTTCTTGATAGGGAAGGGTTGAGGAGAGGTCCTACACCTTTTTGATTTGAAAATATGTGGCTAAACGAGGAGGGGTTCAAGACTATTCTGAAGACTTGGTGGGAGGGGTTCAATTTTAGTGGGTTAGCTAGTTTCATTATGGTTGACAAGTTGAAAGCACTGAAACCTATCTTGAGAAATTGGAATAGGGATGTTTTTGGTAAGATAAAAGTGAAGAAGGCTTTGGCTTTGAATTTGGCGGATTTTTGGGATAGAGAGGAGAGTTCTTGCTCATTTTCTCTTGAAGAGTTGGATGTAAGGAGGGAAGCAAGGGAAAATTATAAAAAATGGGTCCTTTTTGAAGAAATGTCCTGGAGGCAAAAATCAAGGGAAGTGTGGCTGAAGGAGGGGGATAGAAATACGGAAATTTTCCACATGATAGCTAATACTCGTAGAAGGAGGAACTAGATGGCTAGAGTCAAAATAAAGGGTACGTGGTTCATTGAGGAGAGTGAGATTAAAGAAGTGGGAAGAGTGTAGATTCTGCTTTCTGCCATTGGTGATTGGAAGCCTAGCATAAGTGGTCTGTCTTTTGAAAGGTTAGAAGATCAAGAGGTGGCAGGGCTGGAAAAACTTTTTTTGAGGAGAAGGTTTTTGGTGCTCTTTCAAGTTTTAGTGAGGACAAAGCTTTAGGTCCGGATCGGTTCTCTTTGGCATTTTGCCAGTCCTCTTGGGAGTTTGTGAAATATGAGGTGATGAGTTTTTCTTGGGAATTTCATGAACATGGTTTTTTTGTGAGGAGTTGAATGCAACTTTCTTAGTGTTGATTTCGAAGAAAAGGGGAGCAGAAGACTTGAGGGACTTTAGGCCAATTAGCTTTGTGGGAGGATTGTACAAATGGATGGCCAAGGTGCTGGCAAATAGACTAAAATTAGTGATAGCTAAGGTGATTTCCAAGGCCTAACATGCGCTTGTGGGGGATAGACAAATATTGGATGCAGTTTTGGTTGCCAATGAAGCCATTGATTTGATGGGGGAGTGGTTCTATGCAAATTTGATACGGAGAAGGCTTATGATCATGTGGATTAGTCCTTTTGGCTTTCGGTCTTGGAAAATATGGGTTTTGGGGAGAAATGGATAAGGTGGATTAAGTGGTGCATATCCACTGCCATTTTTTCAGTCTTGGTTAATGGAACCCCTTCTGGTTTATTCCAAAGCTCTAGGGATTTAAGACAGGGAGACCCCTTTTCTCCTTATTTGTTTGTGATTGTGATGGAAGCTCGAAGTTGCCTTTTGAAGAGAGCTGTAGGAGGAGGTTTTCTATTAGCTTGCCAAGTGAGGGAAAGAGAGGGTGAAGGGGTTAAGGTTTCTCATTTGCTATTTGCAGATAATACCTTAGTATTTTGTGAGGCATCCTAGGACCAGATGACTTTTTTATGTTGACTGCTTTTGTGGTTTGAGGCTATTTTAGGGTTGAGAGTTAACTTGGACAAAAGCGAGTTGATCCTAATGGGAAGAGTGGAGAGTGTGGAGGATTTGGCTTCGGAACTTGGTTGTAAGGTGGGAAGTTTACCTTCTGCTTACTTGGGGATGCCGTTGGGTGCTTCTTTCAAGTTTGTGGCAGCTTGGGATGGAGTCGAGGGGAGGTTTTGTAAGAGATTGACTATGTGGAAGTGACAATACATCTCTAAGGGTGGGAGAATTACCTTGATTTAAAGCACCTTGCCGAGTCTACCTATTTACTTCATGTCTATCCTCCACTTACAAAGGTCAGTGAGATTGAGGCTGGAGCAGATTTAGAAGGATTTTTTATAGGGTAGTGGGGCTCTTGAGCGTAAACCTCATTTGGCAAGGTGGATGACCGCTTGTTTAAATAAAAGAAAAGGGGGTTAAGAGTCTTACTATTCTCAAATGGAGCTGGCGTTTTGTCCAAAGGTGGGAGAATTACTCTTATAAAGAGTACGCTGTCCAGCGTCCCCTTGTATCAAATGTCGGTTTTCCGTATGCCTAAATCAGTGGCAAGAAGGATTGAAAAGCTTCAAAGAGATTTTTTGTGGGGCGAAGCCAATGGGGGGAGCAAGGTTCATCTTGTTAGATGGGAGGTGGTGTGCGCGGATAAAGATAAGGGAGGGTTGGGGCTAAGGAAAATTACTTTATTGAACAAAGCTCTCCTAGGCAAATGGATTTGGAGATTTGCGTGTGCTAAGGAGGAGCTTTGGAAAAAAGTGCTTGAGGCTAAGTATGGGAAAGAGGAGCTTGGGTGGAGGACAAGGAAGGCAAATGGGGCGTTCGGTGTTGGAGTTTGGAAGGAGATACTGAAGGAGTCTGCTTGGTGCTGGGAAAATATGGGGTTCAAGGTGGGAAAAGGCAATAGAATAAGGTTTTGGACTGACCTTTGGTGCGGTAACAATGTGCTGTCCCAAGGCTTCCCGAACCTCTTCTCCATGGCTGCCCATAGGAATGTCACAGTGGAGGAATGTTAGGATCAGAATGTGGGTCAAGGAGGGTGGAATTTAAGGCTGTTAAGGGATTTGAATGATTGGGAGTTGGGTTTGGTGGGCAATCTCTTAGTTGTGTTGAGGGATTATAGTGTAAATGTGGAAGACGATTCGGTTTTTTGGAAGAAGGGTGAGGACGGGCTGTTTAAAGTCAAGAAAGCGTATAATGTGTTGGTAAATTCTCAAGGGCTGGATTTCCCTCATAGCAATGTTTGGGTGGACAAAGTCCCAACCAAAATTGCCTTTTTTGCTTGGGAAGCTACTTGGGGAAAGACCCTCACTTTGGATAGGCTGCAGAGAAGAGGGTGGCATTTACCTAATCGGTGTTTTTTGTGTGGGTGCGAAGAGGAAACGATCAATCATATATTAATACATTGTACAGTGGCAAAAGGGTTGTGGAACATCATTCTTGCGTTGTGTGGTGTACAGTGGGTCTTTCCAAATTCTGTAAAGGAGGTCCTTAGTAGCTGGAGAGGCTCTTTTGTGGGGAGGAAAAGAAAAAAAGTGTGGAAGTCCATCCCGTTATTCATTTTTTGGACTATATGGAAGGAGAGGAACAAGCTAGCTTTTAAAGGGGGGGTGTTGGCTTATCAGAAATTAAAAACGTCGCTTGTATACATTATTTGGGGTTGGGCTAAAGTGTACATTGATATGGAGTCGAAATCCCTAATAGGTTTCTTGGAGTGGTTAGCCTCCAAATAGGGTTTGATTCGTGTTGTTTTTTGTTTGAGGGTTGGTAGCTTTGTATACTTCCTGTATGCCTTGGGGCTATTTGCCGTTTTATATATTTCTTTTGCTTATAAAAAAAAAATGGAGCTGGCGTTTTGTGAATGAGAGAGAGGCATTTTGGAATCAAGTGATAAAGAGGAAGTATGGAGAGGAATGAGGTGGCTGGTGTTCTTGCGAAGTAAGGGAGGGATATGGTGTGGGGTTGTGGAAAGTAATTAGGAAGCTTTGGCACCTCGTTAGCAGTAGGCTTTCCTTTGTGGTGGGTAATGGGTAGAGGGTGAGTTTTTGGAGGGATAAGTGGTGTGGGGACACGCCTTTTTGTGATTCCTCCCCCTCTTTATTTGCTTTAATTGTTTCTAAAGAGGCTTGGGTGAAGGATGTTTGGAATGTCTCAAAAGGTTGGGGGAGCTAGAGTCCTCATTTTACTAGACCTTTCAATGATTGGGAGGTGGAGAGACTTTTGTTATGACTGGGTGGGAAGAGAGTGAATTTGGATGAAGGAGGATAGGTGTTGTGGCTGCCAACGAAGAGTGGTAAATTCTCTGTAAAGTTGTAAAGTCTCTCTATAAAACCTTAGAGCTGGAATCTTTAGTTTACTTCCCAATGAAGATCATTTGGAATTCTTGTGTGCAGCAAAAAATAAGTTTCTTTGCTTGGGAGGCCTCGTGGAGAAAAACTAAACTTTGGACCAAATTCAGAAGAGGGGTTGGGCTTTAGCAAATAGGTGTTATCTTTGTCATTCAAATGAGGAAGCCATAAATCACTTACTTCTCCATTGTGTAAAGACTTGAGCTTTGTGGGAGATGTTCTTTTCTCTTTTTGGAGTTTTGTGGGTGGTCCCTTCTTCAGTTAGGGAAACCCTCTTGAGTTGGAATGAGTCTTTCATGGGTAAGAAGCGCAAGAAAGTTTGGAGAACGGACCCCTTATGTATTTTTTGGACAGTTTGGAAGGCAAGAAATATAATCGCATTTGGAGATGATGTATTGTCCATTCAAAGGTTCAAAGGTTCTTTTGTGTACTTATTATGGTCGGAGACTAAGTTGTTTATAAATGATGGTCTTTCGACGTTAATAGATTTCATTGATTGGGTGGGTTCCCTTTGAAGGAGGGGTTGTCTATTGTATATCCTCTTGGACAGTTTTTTGTTTCAACTATTAAGGGGGTGGGTGTATCTTTCTTGTATTTATTGGGCTGCTTTTTTAGCGGCTCTTTTTAATACAATTTCTTTTCTTTACTTATAAAAAAATAAAAAATAAATGGGTTACTGCAATCCACTGTTCATTTTCAGGATTATGTGTATTATCTACTTAATCTACTTATAACATATGTGGTGTCCAGGAAACTGCACTCATGAGAAAGATTAGAATGCCAATAATTTTTTGCACATTGAATTTGACTGACACTCGCCCTTTATTTATCTTTTAAGGACATCCTTAAACAATATGGTATCTTTATAGATTCATATCCAAAATAATTAGAAATCTGAGTATCTTCTCAGTATACTGAGACTGTGGCAATCCAAATATTTCTGTATTATGCATATTTTTATTCCCTAAAATTACAGCGGCCTCCTCTAGATATTTCATGTGTAAAAAGTCCTTGGTTAATTTTCCAGGTTCTCATTAGTTCCCATTATTGACAAATCATGTACATAAACAAAGATAAATACAGTACTTTTGTATTGAATCTACTGTATCCACAACTATTGGATTTATTAGCCATAAACCCATTTGCTACCCTACCAGTGCCTTATTAAACCTCTTGTCCCCCGGGCCAGGGCTTGTTTCATACCCAGAGGAATTTTACTATTCTAGATTAGAAACTGGGCATCGTCATGTTCAAGTTTATATATGTTCTCCTCTACATTTTCTTTTAGGAAGGCCATTTTCACGTCTGGTTGATGCATTAGATGCTTATAAACAGTCAGATAACTTTTTTTTGGTAGGTAAAAGCACAGAAATTCTATATATTAAAAAAAGGGCACCCAAAGGCCAACCCAAAGCATACAGGAAGCATACAGCTTATAAACAGTCAGATGGTTGTGCTTAACAAGTAACATGTAGGTTAACAGAATGAATGAGAATGGTTTAACTAACTAAATGTTTATCCATGAAGCTTATTGGAATGCCAGGCCATGGAATTAAACCAACTGTTCTTAAGAAGTGATTTTGCCTCCATAGCACCATGCATCATGTATCTTTGGCAGTCATTCTCCAGGATCGATCCATATCTTGTGTGCTCAAGTTGGAAACTTCGACCTTGTTAATGCTCGAAAGAAATATGACAGAACTGAGAGGGAAAGAGAGACTGCTAGTTTGTATGTGATTTTTGGTGTGCAGGAGGCTGCCCTTTATTTGGTGCACAACATATGGAAATGGCCCAATCTTATCAAAAAGAAGAACAAGAAGAAGATAGAAATGGCCCAAACTGCAGGGGCAGATCTGGCTGCAAGCAGTAACAGTGGTGGTTATAGAAAAATCTCCAGCTGCTTTAAATTTGAGACATTTAATATTTATATTTGATGCAGAAAATTGAAAAATGAAAAAAAGAGAAGCTTAAATGAAGTTTTGGATTGGACCTAGACATGTGAGCCCATCTCATTTGAATGCAATTACATGTGTTAGCTTGGGTCTGCTAGCCCATCCCAGACATAGTGGCTTCTCCAGTCTTGGTTCTCAGAATCCCAAATTCACTTCAAATACCTGTTTTTGGAGTTGTTTCCTTCTGGCTTGGTCCAAAAGCCTTCATTCTTCATTAGAAACAGGGAATTTCCAACCAAAAAAATAACATTAGAGTTTGCTAAAATTATGCTAATGAAGTGTCATAACTAAGTGGTGGTGGGTAAAGTGGGATTCAATAACAGAACTGGGCTTCCTTCTATTTCTGGTGACATTTTTAGTTCACTGTTATGATTGGTGCATGGGGATGCTTTCCTTTTTACGTATGTAAATAAATTTATAGAAATTGGCACTTCAAATCCATTCCTGCACATAGTTGACATGGCCATTGAGGATAGGATCTGCCACTTATTGCAAGAATGTTAAGAGATTAAATAAGGTTGCAACTTGCTTAACTTTTTTCTTAGTGGGGGAAGAGTTTTGGAGTATGTTAAAGATGCCTGGAAAGTGCATATTCTGAACTTTAATGGATCTTGGTTGTGCCGATTGGGTCCATCAGCTACTAGGTCCTTATTATCTGATTTTCTGGATCCATATTAAAGGGGGCACATATTCTGCATCCAATTTGAGTTAGACCTCCTGCTATCAAGGGTAGCAAAGAGGTTGTGAAGCCTCACTTTGGCATTTTAACAAGTCTTATTTGGGTCTTCCCTTGGGTGCCCCTTTCAAAACCTCAAGGGTGTGGGACGTAGTGGAAGAGAGATTCAAAAAAGATTGTCCTTATGGAAGAGGCAATATCTCTCTAGTTTGGAGGGGGAGGGGGGGGGGGGGGGGGGAGAGAGGCTTACTTTGATAAAAAGTACTCTATCAAGTCTCCCAATTTACTTTTTGTCTTTTTTTGTCATTCTGCAGAAGGCGTGTGCAAAACTTGAAAAGATTCAAAGAGACTTCTTGTGAGGCGATGGTGCCTTAGAGAAAAAACCACACTTGGTGAACTGGAGTTTGGTTTGTGTTGATATGAGGTAGGGAGGCTTTCAGGTATTCGCGGTCTTGTGGCCTTAAACAAAGCCTTGCTTGGGAAGTGGAGCCGGAGATTTGTTGTAGAGAGGGATTTTTTGTGGAAACAAGTCATCATAGACAAATTTGGGGTAGAGGAAGGAGGGTGGTGTTTGAGAGAAGTGAGGGGAGGCTATGGCGTGGGGGTGTGGAAAGCTATTAGAAAAGTATGGGAAAGTATTCGTTGTAGATCCCGCTTTATTGTAGGGAATGGAAGGAAGGTCAAATTTTGGAAGGATTTGTGGTGTGAGGACCAAACGTTGAAAGAAGCTTTCCCTAATATATTCCGATTAGTTGTCAACAAGGATTAGTGGGTGTTAGATGCTTGGGAGGAGGGCGAGGAGGTGGGTATCTGGAATCCTCTGTTTTCAAGACACTTTAATGATTGGGAGATGAAATAGGTGGAAGGCTTGTTCCGGAAACTGTATCCTTTGGTTTTGAATAGGGATGTGGAGGATGTCTTGAGCTGGAAGGATAGCAAGAATCACTTTTTTTTCTGTTAGATTGCTTTACCGCTTCTTCACAAGAGCCTCTAGTGACCCTTTTCCTTGGACTATTATTTGGAGGTCTTGGGCTCTGATGAGGGTAAGCTTTTTTGCTTGGGAAGCATCTTGGAACAAAATATTGACGATTGATCAGCTCAAAAGAAGGGGTTGGAATATGCCGAATAGGTGTTACTTGTGTAAAGTGGAACAGGAAACCAATGACCACCTGATCCTATTTTGTAAGAAGGCTACAGTGCTATGGAGCTTGCTTTTCTCTATATTTGATGTGCAGTGGGTCTTGCACTCCTCAATTAAAAAGAATTTAGTTGGTTGACATGGAGCTTTTGTGAGTAAGAGAAGGGAGAAGGCTTGGAGGGCTGACCCCCTTTGCTTAATGTGGGCCTTATGGAAGGAAAGAAATGAAAGAGTGTTCAACAACATTGAACGGTCCAACCAAGCTTTAAAACATTATTTTTTGTACACTTTTGTGAATTGGGGTAAGGTGTATTTAGAGGATCATTCTTTGTCCATGATTGATTTTATAGAGTGGCTTCTTGTCTAGATAGGAGAAAGGTTTTTTGTCTTTTTTTTTGTTTAGCTTCTTGAGCGTTGTTTGTATACTTTGTGTGTACTTTTTTTGCCGCTTCTAGGCATTGGTAATACAAACTCTTATTTACCTATCAAAAAAAAAAAAAAAAAAAAAGTTTGAAGCTGTTTGGAAAATTATTAAGAAGCATTTATTGCTCCTTGGCCAATTTTGATCGTCTCAAAGAAGGCTGAGGAGAGGAGGGTCTGGAGCAGGAATTAGGCACCTGATTTGAAATGTAACAGTGATAGTGGTTTTTCAAAGCTTACATTCTCTCTTTTAAGATTAAGGGATATTGCTAGTTGTGAATAAACTTTCCATGCATATGAATTTGTTTTAATGGTGTTAAGATGCAATGACTTCCTTTTATGTTCTGTATCTTTGTGCCTATTTTGTTAGCCCGTGTCTTTGCAGGTTGATTCTACCAATAATTTTCCGTTAGAGTGTGTTATAAGGAGAGTATTCAGAAGTTCACAGGGGCGTGAGTGTATGCTCCTGTGCCCAGTTGATACGTAAGTAAGGTTGCTCCTTTCCAGCCATGCAATGTACCTGAAAGTAAATTTTAATTTTATTTTTTTCTTTAAATATTTGCCTGAGTGATGGTTTTTCTACTGCAGGCCTGTACAGATCTTGAAGAGTACAAATTTTGATGGATGGTCAGCTGTATGTTTTTCTGTTCAACTTTTAATTTTTGGTTGCTCCTTGAATGGAGTCAGACTTGAATTGATCATTGAAATTTTCTGACACTTGAAAATCCTCCAAGTGCATTATGGCTCATGAGGGGTTTCATTTTTGTTTTGAAATCTGTTCAATCTTCCCCCTGCCATTGTCAGCACCCTTTATGTCCTTAAAGCTCCTCTCACTTGATTGTATCACTTTATTCTGTGAGGGGGTCTTGTCTTCTTCACATTAGAAATTCTAGCACTGTAGACTAGTTGGTTAAGCAAGGAGAAAAGCACTTAATATCTTTTGTTGGAGACTTTTTCCCTCAAAGTGTAGGGTTTATAGTGTGTGTACATTGCTTTTCCTGCCTATGGTATGTTCAAATAGTTTTAGTCTTTTGTGGAACAGTATTTGTTTCTACATTTTGATCAACAATTGTACATTTTGGAAAGATTTCTTGTTTGTTTTTATTATTCAATGCAACGAATATGTTATTTCAGATCAAAGGAGGGAAAAAAAACCCAGCATCATAGGTGTCTCTTGGCTTCTTCATATTAGAAATTCCAGCACATATTTAGCTGTCTTTAGGCTGAGATTTATGTACCAAGCTTCAGAATACATGTACTTAATAATCTATATGCTTCCACATTTTAGGTTAGTGATGAAGAGGTAGAAGTTATCCTTCCTGCCGCTGCTTATGCTCTTGCCAAGATACACATGCATCTGGTACATAGCGGGTATGATCTTATGTACCAATTTACCCTTTTTTTTGGTCGGTACTCATGAAAACAGTAATTGTTTCTATCTGTTTTCTTTGCTTGAAATTTTGTCTTGGTTCTAGGATCCTTGACATTATTTAGTTCCATGTGTCTCTGTTTAGATTTTGTTATACAGCAAGGGGAGGATTTTGCTACTCAGAAGATAACATATTTGATTTTCGCACAGGCAATGGTCTTCTCTTAACTATTTTATTGTCCCTTAACCATTAACATGGTTTCAGTTTCTCCTCGTATCTGTCTTTTATATTTTATAAATGTTGTCATTTTTTATGAAAAGAACTGCTAAACAATTACTCCTGATTTTACTACTAGATAGAAATATGATGTTTACTTGATAAGGTTACCTCTGTTTGATAAATTCAATTCTTTTGTTATTGGAAAGACTAGAAATTTGCAGCCCATAAAAGGAGTAAAATCCAACCAGTGGAGTTTTGCCTGTTCTCACTAATATATAGGCGTAAGTGAGAATGTTGAAGAAACTCTGCTTTAGAATGTTCTTCCTTGGGACTTATTCAATATGTGGTTACTAAAGAGGAGCCTCTTAGAAATATTTGAATGCTCATCCTTCCCTCTACGAGGGCATTTCTAAGTGTAATCAAGGTAGCGAACGATAGGCAGTGTATATTGGGATGAATCTCCAATATCTTTTCAAGAAAACAAAGTTAAGGAACAGAAGGAAATAAGAAGAAAATTTTTCTTCATTAAGTTATTTAGGTTTAAGTTTACTTGTAGTGGTTACCCGAGTTTTATTTAGAATTTGAAAAGTTTCTATTTAAATCTTTTTTAGGATTTAGAAGTCTTATTTGTTTGAAACTCTTATTATAATAAGTCTTTATGAAGTTTAAGTTTCTAATTCTAAAAAGAAAGTTTCAATTTTTTTATTTTTTATTTTGAAAGATGTAGGAGTTTTAAGGAAAAAAAATGAGGGCCTAAATGGGAAGTGTTTTTGGAAACAGTTTTGAAAAACAATTTCTGAAAGTAGTTCTTAAAAATAGTTCTTAAACACATTTTTTTGATGTTTTCAGTAACAAAGTTACGTTTGGAAATTAAGGAAGTTGTTTGGCTTTCAGAGGAGAATGAAATCAAGGAAGGGCTAGTCAGAGCCTTTCGGTCTCTGTTGTCCAATCCGGGGGACTGGCGTACTTCTTTATCCGAGTTGCAGTTTGAGACACTAGAGACTTTGGATGTTCTAAGTTTAGAGGAGTTGTTCTCGGAAGAGGATGTTTTTGGTGCTTTGTTGGGGTGTAGTGGGGACAAAGCACTAGAGGGCCTGACGATTATTTTATGGCATTTTGTCAATTCTCTTAGGAATTTGTGAAGGATGATGTGATGAGATTCTTCAAGGAATTCTATGAACATGGTAACTTTGTTAAAAGCCTGAATGCACCATTTTTGGTTTTAATCCTAAAAAAAGCAGGTGTTGAAGATCTAAGAGATTTTAGGCCTATAAGTTTGGTTTGGGGGGGGGGCTATATAAGTGGTTGGCCAAGGTTTTAGCCAATAGGCTAAGAAAGATGGTTTCTAAGGCCCAAGGGGCATTTGTGGAGGGTAAACAAATTTTAGATGCAGGACTGATTGCTAATGAAGCCATTGATTCGATCTTAAAGAATAACGAATATTGTATTATGTGCAAACTTGACATAGAGAAGACATATGACCATATGGACTGGTCTTTTCTTTTCACAGTTATGCAAAAAATGGGTTTTGGGGAGAAATGGGTTAGGTGGATCAAGTGGTACATTTTCACTGCAAGTTTCTTTGTGTTGGTTAATGGCCTATCGGTTTATTTCAAAGCTCAAGGGGTTTGAGGCAGGGGGATCCGACTTCGCCTTATGTATTTGTGATTGCTATGAAGGTGTTTACTTGTCTCCTAAAGAGGGTAGTGGATGAGGGTTTTTTGTTGGGTTGTAGGGTGAAGGGTAGGAGTGGAGAAGGGGTTCAGATATCCCATTTGTTGTTTGTTGATGATACCTTGGTGTTCCGCCAAGCTTCCCAAGATTAGATGACCTATCTTAGCTAGTTGCTTATGTGGTTTGAGGCCGTATTAGGGTTGAGAATAAATTTGGAAAAGAGTGAATTAATTCTAGTGGGTAGGGTGGAGAATATTGATGACCTTGCTATGGAATTTGGATGTAGAGTGGGCAGCCTCCCTTCCACTTATTTGGGTCTACCTTTGGGTGCACCATTAAAGTCAGTGACAGTTTGGGATGTGGTGGAAGAGCAGTTCCATAGACGGTTGACTATATGGAAGAGACAATACATTTCTAAAGGAGGGAGAACGACCCTAATACGAAGCACATTGTCGAATTTACCCATTTATTTTATGTCTTTGTTGCGCATGCCAATCTCAGTTAGACAGAGACTAGAGCAAATTCAAAGGGATTTCCTTTGAGGAGGTGGAAATTTGGAGCAAAAACCCCATTTAGTAAGATGGGAGTTGGTGTGCTTAAATAAGAAGAAAGAGGGTTTGGGGGTCAAGTGTCTTTCCACACTCAATAAGGCTTTTCTTTGTTAATGGAATTGACGATTCACAAATGAGAGAGGCTTTGTAGAATCAAGTGATTAGAGGGAAGTACAGGGAAGAAAGAGGGGGATGGTGTTCTCAGGAAGTGAGAGAGGTGTATGGTGTTGGGTTATGGAAAGGGATAAGGATAAATTGGGATATTGTGGGTACTAGGATTTCTTTCCTTGTAGGTAATGGGTGGAGGGTGAGATTTTAGAGGGATAGGTGGTGTGGGGAATCTCCTTTGTGTGTCATTCCCATCCTTGTTTGCTTTACTTGTTGATAAGGAGGTGTGGGTGGTAGATGTTTGGGACCCCTTGGCTGAGGGAGGTTAGGGGGGATGGAACCCTTGTTTCTCAAGATCCTTTAATGATTGGGAGGTGGAAGAGGTGAAAAGCTTCTTGGGGCGGCTGCATGGGAAGAGAGTGTGTGGTGATATTGAAGACATGGTGTCTTGGATCGAAACAAAGAGTGGGAAGTTCTCGGTCAAATCCCTTTATTATGCTCTAGAGTTGGGCAACCCTTCTTTGTTTCCCTCAAGTTGCATTTGGAACGTGTGGGTGCAACCCAAGATTAGCTTTTGTGCTTGGGAAGCTACATGGGCCAAAGCTTTAACTTTGGATTTAATTCAAAAAAGAGGCGGGTCTTGGCAAATAGATGCTTTTTGTGCCATGAGAAGGAAGTGACGACCACCTTCTTCTTCATTGTACTAAAACAAGGGTCTTGTGGGAATTGCTCTTCACCTTGGTTGGGGTGTCATGTGCTGCTTACTTCAGTTAGAGAGACTCTCTTTAGTTGACATGGTTCATTTGTGGGCAAAAGGCGTAAGAAGGTGTGGAGAGCAGCTCCTTTATACATCTTTTGGACGGTTTGGAAAGCGAGAAATAGATTGGCTATCAATGATGATGTGCTTTCGATCCAAAGACTCAAATACTTTTTTTGTTTTTTCCCTTTGGGCGGAGGTAAAGTTGTTTATAGCTGATTGCCCTCTAACTTTTGTTAATTTTATTGATTGGTTGGGCTCTAGTTAAGGTGTTTTTTTTACCTGACTGAGCGCTTGTTTGCTTATTGGCTGGTTTGGCGGTGGGTGTATAGGTATTGTATACTTTGAGTCGCTCTTTTGGTGCCTCTTTTTAATAGATCTTTTCTTTACTTGAAAAAAAAAATGTTACGTTGGGAAATTGCATTCTAAAAAACAATTTTCTATTCTTAAAAACAAGAAAAGAAGTTTAGTTGAGTTAATAAAAGGAGTTTTAGAAAACAAGTAAAACAAAAAACTTGTTTGGAAGATCTTTTAAAAAAAATTGAGTGTTTTCTTATATTAATTTGATGTTGTAAATATAAAGAATTTATAGATTTATACTTGATTAAGACAAAAAAAAATTGTATCCATTTTTAATATTACATGCATCATTTTTTAAATAATTTCAATACTTTTTAAAACAAATCTTTAATGTGTAAACATGATTTTTTACATTTAATTTTTAATATTCTTATTCACAGATATGGTAAACTCATTAATTGCTTATTTATTTATTTATTTATTTTTTAATAAAAAATGCATTGATTGAAGTAGGTTTTCATTTATTTATTTTTTTATCTAAATATTTCATGTTTACTAACTTAATCAACAGTAAAACAACTTAATACTATAATATTATACTTATAACACCAACACCAAGACCATATTTAATATAAGATTGTGAATAGAAGGTATAGATAACATACAATGCATTAGTTCTTGGGTTCATAATCACAATTTCTTTAATTTCAAATCATTTTCTCACATTTTATTTAAACCAAACATACCTTTAAGATAGATAATTATCAAGAGCAATTATTGGCAATGAGCTCAAAAACTAAGATCAGTTTTATGAATACATAGAAAGAGAGACAAAGCTCGAACCTTTTCAAAATGAAAGGTATATAAAAATAAGTCGAAACTATTATGATGTTATTCCCATAACACAAATATTGAACACCAACTGCAAAAATGTTGACCATTGATCCTCACATCCTTTAGAAATGTTGAGCCCGACTCTGGCGACAATGATGGGTTTTACATTGATGGATTTTAGGGTTGAGTTCATGAATCCATTGAATTTTTTGTGATGAGAGCGATGGGTTTCATGTTAAGATTATCACTTTCTAGGGTTTGCATATATGAGTTTTAGCCTTTGGGTTAGAGAAAGGGCTGTTTAGTAGAGACGAAAATGGTAGTGAGGTTGAGTTGGGGAATCCATTGATGGATTTTGGTGATGAGAGTGATGGGCTTATGTTTAGATTTGCATTTTTCTAGGATTTATAGATATGGGTTTTGGCCTTTGGGTTGAAAAAGGGTTTGTTTAGTAGAGACAAAAATGGTGGGTCACCAGTGGGGGTTCAACAAGGTGCAACTTGATGTCGTTGATGCTGGTGGAGAGTGGGAGGACTTGAAATTACGAACAACTTTGCCCCACACCCAAAGATTACATATGAAATAAAGTTTAAGCCCTTGGATCGAATGCTCCTCATTTTCAAACACTTTATTGTTTCTTTCCTTCCAAATTGTCTAGAAAAGGCATAAAGGAGTAGCCCATTTGATGGGGGAAAGCCTTTTAAAGTTTATTCAAGGAGGAATGGGAAGACCTAAGTAAACTATAAGTATGATTAATATTAATTAGAATTGAATTAGGATTGATATTTGTTGGAGTCTAATTAGGATTAGCTAGTTAAGTTATAATATAATTAGAATTTGAGTCATGATAGGTTATTAGAGTCCTAGTAAACTTTAGATGTTATAATTAGAATTAGAGTCATAATAGGTTATTAGAGTCTTAGTAGACTTTGGATGATTGCTTCTCTCACTTTGATGTGGATTATGTGGAAAGAGAGGAATGTTAGGATTTTTGAGGATACTTGCATGACATTTGAGATGATGTGGGACTTGATTCATTTCTTTGTTTCTTTTTTAGCCTAGTGTTCAAATGTTTTTAAACCTTTCCCCCTAAGTACCATTTAGTTTAGTTGGCTCTCAGTATGTACACCTTAGGGTTAGGCTTACATGGTGAGGAGTCTAGATGAGCTTTTGGAGAAGTATTTTTTGTATAGTCCTTTTATTCTTTTTGAACAAATCTCCTTGTAAAGCGGAAGTTTTCTTGGGTCTTTTGAGCAAGTTTGTATTTCATGGGGAGGATTTCTCATCCTCCTTATGTTTTCTTATCATTAATTAATATATCTTTTGTTTTTTAGTTTTTATTTATTTATTTTTTAAAATAGCCTCCTAAGGAAATAAGCCCACCCTAGGCGGCACTTGTGAATTCCAAATTACACCAGCTAGAAAAGTGCCTTGTTTAATCATCTTTAAAGCCTTGTAGAGGGATTTAATAGAAAATTTACCCTCCTTTGACTTTGTCTAGATCACTTTATCATCCACATCCTCCTTGCACACCTTCCTCGCTTGTAGTCTCAGAAGAAAATGCTCTACAAATTCCACCTTCCAATCGTTGAATCGCCTAAAGAAGCAACGAGCCCAACAGTCCTTAACAGCTAAAGGGTTCCAAACATCCTCCACCCAAGCCTCCTTCGGCGAAGCTATGACATATAAGGAAGGAAAAGAAGTGCTCAAAAGTTTATCACCATACAACTTATCCTTCCAAATTCTCACCCTTCTCCCATTACCCATAGCAAAGGCCATGTTATTGCTTAAAATATCCTAATCCTTCCAAATGGCTTTCCCTACCCTACCCTATACCTTTCTTTTACTTCGTAGGATTGCCATCCTCTTCCTTCTTCATCATATTTACTGCTAATAACCTCCTTCTATAATGCCTCCCTGTGCATAATGCCAATACCATTTGCACAAAAAGGCCCTTCTGGAAGAAACGTCATGGAAACAAAAATCAAGGGAAATCTGGTTGAAGGAGGAAGATAGAAACATGAGGTTCTTTCATAGAATGGCCAATGCCCATAGAAGGAGAAACCAGATGGCTAAAGTCAAAATTGATGGGGTGTGGGTCACTGAGGACAGAGATTTAAGAGTGGCAGTGAGTAGAGCTTTCCAACGTTTGCTCTCTAATAATGATGACTGGAGGCCCAGCATAAGCGAGCTGTCTTTTGAGGGCTGGAAGACTGAGGTATACAGGGCTGGGAAAGCCTTTTATAGAGGAGGAGGTGTTTGAGGCTCTGTCGAGTTTTAGTGGGGACAAAGCTCTAGGCTTGGATGGGTTCTTTTGGTAGTTCTCATGGGATTTCGTGAAGTTTGAGGTGATGAATTTTTTCAGGGATTTCTATGATTCTGTTTATTTTGTGCAGAGTTTGAATTCAACCTTTTTAGTGTTGATCCCGAAGAAAGGGGGGGTAGAGGACTTAAAGGATTCGAGCCAATAAGCTTGGTGGGAGGGCTGTATAAGTGGTTAGCTAAGGTGCTGACCAATAGGCTGAAGGGGGTGTTACCTAAGGTTATTTATAAGGCCCAAAATGCGTTGTGGAGGGAAGACAAATTATGGATGCAATGCTCATTGCCAATGAAGCCATAGACTCGATTTTGAAGAGCAATGAGGGGGCAATTCTGTGCAAGCTGGACATTGAGAAAACTTATGACCATGTTGAGTGGTCTTTTTTAGTATCAGTTATGGAGAAGATGGGGTTTGGGGAAAAGTGGTTAAGGTGGATCAAATGGTGTTTATCCACAACTAGCTTTTTTGTTTTGGTTAATGGAACCCCTTCGGGTTTCTTTCAAAGCTCTAGGGGCTTAAGGCATGGGGATCCATTGTCGCCTTACCTGTTTGTGATAGCAATGGAAGCTCTTAGCTGTCTTCTAAGGAGGGCAATTTGTGGAGGCTTCTTATCAACCTGCCAAGTGCGGGGCAGAGGGGTTGACGGGGTCAAGGTTTCCCATTTGTTATTTGCGGATGATACGTTGATTTTCTATGAGGCGTAGGAGGAGCAGATGATGTTTTTATGGTGGTTGTTGATGTGGTTTGAGGCAATCTCTGGTTTGAGAGTTAATATGGATAAAAGTGAGCTCATTCCGGTGGGAAGGGTAGAGAATGTGGAAGACATGGCTACAGAGCTTGGTTGTAAGGTGGGAAGCTTGCTGCATACTTATTTGGAGATGTCGTTGGGTGCTCGTTTTAATTCTGTGGCAGTTTGGGACGGAATTGAGGAAAGTTTCCATAAGAGATTGGCTATGTGGAAGCATCAACATATTTTCAAGGGCGGGAGAATCACCTTGATTCGAAGCGTGCTTTCTAGTTTGCCAATATGTTTGATGTCTATCCTCCACTTGCCTAAAGTGATTAGATTGAGATTAGAGTAGATTCAGACAAATTTTCTATAGGGAGGTGGGGCTTTAGAGAAAAAACCTCATTTGGTAAGATGGTCGATAGTTTGTTTAGACAAGAGAAAAGGGGGCCTGGGGGGTGAAGAGCCTTGCTTTGCTCAATAAGGCTCTCCTCGGCAAATGGAGTTGGCGCTATGCAAATGAAAAAAAGCCTTTTTGGAATCAAGTAATAATGGGGAAATTTGGGGAGGAATGTGGAGGTTAGTGTTCTCAAGAAGTAAGGGAGGGGTATGGTGTAGGCCTGTGGAAAGCAATTAGAAAGTTGGGGCACCTTGTTAGCTCTAGATTTTCCTTTATGTTGGGAAATGGGAAGAGAGTGAGTGTACATTCTTTTACACTGTACAGTGGTTAGGACCCTTTGGGAAATCGCCTTTGCCTTATTCGGGGTCCAGTGGGTGTTTCCAGAGAGGGTCAAAGAGGCGTTGTTTTGTTGGCAGGGTTCTTTTGTGGGTAAAAAAAGGAAGAAAATATGGAAGTCCATTCCGCTATGTATTTTTTGGACGGTGTGGAAGGAAAGAAATAGGTTAGCTTTTAGAGGGGGTTTTTTGGCTATTCAGTCTCTCAAGAACTCTTTTGTATGTAATCTGTGGAGTTGGGCTAAGTTGTATAGGGGAGAGGAGTCCTCTTCACTTCTAGGCTTCTTGGAGTGGGTAGCGGTCTCTTAAGGGCTGGTAAGGTGTTCTTGGTTTTGTTTTTTTGGCCTTGGGGGCTGCTTAGTATACCTTTTGTATGCGGTGCGGCCTTTTGGCCTTCTTTAATTTAGTTTCTGCTTTTGCCTATCAAAAAAAAAAAAAAAAAGTGGTGTGGAGATGCACCTTTATGCGTTTCTTTTCATGCCTTATTTTCCATAGCTACCTCCAAAGTGGCCTTGGTGGAAGATGTTTAGACTGCTTCATAAAGTGAGAAAAGAGAGAGGGGGGGCGGGGAAGTTGGAGTCCTTGCTGCTCTAGGCCTTTTAATGATTGGGAGATGGGAGGTGGAATACCTGTTATTGTGTTTGAGTGGGAGGAGTGTGATTGTGGATGTAGAGGATAGGGTGAGATGAGGGGAATCAAAGGTTGGCACGTTTTTGGTAAAGACTCTTTACAAAGCCTTAGAGTCGGAATTAACAGGGTGCTTCCCAATGAATATAATATGGAACTTGAGTGTGCAATCAAAAGTAAGTTTCTTTGCTTGGGAAGCGACATGGGGAAAAGTTCTAACCTTGGACCAAGTTTAGAAGAGGGGGTGGGCTTTAGCAAATAGATTTTATTTGTGCCAAACGCATGAGGAGTCCATTGACCATCTTCTTCTCCATTGCAAAAAAACAAGTGAAGTGTGGAAGTTGTTCTTTATTGTTTGGAGTGAATTGGGTGTTTCCTTCCTTAGTTAGGGAAACCCTCTTGGGGTGGAAAGGGGCTTTTGTGGGTAAGAAGCGTAGAGCAATTTGGAATGTGGGCCCTTTATACTTGTTTTGGTCAGTTTGGAAGACAAGGAACAAGATTGCCTTTGATGATGGTGTGTTGTCCTTGCAAAAGTTGAAAGCTTTTTTTTTGGTATATTTTTGCTTTGGTGGGAATCTAAATTGTTTATAAAAGATGATCCTTCGACGTTAATTGATTTAATTGATTGGGTGGGTTCTCAGTGAGGGAGGGGTTGTTTTTTGTATATCTTGTCTGGTTAGTTTTTGTTTTAGTTGTAAGGGGGGTGAGTCTCTCTTTTTTGTACATCTTAAGTCACTATTTTAGCGCCTTGTTCGTAATACATTACTTTCACTTATCAAAAAAAATAAAAAAAATAATGACATTCGTAACCCATTCCTAAGCCTACTAGGATTGTAATAATCCATTATGACTCTAATTCTAATTGTCTTATGACCTAATTAGCTACTCTTAATTTGACTTCAACAAATGTTAATCCTAATTTAATTCCAACTAATACTAATGCCCATCCTCATCAACATCGCTCTTCAGAACACAAAGAATATCATATTTTTTTGTTCTTCGAACAATGCAAAGAACAAGAGAAAGCACCTTCAAATTTTTCTCTGAAAATAAGGGTTTTAAGAACACAGAGAACAATGAGAACATGAAGAACATTGGTTGCTAAACATGTTTTTGAGTGTGTCTGTGTTTTTTTTTTTTTTTTTTTTTTTTTTGAGAACAAAAAACAATTTATAGAAATACTTTCTAATCAGGCCCTTAGAGTCTTACTAAATTGCTATATAGGCTATTTATGTTTTTTTTGCATGGTTTTATTCAGTTTTTAGGATTGTCTAAAGCCTATAAATAAGAATGATTGATGTAAAATGAGATTAATGAATGCATGGCTAGTAAATAGTACTAAGTTTTTTGTATGCCTTGCAATTTTCAATAGTTAGACTCTCTATTGCTTCTTTTTTAAGTGAGACTCATAGAAGACCTTAGTGAGACTCTAAGATTCCCTATCTTTTCCCTTTTTTTATCTTTTATTTTATTTTTTAACTGTCAGAAAATTACTCATCCCTATTCTTACATCTTGCAAGGTTGAAGCCCTGGTCCACCTTATTTGGTTGTGAACAACCATCCTATTGCCTGCATGAGGTTTCTAACAGAACTAACTATTCCTTTATAGTGCAGGATCTGCTAGCTCATTTGTAGGATGGGCACAGAAATATATGTTTTGAATGTTATAAATCCTATTTCTGATGCTTCTATCTCTTTGCCATCACTGGTTAAACATTGAATCACAAGGTCCATGCAAATAATTCTTAACATCAATTTTTTGTTCCTACTGATTATCATAATACCTCAGCCATATATTCAGTAGTCGTGCAAATGCTTTATTTTGACATTAAGGAATATTGTGCATTGATGTCTCATATCAACATTCTTTTTTTGCTTGCATAAGGTTTTCTTGTGTTAGTTCAAATGGTTATAAAGAATGTCCTCAATTTTGCAGATGATGGTCAAGATATAGATGGCTTGCCAAATGAAGGTGTAGAAATTACTTGCTTCCACCTGGTAATGTGGTAACCATTTCTTTGTTATGTATTCATGTTAAATATGTAAAAAGAAATCCTTCTCTTCTTTATTGGGAGTGTTTGTAAATGATATATGTTTACTGTAATGGGCTTGCGTGCATGCACTTTCTGTTCTGGGAAGGACTTAATTCATTGATTTTCTACCAGCTTTTTCTCTTTATGTTAGAAAAAGGCATGACCAGTATCATGGAATATTCATGAGTTTCTAGTTACTTTATCACATGTCACACATTATATCCCAGATGGTTCTTTTAATGTTTTCTGCTTCACCATCATCATTGTTGTCACATTCCTGCCAAATATTTTGGTTCAGCTTCATAAGCTTATCATTCAATGGACCTCTCTATTAGACCTATATATTTCGTAGTTTGTAAGTTGGATCATTTTCATCATACCACTCCTTTGATAAGGAACAAAATACCCCCCTCATTAAATGACCTTGTCCACAAGGTCTGGAAATTCATTGACTAAGGTAGAATATTCCACCCAAGATGCTTCATCCCAGTTGTGTAATGCTTATTATTTAATTTGTTGGTTGCTTATTATTTAATTTGGTTGAGTCAGAGTCATGTTGAGTTGATTAATTTAATTATTTGGGTCCAATAATTGTACGTGGGCATCATCCGTTAATTCACAGCCAAGTATTTTGGCTTAAGAATAGGTCTTTAGGTTGGGTTTGATGTTAGGGAACTTACGTACAATCATTGTGAAGGCATTAGCAGTGGAGAGGAAAGCTGCACAAAATAAAAATTATTCAATCAAGACCCCCCAAATAACTAACTAGAATAGATTTGCCCTGGTCTCAAGTTGAACCAAGATATCCTCTCAAAGTGCTTGTTTGTGGATGACTCTCTCTTTTTGCTACTAAAATCTGCTTTGCTATTTGCTAGTCTAAGCACAAATGTCACCTTTCAATGAGACTATCACATCCCTTTTCTTTATATTTTCAGGCCTCCAGTCAAAGTGGCCATAATATTGAGAGATCACATAGGAAAGGGAAGTAATATAATCTTGTAATTGGGATCAGGTGTGTAAACCAAAAAGTGAAGGTGCTTGGGTGTAGGGAGAATAACTTTGAGGGATAGAGCTCTATTAGGCAAGTGGTTGTGGGGGTTCCCTAAGGAGAGCAATACTTTATGGCACAAGACCATCTTGAATATTTATGGCCTACACTCTACTGGTTAGGATGCTAATATTGCTGTTAGGTGGTCACATTATTGTCCTTGAAAGGCCATTACACAGTATTTTTTTATTTCACTTGTTTCTCTTGGTATATGGGTAGGTGATGGTTCAAAAATTCGATTATGGAATGATAGTTGGTAGTGTGATCTACCTCTTTATGTTCAGTTGATAAACCTCTATAAAGTTGTGAGGGAAAGAGATGGCATTGTTTCTTCAATTCTGAGTTCGACCTCCTCCATGCCATGAAATCTTAACTTCCATCACATCCTTGTGCAACATGCAATAAAAGAACTTACCTTATGTTAACTTTATGCCATGCATATTTGTTATGCACTTTTCCTGATAAGAGGGTTTGATTCTTGACATTCCCTGGTTTGTTTTTAGTCAATTATTTTTTAAAGCCCTTACTGTCTTTGCCTACTTGAGTCCCTTTCTAACTGTATATTTCATCTGTAAAGCTCCTAAAAATCAAGGCTTTTGCATGCCTTGTCGCAAATAAGAAGGTTAATATAAACAATTTGGTATAGAAAAAGAGACCTTACAAGGACCTCAACCCAGACTGGTGTATCATGTGTAAGGGGAGTGTAGAATCAGTAGAACATCTTTTCTACATTGCTCAGTGGCATTAATATTACAACATAGGCTGTTTGGACTTTGTGGGGATTTACTAAAGTTTTCTATCTGTAAGTGGTGCAGATGCTGGCTATTTCTTACCATAGTTTTGGAAGCCTTCCTTGAGGCAACTCTTTATGCTGGCTATTTTCTGGCCTTACCACACGACCTAGTTGGGCTCTTCCAGTGAGCATTGTTAAGTTGAACTTTGATGGGCACACAAATTATCTTGGAACATTAGTACAAGCATTCTCAAAACGTGCTGAAGAGGGGCTAGCCATTGAGACATAGATTTTAGCTTTGTCGGAAGGCTTGAAGTTAGCCAAAACTGAATGTCTATCCAATCTTTTAGTAGAGGGAGATTTGACTGTAGTCATATCTTGGGTGAACAAGAAAGAAAGACGTTTATGGAAGTTAAGACGTGGATCCACCAAATCTCTGATATAGCTTTAGGGTTGAATGCTCTTTTTGTTGGATTCCTCACTTAGCTAATCTAGTGGCAGATTCAGTAGTAAAGCAAGGAGCAAAACATTTGACCTCCTTTGTGGGAGATTTTGTACATCCATGAGAAATTGATTTTGTAATGGTAATCTCTTTCTTTCTAGGAAAATATTTGTCAAAGGGCATTCTCCTTTTTGGATTTTTGGTTTCATTAATGTTAAACTTATGTGTGTATGTGCTATAGAAAATTGCAACAAACAACGTGCACAAAAATGTATAAACTTGATTGGACATTAGATTGTACCTTTTCTTTTTCTGTTTACTTATTTCTCCAATCACTTATGGTAACTCCTTTTATCTTAATTAGTCTTTTAACATTGTTACATCAATGAGTCAAAGGGTTCTGATGATCCTGTAAACAAGAATGCTGAAACATCTGATCCTGTAAACAACAATGCTTTAACAGATGTTTCACACAAAAATAAATGTTTACATACTAAATCAAATAATTTCTATTCTACTCTCTTTTAAATCTTGAGTTCTTTAGCTGCACTTACTAGCTTAAATGATATTTTTATTCTGCTCCCCCTTTAATCCTGAGTTCTCTGGTTTCAGGATGGTTCACATTACATGATTTATACACCCTCTGATCCACTCCTTTTTGTTGCTGTAAAGGTAAATTACTAGCTATCCTGTACATTGTGGTGGGAACTAGTCTTGCTTTCCTTTGAAACCAAGATTTACTTTGTTTGACAGATTACATTTTATATTCAAAGAGGAAGTTCCTTTAAAACCCTGTGAAAATGATAAGATTACTAAATTTCTAGAAAAACTATTCTGTTCACTTGAGAACTCAAATTGATAAAGTTAGAAGCAGAAGCCATGACATTCGATTTTGTTTGTGCAGGGTCAGAATGGGCTATTACAAATTGCAGACGATGTAAGTCATCTTGTTCATTTTAATAATAGAAAGGGTTTATTATCTTCTCCTCTCCTCTCTCTCTCTTTCCTTTTTTTAAAATAAATTTTATTCATTTTTTTTATTTCTTTATACCTGCCGAGACTTGACACTGTATGAGTAGCCCTTTCTTATGCGGTTGTTCATGGTTGAACATTTTCCTATCTATGTAAATACATTTTTTAGAGTTTGAGTATTTCGGTTTTGGTTGAGGATTACTTATTTATGATCTAGGGTTGCCATTATTTGGGGTGACTGACATGAACAGTAATCAAATATGTCAAGTGTCTTTTGTGGATTGAAGTTAAATAAATTTACCATACAGAACAGATAAACTGTTATCTCACCATTCAAGTAAATTTAGTATGAAAAGTTTGATAACAGCAGGCATTATATGTGTGTTTATGTGTACATGACCAATGTGTAAGCTCACCATATCAAAGCACAAATGGATCACAGCATCCTTACATTATCCAAGCACATCCACCCCTTGCTCCTGAAAAATGAAAATCGAAAGTCCTCTCATCTTAGTGTGTTTAGGCTTGGATAGTACTGGATCCTCCATGCCAGAATTAGTATCCGAAAAAAAATTTAACTTTTAGTATTTTTCCCAGTCTCTACGGTGTTATTAAATACTTTTTAACACTTGAAATAGTTTTGCAAAGGCTTATTCATAAAAAGTGATTAACAACATTTCCAAGGATGGAAGGTCTCTAATCAAATCAAATTGAGGAGCATTTCGCTTTACTTGGGCGTCAGAGTTAAAAATCTAACCATCTTAATGACCATACTAAAAGAATAGTTTGTGCTATTCCTAGATATCCATTCGTTTTTTCTCTTCCATTTCACAAGTTATATTTCATGCTTTCCTTTTGTTTCTAGCACCCGAGTCAATTTCAATGTTCTGGCAGCAGAATTTCTTGTACCTTTGCACACACTTCTTCGATCTTTGGGAAGTATAGACTTCAGATAAAAAAAAGAGGGGGGATGAGGGGGAATGGAGTGGGGAGGAAGAAAAAAGACCCCGCTTGCCAGGTGTGGGGTTCCCACCTCACAATTTATCAGTTCATCTTCTGAAAGGTGGGGAAAAGAAAACAGCTCATTATTCTCGACTTTTACGTAGGACAGACACCACTCAAATTTAGGTTAACAGCCTGCTTCTATTACATTAATATATCCAAAAAAACAAATAAGTGTACTACAGATCTGACTTGTATGCATTATGATCCCAAATTCTAGTCTCTTGAGGTTCTTCTGCTGATCTTTCTTGGTCCCTTCATACAAGATTTGAAGTTTGAAAGTAAAACTGAAATTGATACTTGTACAATTGTATTTATTCATAAGCATTTTGGTTAAGTTGTCGAATGTTTGCATCTGTTAAATGCTTGCCCTCAATATTGGTTGGGAGTAATGTTGGAGTTGCATGGATAGACTTTGGGATATCTTGTATTTTGCAACGACCTTTCTCTCAAGTTCTTATATAAAACAAGGTTCTGCTCTTGGGACAGGAACTTTTGGATGACCCAGCCATCATAAGCGCCATAGACGAGGAAACTGAATTCAATGCCCTGGTGGTATGTGTAATGGGCCTTTGCATGCATCACAAACACTTCCCATGTTTTGAATTGAGCTATAACTGTTTGCTTTTGTCTTTGTGTTTTGCTGTTTCTGCAGGAGGAAGAAGCTGCTCTTCTTGAATCTCTGCTGGGGGAAAGATAATCAGTAGCTCTCGCGTCAACTTGAAGAATTTGAAGTTGATAACAATTGTGTATGTAATTTTGCTTTGCTTGACAGCACTACTTTTCTTCCCCCCGTGTATATAACAAATTTTGTTTCACATATTTAAGCAACTGTGTGATGAAATTGTTTCGTAACTAGTACATTAACAATGAAAAACTCATGTAATGGATCCATTTTTTTGTTTTTTAAAATAAAAACTAACAGTAAGTATAAAGTTAACTTATGTCCTTGAAAAATTATTTTTAAAACTATCTACTTTGTTTCTCTGATGAGATTAATACTATTCAACTAGATGTGTTTTAGTCTGCTATGTTGGGGCCAAATGAATAGCTTGCAAGTCTTGTACAAGATGTCTTAACTAATGAAACCTCACAAGTAATGAATAGCATATCTCTATTTTAGTATTATTAGGCTCCTGTAGATGAGCAGGAACTAGTAGCTTGCTCTTGGTTTGCCAAGATGTAAGAGGAATTACCCAAAAAAAATTATAATATCATGTGATATGTCACACATCTTTGTGGTTGGACAACCAGCCAATCCATATCACAGAGTAGCTTCAAAGTATGGCTTATGTATGTAGCATTTCCATAAATTGACTAAGAAGATGCACTAAATAAGATATATCTTGTTAAACCTCAAATTTTGGACTCACTAGGTTCCACTGGTGCTCTCAAAACCTGAGACAAACAAGATGATGAGTTTCAGGTGCATTTTTGTGTAAAATAAGGATATGAGGACTTGTATAAAGAGATACTATTATGAGGTAAGACCTTGTATATAATGATAACCTGTGCAATTTTACTTTATACATACTCAAAACCCCATGGTCTACTAAGGATAACCCATATTATAGTACAAGTGTACAAAAACATAAACCATATCATTTCTCCAAAATGGCTTAATCATCCTATGACACAATTGCAAAACCCTAAAAAGGAATCTCAACATGAACCAAATATCATCTAGTTAGCACCATATGTGAAGCCCAAGTATCAAATCTCAACAAGTGTCTCAAGACCTGCAATTAAGAGTGGAAGGAATATAATGAGTTCGAAACTCGATAGGAAAGTTTATGCTCATCCCATATATATTCTTAAGAAAGTGAATCAAACAAGCAATATGCATTTTAATTTTTATAATCATTAGCAAAGATGCAATAATATCATATATGAATAAAAATTGTAGATGACTCCATCTTTACTTTGTCCCATCCATTTTTTCACATATAATAACTTGGGAATTCTCATCAATTTGTATATCATCTGTTAATGCTCCAAAAAAGATGCTTTATAGTACTTGAGTTTTCACTGACTAAACAATTTTAGGAATCAAAAAAGTTTTTTTTTTTTTTAAATTGTTAATCAAATGATAAAAAAGAATGATGAAGATTTATGTGTCAACTTTTAATTCGAAGAAATTTTGGAAAAGTCCATCAAAAATCATTAGTTTGAAATTTTTGCGGGGTGGGAATTTTAGGAATTAAATTTAAATTTTAAAAGAAATTTAACTAATAAATAATTGAGATTAGATTTGAATATTAAATATGTTATTAGAGGACCTAGAGAAATTTGATAAAATTTGTATTATACCATATTAAGAAATTGAATTTAATATTATAACAAATTTGATTTAATTTTCATAATCAGAATTAAACCTTATGGAACCATAAAAGACTAAATGGAATTAAATTGAAATAAAATTTGAGATTAAATTTATGCTGCATGAATTGAAATATTTCTTATCACACCCCATATTTTTAACTCACTAATTAATCCTCAAACTATAAAATTAGTGCTCTCAAAACTTGAGATAGACAAAATAATGAATTTTAGGTATATTTTTGTGCAAAATAAGGATGTGGAGACCTATTATAGAGATGTATCCTATAATAATCCTTTTTAAACAACTAATGAACAAAGTGTACATCATTTAATATATTGAAAAACTATATAAAAATAATTTATATGTACTAAAACCCCATGATTCATTATGACTTATGAGTAACCCATGCTACAAAAGTATAAAAACAGGCATAAAAAGCAAAAATAAAATAATAATAATAATAATAATTTCCATTTATATAAAAATATCTTAAATAATATAATTTAAGATAATATTATTATATTTAGAAAAATGTATAAGGTGTTTGTTTCCAATATATCTAGTGAAAGTAGAGAATATAAAAAAGGGAAATTTATACCTCTTAACTTAGGTAAAAGCTATGTGTCAATTTTTTCCTTTTTAATTTTAGGTTTTGTAATTTGCCATAATTCATTCACATTTTCAACCATTCCCTGAAGAGCACATGGGAATCCCATTGTCACTCAGACTACCTCCCAACGTCAATTAACTGGATTAAGAATCAAACCGCATTCCGCGTAATCTCAGTCTGCAAACTCTTCTGTCTCTCTGATCGCTCCATTCCTTGCGAGTTTCTCTGTGTTTGATGTTGGTTCAATTTTATGATCTCTTTCCCTCATTCGGCCTTTTCCATACAACTGACTAGAAATTAGGGTTTAAGGTTTCCAATGGGAATTTCGAGTTTGTTTGGATTGATATTTGTTTTGTCTTTGTTCTTTTTTTTTTTTTTTCCCCTTCAAACGAGGGTTTGATTTCGATTTGAGTTGTTTCTTAGGGCTTTATGGACCAGTGATTTCAGGTTACAGAATGAGGATTTTGAATGTTATTAGGGTTTCTGTTCTCTTTATTGTTAATTGCAACTTTGAATGTAATTGGGAATCAGGTTGTCTTGGTTTGTAATTGTAGATTTCGAATATAATTGGGGTTTAGGTTCTTTAATCTACACTTTGGTGATTATGAATAGGATAAGGATTTGGGTTCGGGTTCTATCTATTTAAAGTTTGAAGGGTCTCGTAGTGCAGAATGGGGCTGATTGATGCAGTTGTTTTGTAATTTTCCAATAAATTTTTGTTGGGTGTTTCAGAATAAAATAGTTCTGTGAGAGTAGTTTGTCATTTTTTTTTTGGAATTGAAAATTACATGATCATTGAATTTTTTGTTCCAAAATGATTGTGTAATTTAAATAGCTTTGTTGATTTGCTTTCTATACGGATTCACTGCATGAGTGATCCTAAGTTTGTGGGAGATATTTCTCTTTTTATCACTCTTGTTTGATTTGTGAACTTGTTATTGACTCATTCTTATCACTTTGATTTTAAGGAGTAAATGTAACTTTGCTTATTGTGCTTCTACATGTTTCTTGACAAATGCTAAAATTGTCCACACACCTGTTCTGAATTGCTTTTTCCAATTGATGCATTGACATGGATGTGATTTATTGAAAAATTGGGATGACTATGGAGAAGTAGTCTGGGGATTGTTTCATGTGATTTTGTGTTCCTCATTCCTTGTATTGATAGCTCAGCTATGTTGGTGGATTATATGGCTGAACTTTTTGGATATAAATTATAGACTAGCTGAATGCTTATGATTCTTGGATGAAATGGAAGGAATGGATTTTTTTTCCCCTTTGTAAACAGTAAATGTGAAACCTCCTTAAGAATAAAATTGCATGAAAAACAAAAGAAAGAAAGAAATACCAAGGAAAAATGGATATTGTATGTTAATATTTGTTTTGGCTTGGTATCACCTTTTCATGTATTGACTGGTTGAAAGTAGTATGTCTCTCTGTTTTGCACCAAGATTGGAGTTGTAATGATGTGGTGTTACACTTGTGCATGATCAATTAGAATGGAGTCGACTTCAAGCGGTCCAATTAGGGGACGGGGTAAAAACAAGCGAGTGTGGACACCGAAGGAGGATGCAAAATTGATTGAATCCTTGGTTGAGTTATGTGTTTCTGGGAAGATGAAATGTGATAATGGTTTTAGACCAGGCACGTTTGCACAAGTAGAAAGGTTATTGGAGGACAAGCTGCCAGGTTGTGGATTGAAAGCAAGTCCACATATTGAGTCTCGAGTGAAGACTTTAAAAAGGCAATATAATGCTATAACTGACATGCTTTCACATGGCAGCGGGTTCTCATGGGATGAAAAGAACAAGATGATCCATTGTCATATAGATGTATATGAACGATGGGTGAAGGTAAACATACTTAAAATGGTTTCTGTGTTGTTTGAAACTGGATTTATATAATTTATCATCCATACTTGTCTGAATTGTAGGACCATAGGGATGCACATGGATTGAGACTTAAACCTTTCCCCCACTATGAGGACTTGAAACAGATCCTTGGGAAAGACCGTGTGTGTAAGAAAGAAATTGTCTCACCGGCCGGTGTTATGAAGGAGCTACACCAAGAGGAGGTCGCTAATAATGATGTGGGTTTGGACATTGTAGAGGCCGATGTGTCAGTGGCTCAACCATCCACATCAGCATCATCTTCTAAAGAAGGGTCAGCGCAGTCTTGTAGGAAAAGGTCAAGGGAATATGCAGATTTAGCTGAAGTAATGGTGAGGACCTGTAATGCATTAGAAAGGCTCATATCTTGTATTGCCCGTCAAGAAGAAAAGGAACAAAGAGTGGATAAAGTGGTGGGTGAGTTGGTGAAGCTTCCGGGTCTTAGTAAGTTGGACATATTGAAATTAAGTGAAGTGATCATCAGTGACCCAGTGAAAGTCACACTTTTTTTCAGCCTTGACGAGGACCTCAAAAAGGAATGGATGAGGCAGCTTCTTCGCACAACATAGCATGTGTGTAGTGCTTCTCCCAAGTTTTTTGAACTTTGTAGGGACTAAAAAAGGAGTTGAACATTGTTGGATTAGATGTTTCATTTAAAATTTTCTTGATAGCTTCTTGATTTTTTTTTTCTTTTAAAAAGATATTAATAAACTTTTCTATTGTTTTTTTATTTTATGTTTTGTTATATGTATTTTTTCAAACATTACAATGAGAATGAGAATGGTTGTCCTTGGATATTTTGCTAATATTGCATTTTTTTTTCAATGATCAAGACATGTCATCCTTTCAATTAGGAGGTAGAACAATTCATGTAAAAAAGAAAGAATTTTAAAAGTTCCAAATCTATGTTGTATATCATTGGTTTGATTATCAAGTCATGAATTTGTTTGTTAAGTTACTATTTTAGTATTATTAGTAAGTGTGATAGCCATTCAACATGTATAAAGAACAAAGGAATATTAAAAGTTGCAGATCTATGGTCTATATGATTGGTTTGAAGAATGTGATTTGGGTGTCAAGAGTTAATGGGGGTGTTAGTTGAAATGAGAATATTTCTTACAATTATATGTAATTTGAAAGTGAGAAAAGCACTAGCAGCTAAAGGGGGGTATTGGTTGTGGAATCTCTGGCAGTAGAGGTTCTTAAATAAAACACGTGTGAACTTTCTTCTGTCAAAGATTGGAGTCAATCTTCAAAGATACTTCCACTCACAAGGAAG
Organism: Vitis vinifera; assembly: GCF_030704535.1. Classification (NCBI taxonomy): domain Eukaryota; kingdom Viridiplantae; phylum Streptophyta; class Magnoliopsida; order Vitales; family Vitaceae; genus Vitis; species Vitis vinifera. The sequence continues at coordinate 29,228,427 of NC_081811.1, read as the reverse complement.
AATATAGGAAGAGTGCTGGCAAAGGAATCAAATTACAAATATTTTTAATGTCTTCTTTTGTATTTTTCCCATTCTTCCTAGACCAAAATGGAGGCATAGCCAGCTGGGTTGGAATTTTATTTTGAGCCCCATGAATGAAGTATGGATGATAATCATGTTTTCTGTGATTTTCAGAACATTTTTGAAAGGCTCAAATGGTGCATTCTTGGTGGGAATGACGATATGGTGCGCTACGTTCTTATTTATTTATTTATGAAAATTCTACTATTCTTGGTGGGAATAAAGTTGACAATTTTATTCCATTCATCTTGAATTAAGACTCTATATACTTTTAAAAACTAAATTTACTTAAAAGCGCTCAAGCATCCTTCGATGATGCTTGAAAGTTTGTGCCCAATTTTACAAGTTTTTTTTTTTTTTAAAAAAATCCAAATTCATGAGTTTTTTTAATTAAATTTGGTTTTCTATAATTTCTAAAATCCTCTTAAATTGGTTAAAGTTTAGTTGATATGTCTATATATAAGTCCTTTAAGAGAATTCTTTTCATTTTCCATGCACCTTAACCATAATCACTAGTTTATGTGCTTAATTAACCTAATGTTCTCATAAGGATAAATTATTATTGATTGAGCTCACGATAGCCAATGCATCCCCCTCAAGTACTCATTGAGGAGTCTTAGCATACAGGTGTTAATGTCATGGACGTAAGGTTAAGTGTGGGCTCTTGTAGTGTAAGGTGGTGTTTATTTTTTGACTGAATAAAAAAAGCTAAAATATTTGACTTTTTCTATTCAGCAAAAAAACAAACACCACCTAAGTCTTTAAATTTATGTACTTGATCTTCATATTTAAAGAATTTAATTTTATGATCGGTTGACTTAGTTTTTATATCTACAAAGTTTCTCAAGAATTTGTGGATGATTATTTATTTATTTATTTAAATCACATATCCTATTTACGATTTTATGATCGGATGTTCTTTGTTTATTGATTAACTACATCCTATGAAATAAATAAAACAAAAAAATTTAAAATCAAAATTTTGGATTAATAATTGAGCACTATCTATTCACCCTCATTAAATAATTCCATGATATAAGATCTGGAACTCTAAAATTCCAAATTCATAGGACATTTTTTGAATTTGATAAGTGCTCAATTCTGAATATGCAACATCCAAGCACCTTCACTTCCATGTCCTTTCAGTTTCTTTTCCACTGGGGGCTATTTCCCATATTCATGAAGTCAATTTGAGTGGTCGTGAAAAGGGCAAAATCTAGGTGGCTAGTCTTAATTACTTCTCAGTGCATGTCATTTTCTGTGACCTTATTACTATGACACAAATTGAGGCCTTGAATCTTACGGAGGTGGAGGTTCCCTTTTACACTTTGACATTGTTCAACTCTCCAACAAACTCTCCATATAGGTAAAATGGAGTCGATGTTCATTGTTTATTCATGGTGGAGGAGCATCTATTCTCAAACTCAGTGATGTAGAAGGCGGCTATGCACATTGGGCTATGGACACAGGTGACCTTTGAAGAGACCCAACATAAAATAGAGTAAAATATTACTAGTAGATGGCATTCTCTCATGCTCTCAATACATATATATGCGCCTCACAGATCTAGGAACCAACCAAAGGGAAAGAACATTTGGTCTTCCAATTTCTTCTTTCTCTTGTGTGCTTGGTTTGTTAGGTGGGAAGGCTGGAACAACAATGCTGCAGGTAAGGAACTATGGAAGTTTCATTATATTTATGGAAAAAAGGGTACTATTGACATTGGTTTAGGCATCCATTTTTATACAGGACCAAAGGCATATATGTGTGACACTGGCATCCAATAGCATATATTTTGCATGGAGTCTGATATAGAGTTTGAAAGCTTCGAACCCTTGAAATATTAGGGTCAAATGAGACCATAAGCTATGCATATAGGCTGTCACTTGGTTTCATTTTGATGGAAATTAAAACTAGAGATTCTCGTTCATGGTCAAATTGATTGCATCAATATTGGGGATGTTTCTCCCATTCTAGCTAGATTCAAGAGTCACATTGAGCACAAAAGCCACTTCACTAATTGATTTGGTAATGCATAAGTGGGTGAGAGAACATATCATTGCCACATTTTAGCCTTCCAATGTTCCATTCTTTTCTCACACAAAGCCCTTTTTTTGGTGGTGTTTTTGGGCTTTTTCCAAAACAAGGTGGATGAGAAACCACACCAAATGCTTCATCTCCCAAGTGATGTCCTTCCACATGATATATCAAAATGCTTGGACGACGATGGCCGGCCAAAAAGAACAGGTAATTAATCCCCTCATTTTTGTCTTCCCAAGTTAGATATTTCGTCTCTCTTTGTTGAAGAAAAGAAATTCATGTTCCTGTTTCCTGATTCTTGATATGAACTAGGAACTGTTTGGACTGCAAGTGCCCACATAATCACATCAATTATCGGATCCGGGGTGCTTTCATTAGCATGGGCTGTAGCTCAGCTAGGATGGATTGGTGGACCAACTGTAATTCTCATGTTCGCAGTTGTAATATGTTATACTTCATCTCTACTAGCAGACTGTTACAGGTCAGGTGATCCCATATCTGGAAAGAGAAACTATACTTACATGGAGGTCGTTCAATCCAATCTTGGTGGTGCAAAGGTCAAGATATGTGGCCTAATCCAGTACTGCAATCTTTTCGGAATCACGGTTGGATACACTATTGCAACATCTGTAAGCATGATGTGAGTCGAATTTGATTGAAGTTAGTATGTATGTTTTAAACATGGGGGGATCGTGATCTTTGTATTATTGACTCTGTTGAATTCCAATCTGCAGGGCAGTTATGCGGTCTAATTGTTTCCACAGGAGTGGCAATAAGAACCCATGCCATGAGTCGAGCAACCCTTACATGATCATGTTTGGCATTATTGAAATCGTGTTGTCTCAGATTCCAGACTTCGATCAAATATGGTGGCTCTCTATTCTTGCCTCCATCATGTCCTTTACTTACTCTTCAATAGGTCTAGGCCTCGGGGTTTCTACTGTTGCAGGTATGTATTTGCTTCTATAATCTTTGTGAGCTTGGAAACTCAATGCTTTGCACTCAACCTGATTCACCTCGATTGAAAATGGATGACCAGCAAATGGAATTTTCAAGGGTACTCTCACCGGAATAAGCATTGGAACCATCACAAGAACACAAAAGCTATGGAAGTGTTTCCAGGCTTTGGCTAACATAGCATTTTCATACTGCTATTCATTTGTCCTCGTTGAAATTCAGGTATATTTCTCAGCTCAAAAGTGAATCCAGCATAAAAGTTTTCAGGTTTTGAGCGAGGAATAACTTTCTTGACAGGACACAATCAAGTCCCCTCCGTCAGAAGCAACAACAATGAAAAAGGCCAACCTGATAAGTGTAGCGATAACAACATCTTTCTATATGCTTTGTGGCTGCATGGGCTATGCAGCTTTAGGGGATCAAGCTCCTGGAAACCTCCTCACTGAGTTTGGCTTCCGTGATCCATTTTGGCTCATTGATATTGCCAACATCGCCATAGTAATCCACCTTGTTGGAGCTTACCAAGTCTTTTCTCAACCTCTTTTTGCCTTCATTGAAAAATGGTTGTCCAAGAAATGTCCAAGTAGCACATTTATCACCAAGGAAATCAAGGTTCCAATACCATGTTGGGGAGTCTATAATCTAAACCTCTTTAGATTAGTATGGAGATCGGCTTTTGTTATGGTAACCACCCTTGTATCAATGTTGCTCCCATTCTTCAATGACGTCTTGGGAATAATAGGGGCATTCGCCTTCTGGCCTCTTGCTGTTTACTTCCCCGTCGAGATGTATATCGCTCAGAGAAGGATACCAAAATGGGGTGTCAAATGGACTTGCTTTCAAATGCTGAGTCTGGCGTGTCTTATGATCTCTATTGTAGCTGGAATTGGTTCAATCGCCGGTGTTGTGACCGATCTTAGAGCTTACCAGCCGTTCAAGACTAGATACTAGGAGCTAGCTCGTTTAGCACGACCGTACCTTTAGAAAACATGTTCGCATAAAAGGAATTAGTGTGCAAATAAGAGGTTTCAACTTCAAATGTAAAAGGAAAGACTAAATTCTGAAACCTCTTTCCATGCACCTTCCTGCAAGAGCATCTTACTCCCAACTTGAATAAGATAAGTTCTTATCTGCAACATCTTTTCTATCATTCAAAATTCGAATTAAGTTCTGTAAGTGGAAAGTAAATAATATTGGTCTAGTCTTGTTTGAAAGGCTGATCACCATTGCAGCAATAATCAGTCTACACCTTATGGGATGTGTTTACTGGTCTCCTGACCATTCTCCATCGATGTGTGTGGTGGATATTGCAACGGTATTGATATAATTTGCCCGAGACCTTTCCCACTCATCATCTTGGTTCGGCACTAAACACTCTAAAAGCCCTTGCTTTAAAAACACGGAGAGGCAGAAACCAGTGCCATCCACGGCATCGACACCACTGGCATCTGCATTGGCCACCGCTACTCTCATAGCCGATCGTCACTAGCCTCCCTGACATATACACGTTACTGCAATCACCTCCACAACCGGTTCTAGCTGCTCTCATCTCCACCATTATCATTCATTTTTGGCAAGGCGCCAATGAGATCCATTGCATTTCAATTTTATGGTCCCTTTGGATATACCATCACTACTGTCATCTCATTGATGGTCTCACTGCTTCAATTCCATCATGACTCTTTCTCTTTTCTATTTCTGGCACCAGCACCACCATTGCAGTCACTACCAACATTATTTCAAGTTTGTATAATTCCCTGCTCCATTTAGACTTGTCATCATGACTCCTCGATTTTTTTTATTGCCTTTCACCTGGTTTTCACTCTCTAATTTCTCGCCTATCATCTATTTTTTTGCTTTGAAGCAATAAAAAAACAGATATTTAGCCCTATGGGGTGTGTGAGAAATAATATTAAGGGTTTGAATGTTCCCAAACCCAAATCCTTACGTAGAAGAGATCTCAATATTTGTCGATCTTCTCCTTAATGGCTCCTTCTTTAGTCCTTGGCACATGTGTAGAGTGGATACACACCTTGAGAAGAAAGAAAGGAGGCACCTAGGAATTTGAAAGACTGATAATATGAAAAATTAGAATCTAATTTTAAACCATAGGGTTTATATTGATTGTCTTATGAGTTTAAGTGACTTTGGCCCAATATGAGTTTGAGTCACTTAATCTAAACCATATGGTTTTAATTAATTAATTAACCTTAATGTGTTTTATTTAATTAATTAAACCAATCAAGATAAACAAAAACAATTAATCATAAATCCTATGCAATGTTGCATTTTTACCAAAATGCTCTTATGCACATAAATGATTAATTCTCCATACTTTCTTAACCTTTGTACCAACAAAGAATATGAGCTCAAGTGGGAACACTAGGACCTATAAGAAAATACGAGTTCTCTCATAATCTAATTCTAAAATTAACTCAAAATTCCATTAAAGAGAGTTAAATGAACTCTAGTATTCTATTTCATTACATCAAGCTAAGAATTGATTAAATTTAATTTAATCAATTCCCCCAATGTTGACCTACTATCCATTGCATGTAGACTTCTCATGAACTAATGTCTGTAATTTAATGAGGTAGAGACTATCAACCTCTCAAGATTATCTTTATAATTCTTGAGTCTCAGATCCTCCTATTATATGATCTATTAATATACCCTAACTCACTAAAAGCATATATCAAATTCCTCTAAAGAAATTACTATAGTGCTATAGATTTCAGATCACAAGTCCTTAGGATTACTCAAAGGGACACTATCTCAAAACCATAAGATGTCATGGTATCTATCTTGAGAATACTTATTGTCACTAACCTTAATCAATAGTGACCCGATCTATAAGGAATATATGACAACATTAGGGTCTTACCCTTTGGTCAAAGTCATTATAGACTTCATCATGAGCTCAATATTCTCTCAAGGTTGAGAGTCCTTACAGTATAATAGCTTGAGGAAGTCATGACTGCTTTATAGCCAATGTCATGACCCAACGTAGATCTCATCTAATGTGTAACCATATACAGTGATGCACTTACTATAGGAAACTTATCTCAATAACCAAAAAAATCATCCCTCCAATAATAGGAGATAATCTACTATAGCCTCAAATGGATTACCTAAGTCCATAAACCGATTGTGAATAAATCATCAACTTGTAAAGAACCCATGACTTGAATATTCTATACAATTTATAATGCATCTAAGTCATGTACAATGCAAATGATGCAAAACTAAATATTCAAATAACTAGTAATGCAATTAAGGATAAAATAGTGGAAACTCAAGTCTAATTTTGTCACATCATATCTTGTTTTTAAAGGTTTTATCCTAACAAACACTTACTAGTCCTAAAAGTATACTAAGCACCATAGAAAGAATTTGCTCCATAGTTATGTCACATCTTTCAACTATCTAAAAAAATAAGTAATACTTCCTCTCTATGTGTTTTCCCTTTTTGTGATTCTTTAATTCTTTAGACTATGTCATCGTTCTACTATTATCATAAAATATGATCATGGATGATACAACCAAAGGAACTACTCTTGGTCTCATAAGGAACATCCTAAGCCAAACATTTGTTGCTTCACAAACAACAAAAACTACTTAGAGTGTACACATACCCTAGAAATAGACCTGCAAGAGTCCTCATCAAACAAAAAGTTTAAACCTTTGTACCTAAGGAGTACCAACTCATCGCAAAGACACATAAGCATATATTTTATCATTCTCGTAAGATACTTTAGTATATGTATGACATAAGTCCAATGCTCTGGTCTTGGATTGGATTGAAATCTACTCACCACCTCTACAACAAAGCAAATATCTAGTTTAACACATAGCATCGCATGCATAAGGTTACTCATTGTAGAGGCATAGGGTATTGCCTTAATGTAATCTTTCTCCTCAAATTTCTAAGAACACCAATCTTGAGAAAGGGGAACTTCATACCTAAAGGGTAGCAAACCCTCCTTAGAGTCTTGCATCATGCACTTAATCAAAAGCTTGTCAATATAGGTGGCTTTGTATGGCACATTTTCCTCATTCTTGCAATCTTTAAGTACTTTAATCTTAAGAATATATCGAGGCTTATAGATTTTTATCTAGAACTGAATAGACAACTAGATTTTGATTGATGACAATAACCTTACAACATTTTCAATGAGTAGATTATCATCTACATAAAAGATCAAGATACCATCATGCTTCCCTACGCCTTCTTTGTAAGCGTTACTAAACTAAATTTTGATGGACGTTTTATGGACTATATAAAGAAACTAAAAACTAGAGAAATGATCACAAATCATCTTGGAACACTAGTATAAGCATTCTTGAAACATGTTGGAGTAAGGCTAGCTATTGACACAAAGACTTCAACCATGTTTAAAGGCTTAAATCTAGCCAAAGTTGAGGGTCTCTTCAATCTTCTACTAGAGAGGAGATTCAACAATATCATGGATGAAAAAGAAAGAAAGAAGCTAATGGAAGTAGGATGAGTGTCACGCCCCAAAACCCACTCCAAGAGCATGACGGTGATTTCACACCTCAAGCCCAAAGGCTTAGAGTGGAAACAATACAAACAATCATATTTTAACTGGAAATTTACTAATTACCAAATTCCTGTTCAGAGTAGTAGAACAAAAATTCTAAAATCTCCAAATAACAATTTTTGAAACTAACACATCAAACCAAGTGTTATTGTCCAAATAACTCCAAACTCAAATAATTCCAATGGAAAATAAATTTTAACATCTAACAATGCTCAAAATAAAGAAAGTTTTGACAAAAGTCCTAACAAGCCAATTTCCCCTCCTAACCATCACTCCTCATCGGAACTGAGGATACCTGAAAATTATCAATGAAGGGGAATGAGCTCAAAGCCTAATAAGGAATATTAATACAATTTCATAGATCAACTAGTTTCAATCTTGCTTGTAAATATGAGATATAACATATACTTATTTTCATAAAAACTTTTGAGTTCAAAATACTAATACATTCAAACTTTTCAATAAAACTTTCTCATATCCATTTCAAAATAATTTCTCATCAAATGCATTCAAAATATTTTTACTCTGGTTATCAAATAACAAATGGTGCCCAATTAGGTGGGACTTTACAAATGAGTGACTAGTTCCAAATTTGTTCTAGTTAAGGTGAACAAAACCAAATATCAACAATTATAATCCGTTGACTAGGGCCATAAAGTCAACTATTATAACCCGTTAACTAGGGTCATATAATATCAACTATTATAACCCGTTAATTAGGGCCAAATAGGTCAACAATTATAACCCGTTGATTAAGGTCACAAAAACCAGAGTCAAACACTTTATTTCATTAATTCAAACTTGTAAAACAAAATATCATATCTCCAAAACTTTTCACTTTTCATAAATAAACAAAGAAAATTATAAAAAAAAATATATTTTTCATACAAAACACATATTTGATCCATGCGAAAAGATAAAAATAATATTTTTACACATTTCAAAATACAATATAAAAAGAAAATTATTTTCTTTTATAAAAATTTGCATTAATTTCCCTTACCTTGAAGAAGCGCTAAAAAACTTGAAGTATTTAGCTTGACGAATTTACTCCTCACCTAACATAATATCATACACAATTATTTAAAGGTAAAAATTTGACAATCTTAAAAATATTTTATTTAATATTAGGGATCCTAATTAATTTTCTCATATTAATATTATTACCATTCAATATTATTTTCAACTTCCTAAATAATAATTTTTTTTTTCTAACTTATCTAAATTAAATCTTTTAAGAATATTTATTTGCATTAAACTATTATTACTATTATTTAAGTTTCCTACTGAAACTTAACAAATACCCCATGTAGTTTTTTCTTTTTTTCAACATGCCAAATCCTTCCTATGCATCTTTCAACATTTTTATTTATTATTTTTTTTTTCTCTAAAGTCAAAACTTTTAACCTCCATACTTACAAATTTTATGTTATTTTCACATCTGAAACTATATAATTTTTTTACTTTTTTTTTTTATCTAGATCTATTCATTTGGGTAATCAAAATTTATCGATCTCCATTAATAAATCAAACTATGTTAATAAATTTTTAATCTTTTTTACCTATAAATTAATTAAACGAACTCTAATCAAAATTGAGATATTCTAAAGAATATCTAAAGTGTTCAAAAGTAATTAACCAATATAAAATATTAACTAGGGTTAGAATCTTACCTGAAAAAATCTAAACTTCAAACTCACCTCCAAACCTTTAGTCTTACGTTATCAAATTCTATGAATTTTGGTTAATAGAGTTTTCTGAATATGGAAGATAAGAGGAAAATCTAATTTATACCTAGGATTTTTAATTGTAAAAGGACTTTTTTACTTTTAATGAGTTTAATTAATTAATTAATTAATTAATTTTTAATTTATTATTTTGCCCCTCAAGTTTATTTTGGGGTGTTACAATGAGAGGTTTCAACAAATTTTTAATATTGTTTCAAAGTTGGAGTGCTCCTTCAATTGGATTCATTAATTAATCAAGTGGTAGATTCGTTAACACAAAGTCAAACATTTGATCTTCTACCACCATGAGGAATTGATATTATAGTTGTAATCATTGCCTTGCTTTTGATCAAGTCGAGATGAAATGTTTGTTTCTATTAAAAATAAATAAATAAAAATCTTTGAATCATCTTTAACTAACTTGACTTATTTTTGCAACCAAATTAGTGGACATTTGATAAAACTTAATACTTATTATTTAATGATTTAAATTGACTTTAAGTTAAATTATTCTTAAGTTGTTAACTTAAAATTAATTATTTATTTTTTACTTTAAGCATTAAATTTCTTTGATAAAATTAACTTAAAATCTATTTTAAATTATTAAATTGACATATTCACCTCATTAATTGTAATTAATATTTATTATTAAAAATTCTAACTAATATTTATTTTTATTAATTTTAAGCAATAAATTTTTTCATTAAACATTCATACTTAAAGTATTATAGATTTATAAGATAACCTTAAAATATTTACTACAAAAAATGAGTCATGAATTTGGAGTTATGATTATTAAATATATTTTTATTAGGTGAGGATAAATAAGAAAAAAAAAAAAGGATATTTTAACTTAATACTTAAAATAATTTTTAACTTTTAAGTTAAGACATTAAATTGTTTTACCAAACATTCCCAATATACTTAATAACTTAAATTAAATAATTAAATTACTTTATATCATTAAGTTGATATACCAAACATATTAGATTAACATATTTTTCAACTAGAAGTCCTAAAACTTCTATTGACTCGAACCAACTTCATCGTTAACCCAAATCAATTACTTTACTGAATCTAATTAAATATTATTTATTTAGACAACGAAAAATGAACTCTTTCAAATTTTTGAGGCAGTGAAATGCCCTTCTGCTCTTTTTTGATTTGCGACTACAAATTGAAATAACAGAACCTTAAGTAACCAGCTGAAGAAAGGTGAAGGATGACCTTCCTAGGACCCATAGTTAGAAATTGCAACAAGGAGAGAATTACAGTCCATTAAATAATGTAAAATTGTGGAATCACAAAGGAATGACTTTAGAACTTCCCGTTTGAATACAAGAAGAGAAAAGTGTATGGAATAGCATTGAGAAAAGGAAAAAAGAAAAAAGAAAAAATTTAGCTGAGAAACAAAATTGAGATAGCACAAACAACCATTCGGTTTGCAGCCAGTTTCTCTGATCCAAGTGCAAGAACCTTTATTAAGATTCAATCCTATAAATTTAACTCATTTGTAAGACACTAAATTGGGTTATACATGTCAACCGGGATGCAATTATCTAATGTTTATTTCCACAATAATTGAAATCTCACATCTCCAATCAGTTACATAGAATATCACCTCAACCCTTAGACCAGCTAGAAGAAAGAAGTTCCATGGAATTTTGAGAGAATATGATCATTGATGTGCAGCTGCAAAGACAAAGCTGAATTCCATCAAACAATCAGCAGCAATGAAGGAGCTTTGAGCTTTAGGTATTAATCAAAGCAATGGTGGCACACCACCGTCAATTCTCTTAACTCTTAAAAGACCCATCCTATAAATAATTCTGCCTGTCAAAGAGGAACATAGGTTTTCAAATTAGAGGAGCATCATCATCAATTCAACAACTTAGACAAAAGCAAATGACAAGATAAAGGAAACTAGCAATGCATTCAAGTTTAACAATGTTTAGTCCAATTAAGAACCAGGGAGAAGACTTGAACACAGATGAGTGACTCAAAAAAACTCTCTAGTTCTGACATTTATTTCAAATTTATTGTTCGACTCCATTTTCTTTTTCAGGTCTGTCACTGAAATGTTTACATATAATTATGAGATGAAAGAACCGGGGCAGTCAAGACTTTGCCCCTTAAAGAGGCCTCCGAAAAAGGTTTTTCTTTGAAGGCTATCTTTATTGCATGAGAAAACTTTTACTTCAATTTTTTTTTTTTTTTTTTAAATAATGGCTTCAAATAAAACAAACAGAGCCATGCATTAGTTTGATTCACAAGTTAATGACAGAAACAAGTCATGGTCAAAGCTTCAAGAAAACTCAAGATTAACACAGGACACAATGTAGGCATCCCTGCAAACAAAGAATGTGCAGAGGCTCAATTTTGACTTGTGAACCTTCTGTTGTGCTTATAAAATGTTCATCTATGAGATATCATCACCTTAACTAGTGTCATTTCCCAAGTAGAAAATTGACTGTTTCGGAATTAAAAAGCTGTTCTAAACAATTCTATTATCAACTGCATGGTGGACCAAATAATATCAAACATTTTGCATTTGCCCTAGGATTAAAAGAAATTTCTTTTTGAAGGAGCCAAGGAAAAAGGTTCTGTAATAATTCTACCACAAAACCGTCTATGGGTTTAGCACTCCGTATGGGTCCCTTGCAGCGCCCTGGAAAGGCTGAAATCATAAAGGGCAGTAGCATTTTTGTAGAGGCAATACTGGAAATTTTTCACCATGTAAGAAATTCATACAATCATATAGAAGAAGAGCTACTAAAAAGAGTCAAAGGGCTAGAAAACCAAAAATTGTAGGTTATCGATTAATGGAGTTTGGAAGGGGTGTGGGCTCTAGAATCAATTCAATAGGAACTTTCTGATAGGGAATCAGAGGCTGTGATCTCTTTTATGGCAAGGAGGCGGGGGGTAGGGTATGCTTCACTATGAAAGTTGACTATAGGGGGCTCATTTCCTAGTAGTCTTTCTTGTAGGCGAATCAAAGTTTTGTTTATTTTTCATGTGAAACGCAACTCAGAGCAAGATCTTTACTATTGATCAGTTGATGAGAAGAGGGAGAAGTGTTGTTCTTGTGTTGCGAGGACAAGGAGTTTACTAGCCATATCCTCCTTCATTGAACAGTTGCTCAAGCATTACATGTGTTGCTTTTCACTATCTTCAGGATATTCTGGCTTTTTTCTTGTTTTGCAAAGGATTCACATGTTAATTGGCAAAGTGGATCTGCTAGCAGGAAGATGAAATTTAGAAAGCTTTCCCCCTATGCCTGTTCTCATAACATTATTTCTGTGATCCAGGGCTTCTCTACGGGAAGAAAATTTGCCTCTTTTGGAATTTTTGGATGGTATAGTATCGGTTTGATTTGCTCATGTGGCTATTTCATCCCTATTCATTTTCCTCCTCTTGGTTTTTTGGTGCTCCTTGTACACCTCATTTGTACAAGGGGTGCCCCAATTTGGAGCCCTTCTTTACATATATTTGCTCATCAGAACAAGGGGGGCAAGCAAAACAAGAACAAGGTTGATTTCCTTTTAAGAAGAATAAATTTAGTGTTTGCTCACTAGCTCTCTTTCCTTTTTTTCTCTAAGCTGAATGGCTTTGACAGGTGTTGGTTAATGCCAGACCTTTTCCTCTTTTTGCTTTGTTGCTAGCCTCAGAGGGTGGCTGACTGGCTCTGCTTATAGTTCCTTTTTAGTATGAAATCTTTACCAGTACTCAAAGACTTAATAAATGGCTTGATGTGGCTTCACCATTTGAAAATTTCAAAGGTGTGTACTGAGCACCAAGCATAAAAAGCTCATGAGCCTGTTGAACAACTACCAAACTGAAGGGTTTTCTCTCTTTGGAGTGTCTTGGGTTCTCTCCTCTTCAATTAAGGAGACACTCCTTGGGTGGCATGGGTCCTTTGTGGGTAAAGCTTGCAAAAAGTCTTGGAAGCGGCCCCATTATGTATTTTTTGGACTCTGTGAAAGGAAAGGAACATGCTAGCTTTTGATAATGCAGAGTTTTCAATCCAAAGGATGAAAAATTCTTTTGTAGATGTGGACCCTCTTTCTCTTTTTAGCTTTATAGATTGGCTAAACTCTAAGTGAGGACAAGTGACGTTTCTTGTTTCTCTCCCTCCCCCACTTGGTTCAGCCTTTGGGTGGCCAGTGCATATTTCCGGTGTACTTTGGGATGCTGTTTTAGCATTTCCCTTTTTATATATATACTCTCTGTTTTTACCTATCCAAAAAAAAAAAAAAAAATCACACCAAACTGAGCTTGAACTTGAGTCTAAAGGCTTGATACAAGCTCACACCTAATTTGAAGAAGCTTTATTTCAACATAGCCAAGCTAGCTCAAACAGTCTAATAGTGAACTCAGTTTAGCCCATTTGCAGCCCTAAGCACATTAATTTATATTGGTTCTTGAATTGACTACCATCACAGAACAAAAGTTGAATTGCAACTGAGTCAATGCAAAGCCCAAGAGTCTTAACTGAACAGCTCAAGTTTATACAGTTTGATACACCATCTCCCCTCATCCAACCAGGCTGTTTAAATAAAAATAAAAATAAAAAGATAAACGAAAGAGAGAAAATTAATATAATGCCAAGTATATTAAATTATTACATAGCAATTAGCATGTCTACAGCCAAATGTAAGAGAATTACTGTGTTAAAACTAAAAGATCTTATAGCATGAATTCTGAGGTCTCATGATAAGAATCATTTCTTATACATATAAATTTAAAGGGGAGATTTATTCACACTATTCCAACATTAACAAATCACCAACATGTAAAATGAGTGGTCAATCTCCAGAAAGATACAAGAACTACTTGGTAAAGTCCCCACATGAAGGTTTCACACATGCCAGGGCCATAGATTATTTTTCTATTATTTGCCTGGTTAACATCTATGGACAAGGATGAAAAAATCAACACCATTGATGCCAATATTTCGTAATTTCGGTGTATGGATGTGGAAAGAGGGGGATAAATGGAAATTTGCAAAATTTCCTCAAAATATCGATATCACCATACAAGGAAAATTTAACATTAAATGTGACAAAATATTGTAAATATGTTGGAGATATTTCCAGAAAATATCGACATCACAGCTGAAGCCTCCATTTTACTATTTCAACAGTAAATTTAAACCTCTAGCAGCTAAATAGATTCCAAATTCCTTTAAATAAGCCCCTTCTCTCATTTTGCTTTCATTTATCCTCATTTCTCATTTTTCTCTCATTTGACTTTCCTTTCTCATAATCATAATTGATTGACATGAGTTTATAACTAAAGTATTTGTTTTGATAGTTTGCTTACTTCAATTTAATTGCATGATAGTCTAGTTATTTTACAATGTCACAGGTTTTATTAAGATGCAGTATTCTTATGAGTTATAGTTATTTAATATACGAACTTTGAATATTGTTTTATTTAAATGCAATCATGTAGTTTATAATTTATGTACATTAGTTTCTTAAGAAAATTTATATACATTTTTTTAATTTTTATGCAAAATATTAATTAAAAATTATGTAATTTAGTGCATTTGGATACATGTCATATTTTAAAAAATAATAATAATAAAGAAAGTACATACTTTGTGTATTTGAAAACACTTTTTTAAAATCTAAGTATAAAATTTTCTCTTCCACAAATTTTTTAAATTTTGAAAAGAGTTTTAAAGAATACAAGGTAAGTTTCTGCATTTTGTATGAAAGTTCTTATATTTTCTAGAAAAGTTTCTATTTTTAAAAATAAAAAATACGTTTATCCAAACACCACCGTAGTTGTTACTTGTAGTATACTATTCAATGTATTCACTTTCAATGTCATATTTCATTATATTATTGAGAAATGACACTAATTTTATCATTATTTCTTATTTTATGAAGTAAATTACTTTAATTTGTGAATTATTGATTATTTTATTATTTCAAAAAGTTTCATACAAAATTTTCATATTTTGAAGTCAATTTTCATCATTTCTTTTATTTTTACCCATATTGATCTCGGTGAACCACTGATATTTCCACTGAAATCAACATTTTCATCTTTGTCCACTAACATAAGAAATCCAAACCATGCATATGAAAGCACATAAACATGCACATAGAGTTGTCACTCTCATTTAATGGTTCATCTAACCTATCATTTAGTGTTTAACATTGATTTGACCTAATACTTTAAGCTTCTAAAGCAAGATAGGAAGCATCAAACATTGTGTTTGGTTTTTCAAAATCCAAGCTAGTGAAACTAGGAATTACTAGCCAATAGCCACTGCTGAAGGAAGACAATTTTCTCTAATTCGAGGCTGACCATGGCCTGAGCATGGAGGATAAGGTTTGGTTTATTGGAGGATTAGAAGCCTCAACTCAATGGATGAGACATTGTTATACATGGATATTATGTTCTTGTTTAGGTGAAAGAGAGGAGATGAGGCTTCATGGAATATCCTTACCTCATAAATGAAGTGATGAATCACTCCTTATTGATGGGGGAGATGTAAAATGGCACCATAGATCAATGGTCAAGGAAGTGAACTTCCTAACTAAGAGGAAAGCTTCCATTCTAATTCCTTTGAGGGAACATTTTTATCCTCAAGAGTTTAACTTTGGCTTTCAGTTTGTTAACTGGATCTTTATCAATGTTTTCAAATTTAGATCGGACCGACTCAACTACCAACTAATCTATTTCCGGTTAGAGTCACCTTTTTAACTCTTTTTTCTATTGAACTGGTTTCAGATGGTCTAACCTAGCGCTTAAACCGCCAAACTAGACTAAATGAGCAATTTTTGGAAAATCATCCGATTTTTATTTTGGCCTAAAATATTGTTGGACTGGAACAAATTTGAGCCGAACATACTTTCTAGGCAACTGTCTTAACAACTTCATATGCACCAATGTGTTGCAAGAGTTTTAAAGACCCCGTGAGTTTTATATTTTCTCGATGTGGGATAGTTAAAAAGATTATTGAGATGGAGTGCATTTGGGCAAAACCTTCTCTTTAGGCCACTATCCTAGCAACTTCATACTTATCAGGTTTATTATAACAGTTTTAAAGACTATGAGTTTTGTATCTTTCCAATGTGGGATTGTTAGAAAAGTAAGATTTAAAAAAATATTATTGTAGTGGAGAGGGGTTCGAGCCTTGGTCTCCAAAGAATATAAACCAAAAGATGACTGCTTGGCTACTCATCCATTTATTAGTAATGTTGCATAAAAATATATAATGTCAGATTTTTTAAATTTCCATTACTTAATATAGACATAAATATTTTATAATAATAAGTATGAAAATAATATACATTAAACAACGTAATAATTTTTAAAATTATAAAATAATAAGATATATATAACTTTTAAAATGTAAATAAAATTAAATAATATAATTTTCCTTCCATATTGAATGTATTTTCAAACTTAAATATTATACCTGTTTTATTTCATAAAATTAAAAATGTTAATATATTTATATTTATCCTTATCATGATTTAATTTGATAATGTTAGAGATACAAAATGAAATATTATTAAGTTTTTTAATTATTTAGATATATTCTTAATTTTTATCATTAATTTAAATTTTAATAATATATAAATTACATATTTATGAAGTCATATTGACATAAAAGTTTGATTATAGTTTGAACCATTGGTTTGACTAGTGAATTGTGACCCAATAACTTTTCAAATTCAATGACTGGTTTGGTTATGAAAACCTTGATCATTATGGCTCTATATTTTTTGGTTTTTTTTTTTTTTCTCCTAAAAGTCCATCATGGGCACCATCTTTCATTTTGTACTTTCTTTAATGATTCTTTAATAAACACTTTTGTTTCTTATTAGAACCATCAAAACGGTGTCATGCAGCCTATCACTACTAGAAAAAGTTTGGTTTTTATTCAAAATATATTACAAGAGAAAAATTAGCATTTGAAAAGATTTGAAATAACTTTTGTTATTGAATTTCAATTTGTAATTACATTCAATATCAAATTTGTTAATTGAAAAAATCATGAAAGAATTATTTTCGTATTTTACTATAGGCAAAATCAAGGATTTTGGTTAGAAACCAATATTTTCTACTACTTTAATATATTTTCATTTTAGTTTTATTTTTTTATTTTTTCAATCTTTATTTGCATATTTTATTATTCATAGAATGATGAATTTTGAGCACAAACCAATATTTTGTTCAATTTTATTTCATTTTTTATTTTCTATTTTTTGTTCTTATATTTTACTATTATTATTCAACACCAGTTACTTGTGCTCCAGCATACATAGCAACAAACATGAAATTTGTCATAACTCAATCCAACTCAATACAAAGTGCTATACAATCATCATTGGGTTTTTGACATATGAACTAAATAAACTTGTAAAATAAGTCTCTTCAATTCTAAAATGAAATTCATATACACAGACAGATATGTGAGTTTCAGTAAACATGCATGTCAAATAATGTCAAACAGTTAGGTTATTTACCGATAATGCAGAAAGTACAGCAAAACTTTGGTGATGAAAAAATAACCAACCAAATGCTACATATATCAAATACCCAAAAAAGGAAGAGAAACTCACTTTTAGGGGGCAAGAAGCCCTTAGAGAGAGAAAGAAGGCAACATTACAGAACGTAAGTCAACTAATGTGTGGCAAGCAATGAGTATCTAACACATGAGAAATTAAGTTAGAAGTAACCAACTATAGCTCCAAGAATAACCAGTCATGAAAGACCACCAAAACAGTATTCATTGTCACCAACTTTATGGAACAATTTTCAAGCATAATTCATGGAGTAATTTCATTAAATTACAAACATTAAATGAAGCAAGAAGATAACCAAGCGCACTATATTATTTATCTTTATACTGATGATAAAGACTACGTAAGCACTTAGTTGAGAGGTAGTAAAAGACAAACCTGGGTGAAGCCAAACAATTTGTGGTGTTTGCACAGCCAGCAAAAACATTTGAGTAGGACTTGGTCAAATATGAAAAATTGGCAATTGGAGGTAAAGCAGGCACACGTTCACCTTTCTTCAGAAGCTCTTGCAAGTTAAGTCTCTGCAAGGTCAGGATAGCCCTGGATTCCTTCCACATGAAGGCAAGGAGTCCACCCTGAATGACATACAATGATCCAGGCTTGGAACCAGGATATCTGAAACCATACCCATTTGCAATCCCATCCCCCACAAAAGCATGCTTAACAGCCACAGGAAGGGAATCTGCGTCTGTCTCCCAAGGGAATGGATCTATTGAAGGCTCATTGATTTTCACTATAAACATTGCTGACCCATTTGGATGCAGAACATAGTGGGTGCCTTCTAATATTTTGGTTGCAATTAGATGTCGTTGCTCATCAATCTCTTCATAAGACAGCAAAAGAAAGAACAGAGCCTTTCCAGGCTTGTCTTCAGAAGGCCGGCCTGGAGGCCAACCAAAAGTTCCTCCCCATAAACCCGCATATTCTTGGCCAGCTGTTGAGACCCGCATGGGCAACTTGTAAAGGGCAAATCGACTATCATGCATGTTTGGCCATGCTCGATAAGAAGATAATTTCACATTTGAAGCATGTAGAGTGAGTCCTATTGTATCACCTGACTTCAGAAAGTCATGAAGCTGTACATGCTTATTCTCACTGCTTGAAGAGCCATTCTTTGAGCTTGGACGACTACCATTCATAGAGCCAGACTTCCCTAAGATCTGTTTAAAACCATCCCTAAAATACCCACCAATAGTTTTCCTCTTAGCAACTTGTGTGCAGCCATCATCCCCACTGACAGAACCACGAAAAGCACTTGAATGATCAAGACTCTTCCTGATCTCGCTCACTTCCAACAGCGTAGGATCAGAAGGAAGCTCAGGGGCTGCCTTCAAATCAATGTTTCCTCCACCCAGCTTATACTTTTGCATTAAAATTGATCTCCTCTCAAATAATAGCATCATATCTTTTCGAAAGTTCTCCTCATCATTCCTTGAATGAGGAAACAGTGGACCCTTTGCTGAACTGGGTTCCGTCAATCGGACTTGGTTTGTAACAATCTCAAGCAGCCTCCTTCTGTCACCAAAAGCCAATCGACTAAAAGGGACCATTGGTCCACTCTGTTCGACAAGCCTCTGTGACCTTGAAAGCCCGCTATCTGACCTACAGACCTTTCTTTGTTCCTTATCTGAATGATCAATAAAGCTTCTAGCATGAACCAATTTACCCCCACTTGTTTGTTCCCTAGGCTCAACCTCAAGCAATAGCACGTTGCAGTTCTTCTCAATCCCCTTGACCGAACCAGGATAAAAATGGTCATTTTCCCTTTCCCTTCCATGCAGGAAAAATGCTGTGGAACCATCAAAATCACCAATAATTTCAAACACAGGTGCCCATAAAATCGGACCCTCTTCAATTCCTAATGGGCCAAGCTCTTGTGGAATGATCCGGCACCCAACAACAGAAACAAAACCAGGCATAACATACACTACATTGCCAAGTTCTGGGTTTTGGTGAACCCAAATTCCAAGTAAAGGCTTAACACTAATTAGGAACCGGCAAAGTGCTTTATAAGATGAGATACCCTTTCGCCACTCTATGAGGTCTCCATAGGACACAACTCCTACCATTTCGCATTGAGTGAGCCAGACCTTCTCAGAGGCGACCAGTGTAGATAGGCTCCGGCAACCTAGACTGAGATTGCAGAGGTCCCTTGGAGATAGGGACCGGGACACCATAGCAAACAAATCATCCGGCAGAGCAAGAAGCAAGCTCGAACCACAGGGATCAGACCCCATAACAGTCAAACAGACGAGTGATTATTGATGAGATATTATCAGGAACGCTTAAATTTGAGCTACAATGTGGTAAGCTGCACAATTCATTACAATTCAAGAAAATCCTGAATCAATAACATAAACAAAGCCAAAATTACAATCAACTGCTGAAAAAGCTCAACCAAAAAGCCCTTTAAAACCCTTCTTTCATTTAATAATAGCGAAATGAATAGATTCAAACCTGGAGCTAAAATGGGCCTATTTCAGATGCTTCAATTCCCGCATCTATGAATCATACATGAAAAAAGTTCACCCAAAAACCCTTAAATACCCCTCTTTTCTTCTCAGTAAGGAAAAATTGAATAGATTCGCACCTGTAATTGAAATGGGTTCGTTCCAGATTCTTCACATCCTGCATCTATGAAGCATGCATGAAAAAAGGGCCACCCAAAACCCCTGAGACCCCTTCTTTTTCAACTCAATAATAGAAAAGTAGCAGATTCAGACCTGGAATCAACATAGGTTTGTTTAAGATTCTTCAATTCCAGTATCCATGAATCAATCCATGAAATGAGTTTGTTCCGAAGTCTCCAATTCATGCATCTCGTAAAGACTAACATGTACGAGTCTCAAATAAGGGCGAAAAAGTAGGATCGGGTGAGCAAGATCATGGCCATTGATTCAAAGTAAACCCGGTTGTTCTAAAGGGGAAATGATGAAGAAGAAAGAAGACGAAGAAGAAGAAGCAGAGGACCAATTGAGCTTTGGTATTATCACAGTCCTTATGGGGGGTTCTGTGGTGCTCGTGTGACAGCCAACCAATATGGAAATTGGAATAGAGTCCAAAGTCCATAGCCCTAAGTGAAGCGAAAGTCCCAAAAAGTCCAAAGCCACTCCAACAGAAGGCCACGCCAAAAGCACTAGGCCGAAGGGACTAAAAAGTCCAACCACATGACACTATCATGGCTCCAAAGTCTACCGCATGGGTCCAACCCCACTTTTTCCACTGTTGGGGGACTATCACACTTGCTTCGTTCCAGTGGGCCATACGCCATACGCCATTACTAGATATTCATTGCACAAATTTGATGGATTTGGTCGTCGCTAGTCGCTGCTTCCAAGTTCCAACCATCCCACACTTTACGTGTACTAGGCTACCGATTGTCTAGCCCGTTCTATAAGTTAATTTCATTTCTCCAATGATTTACACATACAAAATTCCGTAATTTCATTTCCTACCCACAGAAATTATGAACTCTTACCTTCCCCTAATCAAAAAATTATTAGAAAGTCAAGCACGATTCGGCTCCCTTTCTAGCGGAACAAAATGCATTTTAAATTAATTGCATTTTTAAATATGTTGAAATAATATTTATTATAATAAGATATTTTATACCACAAAATAAATAAAAAATGTGAATAAGCAAGTGAAATGCTCAATGTGATGGAAGTTGTGCTTTAGGAAAGCAATTTCTAAAATGAAAATTGTGTTTTTTAAAACGTTCTTTAAATAAACGAATTATGTTTTGAAAGCAAGATATTAGAAAAATATCAAAAACTATTTGAAATATAAATTATTTTGTCCTCCTTTAAGTGAAGTCAAACTAGGCCTTGTATTCCTCCTCTAAAGTAAAAGAAGGATAGTGGGGTAAGAAATGGGTAGAGCCATTCAAGCCAATTCCTCTATGACAATAAATAGTAATAGATATATCAAAGTGTGGATAAACATAGAAAAGATACCTTGTTTTTATTAGGATTAAACCCCTAAAAGTAAAACATGATGTAATAAAATTAGACTTCTCTTTCCCTTTTGTTATCCCGTTTATACATTGATATTGGTTTGATCATCTTGCATTGTACATGATTTAGGTGTGTTAGGAGTTGTATAGAGTATACAAGTCATGGATTTCTTGCAAGATGATAAGTTGTTCACAATCGGTTTATGGATCTAGGTAATCCAGTAAAAACTGTCTTGGCCATCAAGATGAGTTTCCTATGATGAGTGCACTATTATGTATAATTACACATGGATATAACCAATGGTGAATCATGACATAAAACTATCTGTAGACCCTCCATTTTTTTCTAGTAGCACATATAATTCTTTGTGTCTTCCTTCATTTCTCGTTGCCTTATAGTTGTCCCATGATGATCTATTGTCACTCATTTGGTATGATTTTTTAGTCACATTTACATATTCATTATGGATGGATTTTTTATGGATCCCAAATGTGACCTTAGTTGCACCTTGGTTTAGTTCACTTGGTTGCATTTTAAGTTTAGGTTACTTAGTTGCATTCTAGGTTTAACTCACTTAGTTGCACTTTAACTTTGCTGACCTAGTAGCACCTTAGTTTAGCTCACATATAGCTCATGTATAGCTCACGTAGTTGTACTTTAGCTTAGCTCACTTAGTGGCACCTTAGTTTAGTTCACTTGGTTGTACTTTAACTTAGTTTACTTAAATGCACTTTAGTTTAGCACACTTAAATGCACTTTAGTTTAGCACACTTAGATGCACTTTAGTTTAGCTCACTTGATTCACTTAGTCTAGCTCACTCAATTACATTTTAGGAATTTTCTTAGTTACATCTTAATTTAGTTTTCATTACACTTTAAATGACTTTATCTATGTGCATTTTTAGGATAGTTTATCTAGATGCATTTTAGGATGCTGTTTAGGTTTATTTTAGGACAATATTTCATATCATCTTACATGGCATGTGCATGAGGGTTTATTTGGGAAGACAAGGAAGACATTAAGACATTAAGACATTGATATTTTGGATTGAGTTTGGGATGGAAAGGATTCTCCAAGAATGATCAAGACATTGAATTTGACATTAAGGAAAGGACTCTTGTTGATCACATTATCAAGGTTTAAAAAAAAAAAAAAAAAAAAAGATTCTCATTGGAAGGTGATGACATTGGAAAGTTTGATAGAAGATAAACTCTTTTGGAGATTCTTTGAGTTTTTTAGGAAGGAAAGAATCCACTTTAGATTGGAACACAACTGCCATTGGAATTTTAAATGGAGTAGAACTCTGAAAAGAGAAGGAGATTGTGTAGACTTGCAACATTGCCTTATGAAAATTGTAAGATTCATAACATAAAAGGAATTTGAAGAAAAGAAAACTCTCATGGTGATGGATGACAAGGGGAACTTTAGATATGGAAAGAATTTTTATTATTTTTTATGAGATTTTATTAAGGAGGATTCTTTGAGGCCATGGAGATATGATTCACGCCACATGGAAATTTTGAAGAAAAAAGGATTTTTGAAATTAGCAGCTACCATTGAGAGAGCATGAGAGATTATAAAAGGCATAAAGAAAGGATAACCTTTTTTTAGAAGTTGAGTTAGAAAATGATCTCTTTGGAAGGGATTCACGACCATGGAGGGGATTTGGAAGGTATGATTCATGCATAAGGAGATTTGGAAGATATGTGGGCTGCCACTTGGTATACACGGCCGCCACTTACCATATGAGAGAAGATTTTTAAGGAAATGTGGACTCTTGGAGATAGGGGCTACCATAAACATTCTTGACTAATCATTCACGACATTATGGAGAGATTAGAAAAGGAGGAGGACACCATTAAGGATTTTTTGTTTTTTTTTTTTTGGCGAGTAAGGTTGCCATAGGAGATTAAGAAAGAGTAGGAGAACTTTCTAGTCATATGTTGAATAAGCTTTAGTATTTTGTCATAACTTTTGCTATGGATATCCAAATAAGTTGATTTTTGAGGCTATGGAAATCTAACAAAAAGGATTATAATTCATTTGTTGACCAATTTTCTTGAATTAATAGTTATTAAGGGGTAAATTTTGTGACAAGGTTTGGGGGAGCTTTCTCAACATATGTTGAACATGTTTTAGTATTTTAGGTATAACTTTCGCTATATCTATCGAAAATTAGCTTAAGGAGAAGATCACGACCATTGAGAGATTTTAGGAGAGGTAGGCTACCACCCACGACCACAAGGAGAGATATTTTGGAGAGATGGATTGCCATTGGAGACTTGGAGAAAGAGGATGATGCCATAAAGGGGTTGCATATCAGAGTTTTGGAGACTCACACACGCATAGGAGAGAGTGTAAAGTTTTGAGAGCTTTTTGGAGGAAGAAAGAGACATCCACTACTTGGCCATTGTGAGATGGACTTCGGGCTGACACCAACTTTTGAATTTTATTATTTATTTCATAAACTTCCAGTTCACTTTTATTTATCCTATTTTCATATATTATACCTTGTAAACACTATAGTCCGCATATTTTACATTGTACGTGAAGATAAAAATATTGGTAATCATAGATATATCAGTACTTCGATTTTACGGATATATCGAAAATATATTGATGGATATTTTGACACAAAATATTAATAAGCTAAAAATTGATCAAAAGTCATGAAAATAAAATAAAAATAAAATAAAAACTCTTAAAAATAAATTTAGAAGTATAATAAACATTTTAAAGTTGTTTTGTTGAAGAAATTGATATATGTATATATGATTTGCTATATTAAACTTATACTAATTACCTAATTTAAATGGGATTAAGTACGTACCAGATACTTTAAAGTAATTGATCGACTTTAATTTAGAGTTAATGCATCACTTCAACACCAAATTCCCAAATTTATAAAATTTTGAGAATAATCATAAATAAAATTTGAGCAATATGGAACCAAGATACTTTCAATTGAATTGAGGATGAAATGGTTGGAGAATGAAGTATTTATAGAAGAAAAAAAATGGGCCAAAATAGTCGTTAGATGGTCATTTCAACATTATAATTCATTTCTGACCGTTTGATCAAAATTTGGATGAAATCTGACCATTAGATCTTCAAATAACCGTTGGAATTACTTCCCAACCATTGGATCAAGGCCAAATTTAATCTTGGCCCTTGGATTTGGCAGCTGACCGTTGGGATCAGCTTTAAAAAATGGCTTTGTTTTTTGCCATTAGATCAAGGTCATATTTAATTTGAGCCATTTAATAAACCCTTTTAACCATTCAACCACTTCAATATACATGGCTATAATTCTGGCTATTAGATAAGCCAAATTAAATCTCAAAGGTAAGTAAATTAAAACTAACGATTTTTAATTCATAAATGCTCTTAAGCATCTCAATATATAGGTGAGTAACTTAAAAACCCTATAACCCATCATTTGGGTTGAATTGGTAGCGTAATCAATTTGATCGATTCACTAGCCATTAAGCATTAAATACATTGGCATGTGATTGTTAGGGTTTTAGACCCCAATTAGTTTAACAACCAATTCAACCGGTACTCTACTAATTGGGGCTTTGGTAGGGAATCTTGGATCTCTTCGTTCCCTATCCTAGGACCAGCTTAGGTGCATAAAAACTCCCTAAGGCTTCTACATCTTAAGTTACCAAAAAAAAAAAAAAAAAAAAAACTTTTTAACAAGTATTAGATCTAGATGTGTGTATTAGAAAACTTTGCTTTTGATTTGGATGTTCCTAAATCAATTCCTTTCGATGAAAATGCAAATCGAAATAATCAAAAGCCTTATAAGCCATGATCTTTTGTTCGGTGACTCAACCTCAAACCTTGGTACTCAAACGATGAACTGTTTGGGAGGGTGGAGGTCAAAGCTCTCTCTACTCTTTGAATGGTGGAAGGCGACTTAATTAAAACCTTAATCCTTAAGAGTGTATTTATAAGGTTCCCTATTGGGCTTAAGTGACTTGAGCCCATTAAGGACTTAGGTCACTTAATTTAACTAAAAATGATTCTAATTGATTAATTAACTCCATAGGGTTGTCCAATTAATCAATTAGCCTAATTTAGAGATATAGTTCACTAACACCTATACAACCTTATGCAATTACCAAAACATCCTTATACATATAAGTGAACCTAGAGTTTATCCAATCATAAACTATACCATCGAGGTATATGAGCTTGAATGAGGACCACTCAAAACCCATAGGACAATATTGAATCCTTTATAATCCAATTCTAAAGTTGATTTAACATCCCATGAGAAAGAATCAACTACATTCTAGTACTCATTGTAAATAATAACGAAATGAAGTTCAAGTCCATGACCTGCTATCCACTATATGCAAACTCCCCATGAACTTGTGTTTATAATCTAACAAGGTAGTGTTATCACCTATCAAGATTGTCTCTCTAGTCCTTAAGTTATAAATCCCGCACATTATGCAATCAATTGACATATTCTAATTCCAAGGAACATATAACTATAGTCTTCTAGATCACATGTCCTTTAAATCACCAAATTGGACATATTGTCTCAATCTTATGAGATATCATAGTGCCTCTATTAAAAATGCCTATTACCACCAACCTCTATCAATAGTGACTCAATCTATAAGGATTTGTGACTGTCTTAGGGTTCACCCATAGGTTAAAACCTCCTATGAATTTTATCATAGACTCAATATCTTCTCAAGGTTGAAAGTTCATACAATATAATAGCTTGGTGAATTATGACAATTGATAGTCTCATGTCACGATTCACCATAGGTCTTGTCCAATATGTAACCGTACACACTAGTGCACTCATCATAGGAAACTCATCTTGATGGCTAAGACAAGTCATCCTTTCAATTAGGAGGTAGCGCACTACAATCTCTATTGGATTGCCTAAATCCATGAACTGATTGTGAACAACTTATCAACTTACAAGAAACTCATAATTTGTATCTTTTATGCAACTCTTAATACACCCGAATCATGTACAATGTAATTGATATGAAAGTGTATGCTCAGATGACCAATTAATGTATATGGGATAGCAAAAGGAAACCATAAGAAATATAAATGAAAATAAATTTAAAATAAATGTCAATCTATTACATCATGTCATGCTTTTTAAGGCTCAATCTCAATAATTTTTCTTCCGATCGATTAAAACATGCTACTAGAAGTTTAGGGTGCACAAAATGCATCTTGACTGGTCAAACCCATTCGATTCAACCTGTTCCATCTTGCCTTAATTGTATAATTATTGAAATTTTGTTGAATAAAGGTTGGGAACCTTCGCAAAATTTTACGTTGATACCAAATAAACCTTTAAAACACATGTTAAAAGTAGTAAGGGCAAGGTTTGATCAAAAACCTTAAATCATTCAATTTTATGAAGATGTGATCAATTTCAAGTTAAGAAATGATGATTTTTAAAAGTTTAAAGTGCATGAAAAATATTAATGCCTCAAGTATACCAATAAATGTAACCTTGCATTGGTACCTAAGTTTTTTCATTTAATTTGCTTGAACTTCCTTTCAATTCCAAGAAAAACTTCAAACGATTAACTTGACCGAGCCATAGTAAATTAATTTTATTTTGTTATCATCAAAACTTAATTACAAAAGCCTTTGAGCTTTTACAAGTATAATAAATAATTACTTGTCTTCTCTCATTTGTTTACATAATATTAATACTTTTTTTATATATAAAAAGAATTAATAAATTCATATTTATGTACCTTTTATAATAATTAATTAATGATAAATTCGTATTCATAGTAATAAATAAATTGATAATAAAATAATATTCATTACATTGTACTAATAATGTTTGTTTGATATAATAAAAATCCAAATTTATTGTTAGATTTTTTAGGTATAAAATGTTGCCCCATTATGCATTCAATGATTTCGAATATCGAACCAAGTTTTAAAATATTCCTTTTTGTTTACTCTTATAAATTGGGATAGGATATTTACAGAGGATCATATTTTATCTATGATGCACTTTATAGAATGGTTTTATGTTTAGATAGGGGAAATGTTTTTTTGTCTTCTTTACCTAGTTTTTTTGGGCTTCTATTTGTATATTTGTATACTCGTGTGTACTGTTTTCGCTGCTTAGAAGCGCTTCTAATACAAATTCTATTTATCTATCAAAAATATATAAATATAAAATGTATATATATATATATATATATATATATCAAGGGCATAGGAGATGATAATGAGTTTAGTAACGGTGATGGGCTTGTGGGGAGCGTGCAATCTGTTGAAACCGTCAAGTCCTCCAAAAACCCTCTTCCCAATTCCAATTCCCAAAGCTCTGAAACCCAAAACACAACCCAAATGGAAGCCATTAGAGTGTTGTTTGAGCAAGAGGGACCTCAATCTCTCAATTGTTTCATTGCTTTTGGCGGCTGCTTTACCAAACACCGTTTTCAAAGTAGTGGCTCAAGAGCTGGAAGAGTTTCAGAGGTACACTGACTCAGTGGAGGGTTTCACACTCCTCATACCCTCTTCTTGGATTAAGGTCTCTCTTCCAAACTTCCTGTGGTATAATCTTTGCTGTCTCTCTGGAAATGGATTGAAATGGATGTTGTTGCTTTTGAGTGTGTTGTTACTGTTGCAGGTCGATAAAGGGGGTGCCACTGTGCTGTTTGAAGAGGAAAACAAAGGAGTCAATAATGTGGGGGTTGTGGTGAGCCCAGTTCGGCTCGAAAGCCTCAAGCAATTTGGGAGTCCTCAGTTTGTAGCAGACAAGGTTATACAAGCAGAAAAGCGAAAGGTAACTGTTCTATGGGCACTTGTTGGCTGTGGAATTTGTATGTTTGAATGTAGTTGTTGGTGGATTTGGTCAATTCTTAATATGACTTATTAAAGCAATGAGGAGGGTAGTGGCAAGCAAGGATTGAGATATCTGTAGTTTGGGCCAAACCACCCCAGATTTAGAGATTCAGCGAATCCCAATATGAAACACCAAGAACATGCCAAAAAGTTGAGATACCACTATCTACCACGATAATGTAATACTCACTCAATCTTTCTAATTCACAATGGATTTCCAGAATTTTAGATCCCTAAGAAATGTGGAGCACCTAAGGATTTCATACCAATTAGCTCAGCTAGGGGCTATACAAGCTATTGACAAAAGTTTTGGCCAATAGGCTCAAAAAGGTAGTGAGTAAGGTGGTTTCAATTACCAACATGCTTTTGTTGTCGAGGGTAGACAAATTTTGAAGATAACCCTAATCACTAATGTGGCTCTTGATTAAAGGTTAAAGAGTCCCACTAGTGGGTTTATTTGTAAGCTAGACATTAAAAAGGCATATGCCATAAACTGGGATTTTTTTATAAGGGTTTTTGAAAAAAAAAAATGGGTTGTGGGCATAAGTGAGTGAGGTGGATTAAAGGGTGTATTCCTATGGCAAAATTCTATGTTCTAGGAAACGGAGTCTCATTCGATTTCTCTGAGAGCTTTAAGGGTTTGATGTAGGGGGACCCTTTCTCCAGTCTCCCCTTTCCTCTTTGAAAAACCTATGTTCCAGTGACGTAACACCCTATTTTAATATAAGAATTAAATTTTTTTAATCCAATTAAACTTTTGAGAATTATTTATTATTTTTTAACATAATTAAACCTTGTAAGAAATTAAAAGTGATCAATAACAATCTAACACATAAGAGACAAAAGAATTTTAACATGGAAAACCCTCACACTAACTGTGGAGATAGAAAACTACAAAGTCTAACACCTCAGATAAAAAATCCTCTATATTGATACACAGTTTTACTTTGTTGTTTACTCAAAGACTAACTCTTCAGTACCTATATCACGATCCACATCCACAACATAGCTCCTTGAATGCTCCAATGGATTCACCTTAACTTGTGAGGGGATGCAGGTCTCTCTAACAACACAGAATTTGTTCAAAGGACCTTTAAGAGCTTATTGGCAATGATAAAGGCAAGTTTGGGTGTTTTTTGAATGAGAGCATCCAACCCTAAAACACATTTAGGTAAGGTATATACAAGCCTAAGAACCTAAAGGGTTGAAAATGGAATTTTCTTTTAAAAAAAATTTCAACTTTCCAAAAATTAATTAAGACATTTTAGCTCAATTTTAAAGCTTTCGATCCAACCCTTATTAAAAAAACTAACTTGTTTTTACTCAAACCTTTTCAAACTTACTTGTGACGGTTTAGCTAATTAAATGAGAACTTGAAATCTTCAATGAAGAGTAAGTCATTATCTAAAAAGATTCTATTGTAGAATGAAAATGAACAAAATTGCCAACAAAAAACAAAACAAAACATTGTGTCCTAACACTCTTCATTTTAGCAATGGAGGTTCTCAGTCCAGTTCTGATGAGAGCTAGAGAGGAGGCCTTCATTTTGGGCTTCAAAATGGGAGGGGTGTGTAGGAAGGGGATAGAAGTGTCTCATTTGTTATTCACAGTTGATACCTTAGTTTTTTGCAATTCTAATCAAGAGCATATGGAGCATCTTAGTTGGGCCTTCATGTAGTTGAGGCAATATCTAGCTTAAAAATAAACATGGAGAATAGCGAATTAATTCCTATTAGGGAAATAGAAAATGTAGAGGGTCTTGCTTCAGTGTTAGGGTATAAGGTTGGGAAGTTGCCTGCTACATATAATCAAGGGTTGTCACTTTGCCTAATTATTATATGTTTCTTTTTGCTATTCCTGAAAGGTGAGCTTGAGGTTAGAGCAGATTTAGAAGGATTTCCCATGGAGTGGGGTGAAGCTTAGGAAAGGCCCCATCTAGTTAACTTGTCTACTACTTGTTTTGTTTTGATAAGGGGAGGGGATGTCTTCACATTAGGTATTTACAAACTCTTAACAAGGCTCTACTTGGTAAATGAAGTTGGAGATTTGCTATTGAAAGGGAGATCCTTTGGAAGCAAGTAATAACAAGAAAATTTGGAGATGATGAGGGGGTTGGTGTTCAAGGATTGTGACCGATAGCTATGGTATAGGTTTTTGGAAGGCTATCAAGTTTGAATGGGAGACTTTTAAAAATAGAACTTGCTTCAATGTGGGTAATGGTAGAAGAGTAAAATTCCAGAAAGATAAATGGTGCGTTAAAAATTCATTAGAAGTCTCTTTTCCGAAGTTATTTTCTATCGTAGCTACAAAAGAGACTTGGGTAGTAAAGATGTGGGAGTAGGAGGGAGAGGACGACTGTTAGATTCTTTACTTTTATAAGCAGTTCTATGATTGGGAGTTGGAAGGAGTAAGGCCTTTTTTCGAAGGTTGTATTCATGCTTAGTTAGAAGGGATGAGGAAGGCAGATTGCAATGAAAGAAATCCAAGAGTGGCAAGTTTATTGTTAAATCCTTCTATACTTTCTTATTTCAGGGAACTATCAAGCCTCTCCTGCAAGCATAGTTTCGAATCCATGGGTGTTAACAACAGTGAGTTTCTTTGCTTGGGAAGCTGCTTGGGGAAGGGTGTTAACACATCATCAATTAAGGAGGGGTTGAAGTATGCCCATTAGATGTTATACATGTAAAGGGTAAGAAGAGTTGGTTGATCAGATGCTCCTTCATTGTTCCACAGCGAGAATTTTGTGGCAGTTGGCTTTTTCCCTATTGAGTGGTTATACTCTACTGAGTTGACATAACTCTTTTGTGGGGAAAAAGTGGAAGACAATTTGGAGAGTCGTTCCTTTAGGCCTTTTTTGAACGCTATGGATGGAAAGAAACAAGAGAGCTTTTGAAGATGCAGAACAATTGGAACAAGCAATCAAGTCCTCCTTTGTTTGCATCTTTTGGATTGGGTTTGGATGTACATAGATGATACTTCTATGACTGTGATAGGCTTTCTTGATTGGTTGAATTTTAACTAATGACAGAGCTGTTGTTTTGTGTTGTCTCTCTTTCTTTGTGTTTGCCTGATGCACATTTTGTCTAAATCATGTGTATTTTAGTGCACCCTTTCTTAGGTGTTTTTAATTCATATCCTCGTTTTGCTTGTCAAATATATATATACGTCAAAGCTGAAACAAGTGATATATCTAGCTTGTAGTGTGGTGGACATGATGTAAAATTAGAAATCTAACCTAAAAATGGATTGTTTTCCTGGTTGTTTTACAATGATCTCTCTATGGGCTAGTTTGGAAGTGATTCTTGTAAAACATGTAGGGCTTCTATAAGTAGTATTTCTATCAGAATTACTTTTATGGAGCATCTGTTAGTATTCAATATAAATAAATAAATAAATAAAAGTGTTTTATATGTATTTTTATAATGAGATACATAACGAAAAAGTGAATTTTGGAATATGCACCTATCAAGTGCTAGTCTAAGAATCACTTCAAGTGATCAGCTAGGATCTTAAAAGTGAGAGTGATTTTTGAACTTTGCCAATCACATAATTTTCATTTGCTGGGTGTGGAATTGTCTCTGTTGTCACATTTTCCTTTGTGGAGAAATAACACTGGATTTGTCTTGTTGCAACTCTTTTTGTGTCAGTTCTCTTGTAGTATGTTGGCAAGCACTATGCCAGTTTTGCTTTACAAATTCAAATATTGTGTAGGAAAGCACAAAGGATGCTGAGTTGATTGGAGTTGCAGAGAGGTCAGGCCAGGGAGGCTTACAAGTTTATGAGTTTGAGTATATAGTCGATAGCACCAGGGGGGGAATGAAGAGGATCTTTTCAGCTGCATTTGTGAACTCTAAGAAGCTCTACCTCCTAAATATTGCCCACATAGATAAACCAGAGAGTCCTCTGGACTCGCACACAAGAACAATGCTGGAACAAGTTCTTCATTCCTTTGATGCGGCACCTTCGACATAAAACAACATTGCTGTGCATTCTTTTAACACAGGGACAGTGGACTTCATATTCTATGGCTCTGCTCAATTTTTATAAAGCCCGAGGTAATCCTACTCAGTTATCTCATGTTAAACTATTCCTAAGGGAAGGTATTGGATAGTTTTTTCAATCAGAATATTGTAGGAGCATTTGCATCCTATATGGGAAGAAATAAACCCGGTTTCTTTTTTTATATATCATTTGATGGCTTAAATTCTTCTCTAAATGGGATCATCAGCAAAACTTGACTGGAAATGAAAACTGTTTTCGAAAGGGGGAATCCTGAAATACTTAAATAATTTGTATAGGCCGACCCATGACATTATTGTGCCATGGACTGTGTACAAAAATTAGAGTGTCAAACTTGGACACAAATCCATCATGGGTTTCAAGTAGTTGAAGCCCATGGGACTATAAGTACTAGGATCATGAATTACAATATTGGTTTGTCCTATTGTTTTGAGTCTCTCTCACCATATACAATCATCTTATATGCAGGTAGCAGCCATGGAAAAAGGGTGGTAACTCATGAGGGAATCCAAATGGGAGAGAATCATCCTTAAATATTCCTCTCAAAGCTAATGTATTTGTGTAAGATTACAAAGAATTTATTCCAGTTTTTTCTTGGAATACAATAATGTCGGGAATCAGTGTTAGGATGGTGGTGGCTGATGGTAGCTGGTGGTAGCAGAGCTGCCATATCCCAACTGCTACTTGGTGTCGGAGTTGCTTTTTCCTGCTGAAATTTGAAATAACAATGGCAGTAGGATGTATAAGCAGATCAATTGGTATATTTATGGAGCCCTTCACAGCTTCCAGCTCTCCACTTGTGTACTCTATTAATATTAATATAGAAAGTAGGATTTGGTCTGCAAAATCATATAAAGGTCCGGATCATGCAAACACCAAGTAAATCGGAATGTTGAGATGGTGAAGAAAAATCTCCATTGGCTGCAAATACGAGTGTGGTAATCACCTTGATTAGAAAAAAAGAATGAGAAGTTTCAATGCCACCCCCATTGATGGAGTCTGGCGGAATGGGGGGTGCGCTGCTTTGGAAGGAGGCAGTACGACGGGCATGGTGGCAGGGTATAGCGGGTCCCCCTACCTTGATAGGGTCTTGCGGCAGGAAAGTGTCAGTCCCACTGCTCTGACGGGCGTTGGGGAACAAAGGAGCCGCCAGCGTTATGCCATGTTTTAACCCCACTAACTCTTCTTACACACTTGGCCAAAAAGATTCTCTCTGAAAATTGGAGGGTCACCGGGTCTCCATTCCTGGCGGTTCCCTGTTTGCAGATGACTCGAGGACATTGAGGTGCTGTCTGGCCGACTAAGGAGAGTGGTGTCCATACAGCCTTCAATCCTCATCGATGACGTGAGAAAGGGCAAACAAGTACATTAAGTCAATATTTTTCGAAGTTATCATGCTATGAGCTTAGACCAAGCAAGATTCTTCCTAGCAGCACACCAAAGTGTGAGTTGCTTCTTCCTTAAGAATGATTCTTATTTCAGCCATGTTACCCTAATAAATAAATAAATGAACGAGCTTCTTTATTAGTATAGTGTTAACTAATTGAGAAAACAAGACCCAAGTCAATTTCTAAATAAAAAGATTAGGGTATGTTTGGAACTGTTTTTAAGGATAGTTTTCTATTTTCTGTTCTTAAGAACATAAAATATGATGTTTCTTGAAAACATATTTTAGGTGTTTTATATTGTTTTGACTTGCTTTTTGAGGATTGTTTTAAGAAATAATTATATAAATATGTAGAATGATTAAAAATAAAACACTAAATATAAAAATTATTTTTAAAACATATTTAAAAATATTAAAAACATTTTAAGTTTTCAAACAAATTTTTGTTTTACAAAAAACTATTCTAAAAAATTATTTTTTAAAATTGTTTTTGAAAATAATTATCAAATACACCCTTAATGTCTTGATTGATGAAACCATTTAGAGGGGGGTGGATAGGCAATTAAGCAATCAAATTGTCGTCATATTAAAACAAAATTTAAACTTAATTATACCATTTCAAAGTAGTTTTTGTTTGATTAAAAGAAATTTTGTTAGAAAAACTATAATAATATAGTGATTCTAGGTATGATCCATTAGGATGGTGAATATGTTCAATAAGCAAGAGAAAAGGAGAGTGGATTAAGGTATTGATGATCAAATAATGAGAAAGTGAATATCATATATGAGAGTTTAGAAAACCTGATTTTCGATGAAAAAGTAAAATCAATCAAAATTAGAATAAAATGAAAAAGCTCTCAAATTCATAATTTACTCAAAATCAATATTTATTCAGAAAATGTCATTAATATCAATTATTCATCGAATTATGTTAAAGGCCTTCAAATCTTTTCTAAACTAATGTTAATTTAACGTTGAGTTTAGATCAATTAAATTCTCAAATCCTAATTATATTGATTAATAATCATAATTAAGCTCAATTTATTTGTAATTACCTTCTAATAGATCGCATTATGAAACTACATGATCTCAATGAATTTAACATTAATCATTCGGTAAATTGATTTAGAGATATTCCTTATTCAAGACAATTAAAAGAAAATATTTTCTCAAATTTATTAATTAATTAATTCAATCAAAATTATTTTTGTTATTAGTTTCAAGAAAATAAAGGAAAATGAAAGAAAAAGTATTCTAATAGATGGCATTGTGAACTACATGATCTCAATGAATTTAACATTAACCATTCGATAAATTGATTTAGAGATATTCCTTATTCAAGACAATTAATAATAATAATTGAAAGTATTTTGATAGAAAAAAAACATATATAATAATAATAATAATAAATAAATAAATAATAATAAATTATTCAAAATGAAAAATAAAAATAAATAATATATTATAAATTAAGAAAATAAAAACTTTTAAAAATGAATAATTTAGTAAAGAAATATGAAACTGAATGATGCAATGTTTCTCAAATAGTTGAAGAATGAATTCGATGGATTTCTCCAATTAATGGAAAATTCAAATTAAATTTTAATGGTTTAAATATAGAGAATAAAAGTATTTCAATATGGGTAATTAGAGATTCTAATGACACTATAAAAATGGTCGTAAGTAGACATATAAGTAATACTTCAATAATCATGGCTTTAAGAGATGACATGTTAACTGTCAAGAACAATAAGTTCTTAAACCTAGAGATTAATAATGACTTGAGAATAGTTATAGATTATTATAATAAAAAGAATAATATTTACAATTTTATTATGTTATTAATAGATGATATTGAAAGTTATCTTAAGATCTAAATATTTATGATTGTTGTCATATTTATATTTATAGGAAAGTAAAGATTACTTAGCTAAAAAATATATTTGTAATTTAGAATTAATCATTTGGTGGTTAAATTTCCCTAAAGATGTTAGAAAGTTTAGTTTTAAAGATTACAGTGACTCATCTTTCAATCACATTTATAGATATTCTACTTTGTAGTCTCCTTTTATATATATATATATATATATATATAATAAAAATAAAAAACTTTCAAATGAAATTTCCTAAATGCTTTCAAAGTATGACAACCATCAATTTTTATTTTTGATTTTAGAGAGATGTTCGTTTGACTATTTGTGATTTTCAGATGCAATTATGAAGTACAAATAACTTCAAATTTGGGGAAACACTTGTTTTTCTTTTTATTTCAATCTTGTTTCTTCATTTAATAAGTGACTCATTAATTTTTTTTAACAAGTTTGAGGGGCAAAGTATAGTTCTTTAATAAGTTTGGAATGTAAAATGTTGAATTTTGAATGTGAAGGAACAATATGTAAAGCATGCTAAAGGTTGACGAGGTAGAGTGCATTTAACATATGACTATTTATGATTTTCACATGCGATTAAGAAGTGTAATAACTTTGAATTAGGAGAACATGTGTTTTTCTTTTTATTTCAACCTTGTTTCTTCACTTAAGTTACGAAGTGATTTTTTAATAAGTCTGAACCGCTAAATATTGGATTTTGAATATGAGGGGATAAAATATAAAAACAAGGGGATAAAGTGTATTTAAACACACACAACCATTGAAAACTCAATTTTAGAAATCTAACTCTTCATCCTTTTTTTACCACATTTTAATTAAAAAAGTTTTTATTCTTTTATGGTAAAAATAACTCTTTTTTTTTAAACTTACATGTAAATACTTGAAATAGTTAAGAACATTTATGTCAAAAATAAGTTGATTTTCAAGAAAAAACATGAAAGATGCTAAAATCACAAATATAAGGATTATTTAATCTCTTTTAACTAATTAATTCTATAAATTTCATATAAAAAATATTTTCACTAGTATAATAAGAAAAAAAAGTCCTTAGAAAGATTATATTCTAAGGGGAAATTGTAATTATAAATTCCATATAAGAAATTAATTATTATTATTATTATTATTATTATTATTATTATTATTATTTAATGTTTCTTTATTAAAGAAATGTGGAAAGAGAAGATTTTTAATATGTGGAAATAGAAGAATAAGTAAATGAAATTATTTAAAAAAATTTAAAGGAATAAAAAAATAATTAAATGTTTAGAGGAATTAATAAATGAATAAATTAAATTCTTTATAGAAAATATGATATTAAGAAAATAGAAAAGAGAAATTTAAAAGTTCTTGTAAAAAGAAGTAATATATATTGAAGAAATATGACAAAAAAAAAAAGGTTAAGACAATCTTGAAAATAACTACTGTTTTTTTAGAAAAAAAAAAAACTTTTGTCTTTTTTTACTTAATTCTAAATATAATTTAAGATTAAATAGTATTTAACGTGTTAAGTATTAATTTTAATATTTTATTCTTATTAAGTACTAAGAAATAAAGAAAAAAACAATGGGTTAATTCTATTATTTAGAAGAAAAAAAGTCAAATATTTTAATTTTTTTCATTTAATTAAAAATTTTAAGAAATAGGTTATAAGTCAATAAAAAGTAAAAAAAATAAACTATCTAAAATATAAAACCAAATCACTTTCAACAAAAAGTTCTAAAAACAAACAACATCGTTAATCTTAAAAAGTAGAAACTATTCATGCTAGCTTTGAACAAGGATACACATATATAAGTGTACATTTATTATTAAGTTACACTATATATTTTGTTACCATAATATATTAATATTATGATAATATGTCTAATTTTAAAATATATTTAATATCAAAATTATAATCCATTTTAATTTAAATGTATTAAATAACATCAAATAAATAATAATATATGTATAATTTTTTTAATATTTATATTTTTTTTTATATTTAATAAGCATATGGATTATATAAAAAAAAGACGTATTAAGAAAATTATGTTTCTCTATTTTTGGTAATAAATTAAATCAAATGTAAAAATAAAATAATTAGAATTAATTTATTTAATAATAGAAAAAAATAGAAAATCAATAAAAATATAGATAAAATTGAAAAAAAAAAATATCGATAAAATATACAAAAATATCGATAAAATATGAAAGTATCTATATCTTTTCAAATTTCATATTGGGATCCTTAGATATATCGGGATATATGAGATATTTTAAACCTTGGGGTAGAATAAGATGCCATAAAATGCATAAATATTTTTGGTTTTTGACATTTTGCCTTTATCCAAAATAATAATAATTGTTGTAATTATGAACTATTATATCCATATATTCCAAAAACCAAAAGCTGGTTGAGCATATTTTCAAAATATGAAATAGATAGCAAATGAGGTTGAATTTTCAGTGTGCAAGATACCATCCTTTCAAAACGGTCAAAAACTCAGAATCTCCTCATCAATATGAAAAGTGAAAACATCTCCACAGACTTTCTCATCCAACAAAAGTCAGACTTAAACTGTCCATATATGACTAAATCAAATCCACACTCAAATTTTGTTCACATGTAAGTCAACTCTCAATACTACCCATCTGATTTCACATCATATTCTAACCGAGAAAGGTGGTCTACGCATTCCACGGATCGGGCAGGAGAAGATGATGATGATACTCATGGAGCTGCAACATACGGAATCACAAATCTTTTCGCCCCGTTAGGCTCTTACCTGTCCATGAAGCAAGTGGGAAGGAAAACAAATGTGGGAAGTAGACCATGAAAAATCGCCGTTTTCCACCGGAGGGAACCAATAACCACAATCCAAACTTCAAC
Source organism: Vitis vinifera (assembly GCF_030704535.1). NCBI lineage: Eukaryota > Viridiplantae > Streptophyta > Magnoliopsida > Vitales > Vitaceae > Vitis > Vitis vinifera. Next base: position 29,189,549 of record NC_081811.1, on the reverse strand, counting down.
TTTCCACGAAATATCCCATATAACAGAATCATTATAAATATAATCTCTCTGTCTCCCTCTTCTCTCTCAGATGTCCTTGGATTCTTTTGAGGATCTTGGTTCCTGAACTGGTTTCCCAAGAAGCTCCTAATTCAATGGCTCACGGCCAACCGAGAGTCGGAGTCATGGATTCAGGGGAGAAGAGGCTGAATGAGCTGGGGTACAAGCAAGAACTCAGAAGAGAAATGGTTATTTTTGTGTTCTTTTTTCTCCTCCTTTTCTTCTTGTTTGATTAGCTCTTACACTTCTTTTTTTTTTCTTTTTTAATCCTGAGACGTACTGATTTGGGTTTAGGGTGGGTGGAAATATTAGAAACTAAAAAACATGGGACGTCTCATAGTTCTTTTACCTGTGTTCCCTTTCCTCCTTTGGTTGAATCAAATCAAGTATGTGTTTTTTTTGTGTGTGGAGTTTGGATTTTATTTATGGTAACTGTTAAGGGGCAAGGCTTCTGTAATAAGACTTGCTCCTCTATGACTATGACAAGAGTATTGATTTGGGGTGGCTTACTTTATTATTCATTTGCAGACTTTGTTCAAAACTCTTGCTATATCGTTTTCAACTATGACACTTTTCACAGGGATAACTCCCTTGTATGGTTCAAGCCTGCTATATGCAGGGCCCGCCACTCTCGTCTGGGGGTGGATTGTAGTGACATTCTTCACCTGGTTTGTTGGAGTAGCCATGGCCGAAATCTGCTCATCTTTTCCGGTTTGTACCATTTCCTTGCTTCTTTCTTCTTCTTCTTCTTCGTCTTCTTCATATTTGCCTTAATTCTTTTAGTCGAATTAAAATGAGTCAAAATGGTCATGAAATTGAGTGAAGTGATGTATTTTGGCGGTTCTAAATATCCAGACGACAGGTTCTCTATACTTCTGGGCTGCTCATTTGGCTGGCCCCAAATGGGGTCCATTTGCATCATGGTGCTGCGCTTGGCTGGAGACAATTGGGCTTATTGCTGGTATAGGCACACAGGTAGTTGCTCTTCATCATACATAATCTGTGGGCACTTGGCACTTGGATTCTGACTGCTGACAACTCTCTGTGCTTCATGTCACAGGCTTATGCTGGATCTCAGACACTGCAGAGTATCATTTTATTATGCACTGGAACAAATAAAGATGGCGGGTACTATGCTCCTCGATGGTTATTCTTATGTATGTACATGGGTCTTACGATTATATGGGCTGTGCTCAACACCTTTGCATTAGAAGTCATTGCCTTCATTGACATTATTTCAATATGGTGGCAGGTAAATTTTATGAGCACAAGCCTCTTTTTCATGCTCACAATGCCATAAAATCACTCCAAAGTTATTCAATAATGTTGTGTTTGGTTTCTAAGAAAACCAAGCAATCATGCAACAAATGGTTCAACATCAGATATTAAGTTTCCAATTTTCTTTTCTTGTCTATCTTCAACCAAACAGAGCTTCTTAAGTCTTAGCTCATTATCTTTTTCACACACACACTTGTAATGTGGAAAACATGCATATCCAAGTACTCTTAGTTCCATTTTGCTCACTTTGTAATTCCAACTTGTTCTTCAAAGCTTTGTTTTTTCCCCTTATCAACTACTATGTTGGGCAAATTAGGGGAAATTAATGGTGATAAATTATACATTGTAATTATCTTTTGCAGGTCATTGGAGGGTTAGCTATTGTTATTATGCTTCCCCTGGTAGCACTGACTACACAATCCGCTTCATATGTTTTCACTCATTTTGAAACAGCATCTGAATCAACCGGGATATCAAATGTAGTTTATGCAGCCATTCTATCTGTTCTTGTCAGTCAATATTCACTATATGGATATGATGCTGCAGCACATCTAACTGAAGAAACAAAAGGTGCCGATAAGAATGGTCCAATTGCCATCCTTTCTAGTATAGGGATCATTTCCATATTCGGGTGGGCTTACATCTTGGCTCTTACTTTCAGCATTCAGGTATACCTTTATTTCAACAGAAAATAAGCTTTCAAATTGAGTCAAGATGAACTTTTCAGCAACTTGTGCTAATATCTTCTAGCAAAATATAATAGCAACATCATGTCAAGTAAAAACTTGGATTATGTGATTGAGAAATATCAGTGGGAAGTAGGGAAAAGATTTCCTGTGCCACACCTTTCCTACTTTAAACCGAAGACTTGGACTGTCTAGGATTATGTTTACAAAACCATCCTGCATCTGTTTAGTCAGAGCCTAAGGCTCAATTTGGTTGCCAAGGGAGAGTCCAGCCAAAATTGCTGCAGGTGAAATGTTTTTGTTCTGTTTCATCACTCTTATTGGCAACAAAATGGAGCATACAGAAAAAAGTAAAAGGCTACAGGATTGAACTTTCAAAAGCTTTCACTGGAAAGTAGGCAGTACCTCCCTCTTGTAGAGCCCATGCATGAGTGGTAGTATAAATTCTGAAGTTTTGATTGCAACTTGTCATGCAGGACCCCAGCTACCTGTATGACCCAACCAATGAGACTGCTGGAGCATTTGTGCCAGCCCAAATACTTTATGATGCATTCCATGGACGGTATCACAATGCTACTGGAGCAATCATCTTGCTTTTTATCATATGGGGATCTTTCTTCTTTGGTGGACTTTCAATCACGACCAGTGCAGCTAGAGTGGTAAGTAAAGTAACATGGTTTTTCTTACAAATTTATAGATGGCATTTGGGGAAAATGAACTTGATATTTTGACCTTCCACCTTTAAAAGGCCTTCTCAGTTGTGTCAGTAAATGTACAATTTTTGTTGGTAAATTTTCTCCTTGCACTTGACCAGACCAATGTTTCCATCTGCATGGTTCAGGTATATGCTCTGTCAAGAGATGAAGGGATTCCTTTTTCATCCATATGGCGAAAAGTCCACCCAAAGCATAAGGTTCCTTCAAATGCAGTGTGGCTTTGTGCAGTCATCTGCATTCTTCTTGGGCTCCCAATCTTGAAAGTCAATGTGGTCTTTACTGCTATAACTTCAATATGTACAATTGGATGGGTGGGTGGTTATGCAGTTCCCATCTTTGCAAGAATGGTGATGGCTGAGAAGAACTTCAAACCAGGGCCATTTTATTTGGGCAAAGCAAGAAGACCAGTTTGCTTGGTAGCCTTTCTATGGATTTGTTACACATGCTGTGTCTTCCTTTTGCCTACTTTTTACCCGATTACTTGGGATACTTTCAATTATGCCCCAGTGGCATTAGGTGTGGGTTTAGGCCTCATAATGCTTTGGTGGATGTTGGATGCAAGGAAATGGTTTAAGGGACCTGTAAGGAACATTGATATTCAGAATGGGAAGGTTTAGCCCTCTCCCATAAATTGAAATACTATGTATGTTGTTGAAATTCTTTTGAAATTAAGGTCACATTCTTCAATTAGCTCTTGGATACATACATGCCTTCCCTTGCATCTTCTCGGTTCATCTATTTCAGCAGGCATCGTCATGCTACCTAGGAATTAAATGTGAAGCCATTTTGGTTAGCCATTCTGATTGTTGTGGCTTTTCATGACAGGTAATCAAAGGCTTGTTATCATCTGCAGAGGCTTTTACTTATCAAAAAAAAAAAAAAAAATCATCTGTAGAGGCTTTGTGATACAAAACCTTTTTCATAAATTATGATAACAGTCATATATATACATGCAACACTAAAATCACAGCACTGGTGTATTACAAAGCTTTTAGAAGATGAATTTTAAGGAACCATCTCTTCATTCCAAAAGGCTGGAAACTGAGGTGGGAATTGCTGGGTTTTTTTTTTGAAATCTTGCAGTTCTTCCATCAACAAAGTAAAGCTTGAATTCTTTGCCAGGACATCTATGGAAACTTCCTTGTTCTCAACCAATCTTGTAGCATAACTTTCAAACCTGTCAATATCTTGCCATAACATATCTGACCTCCCCGTATCGCTCTCACTCCTAACCTGGTCTAACCAGTCCTTGGCTTCCTCTACTCTTGCCCAGAAGCATGAATCTTGTGTCAAACTCGCATAAGAAGTCCTCTTGTTATTTTCTTCATCCCCAGCCTCTCTCCCTTTCCACCATCTATCAAAAATCTCATACCTTTTCTCTCGACCATTCTTCAAGTAATGTCCCTGGGTGCGGTGCTTCCCAGTCCTATAGTACTCTGCAATGTCCAGCGGCTCCACCAGGAGTTTATAAAATTGAGAGGCATTCACCCATTTCGCCCTCTTATTAAAATCGTGAGGTAGTTGGTTGCTTTCGAGCATATAGATGACATTATCCCAAAACCCTGCAAGCAGGCACCGGTTCATGTTGATCTTAGCACCTTTCTTTGAGGCTCCTCTTAGTTTGAAGGAGTCGTAGTAGCCCATTTGATCATCCGACTTGTCGCATGATGCTTTGAACCACTCTATCTGGGCTCTGTATGGGACGTTTTTGGACAGGGTTATGGCAAGGTTAGCGCTATTCAGGTGTGGCGGTAACGGATTCACCCTCTTGGCCATCTTTAGGCAATCTTTGGCTGGTCCGGCAATTGACTCCTGTAGGGTAGGTCCAAAGAAAACATCGGTTAGAAAGTGATATAATATCACTTGTGCGAGATGTATATCAAAAGGTCATTTGTAAGGTGTAGAGAACTACAGAACGAAAAAACACTACCCACCTGCCCAGCTAGCCCACAGGACTGCACAGCCAAAGCAACCCCTGCTTCATAGCTCGACTCCGGAGGTTCTCCTTGGGTGAAGCTTTTCCTCATCAACAACTGCCAAGAAGCTTTCCCAACATAATCCCCATACTTGAGATGATCCTCAATGCTAGAACCAGGTGACGCTGTTGTAAACATCAACTCTAGCATCTTAACAGCAGCTGCAGCATCATTGACACATACAGCTCCCTCTTCAGAAAAAAACAAGTAGTTCCCAAACGGGCTGAACGGACTTTTAACCCATCCTTCTCCTGTGGTGGCCGCCGATGCCTGAACGAAAGGCAACACAGAACGAAATAACTGGATTGTCTCTGAAACTGATTGCAGAGAAGTCATCAACAAGTGCCAGAATTGTCGGACAAAATGTGGCTGCTGGGTAGACAAGGAAGGTAAAGGAGCCAAGAAGAGTCTTGGCACGAAGTCGTGGTTTGAAACAACATGGCAGAAGTTTCCAGCCCATCTTTCTCGGAGAATTGCTCGTGAAAGGGCCTCATTGCCTAGCAGTGGGGAGCCAAATGTGATGCACAGGACTGGAAGGGCAGAAGAAGTGGATTGGAGATGGGAGAGGAGCCAAAGTGCTGAAAGAGAGGCAACTGCACCTCCCATGGAGTGGCCTGTCATCACAACTGCCTTGCTTTTCTCTATTACTGTCAAAATCTGCATATCACATATGATCATTATTATTGTTACTTTCATTTCACCATGCAAAAAGAATATTTCACTAGTTGATCAAAATTTGGAAAATTAAGAATTTTTTCAGAATGATTGGCAAGAATGTAAGCATTTTCCATTTACTTTTGGATTTAGTGACTAGATTTGATCACCTTCACCATCATTTTCCTGGTTTATTTCATTAATATCCCAAGTGGGTTCATATTAAAAATCGAGTTCTTGTGAAGGACATTTTTGTATACAGAGTATTCCATTACAAGATGTGGATTTCCAGGTTGTTTGAATGAAACAAGGAGGAAGGAAAAGAAAAGAAAAGAAAAGAAAAAATTTCCAATCTTATTGGAACCGCAGTTGGGTTTGGAATGGTTATGTAAGATTTCATTGTTTTTCCATCTTCTCCTCCCCATCTGGGTAATCAAAATTTCTCCTCAACATTCTAAATTTTGTGATAATAGTTCTAGATGGTCAATTGCTGCAGTTAGCATATGACTGAGGTCAATTTTTCTCGTTCTCTTGCGTTTGCTAAGAAAATACAAGGAAAAAAGCTCCAACGTCATTACCATTTAGGTTTGAAGTGTTCAAACTAAGATTTTAAAAATAAGTATATGTCGATCATTTCAACTGTCAAGAATTTCAAATGTACACACCAGGGTATATTAAATCCTCATAAAAGTTTTGATAATATTTTATGGAGTTTGATCAAGTCAAGGTCCAATATGAAGTTTGACCAAGATTCAATGGTTTGACCAAAGAATTAGGCACATGAATGCTTTTCTTAACATTGTAGGTCCTATCAGAGTGAAACAGCTAATCTGATTCGCTAAACCCAGACAGTAACATATTCTAGAGGCAACATTATTGTGGGATCCCTAGAGTGGTTGCAGGGTGCCTTTTTTTGACCCAAAAGATGGGAAGGAAAAGTAGTCAAACATTTGAATTCAGACTCTATATGCATTCAAATTACTGTCATCAGCTTTTTAATTATGGTTTATTAGATTCTTTTTTTATTCATCACATTTTTATCTATTAATTTAATATTTAAAAAAAGAAATTAATGACATAAATCATACAGAACCCCATAAGCCTTAAAACTTGAATATAAGAAGTGCCTATTTTACATTCCTATAATTAAAAATTTTTAAGGTGGTATTTGAAATATTGGAATAGAAAATGAAACCGAGAAATCAATTCTATTAATACGTCCTAATTATTTTTTGGAATGAAAATAATAATAAAAAGTTAGTAATTATGAAAACCAAATCTTGCACCTCAGTATGATTACATTCTTTTCTTTTATATAATACCAGTAGAAGAGAGAAATCGAGATCCTAGAAAAAAATACAATTTGATTTGCATAACAATAATGTTTTTAATCCTTTTCTTATTACAAAAACTAATCCAAAGATATTAATAAATGAGAAATAAAATTGATTTTTGTTTTATATGTCAGCATTCTAAATAGAAATAAACATGAATGGGCGTTTTGGGAATCAAAATTTTTGCTTGCTGTTGTTATTTTTGTGTGGGGCGGTGGGAAGGCGTGTGGGAGAGGAGAGGGGGTCAACACGGCCAAAATACAGGCCCATTGTGGCAATAGACCCACGCAAGTCTTTTTAGACTCCAATCCCAATTCCCACCGACGATCTTGCTTTATGGGCACATAGCTAACTTATTGTCCAAAGGGTATTAATCTCTCAAGTCTGATAATCAAATGGAATAAAATCATTGTACGTCTCTCTAAAATGGCCGACCCTATCTGACAACTTAATGCACACAACTGCTTGAATTAGGTAAGAATGGTGGTTGGGAACCTGTGTAACCCCGTTTGGCTTGATGGAATAGAAAGAAAAAGGAAAAAGGGAAAAGGAGAAAGGAGAAAGATCCACACAAATCCCAAACGAATATACACACTGCATATTCGCTCGCCCCCACGACTTGTAGCATTTAAAAAATGCATTCAGTCACAAGCAAGTCTTCTGCTGAATGAATCAACTAACCGCGTTTTGGATATTAATTATTAATTAGTAACCAAACAGATCATTAGTTTTCATGGATTCAATTCCTATTCTGCATCGGCATCAAGTAATCAATCAATTTCAATCAAAGAGAAGCAGGTGAGAATCAATGCAAGTATGCACACTAATGACCGGAAAAAAGAAGTCTCTTAGCAACCAAACAGATACATGGGAAGGTAAGGTAAGGTAAGGTAGGCAGAAACAAACCTGATTAAGAAAGGCCGGTGAGGTGTACAAGGAGAGGAAGTGATGTAAAATGGCAGCATGAAGCATAGGAGGGTCTTCGTGCTGATGCTGAGCATGGCGCTGCTGCAACGGTGGAAAAAGGCCATCAGGGGGGCGGTCCAAAGCCTCCAAGTTAGCGCAGCTGGGGTCTGCAAGAGGGGGCATAATGGTCCCCGAGAAGGCCACGTAAGCGATGCCTCGAACTTGATCGGTAACGACACTCGCAGAGGTGTTTGCGAGGCTGCAAAGCCTCCATGAATCTTGTAGCACAGGCGTTGAAGATATGAAAGTCGCCAGCATCTCACTGCTCTCAAACCTGACAATAGTTTTTATAGGATGTTGATCAGATTACACCAATCTGGAAATGAGAAATGAGAAATGAGAAATTCCATAGTCAAGGTGGGATGATATGGAAAAGTAGCGAAAGGGTAACTTACAATGAAGTTTCTGCATCCATTCAATCTTCCGGGCTTTTCGTCGTTTTTTTCTTATTTCTTGTCTTTCACTTCGGAGAATTAGTGGGAATTCCAAGTTTTTTTCTCGCCTAGCACTTTCGAGTGTTGGGAGGAAATTTGGAAGGAGAGTGTGGGGACTGTGGAGATGTGGACTGCGATAAGATGAGTGATGAATGATGCCCAATGCCCATCCGGTGACCAAATTTGACCCCCTAAAAAAAGAGAACCAAAAAAAAGGCCATGGGGACGTGAGACTAAACGCGTTACGCGGCCGATACGTCTTGGACGGGATCTACTGTCAACTGCACTGCACGCGGTGTTTGGACGACCATCAACGCTGCGTTTTGGGGAGAATCATGCGTTGAAAATGTCCTTATAACTTGTACAAGTGATAAAAATGATATCAAATACCCATTAAAATATATACAATACAAATTTAATAATAATTAAGTGATGATATTTTATATTATTAAAATATATAATTTATAATAAATAAAAATAATGTATTGTCTATTTTATTTTTATTTTTATATCAATATTATTTAAAAGTATATAATAATAGTTTTTAGTTTGTTATCAACCATTTAATAAAAAAATTATTTCTTATGAATTAAGGAAGTTGGGTCTATTTTGAATTCTAATTTTATTATATTAAATAACTAAAATTTAAGAAAAACCAATTTCAATATCCATCAATTAAAAATATTTTTTGATTTAATGTAATCCTTATATAAATAAATTGAAGTAGATTTTTTTTATTTAAAATATTTGTTTATTACATGAAATAAATATGGATAAAAAAATTAATTTAAAAAGATCAATTTCACAATAAAATTATTTAACAACAAAATCTTTATTTTATAAATTGGATAAATATGAAATAAAAAAGTTATAAAAATTTTAAGAAGTATATGAGAGAAAGGCAAGGTAAATAAAGAGAGTGAAAGAGAGAATGGTTAGTTTTTTTAATTTAACTGTCAATAGTTTTTTGGGGATTTTTGAAAAGTAATATCATTCACTTCAATTTCTACTATATCATTAAGTTTTGAGTTAAAATACGGGTGATAAGACGATCTTGAGCCAATTATTAGTCCCAACTAACCTCAAAGCACAATTCTCCTATAATGGTTTTAAATATTCCATTTTTTAACCCAAACATCGAGATGCTAATCACCCTACAAATACCAGTATGGGGTAAATTTAGGGTATTATCAGTGATATAATTCAAACTCAGACCATGTATCACTTATTGAGACCACACTTCTCAGTGTTTGCCTTAACTAATTGGGTTATCCTAACGTGTTCTTTAGGGTTTGATGATAGTTTTATTTGTTTAATAATTTGTTCTTTTTTTCAATATTTCTCATGAAATAATTTTAGAGAATAGTTATAAAAAATAATTTTTAATTTCTTTGAGGAAAAAATTTCTATTTAAAATTGAAGTTTTTCATTTATTTTTTAAAAGTATTATATACTTATAATATAAAAGTTTCTAAAGTAGATTTCATATTTATATTTATTTTTCATAATATATATATATATATAATACCTAGATACATTAAATTTGTCTTGATTTTTTTTAGAATAAATTCTCAAAAATGGTCTTAAAAAAAAATCAAATATTTTTTTTGCACAAAATCCCTTGCCACGTGGCAAAATGCCTATCTCCATATGATGATTGTCATGATGCCATTACAAGGCCCACCCTCTACCACATAAATGTAATTAGACCATAACCATCTCACTCTATAATTAAGGTTCAATCTCACATCACAAGACGTCGAATGCAACCATCAATACCATCATAAATAGGACAACCCGAATGCGACCATCGTAGGTAGGATTTTACCCTGTTAGGATTACAATTCGACGAATTAGGTAGGGTTAATAGCTAACCCAAGTTCAACCCTCATTAACAAAAACAATCGATTTTAACCCAACCTCTAATTCAAGGTTCTTAATCAAAGCCAAACTTGAACTCGGGTTGTTTGGATTAGATTCTGGTTTATTGGGTTGGTCAAGTTATATGATTCAAATTCCACTCATAATGTCTTTAAAAATCGGATCGGACCAGCCAGTGAACTTTTCGATTTGATCCATCTCAATGAACCGATCAAACCAACATTGAACCATTCAAACCCGCCAAACCTTTTTTTTTTATTCTACAAATACTTTTTACATTAAGAGGCTGATTATCCATTGAACCCATTCCACACCTAATCCTTTTAAAACATAAACTAATTATGAGCCCTTATTTGGTTCAAGCCACTAGGCCCAATCCAATAAATAAATAACTTATAAATCTTTCCCTTGGGTCATGCTTCTAGGCCCAATTTGCTGGCTTGTTTAGCTTGCAAGGCATGTTACAAGGTATTTATAGAGCACTTGAAGCACATGGAATTCATATGCTTCCAATGTGGGACTGGGAATAGGACTAACATTACCTCTTTGAGGGCTGGACGCATGAGGGCTGGACTCTTTGAACCATTGAGAAGTCTTATTATATATATATATATATATATATATATATAATAAGACTTAAGATTAATTCAAATTTTTATCATATAAAATCTTTAAAGAAATGTAAATATTTAAATTCCTATTTATTTTTATAATAATAATTATAAAAAATAATATAAATCAATTAATAGAATAATTTTAAAACAATAAAATACAAAGACAAAAAGATAAAATTAAATATTATAAATTTTTTTATCTTAAATATATCTTCATTCTTAAATATTACATATTTCTATTTAATAAAATTTAAAATATTAAACTTTATCATTTAATTTAATATACCAAATATAAAAATCAAACATTATTAAAATTTATAATTTTATATATTTTTAATTTTTATCATTTTTTTAATTTTATATAATATATAAATTATATATTTATTACATCACCGGTTTGATCGCCAATTCGACCAGAACTAATAATATTTTCGGTTTAATGACCGACCTAGTTCTGAAAACATTGTTTATATATATATATGCCAAAATTAAATAGTAAATGAGATATAGTTTTACCATATCTTCAGCCTCCTTAACAAGAAGAGCTCCTTGAGGGACATGCACGTGTGTGTGTGTGTGTGTGTGTGTGAGAGAGAGAGAGAGAGAGAGAGATTGCCAACCAGTAAACTACCTCCAAAACTTGAAGTAAAAGCATCAACAACATTTGTGGTTGAAGATGCTTTCCTCATGGAGGATGAGGATCCAAGAGATGTCCTCCTTGCTCCTTCAGGCCCAGGCCTGTTCTGAGAGTGAGTTTCAAACAAAGGATCCTGAAAAACATAATCAGAAATTAACCATGGAACATTCAACACAAAAATATAGCTCCACATGTTTCAGGCTCAAATTCTCACTGAAGAGCTAGCCCTAGGTCTTGGTTCCCTACTTGGTCGATTACTCATACTGAAAAAGGATTCAAAATCATTTTCATTTTTTCGCTGGTTCACCCTTGCAGTTGCAGCAGTCCTTTCTCGAGCCTCTGCAGCAGCATTCTCCCATGCTTCCTTCTCCTTTGCTTGTACACTAGCCCTTTCCCTTGCATCTGCAACAGCTTTTTCTGCTCTTTCCTTTGCCTCTGCTGCTGCTCTTTCAGGAGCTTCAGCTTGTGCTCTCTGAACTGCAGCCCTTTCTGCATGTTCTCGAGCTTCAGCATTTGCCTTCTCCACAGCAGCCCTCCAAGCCTTTAAGCAAAACTCAGAAGCCGCTGTTTCATGTGCTTCCCTAGTAGCCCTTTCTACAGCTCGTCTTGCCTTTTCCCTTTCTTTCTCAATCTCTCTAGTTCTCTCCCTCTCTTTTTCAAGTCTCCTTTGTTCTCTGTCCTCTTTACATTCCCTCTCCCTCTGTTCCTCATGTCTCTGTTGTTCTCTCTCTTGCTCTTCCTTTTCCCTGTGTTGATGCTCATGTCCTAATCTGTCCTGCTTTTCTCTGAGTATTCTCTCCTGAGCATCTTCCATAGATTTCTCATCTTTCTCCAATCTCACATCTTCTCTACCTCTAGCAGCGTTTTTATTTTCACTCTCCCTAGCTACCTCAGCATGCCTGAATTTAGCCTCAGCTCTACCCCTAGCCTCCTTCATAACAGCAGCAGCTGAGTTCGTCTCCATTTCTCCACAAGAAAGAACATCCTCATGTTCAATATTATTTTGAGTCCTACCCATGATAAAACGCTCAAACCCATCAATTCGTGTGAGCTTCTCACTGCACCAGGGACTGACTTGCAACTCTGGAAATGCTGAGAGGAATAATGGAAGGAAGAGAACTCGCTAGCCTTTTTTCTAGGATTTGTGGAACCAAGAGAACCTGTTTCTGGCTTTGAAACCAGAGCTGGTCTTGGAGGAGGGGGTCTTGAAGGTGGTGGAGCACATGTTGGTTGTGTAAAGAGACGAATTTCTGATACAATTAACCATACATTATCCAACAAATCCAAATTTTTTTCAGATCTTATAGAGACATCTACTTGGGAATTTGTCTCATTAGGGCCAGCATTTGGATACGAAAGAGTAGAAGCAGTTTGACTAACAAATTTATGAGAATTGGTTGAATCCGTTGGCATGTCAAACAGATTTTCTCCAGATTCCCTATAATTGTTAACCATCTTCCTGTGTGTGGTTCTCAGGAATTTTCACAAAATATTTTTTATTTTGCAATATACAATTAGTGTTAATCTCTCCTGTGCTTGGCCCAGTTCTTAAAGGGCTCATATCCTTCCCCCTTTTATTCATCTCAGATGAAAATGCAGCCACAGATTTTCCAAGGCTGCTCAGGGGATCATCACCAAACATCTTCCCATTAGCAGCAGATGAACCACCGACTTTTTTGCCTCCAGAGCTACTGAGTTTATTAATCTCTCCCAGTGGGTCAGTAAACACCCCTGGGGATAAAACCACATGGGTTGAAGTTGATTCTAAAACTACAAAGGGGTCTTCCATCTTGGAGATTGTTTCAGTTGAATTAACAGTTGGTCTCGGCACCCAAGGAGCCTCTGAAGTTAGCCTATTTAAAAAGCGAAATGGGACTCAGATGTAAATCAACCGATATTTGATACATTTGAGTGACTATATAAATATAACAGAGAAGAATGATTTAATAGTGTGAAATGGGAGATGATAGGCACTACAGAGTAAACTTACATGAGAAGTCTTTCCCGATTTACTTCTCTTGCTGTCGAGAAACCTGAAAAATTCTCATATATGCTTACCAATGGTGGGGAAAAAACCAAGAGTAGATGTAAAGACAACAATGGGAAAATAACCTCTTCAGAAACAATGTAGTTGGAAGGTGTTAGCTGTATATATCTGTACATACCATAATTTGGTTGTTTCCTTAGGGATAATACCTTCCTAATTCAGGACTCTCAATTGTATATATAAACAAGTATTATTCATCTAATAAAGACACAAGGAATTGAGAAATACCTTGATTCGGTTACATGGTATCAGAGCCACGTTTGGTTCAAGGGAATTTTCTGGGTTTTGGGTTTTGTTCCTAACAATCTGGAACAGTAACCTGTTACGTTTTTTGTTAGTCTGGATTGCGTCACCGCCGACCCAGGGAGGAGCGCATTCTTGTTTCCGGAGCGTGGGAGCGCTTGAGGCCGCCGTTTCTTCACCGATTTGACTTTCCGACGTTTCTCATCCGGTGTTCGATCAACTGTTGAGAGGAACATCTCCTTAGCAGTTTACAATTTACGTCGATCGAGGGATCGCAAAGATTCATCGACGACTGCGGAATCGCTGTCGCTAGTCCGGCGAACCCTGCCCCTCGATTCACCTTCCTGAGACGCCTTCTTCTCAGATCCCGCCACCCTCTCACGCCTTCTCTCCGCCGCCGAAGCAACGTCGTCGTCCGAGATCATTGAAAGCCCCGGCCTCCACTCTTCTCGGGCCCGACACACGACCCCCGTTTGTTAGCAGCTCTGACGAGACCTCTGTCTCAGGCTCGTGCTGCCGAGCTCCATCGCCGGATCCGATCCAGTTGAACTGCTCCTCTTAGCAACCGGACCGATCTGAGTTTCTTCGCCCACCTTGGTCTTGGTCGCCACGACTCACAACTTTCAGGGTGAGAAAGAGAGGGAGTCAAGGGTTTGACGCACGCTTTTGACCCTTTGACGCTTTTGACACCTTGTAAGAGAGGTACTTGTCTCTTTCTTCTTGCAGTGGTAAATTGCAATTTCTGGTCTGGCTGATTACTTTGGAGATTAAATTTTATTATCATGGAAGAGAGTAAGAATTCTGTTGCTGATATAGTGCCTATTGTGTCAAAAATAACTGAACACAAATTAAATGGGTCTAATTATATTGAATGGAGCAAGACTATCAAAATTTATTTGAGAAGTGTTGCTAAAGATGACCACTTGACTGAGGAACCTCCTAATGATCACACTAGAAAACTTTGGATGCAAGATGATGCACGGTTATTTCTGCAGATGAAAAACTCTATTAATAGTGATATTGTTGGTATGCTGAGTCATTGTGAATTTGTTAAAGAGCTAATGGATTATCTTGATTTTCTGTACTCTGGAAAAGGAAATGTATCTCGGATGTATGGTGTATGGAATGCCTTTCATTGTCCTGAGAAGGGAGCTAAATCTCTCACTGCATATTTTATGGACTTCAAGAAGGTATATGAGGAATTGAATGCACTTATGCCTTTCAGTCCGGATGTTAGAGTACAACAAGCTCAAAGGGAACAGATGGTTGTTATGAGTTTCTTATCCGGTCTCCCATCTGAGTTTGAGACTGCAAAATCTCAGATTCTTTCTGGTTTTGGCATTGGTTCCCTTCAGGAAGTTTTCAGTAGAGTTCTACGAACTGAGAATGTCTCATCTTCTCAGCACACCAATGTTCTTGTTGCAAAAGGAGAAAATGCAGAAAATGCAAGAAGGGTGAATAACAGGGGCAGAAACAGGGCATTTGAAAATCGTGGCAATGATTCAAGTACAATTGTGTGTTTTTACTGCCATGAGGCTGGCCATACCAAGAAGAACTACAGGAAATTGCAAAATCGAAATCGGAGAATTCAAACTGCCAATGTTGCTACATCTGATACTGCTACATTTTCAGACTCCTCAGACAAGATCGTCACAATGACAGTAGAAGAGTTTTCTAAATATTCACAGTATCAAGACGCACTGAAAGCATCTACTCCTGTTAGTGCTCTGGCAGAGTCAGGTAAAACATGTCTTGTCTCCTCCTCAAACAAATGGATAATTGATTCAGGTGCCACAGATCATATGACAGGTAATCATAAAACTTTCTCTACCTTCAGAACACATTCTGCTCCTCCTGTTATTGTTGCTGATGGTTCTACCTATGAGATTAAAGGGTCTGGGACTGTGAAACCAACATCTTCTATTACGTTATCTTCTGTGTTAAACTTACCAAATTTGGCCTTTAACCTAATCTCTGTCAGTAAACTTACCAAAAATCTGAATTGTAGTGTCTCATTTTTCCCTGATCATTGTGTGTTTCAGGATCTTATGACGAAACGGACATTTGGTAAAGGACATGTATCTGATGGGCTCTATATTCTTGACGAGTGGGTGCCTCGACCAGTTGCGTGTGTCAGTATTGCCTCTCCTGTTGAAGCTCATTGTCGGTTAGGACATCCTTCTCTACCGGTGTTGAAGAAATTATGTCCTCAGTTGGATACTTTACCTTCATTAGATTGTGAGTCGTGTCATTTTGCGAAGCATCATCGTAGTTCTTTAGGCCCAAGGCTTAATAAACGGGCTGAGTCTTTGTTTGAGTTAGTACATTCTGATGTTTGGGGTCCGTGTCCTGTTACTTCTCAAACTGGGTTTCGATATTTTGTTACCTTTGTGGATGATTTTTCTATAATGACTTGGATTTATTTTATGAAGAATCGTTCAGAAGTATTTTCTCATTTTTGTGCCTTCTCTGCTGAGATTAAAACCCAATATGATGTGTCTGTGAAAATATTAAGAAGCGATAATGGAAAAGAATATGTGTCTAACTCATTTCAGAATTACATGAGTCACAATGGGATTCTTCATCAAACATCTTGTGTTGATACTCCTTCTCAAAATGGGGTTGCTGAAAGAAAAAACAGGCATTTACTTGAGACAGCTCGTGCCCTCATGTTCCAGATGAAGGTTCCGAAACAATTTTGGGCTGATGCAGTTTCCACAGCTTGCTTTCTGATCAACCATATGCCCACTGTAGTGCTTAAAGGTGATATTCCATACAAAGTAATACATCCACAGAAATCCCTTTTTCCACTTGAACCAAGAATTTTTGGATATACATGCTATGTTAGAGATACAAGGCCTTTTGTTACTAAACTTGATCCTAAGGCGTTACAGTGTGTTTTCTTGGGGTACTCAAGACTGCAAAAGGGCTATAGATGTTTCTCGCCTGATCTCAATAAGTATCTAGTATCAACGGATGTTGTGTTTTCAAAAGACACATCATTTTTCTCTTCACCCACAAGTTCTGCAAGTGAGGAGGATGAAGAATGGCTTGTGTATCAAGTGGTTAATTCAAGACCAACTATTGGGCAATCAAGTGTGGTTGATTCTGATGCATCTCTTGCTCATTTGGGTCCTGTTGTTAATATTCCTCCTGCTCCAGACAAACCACCAATTGTTCAGGTGTACTCTTGGCGCCCAGTGACAACCGATACATGTCCTGCACCAGCTCCTTCGTCATCTAATCCTTCCAGTGATCTCGACCTTCCTATTAGCCTTCGGAAAGGTAAACGACACTGCAAATCTATCTATTCCATTGCTAACTTTGTGTCTTATGATCACTTGTCATCTTCCTCAAGTGTCCTTGTAGCCTCTATAGATTCTATTTCGGTACCTAAAACTGTTACAGAGACCCTGAATCATCCTGGTTGGAAGAATGCAATGCTTGAAGAAATCTATGCATTGGAGGATAATCATACATGGAAACTTGTTGATTTGCCTCAAGGAAAGAAAGTTGTTGGCTGCAAGTGGGTCTTTGCGGTAAAAGTTAATCCTGATGGCTCTGTGGCACGACTGAAAGTCAGGCTTGTAGCTAGAGGATATGCTCAGACATATGGAGTAGACTATTCTGATACTTTCTCTCCAGTTGCCAAACTCAATTCAGTTCGACTATTTATTTCTATTGCTGCTTCCCAACAGTGGATGATACATCAGTTAGACATCAAGAATGCTTTTCTTCATGGTGATCTAGAGGAAGAGGTCTATCTGGAGCAACCTCCTGGGTTTGTTGCTCAGGAGGAGTATGGGAAGGTTTGTCGTCTGAAAAAAGCTCTCTATGGATTGAAGCAGAGTCCCCGTGCTTGGTTTGGAAAATTCAGTAAGGAGATTCAAGCATTTGGCATGAACAAGAGCGAGAAAGATCACTCCGTTTTCTACAAGAAATCAGTTGCTGGTATCATACTTCTTGTGGTCTATGTCGATGATATAGTTATTACAGGAAATGATCATGCAGGAATCTCTGATCTTAAGACATTCATGCATTCCAAGTTTCATACAAAGGACTTGGGTGAACTGAAGTATTTCCTGGGAATAGAAGTATCAAGGAGCAAGAAAGGGATGTTCTTATCACAGAGGAAGTATGTGCTTGATCTGCTTAAAGAGACCGGTAAGATAGAAGCAAAGCCATGTACTACCCCGATGGTTCCTAATGTACAACTTATGCCAGATGATGGAGATCCCTTCTACAACCCTGAAAGGTATCGGAGAGTGGTTGGGAAGCTGAATTATCTCACCGTGACGCGACCAGATATTGCATATGCAGTAAGTGTTGTTAGTCAGTTCACATCTGCGCCTACAATAAAGCATTGGGCAGCTTTAGAGCAAATTTTGTGCTATCTAAAGAAGGCTCCTGGTCTAGGCATACTATATAATAGTCAGGGACACACTCGCATTGAGTGTTTTTCTGATGCGGATTGGGCAGGTTCTAAGTTTGATAGAAGATCCACTACAGGTTATTGTGTGTTCTTTGGCGGGAATCTAGTGGCTTGGAAAAGTAAGAAGCAGAGTGTTGTATCCCGTTCGAGTGCAGAATCTGAGTATAGGGCCATGGCACAAGCTACTTGTGAAATCATATGGATACATCAACTCTTATGTGAAGTGGGAATGAAGTGCACAATGCCAGCAAAGCTTTGGTGTGACAATCAAGCCGCTCTTCATATTGTTGCGAACCCAGTCTATCATGAAAGAACCAAACACATTGAGGTCGATTGTCACTTCATTCGTGAAAAGATTGAGGAAAATCTAGTCTTTACTGGCTATGTGAAGACTGGAGAGCAACTTGGGGATATTTTTACAAAAGCTCTAAATGGAACTCGAGTTGAGTACTTTTGTAACAAGCTAGGCATGATCAACATCTATGCTCCAGCTTGAGGGGGAGTGTTAGCTGTATATATCTGTACGGTTACAGAAGGAAATCAATTTATTCCCATACCAAAAAAAAAAAAATAGACATCCCAGCATCAACCTCAGAAACAAACATAGAAATCAACAAATTCAAAATGAATTCTATAACACATACATCCAGTCAACAAATAATACCCAAACGTAATAGAGATAATAAACAATTCAATATGGGAGAAAACAGGGAATACAGAGTAAGCTTACCTAAGAAGTATTTCCTAATACAATTCTCTTGCTCCTGAGAAACCTGAAAAACATCCTTATATGCTTATAAATAGAGGGAAAAGAAACCAAGATCAGATGAAAAGATGAGAAAAGGAAAATAACATCCTATGGCATAATGCAATTAAAAGGAAATCAAATTATTCTCATACACAACCAAAGAAATGAAAAATAAACAAGCAAACATCAAGATCACAAACAAACACAACAATCAACAAATTTAAAATAAATTCTCTAGTATATACATGCAGTCAACAAATAACACCATAACATAACAAAGAAGAATGATGAACAATGTGAAATGAGAGAGAATAGAGAATACCGAGTAAATTTAGATGATAAGTATTTCAAGATTTATACTTCTCTTGCTCTAAGGAAACCCGAAAAATTTCCATATTTGCTTACTAATGGTGGGGAAGAAAATCGAGATTAGATGTAAAGACGAGAATAGGAAAATAAACTCTTCAGGAACAATGTAGTTGGAAGGAAATAAATTTATTCTCATACTAGAAAAAATAAAAAAATAAAAACAGAAATAGACATCCCTACATCAACCTCATAAACAAACATAGAAATCAACACATTAAAAATTAATTCTATAACGCATACAACAAGTTAACAAATAATACCTAAACATAACCGAGATAATGAACAATATGATACGAGAGAGAATAGGGAATATGGAGTAAACTTACCTAAAAAGTATTTTCTCATACAATTCTTCTCTTGCTACCGAGAAACCTGAAAAATCCCCTAATATGCTTATAAATGGGTGGGGGAAGAAACTGAGATTAGATGAAAAGACGAGAAAAGGAAAATAACTTCCTATGGCAATATGCAATTAAAAGGAAATCAAATTATACTCATGAAAAACCAAAGAAATGAGAAATAAACAACCAAACAACAAGGTTGCAAACAAACATAGCAATCAACGGATTTAAAATAAAATCTTTAGTACATACATGTAGTCAACAAAGAACACCAAAACATAACAGAGAAGAATGATGACTAGTGCAAAAATGAGAGAGAACATGGAATACCAAGGAAACTTACATGAGAAGTATTTTCAAGCTTACATCTCTTTCTCCGGAAAACCTGAAAAACTCTCATATTTGCTTAACGATGGTGGGGAAAGAAATAGAGATTAGATGTAAAGAAGAGAATAGGAAAATAACATCTTCAGACATAATGTAGTTGGAATGAGATCAATTTATTCTCGGACCAAACTAAAAAAAAAAAAAAATAGACATCCCAGCATCAAGCTCACAAACAAACATAGCAACGGATTCAAAATGAATTATATAACACATACATCTAGTCAACAAATAACATCCAAACATAACATAGATAATAAACAATGAGATATGGGAGAAAGAGGAAATACGAAGTAAACTTACATGAGAAGTATTTCCCAATTTACTTCTTTTGCTCCTAGGAAACCTGAAAAATTACCATCTATGCTTGCCGATGGTGGGGAAAGAGCCGAGATTAAATGTAAAGACGAGAATAGGAAAATAACCTGGCACAATGTAATTGGAAGGAAATCAATTTATTATCATACGAAACAAACTTAAAAAAAAAAAAATAGACATCCCGGCATTAACCTCACGAACAAATATGGAAATCAACATATTCAAAATGAATTCTCTAACGTATACATCAAGTCAACAATTAATACCCAAACATAACAAAGATAATGAACAATGCGATATGGGAGAGAACAGGGACTATGGGGTAAACATACCTAAGAGGTATTTCCTCATACACTTCTCTTGCTCCTGAGAAATCTAAAAAATCCCCTTATATGCATATAAATGGTGGGAAAATAAACGAGATCAAATGAAAAGACGAGAAAAGGAAAATAAAATCCTATGGCACAATGTAGTTAAAAGGAAATCAAATTCTTCTCATACACAGCCAATGAAATGACAAACAAACAACCAAACATCAAACTCACAAACAAACATAGCAATCAACATATTTAAAATAAATTCTCTAGCACATACATGCAATCAACAAATAACACCTTAATATAACTAAGAAGAATGATGAACAGTGCGAAACAGGAGAGAACAAAGAATACAGATTACACTTACATGAGAAGTATTTCCTGATTTCCTTCTCTTGCTTCCGGGAAGCCTGAAAAACTCCCATCTATGCCTGCCAATGGTAGGGAAAGAAACCGAGATTAGATGTAAAGACGAGAATAGGAAAATAACCTCTTAAGGCACAATATAGTTGGAAGGAAATCAATTTATTCTCATATCGAACAAACAAAAAATAAAAAAAATAGACATCCCAGCATCAACCTAACAAACAAATATAGAAATAAACAGATTCAAAATGAATTTTATAATGCATACATCAAGTCAACAATTAATACCCAAACATAATAGAGATAATGAACAATGCGATATGGGAGAGAACAGGGAATACAGAGTAAACTTACCTAAGAGGCATTTTCTTATACACTTCTCTTGCTCCCGAGAAACTTGAAAAATCCCCTTATATGCTTATAAATGGTGGGGAAAGAAATCGAGATCATATCAAAAGATGAGAAAATAAAAATAACATCCTATGGCACAATGTAGTTAAAAGGAACCAAATTCTTTTCATACATAGCCAATGAAATGACAAACAAACAACCAAACATCAAACTCACAAACTAACATAACAATCAACAGATTTAAAAATAAATTCTCTAGTACATACATGCAGTCAACAAATAACACATTAATATAACAAAGAAGAATGATGAATAGTGCGAAACAGGAAAGAACAAGGAATACGGATTACACTTGCATGAGTAGTATTTCCCGATTTCCTTCTCTTCCTCTTGAGAAGCCTAAAAAACTCCCATATATGTCTACAAATGGTGGGGAAAGAAACCGAAATTAGATGTAAAGACGAAAATAAGAAATAACCTCTTCAGGCACAATGTAGTTGGAAGGAAATCAATTTACTCTCATACCAAATAATATATATATATATATATATATATATATATATATATATATATATATATAGGGATCCTAGCATCAAGCTCACAAAGAAACATAGAAATCAACGGATTCAAAATGAATTATATAACACATACATCTAGTCAACAAATAATACTCAAACATAAAAAATATAATAAAAAATGCAATATGGGAGAGAACAGGGAATATGAAGTAAGCTTACTTAAGAAGTATTTCCCAATACACTTCTCTTGCTTCCGAGAAACCTAAAAAATCCCCTTACATGCATATAAATGGAAAGGAAAGAAACCAAAATCAAATGACAATACAAGAAATGGAAAATAACATCCTATGGCACAATGCAGTGAAATGGAAATCAAATTCTTCTCATACATAACATAAGAAATGAGAAACAAACAACCAAACATCAGGCTTGCAAACAAACATAGCAATCAATAGATTTCAAATAAATTATCTAGTACATACATGCAGTCAAATGATGACACCTTAATATAACAAAAAAGAATGATGAACAATGCGAAACGGCACAGAACAGGGAATACGGAGTAAACTTACATGAGAAGTATTTCCCGATTTCCTTCTCTTGCTCCTAAGAAGCCTGAAAAATTCCCATATATGCTTGCCAATGGTGGGGAAAGAAACCGAGATTAGATGTAGAGATGAGAATAGGAAAATAACCTCTAAAGACACAATGTAGTTGGAAGAAAATCAATTTATTCTCATTCCAAAAAAAAATAAAAAAAAATAGACATCCCAACATCAACCTCACAAACAAATATAGAAATCAACATATTCAAAATGAATTCTATAACGGATACATCAAGTCAACAATTAATACCAAAATACAATAGAGATAATGAACAATGCGATATGGGAAAGAACAGGAAATACAGAGTAAACTTACCTAAGAGGTATTTCCTCATACACTTCTCTTGCTCTCGAAAAACCTGAAAAATCCCCTTATATGCTTATAAATGGTTGGGAAATAAACTGAGATCAGATAAAAAGACAAGAAAATGAAAATAACATCCTATGGCACAATGTAGTTAAAAGGAAATCAAATTCTTCTCATACACAACCAATGAAATGAGAAATAAACAACCAAACATAGCAATCAAAAGATTTAAAATAAATTCTCTAGTACATACATGCAGTCAACAAATAACACCTTAATATAATAAAAAATAACGATGAACAGTACGAAATGGGAAGGAACAGGGAATACGAAGTAAACTTACATCAAAAGTATTTCCTGATTTCCTTCTCTTGCTGCCGGAAACTTGAGAAATTCTCATATATGTTTGCCCATGGTAGGAAAAGAAATTGAGATTAGATGTAAAGACGAGAAAAGGAAAATAACCTTTTAAGGCACAACGTAGTTGAAAGGAAATCAATTTATTCTCATACCAAACAAACAAAAAAAAAAATTGACATTCTAGCATCAACCTCACAAACAAACATAGAAATCAACAGATTCAAAATGAATTCTATAACGCATACATCAAGTCAACAAATAATACATAAATATAACAGAGATAATGAACAATGAGATATGGGAAAGAATAGGGAATACGGAGTGAACTTACCTAAGAAGTATTCCCTCGTACAATTCTCTTGTTCCCGAGAAACCTGAAAAAATCCCCTTATATGCTTATAAATGGTGGGAAAAGAAACCGAGATAGATGAAAAGACGAGAAAAGGAAAACAACATCCTATGGCACAATGCAGTGAAAAGGAAATCAAATTCTACTTATACACAACCAATGAAATGGGAAATAAACAACCAAACATCAAGCTCACAAACAAACATAGCAATCGACAAATTTAAAATACATCCTCTAGTACACACATGCAGTCAACAAATAACACCTTAATATAACAAAGAAGAATGATGAACAGTGCGAAACGGGAGAGAACAGGGAATAAGGAGTAAACTTACATGAGAAGTATTCCTCGATTTCCTTCTCTTGCTCTCGGAAAACTTGAAAAATTCCCATTTATGCTTGCCTATGGTGGGGAAAGAAACGAAGCTTAGATGTAAAGACGAGAATAGGAAAATAACTTCTTAAGGAATAATGTAGTTGGAAGGAAATCAATTTATTCTCATACCAAACAAACAAAAATAAATAAACATCCTAGCATCAACTTCACAAACAGACATAGAAATCTGTTGAGAGAGAGAGAGAAAGGAGAAAAACCTTAATTCTCATTCATGTAATCTCTATTTACAATTGAGAGAGAGATATATATATATATATATATACAAGGCTAGGAGTCCTAACTACCATACATGTGACCTATATTAACAAGGAGAGATAATATACTACAAATACATTATATTCAACACTCCCCCTCAAGTTGGAGCATATACGTCATATGCACCAAGCTTGTTACAAATATATTTAATCCTAGGACCTCTGAGAGATTTAGTGAAGATGTCCGCTAGTTGATCATTTGAATTAACAAAACTTGTAGCAACACATCCTGATGCGATCTTCTCTCTAATGAAATGACGGTCAACTTCAATATGCTTGGTCCTTTCATGAAAGACTGGATTAGATGCAATATGTAATGCGGCCTGGTTATCACAGATGAGTTTCATCTGTTCATCCTTTCCAAATCTCAACTCCCGAAGAAGATGTCTCAATCATATGAGTTCACATGTTGCCAAAGCCATAGCTCGATACTCAGCTTCAACGCTAGATCTGGCCACTACATCTTGTTTCTTACTCTTCCAAGATATTAGATTACCTCCAATAAAAACACAGTACCCTGAAGTGGAACGTCTATCTATGGGTGAGCCAGCCCAATCTGCATCTGTGTAACCAACAACCTGAGTATGACCTCTGTTCTCGTACAATACACCTTGGCCTGGTGTACTTTTGATATATCAAAGAATGCGGATTACGGCATCCCAATGGCTATCACATGGTGACTGTAGGAATTGACTAACAACACTCACAGGAAAAGAAATGTCTGGACGAGTAATGGTGAGATAGTTCAATTTACCTACGAGCCGTCGATATCTCCCGGGGTCTCCTAAAGGCTCCCCCTGTCCTGGTACAAGTTTGACATTCGGATCCATAGGTGTGTCTACCGGTTTACAGTCTAACATACCGGTTTCTTCCAGGATGTCTAAAGCATACTTCCTTTGGGAAAGGACCACACCAGAATTGGATTGAGCTATCTCAATTCCCAAGAAATACTTGAGTTTCCCCAAGTCTTTGGTCTGAAAGTGGGTAAAAAGATGTTGCTTTAGTTTCTGAATACCATCCTGATCACTGCCTGTAATGACAATGTCGTCCACATAAACAACCAGATAAATACACTGTCCCAAGGAGTTATGATGATAGAAAACTGAATGGTCTGCTGTACTGCGAAGCATGCCAAACTCTTGAACAACAGAACTAAAACGGCTAAACCATGCTCGAGGAGATTGTTTCAAGCCATATAGAAAACGGCGTAACCTGCACACTAAACCAGACTCCCCCTAAGCAACAAAACCAGGAGGTTGCTCCATATAAACTTCCTCGACAAGATCACCATGAAGGAAGGCATTTTTAATATCCAACTGATAAAGAAGCCAAGAACACATAGCAGTCATGGAGAGAAGCAGACGGACAGAAGCAATCTTGGCAACAGGGGAGAATGTGTCACCATAATCAGAACCATAAACCTGAGTATAGCCTTTAGCAACTAAGCAGGCCTTAAGGCGATCAACCTGACCATCAGGACCAACCTTAACTGCGTAGACCCAACGACAGCCAACTGTAGATTTACCAGAGGGTAAAACAACAAGATCCCAAGTGCCAGTAGAGTGCAGAGCAGCCATTTCATCCACCATTGCCTGTCGCCAGCCTGGATGAGAAAGAGCTTCATGGGTGCTCTTTGGAAGAGAAACAGAGGATATAGCAGAAACAAAAGCAGAATAGGGTGAAGATAATCGATGATAACTCAAAAAATTGTAAATAGGATGAGGATTACGAGTAAAGCGAGTACCTTTCCGAATAGCAATGGGTAAATCATCAGGAGAAGGCAGAGCCGGGGCAGGAGAAGCCGAAGGGGTAGGAAATGAGTCAGCAGGTGCCTCAGCAAAAGGGAGAGGAGCAGCGACACGAGGGCGACGATGATAAACCTGAAGTGGTCGAGGAGGCATAGCATCAGGTGGGGAGACAATGGGAATGGGCAAGACTTCAGAAATAGGAAGAGACTCAGAAGTGGTGGAAAAGAATGGTGAGTCCTCAAAGAAGGTGACATCAGCGGAGATAAAGTATCGATGAGTCTCAAGGGAATAACAACGATAACCCTTTTGAAGTCTAGAATATCCCAAGAAAAGGCACTTCATGGCTTTGGCGGAAAGCTTGTCCTGTCCAGGAGTGAGAATATGAACAAAGCAAGTACAACCAAAGACACGAGGAGGAAGGAAATAAAGTGGTTGGTCAGGGAAGAGAAGAGAGTGAGGAATCTGATCGTGTAAGACAGAGGAGGGCATACGATTAATCAAATAACAAGCGGTAAGAACAGCGTCCCCCCAAAAACGAAAAGGAACATTACTATGGAGGAGGATAGTACGAGCTGTCTCAACAAGATGTCGATTCTTGCGTTCAGCTACCCCATTTTGTTGAGGAGTATGAGCACAAGAAGACTGATGAAGAATCCCATGATGAGACATAAACAAAGTAAATGGGGCTGAAAAATATTCCCTAGCATTGTCACTGCGTAACACACGAATAGAAATATTGAACTGGGTTTGGATTTCAGTATAAAATTTCTGGAAAATAGAGAATAACTCAGCTCGATTTTTCATTAAAAATAACCAAGTACATCGAGAATAGTCATCAATGAAAGTGACAAAATACTGAAATCCTAAAGTAGACGCAGTCCGACAAGGACCCCAAACATCAGTGTGGACAAGCTCAAAAGGAGACTTTGCCCGATTATTCAAACGCTTTGGGAATGAGACACGAGTATGTTTCCCAAGCTGACATGACTCACACGGAAGCGACGACAAAGTGGAAAAACGAGGGACCATCTTCTGGAACTTGGAGAGACTAGGATGACCCAGACGATTGTGAATGAGGAGAGGAGCATCAGTGGAAATGCAAACTGCAGCAGATGAATCCGAGGTGAGGTGATAGAGGCCTTGAGACTCACGTCTTATGCCAATCGTCTTCCCCGTACTCCGGTCCTACAAGGTCACAAATTTATCAGAAAAGGTAATAGAGCAATTAAGAGTACGAGTGAGTTTGCTGATGGAAATAAGATTAAAAGGACATTCAGGAGTATAAAGGACAGAAGTGAAAGGTAGAGAAGGCAAAGGAAGGGCTAAACCAATACCTTTAGCCACAGTTTGAGAACCATTAGTTAAGGTAACAGTAGGTAAAGCAGAGGTAGTAGTAATGGAGGAGAAAAGATCCTTATTACCAGATAGGTGATCAGAAGCTCCAGAATCTAAAATCCAGGGTCCAAGAGAAGATGTGTGGGTAAGGCAGGCTGAGGC
Source organism: Vitis vinifera (assembly GCF_030704535.1). Lineage (NCBI taxonomy): Eukaryota > Viridiplantae > Streptophyta > Magnoliopsida > Vitales > Vitaceae > Vitis > Vitis vinifera. The sequence goes on along the minus strand of NC_081811.1, from coordinate 29,162,383 downwards.
ATTACCAGGCTGGGCAACAGAGGCAATAGAAGCCTGAGATGTCTGAGATGCGGAGGAGCTCGGAGGCTGAGGCAGCGGAGAATCAGAGGACTGGGCCATATGGGCAGTGCGAGGAGGCCGTCCATGTAACTGATAGCAACGATCGCGAGTTTTAGTAGCCATATCCACTTATCTGGAGAATGAAGTATGTTTGGATCGAAGAGAGCCTTAATACGGCTTCAGATTGCGGCGTGGCACCACCAAAAAAGGGAGACGACCTCAGATCGCGGCGTGGTACCACCAGAAAGGTGGAAGAACACTTCCCAAGGCACGTGCAGGGATTGGGGTGGAGAAAAAATAGTCGGAGCTTCGCCGGAAAGACTGTTTGGAGGGCCGACGGAGACAAAAATCCCCAAAAGAGGTACGTGTAGGGCTCGAATGGGAGAACCAAGGATGTAGGGAGGCTGGTCGGCGTCAGGCGAAGCTGGAGGAGGAGGCGCGTCATCGGAAAAGGCCTCACGCGCCCTCACGCGCCGGCACGTGAGATTCAGTCGCCGACCGGAAAGTTGCACGTGGCCGGCGCGTGGATAAGATTTTGGTTCCGGTGCCTTCACAAAAGTTGGAGATCTCCTCCAGGCGCTCCTTCTGGTATGGTTGGTGTCGGAAAAAGACGTCACCGGAAAGTTCGCCGGAAAAGTTCGCCGGAAAATTTTGTCGGCGGTGAGTGTTTTCTGACGACGATCCGACTGACCGGAAAGTATTGGGAGATGAGGAAGGTGACCGGAATGAAACACGGTCACCGGAAGGTTTCCGGGAGTTGATGACACGGGAAACTAGAAAGAATTAGGTTTTCTCCCTTGGCTCTGATACCATGTTGAGAGAGAGAGAGAAAAGAGAAAAACCTTAATTCTCATTCATGTAATCTCTATTTACAATTAAGAGATATATATATATATATATATATATATATATATATATATATATATATATATATACAAGGCTAGGAGTCCTAACTACCATACATGTGACCTATATTAACAAAGAGAGATAATATACTATAAATACATTATATTCAACAAAATCAATAGATTAAAAAATTAATTCTATAATGCATACATCAAGTCAACAAATAATACCCAAACATAACAGAGATAACGAACAATGAGATATGGGAGAGAATAGGGAATACAGAGTAAACTTACCTAGAAAGTATTTCCTCATACACTCTTGCTCCCGAAAAACCTAAAAAATTCCCTTATATACTTATAAATGGTGGGGAAAGAAACCGAGATCAGATGAAAAGACGAGAAAAGGAAAATAATATTCTATACCACGATCCAGTGAAAAGGAAATCAAATTCTTCTCATACACAACCAATGAAATGAAAAATAAACAATCAAATATCAAGCTCACAAACAAACATAGCAATTAACAAATTTAAAATAAATTCTCTAGTACATACATGCAGCAAAAAAATAACACCTTAATATAACAAAGAAGAATGATGAACAATGCGAAACAGGAAAGAAACCGAGAAGTGTTTCCAAATTTACTTCTCTTGCTCCCGGGAAACATGAAAAATTCCCATATATGCACGCCAATGGTGGGGAAAGAAACCGAGATTAGATGTAAAGATGAGAATAGGAAAATAACCTGTTAAAGCACAATGTAGTTGAAAATATATCAATTTATTCTAATTCCAAAAAAAAAAAAAACTGAAATAGACATCCTAGCATAACCCTCACAAACAAACATAGAAATCAACCGATTCAAAATGAATTTTATAACCCGTACATCAAGTCAACAAAAAATACCCAAACATAACAGAGATAATAAACAATGCGATATAGGAGAGAACAAGGAATACCAAGTCTACTTACCTAAGAAGTATTTCCTTATACACTTCTCTTGATCCCAAGATACCTGAGAAATCCCCTTATATGCTTATCAATATGAAAAGACGAGAAAAGGAAAATAACTTCCTATGGCAAAATGCAGTTAAAAGGAAATCAAATTATTCTCATACAATAGCAAAGAAATGAGAAATAAACAACCAAACAACAAGCACATAAAGAAACATAGCAATCAACGGATTTAAAATAAATTATCTAGTACATACATGCATTCAACAAATAACACCCTAACATAATAGCGAAGAATGATGAGCAGTGCGAAAATGAGAGACAACAGGGAATACTGAGTAAACTTACATGAGAAGTATTTCTAGATTTACTTCCCTTGCTCCCGAGAAACCTGAAAAATTCCCATATTTGTTTACTGATGGCAGGAAAGAAACCGATATTAGATGTAAAGACAAGAATAGGAAAATAACATCTTCAAGCACAATATAGTTAGAAGGAGATCAATTTATTCTCATACCAAAAAAAAAAATGAAAAAAAAATAGACGTTCTAGCATCAACCTCACAAAGAAACATAGAAATCAACGAATTCAAAATGAATTCTATAACGCATGCATCCAGTCAACAAATAATACCCAAACATAAAAGAGGTAATGAATGATGCAATATGGGAAAAAACTGGGAATACGGAGTAAGCTTACCTAAGAAGTATTTCCTCATACACTTCTCTTACTCTCAAAAACCCTGAAAAATACCTTATATGCTTATAAGTGGTGGGGAAAAAAATCGAGATCAGATGAAAAGAAAAAAAAAGGAAAATAATATACTATGACAAAATGCAATTAAAAGGAAATCAAATTCTTCTCATACACAACCAAAGAAATGAGAAATAAAAAACCAAACAACAAACGCACAAACAAACATAGAAATCAACATATTCCAAATGAATTTTATAATGCATATATCAAGTAAACAAATAATACCCAAACATAACAGAGATAACGAACAATGCGATATGGGAGAGAACAGGGAATAAGAAGTTTACTTAAGAAGTATTTCTTCATACACTTCTCTTGCTCCCGAGAAACCTGAAAAATCCACTTATATGCTTCTAAATGGTGGGCAAAGAAACTGAGATCAATTGAAAAGAAGAGAAAAGGAAAATAACATCCCATAGCAAAATGCAATGAAAAGGAAATCAAATTCTTCTCATACACAACCAAAGAAATGATAAATGAAAAACAAAATATCAAACTCACAAACAAGCATAGAAATCAACATATTCAAAATGAATTCTATAACACATACATCAAGACAACAAATAATACCGAAATATAATAGAGGTAACGAACAATGCGACATGGCTAAGAACAAGAAATACGAAGTAAACTTACCTAAGAAGTACTTCCTCATACAATTCTCTTCCTCCCTAGAAACCTGAAAAATCCCCTTATATGCTTATAAATAGTGGGGAAAGAAACCAAGATCAGATGAAAAGACAAGAAAAGGAAAATAACATCTTATGGCAAAATGCAGTTAAAAGGAAATCAAATTCTTCTCATACACAACCAAAGAAATGAGAAATAAAAAACCAAACATCAAGCACACAAACAAACATAGAAATCACAAGATATCCTCTAGTTTAGATAAATCTTAGTTTAAGAACCAAGAAAAAACAAGTGAAACCCACAGTAAGCTTAGCTTGAGGTACCATTAGATTAACATGAGAGTAGACTATCATAAAACATAATGATTATAAAAGAGAGACCAACATTTATGTATCTTAAATATTCATTCTCATTCTTATTAGCAAAAGTATTTGTGCTTATCTACTAGCACTAGGTTTTAGATATCAAATAAATAAATAAAAATCCAAAACCATCAAGATTTTGAGAGTTTTTGAAGATCTTAACTTAGTTATGTGGATTGTTAAATAATCATGACAAGGTTTTATATTCCAAATAATCTAAGTACTTTTCAAAAAATTTGAAGTCTCAAGCTTAACATGAATGAGAGCTTTATTGTTAGTATCAACATGCAAGAAGACCGATTTAGGTTCCTATGAGATGGCTTTCCAGGGTATCGATTAGTTTCCTATAAACCTGATTAATATCATAACAATTGTCTTATAGCTTATATTCCCTATCAAGGCCTTGTCTCTCATGGTCATATTGACTTGACAAAGACCATCTTTGCACTTGGTCAGCTCATCATTTTCCAATTGATCAAATTATCCCCACTATAGTCCTCAAATCTTGACCTAAGAAAGTCCCTTTCAATTTACTTGACCTTCAAGGCTACCCTAACTAGAATACTAAATTGTAAATATGTGGGAATCTGCACTAATCACAACTAGACCAGCATGATCCTATTTCTTTTTAGCATAAACTACAATACTTATTATATATTAAAGAAAGAAATTAAACTTAAGGAAAGATGAGCGATCCTTCACAAGGGAAGACTGCAAAAGAAAAAAGAATATCCAAGGACTCTCAAAGGGGTAAAAAGTTCCTTTTGGAGGTAGAAGCTCCTCTTTGGTCTACCTATTGGCTTCATTCCACGAAGATCCAAAAATTCTTTTCTTTTCTTTCATCTTCTCACGAAGCCAAACAGAGGATTAGGTTTTTAATACTGAAATTGAATGTGGCAAAACAGTTAATCCATACTGAAACATTTGCAGCAGGAACAATGGCAAATATCCATGAAAATGATCCTACTAATGTTGAGTTATTAAAATAGGAGGTTACTGAGAGCTTGTCAAATTAACCGATGATATGTACTTTAAAGCAGATTAAACTTTTGTAAGTTGGTTAATAATTACTGAGTGATGTTTGATTTAAAGGTTCAATGCACCAGATAGCCCTTACAAAGCATTACAATGACTCATTTTTCATTGAAAAATGCAAAGCACTAAAAGTAATTTTTTGTTTTGCACCCTATCCACACTATGAAATGCCAGATTCTCGTTTCTGGATGACTGAAACTGAAGATAAAACATGCTAGAAGGTTGCTATGGTATTGTTTTCCTCTTCCCACCGAAGTTGGTGATCTTTGACTTCAGAATTTGAAGACAAGAATTGACAGATCCCCCTTACCCACTTGGTGGAAAATGTTGTAACTACCAACCAAAGTGAAAGAAGAGAACAGCTTCATCCCACAGGGCAATCATTGGAACACTACTCACTGGGTATCTACCTGGAAATCACATTTTGTCGTCTTCCAAACAGCACGAGTGCTCAAGAGGTCCCCACCAAGTGGAATCTAGGAGACCAACTCAGTGAGTGTGACGACCATTGCTCCTATGATCATTGTTGCCTCTTGTTATGCACACTGTCTAAACGGTTAGGCAACAATCCTTGTAGCACAACCTTGGCAGCAGACTTTTATACAGAATGAGCTGCTCCTTTAGTGTCTAGGTGGCAAATAGGTAGACATCCTAAGTACTGATAGTGGAATAATCACATGCAAACCCCTTTAATTTTTCCAAATAGACTTTCCTAGAAAAGGAATCATAGAAATCACAACAAAATTTGAGATGAGATTTCTTGCAACCTAGATGCCCACATGTGGAATAATGAAGAACTTTCTTCCATCGTGACCTCTTATCCAAACAAGGTATAGAATGGTTCATAGGTTTAACAGCACCATTAAACAATATAGTTGGCCCATGGCATTTTCCATATGACCTATCCAGAATCTCACCTTCATATTTCTTAAATCACTTAATATCACATACTACAGCTTGTGCTAGTTTACCATTGATAGATTCTCTCTCTAATTTTCATTTTCTCCAAATTTCAGGTCAGGTGAGCCACTAAATGTGAACTCTAATACTAAATGATGGTGAATTTAACCAAATTAAGGGACTAAAACAAGTTAGAGTTTCCCGATACATGGTGAAGTCTATGAACAGGAAAAAACTCATTTTTGGATGAAGAGTCTAGGGATAAACGTGAGGGTCAGAAGGTAGTGCAGTTGAAGATGGCCATGCATGGCCAATTATTTTTGCGTGTATTTTACATGCAACATTAAATTCAATGTCTAGTGATCCTCTTTGCATTTACAATTCTTGTCAATGGTCTTTGGGCATCGAATCACCAAAGCCTCCTAGAGCGTTCTAGCAAGAAGACAAGCAATTGTGCTTGACTCAACTCCAACAATGACAACAAACCCCATCCAAACCTATATTCTGTAATTGGTTTTTGACCTTATTTCCAAATTACTCCGTTGACCATCAAGAACCTTCTTTCAAGACCCACCAATCCAATTGGATTGTTATCTTCCATATTTGGGTTCTCTTAAAGGAATTTCAAAGCCTCCAATGTATTTGGGTGACCCAAAGGCCAAACAATGACACTTATATCTTAACCATCAAGAACTACAAGTCGATCATGTGATAGACAGGACCAATAAAAATCTTTGAATTCATCAACTAAGTTCTCGACAACATTCAGGGATTGGACTTTGGGGCAAAACCCATTAACAATATCCATAAAACTGATCACAAATTTTAGCTTCTGAAAGTTATTCCATTTTTCAGACACCCCTTTGTAACACAAGAATGCTATGCTGATAGTATCTAGGAACAGTCATGAATGATTGACCAAAATACTAAAGAGTTCGAATGATTTCCATGCATCCCCATTCATTGCAGCCCCGGATATAATTGCATTCCATCTTGAATGTGTTTCCTTTTTCATAAACATCAAACAGATTCTTCACTGGACTTATGAATTTATAACCACACACTAAAGCACAACCCTCTTCTCTCAATCATAATAGAGCACAAACTAGACAATCAAAGTAAACCCCCAAAGGCATGACCAGAAATAAGGACACAGATGGAGATACCAAATATGGAGATGGATGATCTCAAAACAGAGTATGACCAAGAGAACAGATAAACAAAAAACCCATTAAATTGAAACAGGATCAATAATAAATTCTCATTCGCAAGAGCAAACAACATTTTAGACTCGAACCAAAAAAAAAAAGAATAACAAAACAATATCATAGGTTCACCATCAATCAATAGAATAACACTCAAAATTGTGCAGGAAAGCAAAACACAATCATATGAAAATAAGAAAGGTACAAGTTTTCAATGGTGACCATTCCTAGAAGAACCTCCCTTCAAGAAATAATCTCTCTAGCTTCTAGTACTCTTCCTTCTCTAAGCCTGGCCTCATCCCCCTCAACTTCTCTATTCTTCTCTTTTGTTTCCTACTCTCTCTCTCTCCAATTCTCTCACTTTGCTCCTCTCTCTATTTTTCCCCTCTGTTTTTCTCCTCTCAAGAATCCACCCTACTCTTATTCTCACATAAGCCTCTCCTTTTATGGACATGTGTTGCTCTTGCCTTTCAATGGCTTGAGGTAGCCATCCAAATGTAGCCCCCCTTTGTGGGTACTATTTTCTTCCCATAATTAGATCCAAATCTCATGTGCACCCTACTGCTTTTTTATTTGGTTTCTCCATCCACCCCATGCATGAAAGGTAAGCTTCTTTTTTTTATTCTCAATTCCACAAAAAAAGAAAAAAAAAAACCTCTAAACTATTGACCTTATTTTCTCTTAAAAAAATTTGACCTTGATTCTCCTTTCCAAAACATGCAGCCTATTTCCTCATGCAAAATAGAAGAGAATAAATATAAGGTAGAAATCATATAATATAGAAATAATAAAATAAATAATAATAATAAAACATAAGATAATAAAATAAAATAAATAAACAAACAAACAAATAAGTAAAACATACAAAAATACAAATATCATGTATGTAACAGAAAGAGACAAGATATTCAACGAATGAAATAGCAGTGACACACAGTAAATACCCAGTAGTCACACACTAGATACCCAGTAGTCACACACAGTAGATACCCAATAGTCACACACAGTAGTCACAATTGCAGAGCAATTTGGACAGAAGCAAAAAAATGGGTAGATAAAGAATTACATAAATAGCAGTGACAATCTTAAAATTCATCAACAGGCTTTAGAAAACCTTAAAACCTGAATAAAACTATGAAAAAAGAAAAAGAAACCTAACCAATATAGTAACTTGTTATGACTCTTATTTATTTCCTAAAACTCCTAAACCTCTAAATAATAAGATTAAAATAAAACAGTAACTTTTTGTCTAAAATTTGAAACTTAACTTTATAAAAACTTCTTGTAATAAGAGTTTCCAATGAAGAAGACTTCTAGATTTTTAATTAAACTCAAATAGAAACTTAAAAAAAAATGTTTTAGAAAATAGAAAGTTTAGAAATGTAGAAACTTCTTTTAAAGAGAAATTTCCAATAACAAAACTTCTCAAACTCTAAATGCAACTCAAACACTAATTATTAACCAATTATGACTCTGGATAGTCGCATTAACGGTAAAAAATCACATTTTGATGGAGGAAGGACTTGAAATACATAATAGTTTCAGGTTGTAAGCAAAATTAATATACATAAACCTTAATTCTTTATCGCAACACTCATCAGACCAAGATTAATCCACACAAATCCAGAACAGTCAAATCAAATCCAAGCAATTTGATTCCCAATTGCAACACCCACAACAACAAGATTCTCTAACATAATTCAAGAAGAATCAAATCAAACACAAAGAATATACAAATAATATGCAGTAAAGAAATTTATTGCTCACTTACTCCAGCCTTCTGAAGACATGTCTTAGCACATCAAGACCAGACCACAAGACAATCACCGACATAGAAATGACAGCTTTAATTCTAACCTCATCAGCTTCATCATGGAGACCCAAATCCAACACTTCAAGAATGCTTTCAGTTTTTAAGCTATGACCAATTTTGGACTAAACTTGGACTGAGAGACATTTTGTTCTCCAGGGAGGATTAGATTCAATGAGCATAAAAGAATGGGTAAATGGAAGCTTTAGCTATATATTCATAAAATCTGCACCATCCCCATTATTTCTTAAAAGAGTATTCTCTGTGGATAGAGGACCTAAATAATAAAATATAATAATAAGATATAGCTGATACAAGTCATAAGTGGTGGAATGGTAGCAGATACAGTAAAGTGAAAAACTTCCAAAAGAAGAAAATCTACAATCTAATTGCTAGGCAGATTACAAGCAAAATTAAAGAAGGAAATTTCATTGCAAATCTAGAAGCTAAATTCGTGTTCACTAAGTTATAACCTGAAATGTTATGGCTATTATGTGTGTCCCTCTCAAAGAATATTCAATTAGTTGAACAAACCAACACCTTGAAGAATTAAAAATATTTGTTGAATGCAAATGCATCTGCAGTAAGTAAAGAAACGGTATATGGCTATTGCATGCAACTCTAATCACTTAGGCTTCCTTCATCATGATAAAAATTGAAATAATGGTCAGAATGGTACTGTTGCTATTAGATGAGGCATATCACTCTTATATGCTGCTTTCCTATTAGCATAATATGAGATGAATAGGCTTGCAAAATTATCTTATTTCTCACAATGCAGCATCCACAAAAATAAAGGAAGTCGTTTTTATATTATTATTTAGAGAACTATAGAGATTATTGTCAACAAAGTCCCTAAATTTACATTTCCCTAAACCCAAAGGAAGGCTTCATGAATCTTTTGAAGAAGATTAGGTCCATTGCTTACTTTGCAAAAGCAATACACAGTGAACTGCTTCCAGATAGATGGATAATCAAATGCGATTGAACAGCCTTGTTTTACCTACAAGATGTAATTTTCAACAAAATATGAGACTGATCAAGAAAGTTAATGATCAAGTTATAAATCACAGCATACCTGCTCACATATCCAAGGGATCCATGCATATATCTGTTAAGTAATGAAAATGGACATATTGGTCTGTGGATATTTAGAGAAGACAATGCAAAGCATGCTAAGAGCAGTTAAAGAAACTTCCGGTCTAAATGGTTTATCTTTGACCACAGGGGGTTTCAGAAGTTCAACAAAGGAGAGAAATGAGGTGTGCATGTAGTTTGCGTGTTCTTGTTCTCTTTCACAGGTAACAATATGAGATAGCTTGCATGACACATGAACTTCAGCATCAGAAGCCATACTTTCTTCTTCAAGCTTTTGGCGCTTACTCTTGCAAATGTCCTGGTCCTGAATAGGCCGCTTCCCTCCAACTCTCAAGTTCTCAATTCTTTTATCACTTGAGGTTGATGAAACCACACTTGTGTCACTTGTTTTCACTCCAACACAATCAGGACCAAGTATGGATAGAGCTGCTTGAAAGCAATCTATCAATGGCAGGCAGGGTTCTAAGGAAAGAAGTGTATAAATAAGAGATTCTGGTTTCCAGATATGAGGAGGACATGTTTTAGCAATCTGTTTGGATGCATTGCACAATGCAACCTGAAAATTTTTTAAAATAGGTGTTAGCTCCCCAAGCCAAATTAAGTCCCTATGATCAAGTGTATAAATAAGAGATTCTGGTTTCCAGATATGAGGAGGACATGTTTTAGCAATCTGTATGGATGCATTGCACAATGCAACCTGAAAATTTTTTAAAATAGGTGTTAGCTCCCCAAGCCAAATTAAGCCCCTATGATCAAAATGAATGCATCTTGGGAATAACCATGCTTGCATATATAGAAATGGGGCAAGACAAAATTAACCTTAAGTTCAAGGCTTTTGGTATTCAAAATTGACCGACGCAAAACATTAATTAAATCTGCAGCTGTTAATTTAACATCACCTGAACAAGTAGAGTGCAACACAAGAAGGCAACCACCCATGGAGGAATCATAAGCCATGTTTTCTGCAATGTAAGCCAGTATTAGTGTCCTTGGGAAAGAAAAGGAAAGCAAAACTGTTTCAAGCACGTAATTTGAGTTTCCCATAAAGAGGAAAAGACAAATAAAATCCCCCGACAAGAAAACAATATATGGCCCATGGACCAAATGTAAGAATTTATGATCAACCACAATAATAGCAACTATATGCTGACTGTATATTCGTAAATCAAGGAGAATGAAAACAAACTGACAAAAGCATACAGTTGACCGTATATACAAAATAAAAGCAAGACTTGCAGGAAATAGGAAACAAGAAGTACTGGCATAGGTTTGATCAATAGGAATAAATCAAGAAAAAGAAAGAAGAGTTCATTTTCCTTCAACTTCTTGGCCAACCGAAGAAAAACCAAGGAAAGGAAAGAAATCACCGTACAAATTAGAACTAGGTCACATTCGGGAAAAGATCAAAACATAGGTTTGAAAGAGAGAAACCAAACCTAAATCAAGAACCACTTTACTTCATTTTGCTTCATGTTCTTGGCAAACCAAACATAGACCCGTCATTTTGCTTCAAGAGTTATACTTGTCTGCCCCAAGTTTATAGGACCTCCTTGAGATACAAAAAGCTTCTCTTTCTTCATTATGTTCACTATGAGTGTCATGAACTTCTGCATGTGATATTGAATCGCAACAAGCAGCAAAATCAATTAGAAAAAGTCACACTTCATTTTGAAACAAAAACACCCTTATCTAAAGATATTAAAAGGTAAAGGTTCAAGTAGCAAAATCAATTAGAAAAAGCCAGACTTCATTTTGAAACAGAAGCACCATCATCTAAAGATATTAAAAGGTAAGGTTCTCGGAACCACATTTATGAATCTACCAAAAACCAGACATCTACGATCCCGTTTACATACCTTGAAGGGTTCGCTAATGCAACCAAACAGGAACCCCACTGTATCATATAACAACATTTTAATCTTTTTCCTTCCCCAAGAAACAACTGGTTAAAATTCAAAGAGTTTCACAAAAGTTATATTCATTAAAACAATAATAGAAATGAGGGTGAACCTCCATTATTCTAAATATAAAAAATACAATATGTAGATGTTGTCTACACACCCGAAATTCCATTCTGCTGCAACAAATGGACCAATACAAAGAATCAAATACATCCCAGCCTGCTGAACAATCTTCACAAACTTGAGAAGATCGTACCGTCCCCCAAAGTAATACTAAAAGTTTTCAAATTACAAGGGAAAATAATTCAAATCAATTTAATCGTCAAATATTGAAACAGAGGAACATCGAGCTTAAGCATCACTAAATACATTTACTCTCACTCACATTGCCTGGAGAAAGTTCATGGCCATTCCAGAACACATATGTTTCAAACACAACGATCCCTCCTTCCTTAGCTATTCTAACCAGTCCCGACCACATCTACCCCATTTCATATGTATAAAAGAGAAAACAACAATTATGAACAAAAACTGCAAATGTTATTCATAAATGACAATCTCAAAGAGAACAATCAAACAGTGATTCGACCATGTAGGAATCAAGTCATAAATACTTTTCTTGCTTTAAAAAGAAAATAATCCTAAAATTTTCCTCCAAAATACCAAACCCAACGGTACATTTCTCATCCAAAATGGGCACAACATAAATTAAAACAAAAAAATAAAAGAACACGCCAAGAAACGACCACTCCTGCTCTGTCACGCGGATTTTGTTCTGCATGATAATCAGAACAACTATAAACAAAGCAGAAAAAATAAAAGAACACGTCAAGAATCTCACATAGAGCACCTCGGTGAGCTCGAGCCCCCCGAATCCCCTGCGGCCGGGCATTGCGTCGATGGCCGGAACGAACGCGAGGGTTAGGTTCAGAGTTAGGGTTTGTCCTGATGGGCAGAGGGTCGTGGTTGGGTGGGATCCCTAGATCGGGAGGGTCATCAGCCGGAGGAAACATCTCCAATGTTTTCAGAACCGGACCGGTGATCGAACCGGAAAAGTTACCGGTTCACGGTTCACGGTTCACTGGTCGGACCGGCGGTCGAACCGCTATCGAACCGGTGACGTCATAAATATATAATTTATATATTATTAATTTATTAAAATTAAAAATAATTATAAAAATTTTAAAATATATATGAATAAATTAAACATCAATAATATTATTTTATATATTTGATATTATCAAATTAAATCATATTAAATGAAATGTATACAATATTTAAATGTGAATATATTAAAAATGAAAATTTTAACTAATTTATAATTTTTAAAAATATTATATTATTTTTATTTAATATTATAAAAATTAAAATCCAATATATATTGTTTTGTTTGGCAAATCAAATAACAAATCACGTGTAGCCGAGTGGTATCCTAATTCACTTACTTAACCTGAGGTCCCAGCTTCAAATCCTCATGTTGCATATTTGTTAAGTTTTTTTCATTATCATATTAGTTTGCAATCCCACATCGGTTTGTGAGAGAAATAAGGGTGCAAAGGAGGCCTATAAAAGGCATCCTTGTTGAAAGCTACAGCATGTCCACCTTGTGGGCTCAAGACTGAGCCTACTTAAATGCTAAGGGTGTGGGCTCTGTCATGTAAAGACTTGGCCCAGTATGGTTTTTAGCTTACAACTTCTAATATTTTATACAATGGGCTTGCAAAATAATGGGCCAATATGGACTGTGTGGTTCGTTTAGAACCGTCCGGTTCTTCCGGTTCACCGGTTCGACCGCTGGTTCAGGCGGTTTGTAACCGGTCCAATAGTTAAACGGTTTAATAGAGTGGACCGGACCGGAAATGTGACCGGTCGACGGTTGAACCGGTTGGACCGGCCGGTCCGGTCCGGTTTTTAAAACATTGAACATCTCTTATCACAGCTTGAGGTTGGAAACGATACGGTGGTAGGGCTTTTTCTTGGAAATGACGTGAGATTTTCTCGATAAAATGCGAGAAACTAATATGCAAGCATGAGTTAGAATGAAAATGGAGTGAGCTCTCAAATCTCCTTTATATGTGATTCGTTTTCCAGTTTTCTTGAGTGTTTCTTGGACGTTGTGCGGAATAGAGCCTATTACTAACGTCCGCATGAGTGCCAACTTCACTTCCGACAATAAATTTACATTTTTACCCTGGACAATTACCATAATGGCCAAAAAGTTCCTAAATTAAAATTAAATCAGACACATTTTGTGAGTCAAAATTATCCAAACCACTGTTAGGTTTAAAAAAAAATCATATACCATAAATAGGTATTTTAATACATAGGTGATCAAAACATCAAACTCCCAAATATGCTTTCTAATTTTAAAACTTAAAATCCCTCAAATCTCGAAATATCCATTGTTACCTTAAAATTTAAAACAATTTTTTTACTATTATATATTTTAAAAAATTTAATATAAGATTTCTTTTAATTACATTTCTTAGTTTTAAAAATAAAATAAAATAATAATCATTTTTATAATTTGAAAGATAAAAAACCTTATATAAAACATATACATGGTTGTAAAATATGAGAAATTGTGACAAGGGGAGACCTCTAATAAAATATTTATTAGTTTTATTTACTACAATTTTATTTTCTATAAACATTCTCATTTATTCTCTTCTCATTTTCGTCTTATGAGTATTTTATTTTAAAACACATTATCAATACGAAGCTCTAACTATATGAATTTTATATATTTTCATAATGGAAAGTTATGAAAGAATCATGTGATTTTTTTTTTTAATAGAATTATTAAAATTCTTAATTTATTATGATTCAAATTTGATTTGATTGTCTTGTTACTATTATCTTTAAGCTATGGAGGTTAAAACTTTTTAAATTGACAATTTTATAGTATGGAAAAAAAATTAAAGGAGAATTGTATTTTGGGCCCAAAAATTAACATTTGGTCCATATAACTTCTATAATTGATGAAAAAAATATAAGATGTTAAAATACCAATATATCCTTCAAATTTCTATATATTACATTTTAAGGATATAAAATAGTAATAGATTAAAATACTCAATAACCTTTCACATAAGTTTTTTTTTTTTTTTGTCTTTATTGCACTACTATTCATGCAACCATAATAATTATATTTTAACAATTTGGATTTTTCATTGTTTTTAATTTTTTTTATAAATAATTAAAAATCAGCATTATTTTCTATTTTAAATTATAAATAAAGAAAAATTATGTTCAAAAACTATTTTAAAAAATACTTTCTAAAAAAATGGCAATATGATTTATATTTTCTTTTTGAAAAAACATTTAATTAAAAAATGAAAACTATTTTTAAAAATAAAAATTGAAAACCTTGTTTAGTACTATTTTTTATATGAAAATAATAAAAAGAATTAAATTTTATTTATTGATTATCCATTTTTATTTTTTTCCATTAGTTATTTTAATAATAAAATAAAAAATATATAGTATGTTTACAATTAAACAAAGAAATTAATCAATTGTGTGTTTTTTTGTGGGACTATCTTTTACATGAAAAATAATTAAATAATTAAATTATATATATTTATTACTCTTTTTAATTTTATTTTCTTTATTTATTTTTTGTCTAATAGAAAATTTTAATATATCCATAATTAACAAAGTAATAAATCAATTGTGCACATTTTAATCTATTAAAATAAATTACTTTCTAATTTAAATAAATAAAAAATAAGTAAATAAATTTGGGGTTATTTCTATTTTTTAACATATCTTATATCAATATTTTTATGGTTAAATAAATTTTTTATTTTTTTTCTTTAATTCCAAAAATAAAATGAAATAAATAAATAAATTTGGTATTTTCTAACTGATCTTATATTCATATTTCTTATGGTTAAATAAATTTTTTATTATTTTTTCTTTATTTCAAAAACTAAAAGGAAATAAATAAATAAACTTTTTTTTTCTCTTATCATCTAAGGATTGCACACTCTTAAGTAGGGATGGCAACGGGGTGGGTTTTTTCGGGTACCCGCCCTTAATGGGACGGGGTTTAAATTTAATAAACGGGTTTGGGACGGGTATGGGATTTTTTTTAAAACCCGGGGCGGGTTCGGGTATTACCCCATCCCGCCCCGTCCCGCCCCGTTTACATATAAAATTTCCAATGGTGTACCATCAATATGATTTGTACCGTTCTTCAACTATACATTTGCTTTCAGAGCAACCCATAATCAAATTACAGAAGAAAAAAAATTTAAATAAACGTAAAGATATAAGATTGAGCAATGAACTCAAACAGAACTTCATCGAAATGACAAAAGCAAGGATTGGAGTGAAGACCAAACAACAAAAACACCCAAATTGAAAAATGAAACAAGATCAGGAACAAAGAAAACCAAAACCCCAGAAACCAAAACTACTTTTCAAGCCAAGAACATGAGGATCCAGGATAAAAAATGCACAAGTCCACCCTAGAACCATAACAATTCCATCAAATTCTCAGCTCATGATTCAATCCCAAAAATTAAACGAAATCACCTCCCCTCTTAGTAAGTCCTCTGTTCTTCTTCTTCTTCTTCACATATTTGCAAAAGATAGTTAACATTCTCTATTTCTCTGTTTTCTACAGTATCGAAGGGTGGTGATTCGAGCTTGGAGCCATCGTCTTCTTCACTGAAACCTGACCCAGACGAAGAGAACACACCGATCAAACAAGTGGCTCTAACCGTGCCCACCACAGACGACCCTTCTCTACCGGTGCTCACCTTCCGAATGTGGGTTCTCGAGACGATCTCATGCATGCTCCTCTCGATCTAAACTAGTTCTTCTGGTACAGAACAGTGTCGCTCACCATCACTGCAATCTCAACTCAGATTGTCGTGGTGTACCATCAATATGATTCCCAATGGTGTGTGTTGAAAAAAACTAAATGGGGCGAGGCGGGTACGGGGAATTCCCATACCCGCCCTGTCCCGTCCCGCCCTGCCCCGTTTAATTTTTTAAACGGGACAGGGATGAGAATTGTTTTTAATAAACGGGACAGGATTGGGATGGAGGCGACCTGTCCCGAACCCGCCCCATTGTCATTTCTATTCTTAAGGTACACATTCCTCTATTATACACTCATCTTATACACTTTATTTAACTCGCACATGATAATTCGAATACTTATCCCACTAATGATGTTTGAGATAAAATTTTGTTTTTCCATCTTACACTATTTTTTGAAACAAACCAATGAAAACATGGTTATCCCACCTATGGTTACACATTGAGTAGGAGGTATACGGAATTTGAGTCACTGTACAAGGTATTTACACTAAGTGTACATGACAAATATACTAACTGTACAAGGGTGTACAAGACTATTATTTGTGAAGGATTTTAAGTGATTCTGAAAAACTTGTTTATTTATTTTCCCTAGCCGATGATAAATGACATTCCTTACACACATTGGTTAAGCATACATTCACTTCATGCACTTAATATAACTTGTATATGGTCATTTGAATATGTACATCACTTATGATGATTGTAAAATAAAATTATACAACAATTTTTCTTATTTTTTAAAACCAAACCAATGCAAACATGGTTAACCGACCTATTGTCAGATATTCATGAAATGATGTATGAAATTTGAATTATTGTACAAGGGTATTACACTAACTGTACAAGACAAATTTACTAATTGTACAAGGGTGTACAAGACTACTTTTTGTTAAGGATTTCAAGTGATTTTGAAAAAATTTCCCATTGTTTTCCACTCAGACTTTTTTCTCCACTCAAATTCTCTCACTCAAAAGTTGTTTCGAATTTTAATTTTAAATTTCATTGTCAAAATTTTGTAATTGCATATTTTGTTTTTGTAGTTTTAGCAATGTTCTTTCTTTCCACTTTTTTTTTTTTTTTTTTTTTTGTGAAATTTGATCCAAATGAATCTATATTTAAAATTATAATCATATTTATCAAATTTTTTACTAAGATTGTCTTTAATTCTTTTAATATATTTATACTCATTTATTTAAAAAATGAAAAACTAATTTTTTTTTTTTTTGTAAACATGTTCTATTACCTTTCAAGTAAAAAATTAGGTAAGTTTGAAAGTCAATAAAAAAAATTAAATACCACTTTCAATCATTTTTAGATAAAATTTTATATAATATATTTTATTTGAAATTTAATTTCTAAAGTTTAACTAAAAAATTATATTGGCAAATTTATTGTTGTGAGTCAAAATACTTTGCATTAGTCTATCTAGATAAGAAAATTTAATAATATAATATTAGGACTTCATAACTTAGTTATTTTTTTTTAATAAATTTATCTTTTTAAAATAAAAACATTAAAAATTTAAAAGCTAAAAGGATATATATATATATATATATATATATATATATATATATATATATATATATATATAATAAAGTGAAGTGATAGTCAATTTTTAAAATATGGTTAATGTAGAAAATATAAAAAATAATTAAAAATAAGATAAAAATATAAATGAAAGGGTAATATAAATTTAAAATAAAAAAATGAAAATTAAACTAAAAGATAAATACAAAAAAATAAAAAAAATATTTGGATGAAAAATCCCAAAATTTTTATCATTGCTTATAATAAGAGCAAAAAGATTCAATATCTTTAAAAAAAAAACATAAAAAAAAAAATTGAAATTCACACTCACTTGTGCCTATGTAAGGGTTAAGGGTATTTTAGGGATATATGAAATACAATATCCTTCATCTTAATTTTCATACTTTGTTTGGGTTTTGGACTTAAATATGCATGATATATGGACCAAATGTTAATTTTTGGGCCTAGCTGGGCCCAAAACACAATTCTCCCGAAAATTAATACATGCATGTATCATAAGTATTAATCATGTGTTTTTATAATATCAAGTAAACCTATTCCAAGATATATGTCTCATATATTGTACATCATATATAATAGATGATGTTAATATGCATCAAGTAAACTTGATTGCAACCCCTTAAAGAGATAAGATTATGTCATTAATGGCATCAAATTCTATGTGAATGATACTTTACATTCTCTCAAATTCAAAAGAATTTGATATCCCCAACATGGTCCCCAAGGTAAATAATAATGCATTAACTCATTATAAGTCATATAGGCATATAACATAAAACCATAAGTTTTTACCTAGTAACTATTTATCCATATACCTTAAATGTAATATGACTTGTTATGTAGATTATTATTTGATAAGACAAATTTTCTTCATGTTAAATAGAGGAAGTTGATTAAAAAATAACGATGTGAAATTTCTTTATATTTTTTTTTATATACAAGTCAGTATGATATATTAATGTTTCTACGGGATAATTATGCAAGAATGTCGGCATATGAATAAATGGTTAAAATGGAAGAAACAATACAAACAAGCAAGACTCATTGATGAAATGAGGAGTAATGTGGACTTGAAGTCTAAACATCAAAAGACGTCGAGCTTGTTGAATATAAATGAACCTAAAATCTAGTGTCTAAATATAAAAAAATTGTTTGATTCTAAAAAATCATTATACAAAAGCGTGTTTGAGACAATGTAAAAATTAGAACATAAGGTTCCCCTGAAGAAACCTTGTTTTGACTCTTTTAATGACTCAATCATACTCCTAACTATAAAGATTAATCATCCCTAAAGGACTTAATATGCACTACATAATGTATATGGATCAATAGGATCTAGTTGGTTGGATCAAGTGACTTAAGCCCAAAATAAGGAAGTCTATATAAACCTTCTTATGCGTTTAAGGTTTCACACTCTTATCATTGACATTAGAGTGTGCTTGGTAGTGATTCTACAAAACGTTTCTAGTATTTCTAACACTTAAATAATAAAAATTTTAAAGTGTTAAAAATATTAGAAGTGCTTTCTAAAATCACTGCCAAACAGACTCTTAATCTCTTAGAGAGTAATCCCAGTCTCAACCATTTTATAGGGGATTTTGCCTTCTTATGTGCTAGGATCTAAGAAATAGAGCTATCGGGTTGAATATCTATTAATCTATGAGATCCTCAGTACCTCTTTATATATTAGAATTGGTTTGAAAACATCCAGATCATAAGTGTAGCATTTTAACTCTAGATCTTAAGTTTTTATTGTTATATTTGATTCCGTTTCTTAGATCTAGAGATCCTTGGGACAAACTTTGCATGCACCTATAATCCAAGTGTTATCCTAACACTAATTTCATTCCTTTAGATTCTATTAGGATTTCATTTCCGGGGAAATTTTAAGGAACTTTGTGTTCTTCAAAGCACATTTTTTTCCCATAACATAAGATCTTATCTTAGTGTTTCATCCTTTTTTTAGTATTATGTTGATTTTAGTCCTTTGGGTTTTGCTACTTCTATTTTTTCCGTACGATTTCATTATTAGTATGGAAATATTGCTACTTTTGGTTTCTAATTAAAAGGAAATCTAAGTTTGGAAATTTATTTGAAGTTTCAGATTCAAGGAATTCATGAACATCATACCTATTTTGTTTAATATAGTTTACAAATTGAGATTTTCAAGTGAAAAAGCTACATTGGTCAAGTCAATATTATATACCTTTAAATTAAGAGTGAAAGTCATTGTTTGAAAATTTGGAAAAATTGGAAAAATCTCCTAATGTAAAGACTAGCAAATATATATGGAAGGTAATTTTTTGTATTTGTGGCGTCTAGCCTCCACTTTAAAATAAATTGTTGTCAAAACAAAAGTTTAATATTGTCAAAATTATATGCATCAAATGGAGTAATTAAAGTTATATTTTAAAGATCAACGTCTTGTAGTTTTAAACAAAAATCTGAAAAATTATGTTAAAATTGAACAAAGGTTGTGTAAATTAGATCATTATTATAAAATAGTTGATTGCCTTGATATCAATCACTTTTAGTTTATATTATTGTTTTTATATCTTATTAAGTTTTGAAAAGTTTTAGAATCTAATTTGCCATCAATTCTCTTCTCTAGATTATGTTTGTGAATAATTTGCATGATATGGATTGAAACTCTTAGTTTTACTTTAATTGTTTATGATTAATCATTTTTTAGTGTCGACAACATACTTAAAGCTATTTGCATGTGAATATGTTTTTCATGTCAAAATTTTTATTTTTTAGGACTTCTAAATGAATTTTGCGGGGATTTACATTTAGTATGACATTTCAAAAATCTAAAGGACAACTCAAGCATTCAAAAAGTTGAAAGACCGCGTGAATTAGGCTCCGAAGCAACAAGGATTACTTGAAGCACTACTGAAGTTGCATCCAACACCCTTCTAACATTTAATAGAGCTTAAGCCTTCTGTTATAATGCCCATGCCGTTTTTTTTGCCTATAAAACTATATTTTCACTTATTTCTACATATGTTAGTCTTTCTTGCTTTCTTTGTTTTTGTCATTTTTGTTATTGTTATTTAATTGAAATTATTGATAATGTGCACAGATTGTATTGATATCTTATTAATGATTTTTAAATTAAACTTCTTGATAATGCCCATGCTCTTTTTTCTTTTACACTACTTTTCACAAAAATTGTTATTTAAGTATATGCAAGCTACAAGTTTCTAGGATTTTTCAAGATTCAAAGTTAGATGATTAAAGATCATTGGTTGGTTGCTTGTTTTAAACTTGAACATTATTGAGTGATATGTAAATTCTATTTGAGAGTATTAGAGAGAAAAATTGTCAAAAGGGAAGATTGTTAATATACTATTTAAGTTAGCTTAAATTGACAATTTTGTCCATGCATTATTGGATTCAACTCTGCACACTTCTTAAGTTTTACTATAATCTTGTAGATACAAAGATCGTTATTGATTCATTCTCGGAACTATTCAAGTAAGTATCGTTGAGTTGTACAAAGGATAATGATAAATGTAAGGTGTATAATGAACTTTTAATTTCTTAGGCATGAAAATTAAAATTACAAAAAGAAGTTTTAATATAATGTAACGTCCTCAAATAGCACACAAGCCTCCTAACGATCTTGAAGAATGCTTAAGTGCTCATGTCTCTTTTAGTGTAATTTCCTATATTCATCTAAGTTACTAAGATTTTTCATATTTAAATATATTTATTGTGTTGTTAAATGCCTTTCACTTTATAGTTTATGACTATTATCTTTACATATTTCTAACACTTACCAAACTAAAATCTTGTTCAAGTTTGTTCATGATGGTTGACTGCATCCCTTCACGTCATTGACATATTTACTAAGGAGCGTGCATGTACTATGTTGTAGACATAAAGACAAATGTAGGTTTTGATAATATAAGACTTGTGTAAGAAGGGATGTTTAGGTCCACGTAATCTACATAGTTGATTTTTCATAATTAGTAAATTTTGCTCTATGCTAAATTAATTTATGATATTTACAAATGCAAATTTTATTAAAAACTCTAAACATTGAATGAAGGAAAAATAAAAACTAAAAATTTAATTTTCAGGTCATATAAATACTATTTATCCTCCATCCTCTAAACAGTATCATAAACAAGATATAAAATTTCAATTATTATTTATTTATATCGAAATATTTAATATTTCAAACATCAAAACATATTGATAATATCATTCAATATAATCACCTTTCGCCCTGAATTAAATTTCTATACATGCATAAATTATAATTTGATCTACAAAAATTAATAAATTGTAAGACAATTAATACAAATACGTAGATTTGTATTTTTACAACATTTATATCCATATAATAAAAAAATTATATATATTTTTTTATTTTATAAAAATTGTTATTACATTTATTTTAGTACAATTTTTTTTTAGGAACAAGAAAATTTAAAAAATACATTGGACAACCATTTTTTTTTCTATTCTCAAGAAGAGAAAATAAAATATTTTTTCATAACATCTTTTAATTATTTTTACTTATTTTTTAGAATTGTTTAAAAAAATAATTATACAAGTATATATAATAATTAATTTAAAAAAACTTAGATATAAAAATAATTTTTAAAAATAATTAAAAAAATATTTTTAATTTTAAAATCTATTTTTTAGAATTATTTCTAAAAATTAGTTATTGAACATGTTTTCTTGTTATTTATTAAAAAAAAAAAACATTTCATCTTACTTTTGAAAAAAAAAAGAGGGTCGTTGCAAAATAAATAAATAAATAATAAAAAAACAGGTGACCTTCAAATGGCCACCAGCAGACAAAGCACAGGCGCCTGGCCAACTCTCTCTCTAAAAAAGACTTTCTCTCTCTAAAAACTCTTTCAGATCTCTTCCTCCTCCATGCTCCTCCCTCCCTAGCCACCATCGCCACCACAGCCGCCCCCGTTCACTTTTTTTTTCGATCCCAATTTTGCCCCCAACCATCTCCATAATTTCCCAAATTCACCAACCATGAATGACTTCTCAGGCCTCTTAGCGCCCGATTTCGGATACAAATCCCAATCCAAATCGGCCCCAATGTCCTCCTCCAAGCCCAGTTCCCGCGGACCCACCAGATCGCCTTGGAACGCCGCTCCGGACGACTCCGATTCGCTCTTCTCCTCCTCATCAGATGGCCGTGCAGCGCCATCGTCGTCGATCAATTTCGATTCGATTTTTGGTGGGTCATCCGGGTCGGGAGCCAAAGCAACGTCGTCGCCTGTTTACGATAAGCCGGTTTACGATGATGATATTTTCGATGGGGTGCCGGGGCTGAAGACCTCGGGTTCGGTGAACTACGATGCGTTTTCGACTGTTTCGGGATCGAAGCAGAAGCAAAACGATGCGTTTGATGATCTTCTTGGGGGTTTTGGGAGGAAGGATCCGGAGCCGAAGAGATCCGGAAATGTCGAGGATGTTGGGTCTGGATTTGATGATTTGCTTCATGGGTTTGGTCGGATTAGTCCTCCAAGTAATAGGTATTGATTTCTATGTGGGTTTGTTCTCAATTGCAATTTTTTTTTGGCCCGAATATGGATACTTTTGCATCAATTTGGCTGATAGTAGTGAGATTGGATCGTTGTTTGCTTTTCAAGTGTTGGGTAAATGCTCAATTGGTTTGATAGTCGAAGCATACATTTGTGCAAATTACTTTGGATGATTTTCTAACCGGGGTCCGGGGAGAGTAGTCTCTCAAGTACTAGGTATTGTTTGCTATGTGGGTCTCAACTGCAGGTTTTTGCCTGAATTTGGATACTACATCGATTAAGCTGCTTGTGCTGAAATCAGATTTATCCTTGCTCTTGTATGTTTTGGGTCAATTCTCAATTGGTTTGATATCAGAAGCACATTAGCTATATGGGTTTGTTTAATTTACTAGATTTGATGATTTGCTATCTTTTGGTGGAAATAGTCTCCCAAGTCATAGATACTGTTTTCCATGTGATTTGTTCTTAGTTGCATATTTTACCTAAATTTGGGTACTTTTTGTATCCACTTAGCTGTTTATGCTCAAATCATATTTTGTATTTGCTTTGTGCATATTGTGGATGTGCTCATCATATTGACAGCTGCAGCATATTAACATTGAATTTTGGGTGGTAATTTATGTTTTGAAGTGATTTTGCAAAGCATTGCATGCTATTTGTATGAAGTTGAATGGGGAAATCCTTTGTTTCTCAGATCATTTAGATATCTGATAAATTCAAAATTCAACAACTATGAATTGTTGGGAAAAGGAGCAAAATGTCAAATTTCCCCTACCTTAAAAGGTGGAGTAAGGGAATGAAGTTTGATCTCCAAACTAAATATCTTCTCATTGATCATGGAGGCCTTCATTCGCCCCTTCACCCTCTAATTGGTTATAGTAGCAAAGCTCTCCATGGACAAGCATCCACTTAATAGTTTGCCATATAAAAACGAAGCTTGCCTAGTTAATTTGTGGGCCATAAAATCTTAATCAACATGATCATAGGCTTTCTTAAAACCAACCTTTATGACTGCTCCTGACTTCTTGGATTGGAATTTTGATTAAGAATTTCATCAGGCTACAACTCTATATGTGAAACACACTTCACAAAGGGGACATAAGTTGGAGAAATAATTTTATGGATTATATCAAGTTGAGAATGCATATGAAGTATGAACTACTCTTGCATCCATCTTGAGTTTTTTCTTTTCTTTTTTCTCCCTACCAAGACTAGAACCCAGAACTTCTCACGTCTCCATCCCAACTCTTTGCTTTTGGAGCCAAGCCTATAGGGTGATGATCTTGTATAATTTGTGTTTAGGCTAATGGTTTTAAAGCCCTTAACTCCATATATTCTTTTGTTAATCTGAACAATTGCTATGAAAAGAAAGTTAAAGCTTGAATTAGGAACTCTTACGAATGGAACTTGGAACTCTTAAGAGACTCTTAGTATATCTCTTTTAGATGTTCTCCTAACAATCTTTGATAGAAAGTCATGATGAATGCCATCTACCCTCAATGCCTTCTTTCTATTCAATTGAAAGATTACCTCCATGATGATTTTCCTTTTTTAGGAAGGTAGCTCCAACCATCGTGCCGTCCTTAGCAATGGTTCTTTTTACTTTTGTTACGTACATTTCAATATTTCATAGAAGTTAATATAAGTATCAATCTTGAACTATTTGTTGATGATTCTAGTTCTTGATGGAGATATAAACATAATATGAGTTTTGTGTTAGAGAAAGAGTGTTGAGAAAATTGGAATGCTCTGTGATATGAGTCTTCAATGAAGAAGCTCAAGGAAAACAAGATGGATTATGATTTATCTATAGTTTCTCAATGAAGTTAAGGATCTTGTATTGGAATGCTAGAGTGGTTAAGAATGAGGAGAAGAGGAAGGTTATTAAATCTTTGTTTCATCCTCAAAAATTTGATTTGGTGTGCCTACAAGAAACAAAGGTGGAAGCTATGTTGATGGCCTTGGTTGGAAGCATAGGGGTGGGCAGGTTCTTGGAGTGTGGGTGGCCTAAAGGCAATGGGAGTAGCTGGAGGGTGGTGGCCTTCTAGGATAGAGTGTTGGAGCTACTTGAGAGGGAGACGGTTCTTATTCAATCTTTTTTTAGTTCAGATGTTGTGAGGACAAGTTCACTTGGGTGTTTTTCGTTTTTTATGGTCGTAGGATTGGGATAGAACTCGAAAATTTGTAGGAACTGGGCTCCATGAAGGGGTTATGGGGAGATCCTTGGTGTATTGAGGGAATTTCAATGTGGTCAAATTCCTAGAAGAGGGAAAGAATTGTGTTAGAATCTCCTAGACCATGAAACGTTTCTCCTAAGTTATAGAGGAATTATCCTTGGTTGATCTCCCCTTGACAAGGAGCTTTTTCAAATGATGTGGAGGACTGAATAGGCAATTGCTGTCTAGAATTGGTCGTTTCCTAATCACAAGTGATTGGGAATATCACTTCTCAAATACTGTCTATCAAAAAAAAAAAAAAAATCACTTCTCAAATACATTGCAACTCCTATGGCTGTAGCTAGTGTTTGATCATTCCCTTATCTTGCTAGAGAGATGGGGGTGAGAATGGGAATGCCCTCTTTTAGATTTGAAAACATGTGGCTTAAGGTGGAGGGATTCAAAGATATGGTGAAGGGTTGGTGGGAAGGGTATCTGTTTACTGGATCCTTGTAGCTTCGTTTTAGGTTTAGAGTTGATAGTGTTAAAGGAGGACTTTAGAGCTTGGAATAAGGGAGTATTCGAAAATGTAGTAGCCCACAAGGCTTATGTGTTGGATCAGACCAATTATTGGGATAAAAAGGAGAGGGAGTGGTTGCTTTCCTTAGAAGATAGCAAAGCTAGAAGGGTGGCATTAGAAAAGTCTAAATCATTGGGGCTTTAAAGAAAACATCTTGGTTGTGGTGAGGGTTTGTTTTATATCCCTTAAGTGTTGAGTTTTGTGCTTTTATGCACTTCAGTTGTACAATTACCTTTACTTTCTTGGGTATACAATAATTCTTGATTTTAATCAGATATATGCAGTGGATTGTTGTATGAGAGAGGGATTTCCCATCCTTCTGCATACTCACTTATTTTATAATAATAAAAATGTTTACTTCTGGTTTTAAAAAAACCTGAACTAACAGAAGATGACTAAACAAAATGCCTAGGAAACATGCAAGTTGAGTTGGAATGGATAAAGTGATATGACTTTAGAAAGACATGTACACATTTCATGTGAGATGAATGAGAAGTCCTGTTTTTGTTTCTTCTTTCTTCATCACTGTTTCCCTCATAACTAGTGTTTTTGGTGTTTTTCCTTTGTAAGCTTCCATGCATCCTTTAGCACAGGTCATTTGCTTTTCCCTAACTATGAGTTCTTTGAATATCTTTTGATTATAAGGACTTCTGGTCACTTTATATGAAGGGGGAAGACAGGAAAATTGCAAAAAAAGAGGAAACCAAGAAAAAGGGACAGTATTCATGAATCTTGAGAGGCATGGCCTTTTTTTGTGGGTTTTTGGTGTTTTTATTTTTCTGGTTTGCGTTTTTTTTTTGTTTGTTGTTTTTTGTTTTGAATCAAAGTAATGCCAATGGTTTTCTATCTCATTGATAACCCTATGTGCACCCCAAATACCATGATGCTGATTTATTTTACATGGATTAAATGCACTATTATTGTTATGTAGTGCTTTTTTTTTTTTCCCTATTTGTCAGTGAATTGCATATATTCTTTCCTTGCTCAGTTAAAATAAATAATCTCACCTGTTATAAATTTCAGTGGATTGGCATTTTACCACAATGTTACTCTTTGCACAGGCCGACAACGGACATCAATTGGGCACCAAAATCAACTGTTAATGCTACTGAAACAACCTCCAATGTGATTGAAGATCCGTTTGTTGTTTTAGAATCAACTTCAACCCCTGCTGTTTCATCCTCGGTGCTGTTTAGTGATCCATTAGAGGAAATTAGTAAGCTGAGTAATTCTGGAAGCACCAGAGTTGATGGTTCATCTGCTGTTGGTGGGGGAGCATTTAATGATTTAGATCCCCTTGATGGCCTTGGAAAATCTGCATTTCCATCTGAGATGAATAAGAGGGGAAAGAATAGGAGTCCTTCGAGCACAGAACCAACAAGTGAGACTCAAACTTTTGCTACTAAGGAACCAATTGAAAAATCCTCGGTTGAGGGTCAGGATAGCCACTCTCAAAAGAAGATGCCTGCTGAAAATTATTGGGAATCTCATCAAACCTTGTTTGACATTCCTACAGTTTCCACAGATTCTCATAAATCTTTCAGTCAGACGCCTTCTCCTCCTTCACATGTAAATGCTAGTCCTAATGAAACAAATTCCCAGGGAGAGATGTCTCCTAGATCTGAAGAGAACTTGTCTTCATCTGATGATGTGTGGCTCGCTGTATCAGATATTCCTCTCTTTACACAACCCACCAGTGCTCCACCACCTTCAAGACCCCCTCCTACAAGACCAACTCAAGTTTCAAGGGCAGAAACAGGTTCTTTTGGTTCCAATAATGCAAGAAAGAAGGTTAATGAGTTTTCTTCCTTCACTAATTCCTCTCAGTATTCTCAAAGTCCTAAGTTGACCCGTGGGACAGTGAAGAGCTCGGCTGTGTCTCAAATCGATGAACTTGAAGATTTTGCCATGGGTAGGACTCAGAATAATGTTGATGGCCATGCAGAGGGTCTTTATGGTGATGAATTTGAGACAAACTCGGTTGCTGCTGCGTCTGCTGCTGCTATGAAGGAGGCCATGGATAGAGCTGAAGCTAAGTTTAGGCATGCAAAGGGAGTAAGGGAGAGAGAAAGTGCAAAAGCTTCTAGAAGTAAAGAAGCTGGCCAGTTGGATAGAGATGAGAAAGCAATGCAAGATGCTCAGGAGAGAGCAATCAGAGAAAAACAGGAGAGATTAGAACACGAGCGGCAAGAGAGGGAAAGAGAAGAGGAAGAGAGGGAACAAAGGAGACTTGAGAGAACAAGGGAAATTGAAAGGGAAAGGGAGGAGAAAGAGAGAGAACAGAGGAGACTTGAGAAGGAGAGGGAGCGAGCAAGGGAGATTGAGAGGGAAAGGGAAAAGGCCAGACAAGCTGTGGAAAGGGCTACTAAGGAAGCACGTGAAAGAGCGGCTGCTGAAGCTCGCCTAAAGGCTGAAAGGGCTGCTGTTGGGAAGGTAAATGCTGAAGCTCGAGAGCGTGCAGAAAGAGCTGCAGTTCACAGAGCACAAGCTGAAGCTCGTGAAAGGGCAGCAGCAGAGGCAAAGGAAAGAGCAGAAAAGGCTGCTGCAGAAGCCAGGGAAAGGGCAAATACTGAAGCAAGAGAGAAGGAAGCACGTGAGAGAGCTGCTGTTGCAAGGGCAGAAGCTGAAGTGCGGCTTAGAACAGAACGAGCTGCTGTTGAAAGGGCTGCGGCAGAGGCTCGAGAAAGGGCTGCTGCTGCTGCTAGAGTGAACCAACAAAAGAATGAAAATGATCTTGAGTCTTTCTTTAGCATGGGTTCTCGACCAAGCAGTGCGCCAAGGCCTAGAGCTAACTCTTCAGTGAGAACCTGGGATTGTAGATCTGCTGTTCATGTTTTGCTTGTCTCAATGTTGTCTGATTGATTTTCTGACTGTCTTTTTCAGGACCCCGTGTTTGATACCCAATTTCAGAATAGGCGTGGGCCTGAAGTGGCAAGAACAGCTGCAAGTGCATCATCGACTATGAGAAAAGCATCATCAACAACAAATATTGTTGATGATCTTTCTTCAATTTTTGGAGGTACCTTTCTTTCCAAAGTGAAATTTTCTTGTGTAACATTTAATCATTTGTGGTCCTCTCTTGTAAGAATTATAATTGGCTTAACTATTTTTTATTGCAAAAGCTGCTCCATCATCTGGAGATTTCCAAGATGTTGAAGGGGAAAGTGAAGACCGACGGAGAGCCAGGTTGGAACGTCACCAAAGGACTCAAGAGCGTGCGGTATGTGTTTTATATGCCAAGATTTTAAAATTTTTTTTCTCTTTTTAATGAAATATAGTTATAAATAAGTTTTATGGCTTGCACTTGGCAAGTGTATGATTATTTGCTATTTATCTTCATGATGTTGGCTCTACAATTTTTTATTGTTGAATTTGTATGTGTTCAGGCAAAAGCACTGGCTGAGAAAAATCAGCGGGATCTCCAAGCTCAGAGGGACCAAGCAGAGAGACATGTAAGTACCTGCAATTTGCTATCTCTATTATCCTGTGTTCTTGTGTATGTTAGAAGCTGTTGGGGTTGGTTGGAGGTCTAGCCACACTCCATCCAAAGCTTTGATCTGCTTTGTGGATTGGTAAAAACTGTATCACCTCTTTTGATGAGGAGGCAGAGTTGATGCCAACTATTGGTGTAACTTAGTTCAATTTGTGTGAGTTGACATTGACCAACTACAGAACAAAGTCTAGCTGGTTGCAGTTTTGTTTTGTTTTTGATGTTTTTTTTAAGGGTTCTCGTTTTCTCAACCAATGGTTTTGTATAATCAAACCTTTAGGATTCTCATTTTCGTAACCAATGGTTTTGTATAATCAGACCAGATGACATTGTTTAGGCTTGTGTATATGTATAGTCAATGTGCAAAACTAGCTGATAGAAATATACCCTCCTGCCTCTACAACATGCAGAACTCAACTTTTATTTGGTATAAAATGGATGGGAACTCTATTGTGAGCTGGCTGGTTGTCTATAAAGTTTGAATTGAATATGGATAAGGATATTTTTGTGCATGCATCTAGTACAGTTTATGTCAATTACTGGAATTTACATTTTCGGTGAATTTGGTTGAAAAATTCTGCTGGAATCTATGGACTCATTTTGTTTAATAGCGAAGGCACATCCCATGGGTGCTTTTGAACTATCAAATTAAACTGTGTCCAGATCTGCATGCATTCTGTTAGCCTAAAAAAATTTACTTTTCAGTGGTTTAAACTTATTGATGTTATGAACTGTAATAATCCTCAGTACTAAAACTAGTTTTGTCAAACACTGTCTAAGAACCTGACTTTTAAGCAATATCTTTAATAAAACTTTGTATTGGTTTATTTCTTTTCATTTCAAGACATTTACTAGAATAAAGATATTATAGTCATTTATTAAATTCTGTTGGAAGATCACATAAGCTGTTGTGGTGACTGTTAGATTCCATGAATTCTAAATTGAGAAAACTCTATCTGATCTATTGAGGTGAGTTGCCTCTATCTGTGCCTTTTTTTTATCTTTTTGATCTCTTTGATAACCTTTTAGAGAATGGACATCCCAATTCTTCATTCTATATACCTATAAACCCTGATCTGTCTCAACTTCAAGCTACCCCTTTATTTGTCCAAGGGCACCTTAATTTGACTGCATCACCATCAAGAAGGCTTTAGAAAAAAGAAAAAATGCTATGCATGCAATCATTTTGCCACCTCTTTTACTACCTCCAGATTTGGCAATGATGGTTGGATGTAGAAAAAGGTGGTAAAAAAGGAAAACACGAAATTTTTTTTCTTGGATTCTATCCCACTTGCTCCGTTAGTGGGTAATAAAAAAATAAAGGTGGCGATAAGGGTGGTATAAATTGCAAAAAGGGTGAAGTGATGGAATTGTTATCTCTGGAATTCCTTATTTTCAATTCTAAAAACTTGGGATTTTAAGGAGTAAATTGACGAACTTCAAGTGGGATCACAATTCTTCTCATATGAAAAAAATTTAAGTAAACAAACAGTCTTTCTCTCACCCTCTCATCTCTTATTCCCCCCATTATATTGGGAACAATATTGCTCTCTCCATTGAAGGGTGTTGTTCCATTGGAGTTATGCAATAACACTCATTAATTAGGAATATCCTACAAATTCTCGTTCATTATTTTTCTTTTGTTCAACTTCTTTGAGGAATCTAAATGAAATAGATAATTATTATTAGGTTTCTATTATTTGGTTAACATTTATTGATTTGTTTTACTTATTTAATTGTTTTTGTATATGTTTTCCACATGGCTACATTATGACTTTAAGTCAGTTGTGTTATCCTGCTACTGTCTAATTATTCTTTTGTCTGATATCAGAGAATTGCTGAAACACTAGATGTTGAGATCAAGCGCTGGTCTGCAGGGAAAGAGGGAAATTTGCGTGCTTTGCTATCAACATTGCAATATGTGCGTTCTTGTAATCTATATATTACATATTTGCCTCTCATTTCAAGTTGAATAGATTTGATGTCTAAAAATTTATTAACCTGCATTCTTTCCCACAGCATTTGCTTCCTGCATCTGGAAGATAACTGTTTTCTTGCAGGGAGTAACACTTGACTGCATCTATATTTTATTATTTTTTAAAGTTCTTGATTAATTTCTATCAAGTTTAGTTGACTTCTCTTTGTATGCATCAATAAAATTCTCGTTAGCAGCCTAACAGTGATCAACAATCATTTGTTTTTTTTTTTTCTTAATTTTTTTGTTGCAGAAAAACCAAATTTTGTAGCTCAAGTAGAAAGTATGAGCCACATACCTTTTTGCCTTGCCAGCCACATACCTTTTTGCCTTGTCAAACCTTGGGGGTTTGTTTTGGTGAAAATTTCCAGTAAACATCAAGGATCAAATAAGCTTATAACTTTAGGTTCCATTATTAACTCTACTAAGTATTGTGCAATACATCATACTCTATCGTCATACTCTATCACAGAGATTTGAGCTTGCTTATTGGGAAAATGGTTGTTAAGAGGCTTTTGGAGGAAAGTGGTGGTAGGAGTATTTTAGGAAGAGGGAGGTTGATACAGGATGGGATTTTAAGGATCGCATGGAAAGGGTTGGGAGGAGTTTTCAAAGTTCACCTTGTTCAGATGGGGAATAGGCAAAAGATCCAATTTAATATGATGGTTGGGGTGGTTACTTTATGTTGATGGGAAGATTTCCTAATCTCTTCAAACTTGCAGTTGATGGCAAGGTCAATAAGTAGGTTTCCTCTTCTTTTGAAACTTATTGCTGATCTCTATGATTGGGAGCTAGATGGGGTGGAGACTTTCTTTAGGATATAATAGCAAACATTGACAATTAGTAAGGTGTAATTTCAAGCCACTGCTTTGGTGGTTTTTTAATACAATCTCTTTACTTATCAAAAAAAATAAAAAAATAAAAAAATTAGTAAGGTGTAGAGGATAAATGGTTTGGCTGAACTGGAAGTGTGACAAATTCTCTGTTAAATCTCTCTTTTCCTATTTATGTGATGGAAAAATCGAGGTGTTCCCTTTTGGGATTGTTTGGACCCCTTGGGTTCTGTTGAAGGTAAGCTTTTTTGCTTGGGACAATGGTGGCGTCTAATTTTGGCTTGATATGTTCACCTAGGAGTTTGAGTTGGGTCCATGACAAACAAGATTGGTGACTAGTGGAATTCATTTTTGGTTGTTTGGCTCTACACAGTCCTTAACCTCCTGAAATTTGAAAGAAAACCAGGTGATTCGATTGAGCTCATTATGTGGAGTGATATAATGGAGGTGCAAGGAGGTAGAAGCTGGTTTGTGATTGAAAAATCTTTTGAAATTTTGATTGACTTTTGAAAGGCAAGCATTGTTGATAATCACTGAGAGAGGTCATGACTTCTCGGAGTGGATTATATTTAGAGAAAAGGGTTGTTCATTCTCTTGGAAGGGATGGAGGTCTACTGCTAGACTGAGAACTTGAAGGATTTCAGCAAGGTGTGGTTAGAGGGAGGGCGAAGCTACAAGTTACAGCTTCTTAGCTATGAGGATGATATATTTCTCATGTGTTCAGTTCTATGTGCAGAAGCAAAAGGTTTGTCTTGGTTTTTCTTGAAGGAAAGGGTCTGCAAAGAAGGAAGGGGTGGAGGAGGTTGCTGATTTGGAGAGAATTTATCTGCATGTTTACTTCATAGATCGTACAATGTTTATGAACGAGAAGATAAAACTATACAAGGATTAAAAAAAGCTATACAAGGAAGAATCTAAAACGAATCCCTATAATCTATTCTTATCTAGTAGCAATAATAATAATCAAATTCCTATAATCAAGGAACTAAATATGACAACTACAAATCTGCTTCTGGCAAATGCCAATTAAAATAATTAGTCCCTAAAATAAATGGTCAATTAGAATCAAATATGAAATTTGGAAATCTTTGAATATACTTGTCAACAGTCGACACTTCCCCACAAGTTGGAGCATAGATGTCTCGAATGGCCAACTTGTCAGGTATCAAATTGTTAAAGAGGCTAGTCTAGGTTTACAACCAAGGATAAGAGGACCCGAATGATATTTTATCTTTGCCATTGGTGCAAATTTTTCTTGATAAACTACACATCTGTGTATAACCTTTATCCACCAATCTTGCTTTAAACCTCTCCACAAAACCCTTTGCCTCATGTTTCACTGTGAATACCCACTTGCAACCATCTTATTTCCCTCCTGTAGCTCAACTAGTTCCAAGTAACATTTCTTTTGTAATGCATCCATTTTTTCAATCATGATTGAAGGGAATTAAAGATTACTTCGTTCCCTTGCCCTAAATCTCATTAGGTGCATGCAACTATTCCTAGGGTTACTAGATCCTATGCACAATGGAAAACAATAACATTTAAAACTTTATTGGATCTAGTAGAACAAGTTAGGATTGCTGACCAAGATCTTGATGTTCCCAAATCAATTATTTGCAATGAAGATTGTTGTAGAATGTCGCGATAGTTGTTGGAGATCTTGTAAACAACTGATCTTTCGCCTGATAACACTTCCTTGAAGCTAAACACTCAAGTGGTGGAGATTTGGAGGATAGAGGCTAGGATTCTTTGTTTGGAATGTAAGGGAGAATGACAAAAGTCTAAAACACCAACTCTTAAGGGGTATATTATAGGCTTCCTACTAGACTTCAGTAACTTAATTTAACCTAAAAGGGGTCCTAATTGATTAATTAACCCAATAGGACTCCAATTAATCAATTAGCCCATTCCAGAGATACCATTCACTAACCCCTATGTAAACTGTATGTAATTACCAAAACGCTTGTTTGCACATAAGTGAACCAAGAATTGATATAATGTTCATAGACCATGCCATCAAGGCATTTTTCACACTTGTAACCAACTATTTTCTTTCCTTCTAGTAGCTCAACTAGTTCCAATGTATTTGTAATGCATCCGTTTCTTCAATCATGATAACTTTTGACTTTGGGTTGTCAAGAGCTTCATGTAGCTTATTAGAAACAAACACAAAGGATAACTAGTTTGCATATATTTTATAAGATGGAGATAAGCGATGTGAAGACATATAATGAGAGATAGGGTATTTAACAATACAATGTGCAAAACCATGACAAGATGATGGTTTTTGCTCTCTAGAAGGATAACAAGTCTGGTTCTCAAGAGTTACTAGAGTTGACTCTTCAATGGAAGTATTAATAGAAAGCTGAGGAGAAGGAAATACTTGAAGATTACTTGCTGTAGGAGCATTTGATTGGGCATTGGGTTGATCAAGAAGCGGTCGAGTCTTTTCGAAGAAGGCTATCTATGTGGAAGAGCGTTTTCGAAGAAGGCTATCTATGTGGAAGAGACAATATTTATCCAAGGGAGGAAGGGCGACTCTCATTCGTAGTACACTTTCGAATCTACCCATATACTTAATGTCTTTATTGTGTCTACCAAGCTCAGTTAGACGGAGATTAGAGAAATTCCAAAGGGATTTTCTATGGGGTGGGGGCAATCTGGATCATAAGCCTCATTTAGTAAGATGGGAGTTGGTGTGTCTAAGTAAGGCGAAAGGAGGTTTGGGGGTCAAAAGCCTTTCCCTCCTTAACAAGACTCTTCTTGCAAAGTGGAATTGGCGTTTCGCAAATAAAAGAGAGGCCTTGTGGAATCAAGTGATTAGAGGCAAGTATGGAGAAGCTAGAGGGGGATGGTGCTTGCGGGAAGTGAGAGAGGCTCATGGGTTGGGTTTGTGGAAAGGAATTAGGATGGGCTGGAAGTTGGTGAGTGATAGGCTGGCTTTCATAGTTGGTAATGGGAGAAGGGTGAGCTTTTGGAGGGATAGATGGTGTGGGGAGTCTCCTCTGTGTATGACCTTTCCCTCCATTTTTGCTTTGACGGTTGAGAAGGAAGCATGGGTGGCAGATATTTGGGATCCCTTGGTTGAGGGGGGAAGGGGGGGTTGGAACCCCTGTTTTTTAAGAGCTTTCAATGACTGGGAGATTGAGGAGGCGGAAAGATTTATGGAGAGGATTCAGAGTAAAAGAGTTCATGAGGATGTGGAGGATACGGTATCCTGGACTGAAACCAAAAGCGGTAAATTCTCGGTCAAGTCACTATTCATAGCTCTTGAGTCGGGTGGTTCATCTTTGTTTCCTTCAAGCTTTATTTGGAACGTGAATGTGCAGCCCAAGATAAGCTTCTTCGCATGGGAGGCTACGTGGGGAAAAGCCTTAACATTGGATTTAGTCCAGAAAAGAGGATGGGCCTTGGCGAACAGATGTTTCATGTGTCTTGAGAAAGAGGAGAACATAAACCACCTCCTTCTTCATTGTTCCAGGACGAGGGCGTTATGGGATCTTCTTTTTGCTTTATTTGGGGTGTCGTGGGTTATGCCTTTTTCAGTTAGAGATACCCTCCTAAGTTGGAATGGTTATTTTTTGGGCAAAAATCGCAGGAAGGTATGGAGAGCTGCCCCTCTTCACATTTTTTGGACGGTTTGGAAGGAGAGGAATAGATTAGCTTTCAAGGATGAATCGTTGTCAATTCAGAGATTGAAACAATCTCTTATTCTTACCTTATGGGCTGAGGCTAAGTTGTTCATAGACGATTGCCCTCTTTCTATAGCTAATTTTATTGATTGGATGGGGTCTAAGTAGGCTGTGGTAATCGGTTTTCTTTTTTGTCCTTTGGCCTTTGTTGGCGGGTGTATAGGTTTGTATACTTTGAGTCGCTATTTTAGCGCCTTTTTAATGAAATTCATTTACTTATCAAAAAAAAAAAGAAACGGTCGAGTCTTCTCCCTTTTTGAATATACTAATTTGTATGGCTAGAGAAATGCTCTTGAAGTGGGTGCAATAGTTTCAGATGATGATATACTGGTAGAAGGTAGTGGTAGCACATCCCAAGACTTCTCTCCTCCCTTGAGAGAAGCATCTAAATATCCCCTTAAATAGTAAGCATAATCTTCTTCAACAAAAATAACATCTATGGAAACAAACATCTTTTTTGAAGCATTTGTATCTTTTTTTGTAGAGTACTCCAAAAAAAGCACTCGAGTGCCCTTAGATCAAGCTTATTCCTATATCGTTTGTGAATATGAACATAACAAACAAGATCAAACTCCTTAGGGGGATATCAAGACAAGTTGGAATAAGATGTGTTTTAGACGAGGACTAGAGAGGGGTTTGAAACTAAAGGACTTTTGAAGGTATTTAGTTAATGAGATATGTTGTAGTAAGGATTGCATCACCCTAAAAGGATTTAGGAACATTCATAGCAAAGGGTAAGGATCTAGTAAGCTCTAAGAAATGACGATTCTTACACTCGGCTACACCGTTCTGTTGGTGTGTATCAACACATTAATTTTGATGAATAATACCATGAGATTGAAAATAGACACTTAGACCCTTATTCAGGTACTCCCTTCCATTATCTGAACACAAAACTTGTATTTTAGTGTTGAATTAGGTAAGAACCATTTGATGAAAGGACTTAAAGGTAAAAAAAGCATCACTTTTTTCTTTCAACAAATAGATCCATGAAACATGAGTACAATCATCAATAAAAGAAACAAATCACTTAAGAGTCTAAATAATTTATAACATGGAATGACCCCAACACATCACTATGAATAATTGAGAAAGAAACCAAAGTTTTATTAAAACTAGAAGGAAAAGTTTGATGATGCTTGGCTAACACACAACTATTATAATGAAAAATAGAAACCTGGACTTTGGAGAACGAGGATGGAAACAATTTGCGTAGATAACTAATGAGGGATGTCCCAATCTTTTGTGCCATAATCAAATTTGTTCTTCTAATGTTGTTATGCTTGTCTATCCAAATCTTGGCAATTCATATCCAAGTAGTACAAACAACCTCTCTCCTTACCAAGACCAATCTTCACTCTTGTAATAAGATCTTGACAGACACAATGAGTTTCAAAGAAAGTTACAAAACACTTTAGAGACTTAGTGATCTGGCTAATGGGCACTAAGTTAATGGATAGATGTGGAAGATGTAAGGCGATAGAGAGTGACATGGAAGAAGTTAGAGGAATTAAACATTCCCTAACACATTAGCAGAAGATCCATTTGTTTTTTTTAACATTCTTCGTACTAGGATGAGTGCTATAGGAAGAAAAAAGACTAGATTCATGTGTCATATGATCTGTAGTACCTGAATCTATAATCTAAGAAGACCTATAACAATCATGACTAGAGGTGCTTAAGGCAAATGCAAAGTTACTTGAATTAGCTAAGTTATAGGAAGCATCTTTTAGGGATAACCTTTGAGCATTCTCACTGATTTGATCTTCTTGGGTTTAAGAATATTGTGGTTGGGCCAAGGGACATGATTGTGCATTAGAGGATGCATGATGTGTTATGGAATTTGAGTTAAATCCCTTCTTACAAAACCATTCAAGATATCCTTTTCAACTTGAAACATGTTTCTTGAGCATGACCTGTCTTATTATAATATGTACAAAGTGAGACTGAACTCCAGTTAGACACCTTTTCTAGAGTTAGAGATAACTGGTGCTGTTGGAGCTTGAGCAATATTTAAGGCTGAACTCCAGTGAGATGCCTACAAGCACAGTAGCCTGACACGATGCTCCTCATGTCAAACATAAGCATATGCACCATGAAGATTGGAAGGAGGATCTTTCCTAAAATTTGAACTCTGATCTGATTAAAACTTGCATCAAGACTAGCTAGAAAATTGTAGACCCTCTCATTCTCGATTGTCTCCTTTAGTTTTGTTGTATCCACTACACGCTCCATATCAAATGGCTGGAGAAAATCAAGCTCTTGCTAAATGGCCTAACGAGAAGAAAAATGGTTGGTCAATTGCTCCTTGTTGTCTAGTCTCATTTGTCTCGCGCTTAAGTTCATAAATTTGAGAAGCATCATTACCATTAAAATATGTTTGAGCCACAACATCCCAAATAACGTGAGTTGTAGGAAGTCGGAGGAAAGATGCACTAATATCAAAGTCATTGAATTAAGAAGCCATGACATCAACATGGCATTCTCCTTCACCCAAGTAGAGAAGAAGGGATTAGAAATAGTTGGTTGTTTCTTCTCTCCAGTCAAGTATCCCAACTTCTCCTTTCTTGTGACATACAACTTCACAAACTGGGACCATGAAGAGTAGTTCGTCCCATCAAGTTTGTTAGAAGTCATCTGAACATGCATATTATCATTTTAAATTGTCATAATAGAAGGAATAAATGGTGGTACACCAGAACTAGAAACCTTTATCACCAATATAGACATGGTTTTTCTTTTCTTTCTTCTTTTTCTTTTTGGGTGCAAGGTATTGGCAATTTCAAACAAGGATAGAAGGCCAAGGGGAATAGATCAACTGTAAAAGCTTAGACCTAATGATCAATTGATACCATGATGATATGGAGAGAATTTTTCTGTACAATGTGTATAAGATAGAAGAAAAAGCTATACAAGGAAGAATCTAAAATGATCCCTGTAATCTGTTCCTATCTTGCAACAATAATAATGATCAAATTCCTATTGTCAAGGAGTAAAATACAACCACTGCAAATATGCTCCTTGCTTATGGAAGTTAAAATACTCAATTCCTAGAATAAAATGTAAACTAGAATCAGACTCTTAAGAAGAAGATATGGAAGTTCATTCCGTTATATATTTTTTGGACGGTGTGGAAAGAAAGAAATAGGCTAGCTTTTAGAGGGGGTTCTTTGGCTATTCAGACTCTTAAGAACTCTTTTGTATGTAGTCTGTGGAGTTGGGCTAAGTTGTATAGGGGAGAGGAGTCCTCTTCACTTTTAGGCTTCTTGGAGTGGGTAGCCGTCCCCTAAGGGCTGGTGAGGTGTTCTTGTTTTTGTTTTTTTGGCCTTGTGGCTGCTTTGTATACTTCCTGTATGCGGTGCAGCCTTTCGGCCTGCTTTAATATATATTCTGCTCTCGCTTATCAAAAAAAATGTAAACTAGAATCAAATATGAAATTTGGAAATCTTTGAATATACTTGTCAACAGTCAATAGTGGTGTTCCTTATGGGACTATTTCTAATGGAAGTGAGGCATAGGGTCTTTAGTAGGGCATTCCTTAGTAAAAGAGGAGGGTAAGGCCTGGAGGGGAGAAGGGGATGTTGTGTGGGTGGTCTAATAATAGTGAGATGGGGAGATTTTTTGGACAAGGCCCCTTTGCCTCCTTTAGAAGCTTGGGCTTGGTACCACTGGAGACCGAAAGGGAATATTTATGTGGCCCTAATGGGTTCTTCCTTAATCTTATTTGAGTTTGAGCTTTCTATAGAAGCAAAAAGGGATATGTGAGAAGAGCGAGAGTTTTTAACAAGAAGTTGATGCTATATAGATGGGTCCAGGTTGGCTTTTTAGGGTAGGAGTACATGCCAAGGAAGCTTGTGTGAGAATAGTGGGGCTCCCATTGTTCTTATGGGAAAAGGATTTCTTTGAGCTAATGGGTGACGCTTGTGGGGGCTTGTTTTGGGCGTGGATGAAGACATGATTGGGGGGTAGAAGTTGGAGTGGGAAAGGGTGCTGATCCAAACAGATGGGAGAAAGGTGCCGAGAAGTTTTCAGTTGGTGGTAAGGCAATTGTGTTTTTCCATTCATCCGTGGTGGGAGGTTCCAGCATAGGTGTTGCAGGTGGTCTCTAGTAAGTAGAAGGTAACGGAAGAGTTGAAGGGGGCTTCATTTGCAGCTGGGAGTGTAGGGTCTTTGGGCTTGTAGCAATTTTCAAATTCTGATGAGGTGCTGCCCCAAGGAGGAGCATTGGCTGCATAGGAGTTACAGTCATGGGGCCAGGAGGTTGAAGGGTCTGTGCTGGTGGAGGGCAGATTCATCATTCCTAATGCTAAAAGAGGGTGGAGTGGGCCAGATGTTTGGTAATGGCCCAATCATGAAGTTGGGCCTCTTTAGCGGCTCGACTTCTTTTAAAGAAGACCCTTTTCATGGAGATCTAGTGCCAAAGATCAGGGGGTACAATAGCTCTCCAGTAATGTTAATGGAGGTCACTTTCTCTCTAGTTGACGAAGCTCTGGTGGTTAAAGTAGCGCGCTTTCCAGGTATGTTGATCCCCTTTTCTTCCCTCTTGGGGTGTGGGCTTTCTTCTTCTCCTCACGTGCACTTGAGTCAAAACAATAAGGTGACACAGACAATTTGCTGTAGGGATGATGGGGAGTTTGCCGAAGAGCCTTCGCTTGTTCATGAGGAAGTTGTGAGAGGGTTTTTGCAAATAATCATTAAGGCTGGCACATCAGTTGATTTAATGGAAAATAGTGGGACCAGTGGAGTAGAGCGTGTTGCAGACTCAGTGGAGAGGCCTATTTCAGAGAAGGGATGCTCTTATCTTGGTCCAAACAGAATCCTCATATCTCCAAGGGATGCTTCAGTAAGTTGGTATTGTTCAGGAGATATGTGGGGATGTTGGTTGATGGGTTTGACAAGGGGATTTTGGCCTTGTTGAGTAGGTTGGAGCTCAAAAAAATGGGAAGAGCCTTGAACAGGAGCTAAAAAAGAAGTCTGCCTCTGGGACCAGGTTTGAAAGGGGGCTCCCAAGCTGGAATGCTCTATTACAATTCTTCTTCGGTTAAAGGGAGGAAAAGCAGGAAGAGTAGTTGAGATCTAGTCAAAGTGTGCCAATGAAGCTGGGATCCATGAGGGGGGATAAGCGGAAAGTGGTCAAATCCTTGATCAGATTGTAGTCAGCGGACCTTGTGTGGTTATAAGAAACCAAGGTTTAGAAGATGTCAGTTCAGATGGTGAGAAGTTTGGGGGTTGGTAGGTGCTTGGAATGGGGGGCTGTGGAAGCTAGAGGCCATGCAGGGGGTATATTGGTCTTTTGAAGTTCTATTTTTGTCTTTTGTTTTTTTTTTTAAATAAATTCTCAGCCTAAATTCTGATTATTTTTTTGGACGTCAAGTATTTATTATCATTGTTTTGGGCGTCAAGTATTAAAAACTTCAAGGGTATTAATCAATGATTGTTTAAAACTTGCTATTGTTTCAAGCACTTATCGTCTTTAACTGATTACTTATGAAGATATTTTGTTATCTGGTGAATGGGTTCTCAATTTGTATTTTATTTTATTTTTTTGTGGCAAACTTGTAATGGTTGTAACAATTGGATCTTCTTGTTTTTGAATGTGATCAGGTACTATGGCCTGAATGTGGTTGGCAGCCTGTTTCTTTGACTGATTTGATTACTGCTGCTTCAGTTAAAAAAGTTTATAGAAAGGCCACTTTGTGCATCCACCCTGATAAGGTGCAGCAGAAAGGTGCTAATCTTCAACAAAAGTACATTGCTGAGAAGGTTTTTGACCTCCTTAAGGTACTTCTATAAGATATCTAACTTGTCCAAATTATTCTAACCTTCTGGTCAAGAATTTATGCTATGATTAGTAAAATTGATAGTAAAATTATCATTGGATATCAGTTACTACTCTGTTGGTTGTGCTTAAAGGAATTATATTGTTACCTGTTCCAACATATGAAGCATATTAAACAATTAAATAACTTTTTGATGCTTTTTGATGTTTGACAACTTCCACTGGCATATCACCTGGAATTTATATGCTTCAATTTTTTAGTAATCACATCTGCTCGTATATCACTTGGAATTTATGTGCTTCCATTTTTTTAGAGACGATGGATTGCAAGTGTTCAGTTGATTTACTGTTTATGTTCCATGTTTTGGATTTCACTGCATATTTGAATTTTTTTATAATTGTTCTATAATAATTACCTATCAAAATAATTGTTCTATAATAATTCTGTCTGATAATCATATCATTCGATATGTTGTTATATTGCTAATGCAATTTTCTATTATGATGTGTCAAATTACTCGTATATTCAGTTGAATTTCTATTGTTATTTAATATATTGGACTACTTGTCTCATTGATTCAGTTTTTGGGCCTTGCTTTAATTTTAGTTTGATATAATGATATATAGGAAGCCTGGAACAAGTTCAACTCAGAGGAGCTATTTTGAATTCCTTGGATGATTTTTCCATAAGTATGTCACTTAAATTGACCATTTGTTGGGAGGGGAAAAGCATGCTGTTCCTGAAGAAATACTACTCTTCTACTGGTATGGTGCATTTTGATTGATGTTAGAGTTATGTCGCACGATGAAGGAACTGTCCCCCCATCACTGTTGAGATTCCTGAATGGTAAAACGCCCTTTGTTTACTGCACACTGTAAATTGATGTTTCTCTAGGGGATATACGGATTCAAAAAATCTCTGCTTGGAAGTTGAAATGGCTGGCCGATGTATAATAGTGTTACGCTCTTGATTAGTCTGCGCACATATGTTGAATTTCGAGTCATCCATTTGAGTGAAATGAGAAGTTTGTATTTGTTAATTCTTTTTCATTCCTTCCCTTTTGTTTGTGATAAGGCTTGATCCGTTGAAGGAATTCCAATGTGTTTATCGATATTAAAAACACAAAATGTTGACACCCCACCCGTATGATGGTTGAATTGGGAATGTGCTTCTATGCATTGGAGCTTATATATATATATATATAATCTATATATATTCAGGTTTTTTTTTTCCTCATGATTTTGTGGGGTGAGACGGAGAGGGCTATCCGATTTGTTGTTGTAATGGAGGTTGGGACACTGGATTGTTGAGGTTTCTTTCTTCTATGAGATGGAAATCTTGTCAAATTGGTTTTGAATTTCAAAAGCGCACACAACCATTACCTACCACAATTGCGGGAGGTTTGTTTAGTTTACTACCTTTACAATTCAAAGCTAATTTTGAATAAGGAAACTATACAAATTTTCAAAGTAAATGACTTATGTCATCATCTCTTTGAATGGAATGGTAGGTGGTGATACCACCCATTTATCTTTTTATGGTTCTTTACCTCCAAACCAGCTTCCGTTGTTCTTCCTGCTGGCTCTAGATATGATATAGTTTTGGTTTTCCTTTTGCCCCCATATTTTAATTTCGCATTTCGCCTTCTGGCCTTTCAGGATCAATCACTTTCCCTTGGATTTTTTTGAGAAGCATAATAAAAGGAAAAACAAGGGAAGTGTTGACTGTTGATGGGTGGGTGGGTGGGGGTGATGAACTTTTCTTGTGTGCCATCCAAGTTGCTATAATCTTTTCAATGCCCTCCGTTATTTCCTCATTTGCCTTGTATCTCCTCTTTTCAGTCTCTGCGGTTGAGATCAAAAGCACTTTGGGTGGTGGTGCTGACTGCTGAGTACTGATTCATTCATTCTCTATCTCTTCCCCGCTATATAGGATGATGAATGCACGAGGTCATCTCAGGTTCACTCATACCATTTATTCTGACCATTTGATAATTTGTGTGGGTG
Organism: Vitis vinifera; assembly: GCF_030704535.1. Lineage (NCBI taxonomy): Eukaryota > Viridiplantae > Streptophyta > Magnoliopsida > Vitales > Vitaceae > Vitis > Vitis vinifera. The sequence goes on along the minus strand of NC_081811.1, from coordinate 29,118,421 downwards.
GGAAACTTTCTGTTATTTATATGATGACTCATTAACTTGACATTCATAATGCCTTCGCTTGATAATTATTGATTCTTTTTCACAATCATCTCTCTCCTCCACTCAACATTAAAAACCCAAAGAGCTACAATTTAGATGGGCCTAGACTTTGCCCAACTGGATTTGTCTTCCCTTGCCTTGCCCTTGGGCCCCAAATAGACCATGTGACCTTGAGAAGGCCAATTCTGGTTGAAGCTCACTTGTCAACATTTGGTATGATCGTGATTGTGATTGTGATTATGATTATGATATGAATTGCAGTATCTTTGGAAGCATTGGGAAATGCTACATCCACAAAAATTCATAGAAAGGGGACACTTGATTGTACTGGTGTTGGGAGGGAGAATCAAGACTCCCCAACTATATAACAATATATTGCAGCATCTCTCTCTCTCTCTCTCTCTGTGTAAAAACTGTCCTTTTTCCGGGTTCTTTTTCCTGAGACCTTCATTGAACCGACCACTAGTGTCCCCATTGAATACCCTGAATGGGGCTTGGTGGTTCAAGCCTCTGTAAAACGCTTTCACGCATACATGCATGTGCTGACGATGAAAGCGAAGCCTTCCAAAATAAACGTACTAGTTTGGTAACCCGACACTGCACCAAGACTGGTTGGTGATGAGTGCACCTCTCGATTATCCTTTTGGCATCATCAATGGAACGATTTAAAGGTGTCGTTATAAGGACTAATTGGCAGTTGAAAACAAAGAGGTTGTTGTTGATGTGATTTTGAGGACATAGTTACAAGCTTACTCAAGAGGATGTTGTCACCTCTCTTTCTTTACTTGTTGATGGATGCAATATTGGTTGGCCTGTTCATGTTGTGGCTACCTATATAAGTTTATTCCTGTAAATGCAAATCCCATTTCGTCCTACCGTATGAAGCAACTGAATGTATGATGAGATTGTACTTGGTGGCCAAATTCCTTGGAGCAAATGATCAACACCATTACATACGGTCTGCTAATAATTAGCCCAGAGACTTGAGCCCGGTATCCCTACGGACCAACGCTTTTGATATCATATTGAATTAGGTTTCAACACCCACAATTCATTGAGATTTTGGAACAAATTTAGCAGAAACTAATAATATGCTTATTACACAAAGGGACTAAGATTTCCCTTTAGAGTAGAACTGAGAGGTGAGAAGAGCTGGAGGCTCATGCTTTGAATTCCACATGCCTAATTACATACAGAGTCCAGCCTCTCGTTGACACATTAAACAGGCGACTGGTGAAGTAAAAAAAAAGTGGAGGGAACATAAAAGACTACAAAGAAACCACACCCAACCCATTGTAGGGGTTTGTCATGGACGTTGAACTGAAATATAAACATTTCGCCTTTTCTCTCATTTGTTTTTGTTAATCAATCAATGAAAAGACATGGGCTGATTTTTGATTAATTAGTAGCTGGTTTTGAATGGGTGGTAAACCTTGAGATCAAGCACTACACCAGCAATGGAGCCAGCAGCAGCTGCAATTGAAATGATTAGACAAGCAACACTCAGCATCTGGAGGCAAATCCATCTGGTACTCCACTTGGGTATCTTCTTCTGTACAATATACATCTCAACCGGGAAATAGACTGTTAGAGGCCAAAAGCCGAATGCCCCTAGGATTCCCACCACGTCGTTGAAGAAAGGGAGGAGCATGGATATGACAGTGGTTACAACCACAAAAGCCGATCGCCACACTAATCTGAAGAGGTTTAGGCTAAAAGGGCTACAACCCGGGATTGGGATTTTGATTTCCTTGGTGATGAAGTCGCTGTGGGGCCATTTTTGGGCTGCCCATTTCTCAGTGAAGGCGAAAAGTGGCTGGCAGTAGACTTGATATGCTCCAACAAGGTGGACTACTATGGCAACATTTGCAATATCCAGGAGCCAATAGGGGTTGTAGAAGCCAAATCCGGTTAGAAGGTTTCCAGGTGCAAGGTCCCCAAAAGCTGCATACCCCATGCACCCACAAAGCATGTAGAAAGCTGTTGTGACCGCAATACTTACTAAGGTGGCCTTCTTCATTGTCTTTGATTCTGATGGTGGGGACTTGAGGGTGTCCTGTTAACCACAACATGGGTTAGTCACTGCTTCAGGGATTTTTTTTTGGTTTGGTTTCCATGAGTTTTACAACTGATAAATTTTATTTTATTTTACCTGAATTTCGATGAGGATGATGGAATATGAGTATGCAAAAGCTATGTCGCCTAAAGCTTGGAAGCTCCTCCAAATCTTTTGGGTTTGAGTTACAGTTCCAATGCTTATTCCAGTGAGACTACCCTTGAAACCTCCAGCAGCTGCCATAGATATGAAGATCAAAGCTCAATTCATCAGCTCAAACAGATGAAGTCATTCAATTTTCTTGGCACAAATTCACTAGACAAATTAAAGCAACATCCATACCTACAACTTTGGCAACTCCAAGTGCAAGACCTATTGAAGAGTAAGTAAAGGACATGACCGCGGCCACAATTGAGAGCCACCATATTTGATCAAAGTCCGGGATTTGAGAAAATGCAATTTCCGCTATACCAAACATGATCATATAAGGGTAGCTTGATATGTGACACGGGTTCTTCCGCCCGCTCTCATGGAAACAATTAGACCTTTTCACCGCCCTGCCCATTGAAATTCAGCAGACCCATTAGTCCAAATTAAGATTGGAAAGCCAAAAGAAGGCAAAACAGATTTTCACTCACATCATGCTAATAGAAGCTGCAATAGTGTATCCGATGGCGACACCAAAAATATTCAAGTACTGAATCAGTCCACATACCTTGACCTTAACTCCACCTAAATGAGATAAAAAGATGAACAAAAATGACATTTTAGAACAACTGAAACAACCCCAGATGCTAAAATGACTAGAAAAGCTTGAAAACTGTTAAAATTGGTTACCGAGATTGGATCGAACTGCATCCATATAAGTATAGTTTCTCTTGCCGGAGACACGGTCGCCAGAGCGGTAGCAGTCAGCTAGAAGTGATGAAGTGTAGTAAATTACAAAGGAGAACAAGAACATGACTGCTGGACCAGCAATCCATCCAAGCTGAGCTATAGCCCATGCTAACGAAAGGACTCCAGAACCAATCACAGCTGTTATTATGTGGGCACTTGCAGTCCAAACAGTTCCTAATTCACATCAACAAAATCCAACATAAGCTTCATCTCCATTTCAGGACTGAAAATGCAATAACAGGAGAGGCAATTAATATGCACAAAAGTACCGGTTCGCTTGAGGCGGCCATCGTCATCGAAGCATTTGGAGGTGTTTTGATGAGGAAGCACATCTATGGAGATATCAAAGACTTGGTGGTGGTGGTGGTGGTTTTTTGTGGCAGCATTCTCACCCATCTTGTGACCAAAAACAAAGAAGTTGTATTGAAAAAAGGCACAAAAAAGATGCAGGAAATGAAGCTTGTTATGTCAAAAATAGAAGTTGAAATACAGTTGAGAAACAAGTTTAGGAAGGTGGCTTATGTTTTACTTATCAACCACCTATCCCAAATGCCCAAACACACAGGAGGCAGACAGTGTATGCAGAGAGAAGTTTGGAGAGGGAGGAGAGAAATGCATGGAGATATGAATTGGTTGGGAGAGGAGAATTGACAATTTATAAGGGTGGTGTGAATGGAAAAGGTAGCAGTGATTGATATATAGACTAAACATGACTCATACTCGAGATGGGGATGGGCCACACCCAAACCCCAAGTTGCTCTTTTTCAAACACCTCATCACCCCAATGCATGAACAATTTGAGCTTGGTTCCAAGTCAATGTTCTCTCTTTCTTTGTTTGTTTATTTCTTTTCAACCCAATACGTAATTCTATTTGTATCTAACACACAAGACAAGTTACTGGCCACAACACAATGTTAAACCAACCTTGCTCACCTACCTCCTCGATTCTTGATACCAGGCAAGGCCAGTCTTTACCTACTACATTTACTTAACGCCCCACCACCCCCTGGATTTATATGAAAACACGCATACACAATGTGCATGAAGTCAGCATTGTGAAGAGATATCAAGCTAGAAGGAGTTTGTTACCTGCATTATTTTGGAGCCTCTCCCTCGGGCGGAGGAAACGAAGTATGTACAGAGAGGGTTTATTTAAAAGAGTAAGAGATGGGATTGGGCAATTGCTGCAACTTCCATGGTCAGGGTGTCAAGCTTTATATAGAGAGAAAGCCATGAGCAGCTTCTGCAAATAACTTGTTATTTTATCTCACTAAAGCTTACTTTTGTATTGCTCTCTCACGTGTACACTCTTCCCTCCATCCTTATTGAGACAGCATCAATGCTCTTCCTCTTCACCTTTCTTTACTCTCTTTTCTATAACTTTTGATTCGATGTCTATGCGGCAGCACCGAATCACAAAAGTCCCGCTCTTTTGTTTAAGAAAAGCCACTCTGATTCCTTTTCTGAAACGAACTTTAGTTTTTCTTGATTCTCATCCAAATAAGAAGTTTCATGAACTGAATTGATCAAGGGAACCAACTAAAGCCGTAGCAAAAACGAGTCTTACTTAATAGTTAAACATATATTTTTATGAATTTTTATATATCATATTGTCAAATAAGTTTTTTAATTTAGTTTTATAAGAAATTTTTTTAACAAAAATTATTTATTTGATATTTGGATTGGGCTCGATAGTGTCTGAAAAAAAAATCAAAGTTTAAGGGTTAGATTGAAATCTGAGTAAAAATATAAGAATGTCATACATAAACATAATTTTAAACAACAAATCATGATTAATCTTGGGTTATGTTTGATTTGTAGAAAATATGAGGAAAAATATAATTGAATAAAATATTAAGGGTAATTAGTACGACCCCATTTGGTGGCGCATGGAGATGCAATATTCATCTTCAAATCCAAGTATTGGGAGTAACCATTCAATCTTGTAGAAAGCATTAATGAAAGCAATACTGCACAAACAGTGAGTCCCATTACAGCTTTGATGCCCAAAAACTGAGGAGAGATAGGCTATTGAATAATCAAAGAACACTTATCATGTGGGAGTACTGTCTTTGAAGCTTGATTTCTCCTCCCCTTTGAAGATAGTAATATTTAATTAAGTAAATTTTAATAAAATGGTTTAATGGTTTGACCGAAGATTAATGAACTAGTGGGGAATATACACGTGGCTTCATCCTGAACACACAAGTTTAGTGGGCAAATTTAACATACTATAATCTTCCATGATTAAGAACCTATGGTGCTAACTAATGTTTGAACACTTTATAAGTTAAAATATGTGTATATTTCTGTGATCATTTTGGTGTTACCCTAATGTTTTTAAACTTTTTTTTTTTTTATTTTCTATGGAGAATTTTTTATCTAGAAAGAATTTGTCATATCAAAAGAAAAGATGCCCGAGAAAGGTTGTATTAGCTTTTTAGGTGCCATTTATATTAGAATTATTAATCATAAAATTAGAAGATATGACACCAAAAAAAATAAAATTGTGGAAATTAATTTTTAAGTATTTTTTTGTAATGGAAATAAGAATTAATAATAAAATGTTTTAGAAATGAAAAATCTCTTTTATTTCTTAAAAATATTTTCTCAAGTGATAGTCCAACTAAGAGTTCTGTAATTACTATCATGTCTCTCCTTTTTTTTTTTCTTTAGATCAGAAACTAATTTCAAAGAAAAAGTTAATAAAGCAAAGGATATTTATTTTTTTAGTAATTTTTTAAAAATAAATTCCTTTTAGTCTTTTAATTTGTTTGTTTTTTTTATTTTTTTATAATTTATTATAAATTTTTTATTAAATAGAAAAAATGAAAATATTTGACTTTTTTTAAATGAAAAAAATAATAATTAATTTTTTTACTTTATAATGCTTAATAAAAATAAAATATTATAAAAATAAATAATTTAATATTTAACACTATTTAATTTTAAATTTTATTTAGAATTAAGTGAAAAAAAAAACACAATATTATTTTATATATATAATGTACATATTTCTTTTGGCACTCCTCTTTCTAGTTGTTTAATTTTTTAAATATCAATAAATTATCATACTGTATTAACAAGAATAAGCTGTTTGGAACAATTAAGAACATTACAATGAGGGAGAGAGCGTGTGATGATTGATTATGACAATACAAGTGGTGTAGCCATCATAGCCATCATTTGCGGAACTTAGCTCAAGGAACTACCATTGAAAGTGGGATTTAAGGGTTTTGACCTTCTGAGTGAGTGGTGGGTCCATTGAGTCTATATCCTACTGTATAGACTTTGATCAAGCACTTTATGATTAAAAATCTTACCTAGCTACTCGGGTCCTAACACCACCCTCTCATCTCTATGCTGAGTTCTTCACATTAGAGGTGAAGAGCCATGCACATGCAATGCCATTTATAGTGGCAAAGAATATTAGTGATCAGTCAATCAGTTTTTGATTGAAAAATGAACTTGGGTGATTTCAGATTGAATGTCATTAGTGCTCTAGGGCAATTACAAGTCAAAGTAAATTAAGAATTAATTTCCAAAGAATAAACCTCAATTTAAAGCATTTATTTTGGAGGTTCTAATTAATCACAGAAGTCAATAAGCAGTATATAAATAAGGATAATATTAATGTTGAAGAAGGTAATTATTAAGGAGCATGATATGCATATTGAGTCCAAATCATGAAAACTTGAATTTTTTTTAAAAAAATTAGTAGTTCAATATAGTATCAATACTTGGTTTGATAGAAGGTTTTGGATTCGATTTCCTCTTTCTAATTTATATTTTCTCTGTTTGTTTGTTGGATATAAATCTAAATTCTATCTCTTTATTTATTGAATATGAATCGAAATTCCGATACACATTTAGAAAAAAATCGATGGTAGTCGAACAGGAACAATCGTGGATCAAGGATATATGAGTGAAATATATTCATTGTCAATTAATTAATTGAACTTGTTAAAAATAATAAGATGGAGATTGATACATGCATGAATGGGGAAAAGGTTATAGGCGAGTAGCCCCCACATCCAACACCATATATATAGATATGTGGGATAATCATCTTCCCATAAGGTTTCAAGAGGCATGGATCATGCATGCATGTGCGTGCCCACTACTGAGAAAAAGTCTTTGCTAGATTCTCGTTACTTCGTGTATACATTCCCAATTATTTCATCTATATATGCAGCAGTTATATATGATGATTTGGAAGTGGAATAAAGTTTTAAAACCCTTATCTGGCTACCTAACTTTTGATTGATCACACCCGATGTTTCTGGGTGTCAATGAATTTGCAAACCAACACTGATAATTGCTAACCAAAATGTTGGTGTTCTCACTTCTCACTCACTTGCACATGGGCTTCACCTGATTCCTGCACCGTATACACTACTTCTTTCTCTTGCTATTTCCACTCAATATATATATATATATATATTCCATTTTTTAGAATTAGTAAACGAGAGAAGGAATGGGGTTCATTCTCTTCACATGTAAACAATCGTGAAGACCCTCGTGAAGCTGTCTGTGCCCACCATTTAAACTAAAGTTTTGTCCACTTACTATAATTAGGAGAACTGCAACCTGTAACTGAACAGGTTGGGATGGATGGAAACACCACGGTAGGCCCTTCTTTACACAATTTGCTGGCATTTCCACCCATTTTCCAGGCAAATATTTCAATCTTGTTATCATTTTCTCCCACTGCTGATGTTTTTACAAATTTTGGACCAATGTGATAGACAAAGCTATCATCCTTTTAAAACTATCTCTATTATCATTGAGGTACAAATCCTCATATTGTGTTTTCAATTTGCATATTTTAACTCTTTAAAAGCTAATGTTAAGTTCCACTTAAGGAACTACTATAACCATAATTTACATAAACACACTTTCTTATGATCACTCAAGGGGACATTTTATCTCAATCTCATGAGATATCATGGTGTCTCTATTGAGAATACCTATTGCTATTAGCTTCTATCAACAATGACTCAATCCATAGAGAATATATGATTAACTTATGATCTCACTAATATGATCAGTTTCCATCAACAAGCTCAATATTTTCTCAAGATTGAGAGACAAAACAATGAAATGGCTTGGTAAAATCATGACTACTTGATAGTCTTAAGTCATAATTCACCATAAGTATTGTTCAATGTGTAACCATACACACTGGTATACTCACAATGGGAAATTCATTCCAATAGCTAAGACCAATCATTCCTCAAATTAGGAGGTGGAGTACCACAACCTCTAATAGGTTGCCTAAACCTATGAATTGGTTGTGCACTAATCATCTATTTGCAAGGAACCCTTAATTTGGATCTTTCATACAACTCCTAACGCACCCAAGTCATATACAATGAAAAAATATAGGTAATAGTGTTTATAAGTTATAATGCATGGAAATAGGATAGATAAAAGTAAATTAGAACTTTATTAAATAAATAATAAAAATCCACGTGTTTATTACATCATATCATGCTTTTAAGGACTTTATCCTAATAGAAGTTAACGTTGAAATGCTCATCATGTGTTCTAAAAATTATGCCTCGAACATACTTCAACAAAATAAGAAATTCCAAAACATATAAGCTTGTATTTGTATTCAACTTTCTAAGAGAAGGCTCATGCATGCCTATTCCAAAACACATGAGCCTATATAACACCTAGGGATGGCAATTTTCTGGGCTAATCGGGTAACCCGCCCCGCCCCGCCCCTATTGGGACGGGCCGGGTTTAAAATATAATAAATGGGTATAGGGCAGGTATGGGAATATTTTTAAAACCCGAATCGGGTTTGGGACAGGTATGGATTTTGTTCCAACCCGCCCCGCCCCGCCCCGCCTCGAATATACATTTACAGAATTACCCTTCAACTACCACTAAAATGTCAAAAAACTCCCTATATATATACTTCATTATTTCCCATTTCCCCAAATTCTTGCCCTAATTCTGACGGCTGCTCCTCCTTCTTCTTCTTCTTCCTCTGATACAATGGTCCTTCGTTCTTTCCATTTGCCCTAATTCCGACAGCCACTTCTTCTTCTTCTTCCTCGCTTGAATCCCTATTTCCAGGATCAATACGACTTTTTCTTCCTCCCTCACACCAACTAAAATACTCTAAAATCAATTCCATCTTGTTCTTGGTTTAGCCTCAGAGCCCAAAACTCCTCTTTCGCAACATCAAACTAGTCATAGATGATTGAGGATCACCTTGAAATCTTTGTCCGAGAGCACGACACAAAAGGAACGCGAAAACCGTAGTGGATTTGATGAAGTCTTGGTTCAAAGATTGACTTGAAGAGGGATTCACATCCACGGCTGTTCTCGTTTGGTTCAGTTTTCATAAATGGTTCAAATTTTTTTTTTTTTTGGTGTTTTGCACTAATTTTGAATCATTTAAGCTAACTATGGGCTTAAAATTAATGATTGTTGCGGTGTTAATTTCAACTTTGATATTATTTTTTCATTTTTTGGTATATTATCATAATCAGATTTGGGTATGAGGTTTGTTCATCACCAGTTAGGGTTAGGGCTCAATGGCATTCGGGACGGGACGGGGCGGGGATGGGATTATTAATTTTTTTGTTAATGGGGATGGGAACCAATCAACCTGCCCCGAAACAGGTTTGAGTCGGGGATGGGAAATAACTGTATAATCGGGTGCGGGAATGGGATGGGAATGACCCGTCCCAAACCCGCCCCGTTGTCATTCCTAATAACACCCAATAAAATAATTGCATAAATGACCATAACAAATCCATTACAAAATAATAAATTTGATAAAAATAAAGCATTTTGTGTGTTGTATTCAAGTTTATTACAAAACAAAATTTAAACAAATTGCAAAATGTCAATGACTTTATTATCAAATAACAATTAAGTGAAAAAATTGAAAAGTATCAATGAAGTTTATTACGAAGTAACAATTAAGTAAAAATAAAATAAAATAACACACTAATTAGGATATAGAATTCTTGCATATTTTTCGATTGTGACTAGCTTCATGACATCGAGAACATTATACTCTCTTTTTGTTTATGAATTGGGATTGAATTCATTTTTTCTTGGTTGCCCAGGAGGACGTGCAGTACGTGGAGGCTTAAGAGAATGGTATACATGCCTAGTCATGTTGTGAACAACACCATCTTCATCAACTTTTGGCATGTCATGAGTCTCAGTACCAAAAAAAGAGCTCAAGTATATTAATTCTTGTTTCGGGAACTTGTTCCAATCTTATATAAAATTTGATACATTTTGTGTAGGGAATCCCGAATCACTTCATTTCTTATCTAAGTTCAGGTTAGGTTTATAAATAATTTCCTAGAGCTTTAGATCCTAGCAATGGAAACAAAAAATATAATATTTAATATTAAGATCTAGACTAATAGTGTTTTAGAAAACTTTACTTGTGATTTGGATATTCCCAAATCAATTTTGCACAATGAAGAAGATGCTTGAAGTATCTAGAAGTCTTGTGCATCTAAGATCAACTACCTAATTGTTCTAACTCTAATCTTGGTATTTCAAAGGATGGGTGTTTGAATCAACTTTAGAATTAGATTATGAGGAAGTTAGTACTCTTATAAGTCCTAATGGTCTACGTTTAAGCTCATATATCATGTTGGCACAAGTTATGAAGGTTAGATTGACTATAGGTTCACTATTGCACATAAGAATATTTTGGTAATTATGTAAGGTTGTATAGGGGATAGTGAACAAGGTCTTTAGATTGAGTCAATTGATTAATTAGATGATCTTATATGATTAATTAATCAATTAGGACCTGTTTTAGGCTAAACTAAATAATCCAAGCTTAAATAACTTACAGGCATAAATGCCCCTTAGAAATTAGTAAAAGATACAAACCAACAACAATAACATTTAAAAAATCAAATAAATTAATTACTATCTTGAAGTTTTGTAATAAAAAATAACTACTATAATATGATATACTAATTTGTCATGTTCTAATTTTACACTTTATTGTTAAATACCTATGTGGAACCTAAAAATTTTCATTATCTTAGACTAGAGAAAATTTTGACTTTGTGAATCCTAGAATAATTATTGGTAGCTAAATAAAGGTGATTCAGATTTGCTCTTGGCTACCAATTAACACATTCAAGAACTTTCATATAAAAAAACTAGACAAATATAACAATATATTAGTTATTGATTGATGCATCCAATTTTAAGGTTCAGATTTTGATTTTCATCAAGACAATGACCGAGTACACATATTGAATTGGGACTATCTAGCAACCCTTAAGAGATTAGGCTAGTAGAAGCAACGCATAGCCAATCCAATCAATCTAAAATTAAATATTTAAACTACAAACTCTATAAAATATTTAACTTAAGGACATATTTCATACGTAGTAATTAGAAGTGGGAATATATCTCATTCATTTTCTTCTTCATTCTCATATTTAGATATCCTAAATTATAATGGGAATGGAATCAAAAGTGATTTCAATAAAAATGAAATCTTACTTATAAGTGAGATTTCAATTCATCCCAATCAGGATGCATTTTGATTTCTTGGTACAACTTATTTTTCAAAAATATTTTTAAAAAATAAAAAATTAAAGATCTGTTTAGATAACTTGTTTCTAAAAATAATTTTTATTTTGATTTTATAAAAATTTTAAACTTTAAATTTAATTTATATAATTTAAACTAAATTTAATCCATGTCTTATTAAAAATAAAAATATTTTGTTAATTACAAATAAATAGTTTTTAATAAAATATAAATATTAATAACATAATAAAATTATAAATTATATTTTTTATAAATATTATAAAAATATAGATATCAACATTAAATGATTTATTTTGTTAAAAATAAATAAAAATAATTCAAAATTAATAATTTGTAATGCTATTTATATGATTTTATAAGTGTTATAAAAATATGGATATCTACATCTTATAAAAACATAATTAATTTATTTTTTTAATAGTAAAAAATAATTATTCAAAATTAATAATTACTAATACTATTCTAATTTAAATGAATATAAAAACAAATAAAATTTAAAATTTTAAGATATAAATGAGTCAAAATTTTTATTATATTCATATATTTATTATTCAATTATAAAGATGACATTTTGAATTATTTTATTTTATCTATTATTAATTAATCAATTTTTTGAATTTCAGTTATTCTTAAAAATTACAAGATTTATTAAAGAATTTAAAGCATTAATTATGTCTATTATTTTTTATAGTCATTATATATATATATTTTTGAGTTTTAAATTATTTTTAAAAATTATTGAACTTATTAATAAATCCAATACAAAATCTTACATGATTTGAAATTCATTTTCTCTAATAAAAAAAAAATAAAGAATTGTTATCCATTTTATTTTATTTTTAAAAAGAACAACAATCAAATAGTGATATAAATAGTTATCTATTTTACTTTATTTTTAAAAAGAACACCAATCAAATAGTGATATAAATTTTTAAAAATAATTTTGTTTTTAAATCATACACCCAAGCAAGTTTTTATTATTTAGCCAAAAAAAAACTCTCAAAAATTATTTCAAACTAAGTATAGTGAGATACTTTTTAAAACATAAATAACTATAATATATATATATATATATATATATATATATATATATATATATATATATATATATATATATATATCCTATTTACAGATATTATTAACATTTTTTTATTTAGCATTGAAATGAAAATAAATTATCATTCAACCTTATATTTCTATATATATATATATTTAAATACAAGAATTAAAATTATTAAATTCATTTTTATTCAAGAGGGAATATAAATAGAAACAAAATATTCATTCTTATTCTCATGGAACAAACACACCCTTATAATTGTTTTAGTAGATTTAGAAAATCTGACATGGTAATAGGGGTGTCATTTCCATATTTCAACTGTTTTAGTTGCTTTCGCAGTTCTTATGTTTGGGTTTCTGCTGAAATGCTTTAGACTGCCATGGGCCATGGAAGTAACAAATATCACTTCACTTGGTTCCTAGAGGATTCTTCTATATGATCTTGAAAGGGATGAGGATTCCAGTTTCCATGTTGATACTGGCTAGTTCATGGAAGGACTTTGCTTTCTGTGATCATCAGATTTACTAGAAAACTCAATCAATTTTTTTGGCATTTTCATTTGAACATCGTAATGACCCCATGGTTGCACACACCATTAGGTCCAATCCTTTGGGTTGATGGTTTCAGTCAGCATCAGAAAGAGCAGTTGACATACTTTTGTAGATTCCTTGAAGTCCCTTTGGCAACTTCATTTTTATGCTTTTATTTTTTTATTAATTGAAATAATTGGAAAAGATGATGGTTTTTTAAAGACTTATATTGAAGATAACTGAAAACTTGTACCAGAGCAATGAAACAACTTTTACATCAATTTTCTATTTAGATCATAGCTAAATTTCCACTTAAGCAACGACTTAGGCTCTAATTGGAAAGTCTTTTCCAAAATAATTTTGAAAAAAATTTTTTTTAAAACAATTTTTGGAAAACCATTCTTTTATGTTTTATAAAAGAAGAGTGTTTGAGAATTTAAAGACCTATTTGACAATTGTTTTTAAGAAACGGTTTTCTATTTTTCATAACGAAAAAACTAAAAAACTATTTTCTATTTTCTATTTTTTATTCTCTAAAATAGAAAATATAGTGTTTTTAAATAACATTTATTTGTTGTTTTTCAATGTTTTCACTTGTTTTTTAAGAGATATTTTAAACAATAATTATATAAACATGTATAATGATTAAAAATAGAGCTCTAAATATAAAAAATATTTTTAAAACATATTTAAAAATATTAAAAACAGATTAAAAACATTTCAATTTTCAAACAGACCTTTATGTTATAAAACATTCAAGAACCATTTTTAAAAACAATTCTTAAAAATTATTTTTCAAAACCATTTTTAAAAACAATTACCAAACAAGCCTACAATTTTCTTCACCTGTTTTCTATGCTTTTAAATATATTTTTAAAATAAATTTTATTTCCAATATCTTATTTTTAATTATTTTATATATTTGTATAATTATTTTTTAAAAACAACCTTTTTAGAAAATAAATAAAAATAATTAAAAGATGTTTTTTTGAAAACACCATGTATTTTGCATTTAAGAAAAAAAAAACCGTTTTCTATTTGTTGATTGTGAAAACATTTTTTTTAATTTTTTTTAATTTTGAAGAACAAAAACTGTTTTAGGAAATAGTTGTCAAACGGATAGTGATTCCATATGTTGTCTATAGATAACAAAAAAGTTAGACGTAGGTGTGAATGGGCTGGACCTAGCCTCTCATATTGCAAGCCCATCCGCCAAAGCATGGGGCAATTGGAGTGAGGACTAAACTATTTTATAAGCATGTACTCCACAACTATAGCATCATGTGCAATTTAAAAGGTGGACAAAATAATTATAACACACACCTTATCCAATTTCAGCACTCTCATCATTCGGCCTTAACCCACATTCTTTTGTTCCACCTTTATAACGTGTATATATATATAGGCTTGGAATATGACCAATTGCAATTTCTTTCTATATAGCTAACCTCAGAATTTTGAAACTTGAGTAACAAGAGGGAAGAAACTGGAGAACATGTAGATATTGTCCACTTTAGGCCCAATGGGGCCCTCACGGTTTTAAAACACGTCTACTTGATTAAGAGGAGTCTCTACATATACAGCGTCATGAACTTTCTCTCATATCCGATGTGAAACATCACAAAAAAGTCAAAATTATCATCAAACACTTGGAACATATTTCATTATTTCAAGATCAAACTTCACTTGAAATTATCCAAAAACACTATGATACAAGTATGCAGTCTACTTCCAAGGCAAGGTTTCTTTTGTTGTGACAATATAATTTTATGGAATGGACCAAGTTATGAAAATACCCACCCACCAAGATAACATATAGGACTCCAAAAAACAAAACTACATGCAAACTTGAAGTTCCTACATATGGGAAGACGGGTATTTATCATAATTTGCAACTAAACAGTGGAAGGAACTGTGAGGGAGGTTGCTCAAAGATATTTTCTCATAAAAGATGCAACTTTAAAAATAAATAAAAAATTAAAAAGGCAATGCTCTTGCCAAAAAGGCACATCCAGCTCAAAACCAATTCTGCAAACTATATGATAAAGAGTACAATCATAAGCCAATCTCCACCTAGATAAATCTTTTAACAGGAAATGCTTCCAGTGATAATGCATGAAGAAAAAGGAAGCAAGGTGAAACAAAGAAATATATATGGAATTGACAGTGGAAAAAGAAGATGCTAAATGAAAAGCAAAACCACTTAGAATTATCGTCTAGCACTTCAAATTTATGCCTTTTAACAAATTCAGGATACTTCAAATAAATGAGGCAGAATTCAGGATTATTCATATTGTCAGGTTGTCAGCTACATGTCTTTTCCAATATATATGCATATATACCTATATCTTTTCTCCATATCTACTCACACACCTAAAATAACTTACATGTAAATTTCTGTAACTCTAAACATTAAATTCTCATCTACATGACATCCGGATAGATAATGAACAACAAAAATGTCTAAAACTAATGCAGCGAAGATTCATAGATCATCATATGGCCATATAAATGTATAGAAACCACGGGCACTCTCATTGCATGCTTAGGTGTTCACATGTATCTCTTTTTTAAGTTTCTTTATTCATATCAGTATCATCATCATCATCATTTTTGTGAACATATTTTTACAGATAAGAATAAATCACAGCTAGGGAAATTGATGATGAAGTAGCATGACAGACTGAAATGTTTAAAGCTAGCCATGAGAATATCAAAACCCTATCCGGCTTTCATTATTTGCAAAGTGAATGAATAATGATTGTTGGTGTTCTGAACTAAAAAAACACAATACCCACATGCCATTATCAGGTTTCTTCTTTTTCTGCAGTCAGCTTAAGACCAAGGACACCAAAATTCAAGTCAAAAAAGACATACCAAAGCAAACCATTACATTTAATAAGAGAAAAATGAAAAAACCCACATAGCCGAAAAGCTTCTTAAGCATGCTGTAATTTTCTTGGATCTAGCAAATAATCGGACTGAGATGCTTGATTCCCCTGGAGAAAAGAAACAGTTGATGGAGCCTCTGATGATGGAGAGGAAGAAGAAGAAGCACAAGACTCTTCGATACTCAAAAAAAGACCAAGGTTAATTTTCTCATAAGTACACCCTCCTTGTAGTCGTGTGGGTGATGGAACACCCTCCTTCCTCTTATTGTTGCGGTGTGTGGCTGATGGGGTTTGTGGTTCTTGATGATCTTCTTCTTCTTCTATGTGGAGATGATGATGGTGGTGGTGGTGGTGGTGGATGATAAGGGAGTACTGATGGTGGTGGTGGAGAGTCAGAGGGAAGAGCAAGGAGGAGGGTATGATGATTGATGTTGGGTGTTGGTGTTGAAAGAAAGAATAGAGTACTAAAATCCAATGTATTTCGTGTCATTTGTCAGAGGCTTCATGTCTCTCTGCCCTCTTTATCTCTCTCGTATGGAGAGAATTATGACCACTGAACCCATGGTCCTAGCTTTTCCCATGCCTCAACCCCCTTGTTCTCTATCCAAAAGAGGAGACCCCCCACTTTTTTTATTGCAAGAGTAATCAAATACAACAATACCTCCACTCAAACTCTACATCATTCCATAGAGGTTACATAGTCCAATGGTATATTACTCACCAGTACTTAATTGAAACAAAAAATTAATTTATAAATGTGAGGGTGAGTTCATACTTGGCCAACCTTTGACATAAAAGAAATATTAAGCCATAGTGGCAGAGATGGATTGATCTGCAAAATGACTGGATGTTAAAACCTTAAGGCTGCACTAGGTGATGGAGCTGAATCTCTATACATAATTTTAAACAAAGATGTTCCTTTCCTCTACAGTAAAAGGTTGTTTGTGACTGTAATTGGGAAGTAGAAGAAATGGCTTAAGCGTTATTGGGTTTGGTTAAAGGTCAAATATACGTATATACGTACATACATATATATAACTAGGAGCAAGATAAAGAATTGACAGAGGGAATCATAGAACTCAGGAATGAGAGATAGAGAGAGAGAGAGTGAATCAAGGGAAAAAGGAAAAAGGAAAAAAGAAGGGGTGGGGAGGTGGGAGAGAGTGTGATTTGACCTCATGATGGAGAATGTGTTGCCCATTAAGAAAATGAACCCAAGCCCCCTCCCTGCAAAAAGAGATTTTTAGTATTAGGAATAGAGACATGTCTGTTGCTTGCTGTGTTATCTGCGTTTCTAATGTTGTACTAGCTTATTATAAATTCAATCTCACTATTATTAGATTAAAATCATCAATTCATTATATGATTTAAAAATCAACATAGGTGGACCCATCAAATGTTAAAAAAAATATCAGTCCTATTTGGATTCGTTTTCAAAGTTAAATTATTATTTTTTTTAAAATATAATTTTGACTTCAACTTCAATTTTATCAAAAATAAAAATAAGATTTAATCTGAAAAAGATTTGGAGGATTGTTTTTCTTTGGATTAATAAATAATTTTTTATTATTACCCAATAAGATTAAAAGTAAGATATTTTAGTCACAACTATGAGATTAGCTAAAGAAAAAAGTGGATTACTTTTAAAAGTGAAAATTTTGAAGCCTTTGGTTGATTTTGACAATGGGGGTAAATAGAAGGCAAAATGCAAGTTATCCTTACTCTTTAGATTAAGAAAATCATCCTTATAATCTTTTGTTGAATGACTTTTACCTTATAATCTTTGACTCAATGACTTTATGTTTGACTATGATAAAGCATCTCCCAATGAATACCCTTTTTTCCTCCACAATAATTCTTATTTCAATGTTAGTTGGAAGGTTACCACCACATAAATTGACATTAAAAAAAGGGAGACCTCTTATGTTGCTAGGCAACAGTGAGCCAAAGATTGGATTATGTAATGGTACCAGATTGTTGTGTCGTGATCATTACAATGATCTACTTGATTGTGAAATTTTACCCAATCAATTTGTTAGAAGTAGACTTTCTTACTAAGAATTTCTATAAAGGCTTCAAAAGACATAAAACTTCCACTTGAGCTGACAAGAATGCAATTCCTAGTTCATATAAGTTTTGTACTCACAATTAACAAGTCACAAGGATAAACAATACCTCATGTTGAAATTTACCTATAAGAATAGGTTCCAATCATAGGCATGGCTTTATTAAGAGTGATTTAAAAAAAAAAAAACAAAAATTATGGTTAAAAAAAGAAAACAAGATGGAAAAGATAGGACATTCACAAGAATTGTAATCTATAATGAAAACAATAAGGAAAGGATGGGCCATTCACAAGAAACGTGATCTATGATGAAATTTTATTTCAAGATTAGTAATAATTATTGCACACAAACAAGTATTATATTCTTTTACTATTAGTTATCCTATGCTTTTAAATTCATTATGGGCATGTTTAACCTATACAATAAAACTTTATATTTGGGAAGATTAAAGAAAAGGTAAAATAATATTTTTTTTCCTACTTATTTGAATATAATATTTACTTTTGTGCACATAATGGATGTATTGATAACTTTGCTTACTTTTTATTTTGATTCCCATACTCTTAGCTTAATAATGAATATTAAGATTGATGTAAATCATGGAACATTGAAAAGGATACTAGAACAATAATGATCACAAGGTTTGAAGTATGATACTTCTTATATAATTTACAAATATTATGTTTCAAAATTTACATTCATGTACTAACTGAAATATCGTTAAGTGAAGCAATTTCAATTATATATTCCTAAGTGTGGTGTCAAAGTTAATTGCAAAACCTTATCAATAATGATTAAGCAAATACTAGTAAAACAAAGAGAAAGTTAGTTCTGGTGTACTACATTCACCACCTTTAAATGTGCATGTATATATATATAAAAGTTGGTATAATTTCTACAACTCATCAAGCTTCATTTATGATTCATGATATTTTTAAATTTTTATATTACATCGGGATTACTATTTCTTTGTTATATGATATGCCTTGACTATGGTATGTATCTATTAAAGAATATTTTTTTAATGTGGCTTATAAATGATAAATCATCTTTGGAGTCTTTTTCTATTGTGATATTGTATCTTCTCATTTTATAGATGGTTTTTTTTATTTAAATGTATATATGAATTAATAATTCAATTATTTCTGCATAGAAAAAGACTATCTAAAACACTCATCATATAGACTATGGAATGTCAACTTCATAACCAGGTACATTTACTACCTCACAATTACATTGTAACTGATTTTATACTTTTACACTATTATTCTCAAACTCCATTTCAAGAAGGAAAAATGTGAAAGACAATAATTTTACATTAAAGAGGTACATTTTTTAATTGTGGTTCATTTCATCTCATTATCTGTTATTTGGAATATATCACAATTAGAAAATTTTATATACACTTTTTAAAACATCTTGAGACAAAAAAAAAGCATGGAGCAAAAAATACGAGATTTTATATAAAATTAAAAACAATAGAAGGCAACACATATTGTTCTTATTGATAAAAATATGTTTTACATATTTATTTTATGATAATGTATCCAAGTAGTTTAATTAAAATACCAACTTATGTGTTTTTGTATTGCTATTGATTTAGATATGTTGAAGATGTTCGGAAAAAATATTGATGAAGTTGTAACTAAATACATTTTCAATTTGATATGTATATTATTTTACAATTACTTGCAATATTACTAATCTATTGCATTGCACATGCATCGTGTGTGTGTGCCTCAATAGCTAGTATGTAATAAAACACAATAACAAATATGGAAAGGAAAGAATTTACAGTTATCAAATCCAGAATTTAAACAAGGAATACTATGCAGTCACATGGCATTGGCACCAAAATATTTCTTAATACTTAATTCTCATAAAAAGTAAGTTAGAAAGGTGATATCCATTTTCTTTCTAAATAAATATAAATAAATTCTATCCATATTGAGGAAAAACACCAATGTTGGGACACTATCACGTGACTAGTAAGATAGTTTAGATAATTGACCTGTTGAAAACATGTATATATATATATATATATATATATATATAAATAAATAAAAAACACACAAAAGAGGTAAAAAATTGTCTGCAGCATTGAAGTCCACAACATGCTCTTACTTAGTAGTTGGCCTATCCCAAGCTTTTCATCACTAATTTCCAAAGGCAGAAACTAGGTTAGGTCATACCTGCTTCAAAGATTTTTATACCACTATCACATGAAGGTAGTATCAGGGGGGCAAATGCTCAATATCAATAGAAGAGAAACCAGATTGTGCTTTTCTCATTCCCCGGAGTAAACTCTTTGCAGTTTCCTTCTCCTGCAGAACACAAAAGGTCAATAGAGCTGAGGTAAAGTTTTCACTGTCAATCGTTAGTCATGAAATTTGTAAAATGGGTAATTAATCTTTTTATGTAAACAACACATGGAAAAAAGGTTTAAAAGAGAAACTCACTGGGCCAGTGTAATCAAGAAGACGGGTGCAATAGATCTCTGCTTCTTCAAATCTCTTCTGGGATTTGTAGTAAGTAGCAAGAAAAAGCAGAGCTTCAACCAAATTTGGCCCTTCCCTCTCTTCAGCTTCCATCCTCTCCAAATCTTTTTTGTAGTAAAATGCAGCTTCTTCAGAACGCTTCAGATCCTTACTTAGCTTTGCTATCTGGTGCAGAGCTATTGCCTCAGTGTCATTACAATTTGCTGCCCTTTTGTAACACTTGATGGCATCCTCAAGCATTTGAAGCTGGTCGGTTTCATAGCACTGACCCATGGCAATCCATAACCGAGAATCATTTGGCTGCAGGAAAACTGATTTTCGAAAGTAATGAAGAGCATAATAGGGCATGCCCATCATCTCATATGCTTGTCCCAACCCATACCAGGCTCGATAATCACACGGATTTATATCTACAGCCCTTCGATAGGCATCAACAGCAGCTGGAGTGTTCTTCATCTCAACATACTCATGACCCATGAGTGTCCAAGCAGATAAGTAATTTTTGTTCAATTTGAGTGCCCTCCTAAAATACACAACTGACTTCTCATGCTGCCCCTTCAAACTGTAATAGTTCCCAATAATGAAACAAGACTCAGGTCTGTATTTATCAGTCAAGAATACCCTGTGAGCAAGGTAACTTAAAGTGGAGAAACACTCCTTTGCGTATAGCACATTGGAATACATATCCATGTCTTCAACTCGATAAGGATCATTCCTTAAAAGCTCTTCAAATATTACTTCTACTTGTTCAAATTCCCTCAGACTGTACTGGGCTTTTGCAATCTGAGCTTGAATGTAGTTACTGAAACTAAAAGTGCCTTGTAAATATTCATATTTTCCCAAGGATTCATTGTGCATCCTGAGTTCTTGGTAAGCATTGGCAAGGAAGAAGTCTTTCATCCAATGATAATTGAGATTAAGGCTATTCAAAATGTCAATTGTAGTGCATAAGGACTGCAGCTCCGTCCAAGCATTCCAGTTCCAGGGGTAGCTATTCACTGACTCCACCAGTACTGTACGGGCAAGATTTTCGCTGCCTTTCTTGTTGAGCACAAGTCCATATAAATACAGTCCAAAGGGATCAACAGTGCCATTTTTGCGGAGCATTGACAACTCCCTCTCAAGATAAACCAGTTCATGGTTCACAGCATCACTCTTACCCAAAGGTCCCTCAAGTTCTATCATCTCTTCTTCTTTGCGCTTCTCTCCAGCCTACATGAAGCAATTAAAAATCGAAAAATTATTAAATAGAACTTTTGGAAAGTGAGAGCTGTGTCAATACATAACCTCAACTGAATCAATATCAGATCAGTACACCAGACTAAAATGCATTGGACAATGTTAAAGTATTTCTGTAAGGAGTGACATCACGTATCACTGTATCAGCAGTGTATGCGTGTGAACAGAACTATAACTCCAACCATTAGTAGGTCCAACGAGTAATTGGCATCCCCAATAATTAGAAGGCCACCACTTTAATGAAAGTCATTCATGTAATGGAATGGTATCTGAAGTAAATGAATCAGTTCCAATTCATTAATCAATTTGCCTGCACTCTGGAAAAATTATAATTAAAGGTTAAAAGGAGAGGTAAAATAAGGAAACAATATTTAAAGCCAGAGAAGGGAAAGAATGGTGGATAGATGTGGTACAACCCAAAATCTAAGCTACATCCAGTTCATGTATTAGAACTTCAATGAAATATGCTTACACTAAAGTGGAATTGACTCATTACACTTGAAACAATTCTACCAGATATAATGATCCCATTAACCTGATGACATATGATCAACAGAGAACTCTTGGTTAGTTTCACACCTAAGTTTCTCAGGTCAGCAGTCAACACAAGCGCATGAATTACCCGTGAACCAGACCTAACCAAATTACATCACAATGTTTGGTTGTGTGAAGATACAAAAACCATTTTGTATCAGAAATTACTGAAAATATTTGTTTTAAAGACTGAAAAGAGAACAGCAACTATGTACATATAGTATAGCTTTCAACTTGGGCCCAAGGACAATGCTACAATCAACTGATGGTTGGACATACACAGTATGATATCACAAATGGCATCAAGACATTTTTTTTTTCTTCCCAAAACTAAATTTCAAATCCACTAGTTGCACTACCTCATGTCTCTTCTAGCAACAATATCAATCCTCACAAGTAGTATTTTTTTTTTTGATAGGTAAAGATAATTCATTAAAAAGAGACGCCAAAAAAGCGACTCAAGGTATACAGAACTATGCAAGGTATACAAACCTAAACACCCACCACCAAAAAGGCTAAAGAAAAAGAAAGAGACCCAAAAAAGCACCTAGCCCAAAAACAACCTTAAAAGGATCCCAACCAATCAATAAAATTAACCATAGTTAGAGGGCATTCAACTATAAACAACTTAGCCTCAGACCAAAGAAAGGAATATTTCAATCTTTGGATTGACAACTCGTCATCCTTAAATGTCAATCTATTTCTCGTCTTCCACACCGTCCAAAATATATGAAGAAGAGCAGCTTTCCACACCTTTTTACGCTTTTTGCCCACAAATGAACCATGTCAGTTAAGAAGAGTCTCTCTAACTGAAGAGGGCAACACCCAAGACACCCCAACCAAGGTAAAGAGTAACTCCCATAAGACCCTTGTTTTTTAGCAGTGAAGAAGCAAATGATCTATGGTCTCCTCATTCTCAAAACACATAAAGCATCTATTTGCCAAGGACCATCCTCTTTTCTGAACAAGGTCTAGGGTTAAAGTTTTACCCCATGCAACCTCCCACGCAAAGAAACTGATTTTGGGTTGTACCCACCCATTCCATATACAACTAGAAGGAAACAAAACAGGGCAATCCGCTTCTAGAGCAAGGTAGAGAAACTTTACCAAAAATTTGCCACTCTTTGTTTCGGTCCAAACCACCATATCCTCTACATCTCCAAGCACTCTCTTCCCATGAAGATGCTCCAAAAATCTTTCCGCCTCCTCCACCTCCCAATCATTTAGAGCTCTTGAAAAATAGGGGCTCCAGCCCCCCAACCCCCCTCGGCCAAGGGATCCCAAACATCCGCCACCCAAGCTTCCTTTTCAGTAGACAAAGCAAAGAGGGAAGGAAAAGACTCACACAGGGGGAGTCCCCACACCATCTATCCCTCCAAAAGCTCACCCTCCTCCCATTGCCAACTCTAAAAGAGATTCGAGCGCCCACCAACTCCCAATCCATCCTTATTCCTTTCCAAAGCCCCACACCATGTGCCTCTCTCACTTCCCGAGAGCTCCACCCCCTCTATCTTCCCCATACTTTCTTCTAATCACTTGATTCCACAAAGCCTCTCTCTCATTTGCGAATCGCCAATTCCATTTGGAAAGGAGAGCCTTATTGAGAATGGAAAGACATTTGACCCCCAATCCCCTTTTCTTTTTACTTAAGCACACCACCTTTTTTTTTTTTTTTTTTGATAAGTAAACAAGAATTGCATTAGAAAAGGCTAATCGCCACAAAGCATACAGGGAGTATACCTTAAGCACACCACCTTTCATCTTACTAAGTGTGGTTTTCGCTCCAAGTTGCCACCACCCCAAAGGAAGTCCCTTTGGATTTGCTCTAGTCTTCGTCTAACTGAACTTGGTAACCTCAGCAAGGACATAAAGTAAATAGGGAGATTCGACAAAGTGTTTTGGATTAGAGTTGCTCTCCCCCCCTTTCATAAGTATTGTCTCTTCCACATGGCCAATCTTTTACGGAATCGCTCTTCCACTCCATCCCACGCCGAATATTCCTCATAGGTAGTATTGATTAAACATCTCTTCAGAATCTACTTCACATGCCTCCACCACAAGTGGTATAGATTGGTAATCTTATACAAAACCCATATATATATATAAGAATGAAAATACATAGAAAGAGATACAAAGAAAACATACTAAAGTACACAAAGAGTATATTCCATGGAGAGTACAAGGAGCTTGACCATAAAGATTCCTTGGTTATCAATAGATACATACATATATACATACATACATATATATATATATATATATATATATATATATATACATATATTGTTGGAAAATCTCCCGGTTGGAAATTCTGCCAAATTGTGTGGCAGATTATTAAATATTTTTTCAGCCCATATGAGCTGTAATAATTGTATAGTTGCACATAGAATCTCCTAGGATTTTTTCCTTTCTTAGCATTCTTCTCTTATCTTATTTATCTTTGATAGCATGATCGTAGGCATTATTTCCTAGGCTATTTTTATACAATTATTTTGTATATATTAATATGTCTATACAAAAAAGGTAGAAGAAAGCATTTCACAAAAAGGTTCTAGATCTGAATGAGAACATGGTATCAGAGCTAGAATTTTCTTTGCCTAATCACTAGCATTCCAATGTCCCATGCCTTGATTGTCAGGATTTTTTTTCAAATCATATCCCATTAGTTTTTGACCTTCTGTTAGAAACGTTGCTTCAAATTAGGCCTTCATTGCCCCTATTTTTTTGACCTTCATATCCCTTCTTCCCATCATAATGTCAAACACTTCAAAGGTTGATTCTTCAATATCGAGCCCAACCACAATCCAACAATCAACACCACTTGCTAAATTCCAGAATATAGTAGGATCCTTCAAACTCAATGGGGGAAATTACTTAGAATGGTCACAGTTGGTAAAGACTTGTATTAAGGGCAAAGGGAAGTTAAGCCATCTCATTGGACCTGTTATGAGTAAGGATGATCCAAGGTTTGTCGTGTGGGATGAAGAAAACTCTCAAATCATGTCATGGCTTTGGAACTCTATGCAACCAGAGATAAGCCGTACATGCATGTTCCTCTCAACAGCCAAGGAAATTTGGGAGTCCGTGTGTCATACCTATTTTAAGGTAAGGGATGCAACCCAAATGTATGAACTAAAGATAAGGATTCACAACACCAAACAAGGTA
The DNA here is from genome assembly GCF_030704535.1 of Vitis vinifera. Classification (NCBI taxonomy): domain Eukaryota; kingdom Viridiplantae; phylum Streptophyta; class Magnoliopsida; order Vitales; family Vitaceae; genus Vitis; species Vitis vinifera. Next base: position 29,092,882 of record NC_081811.1, on the reverse strand, counting down.
TTCTTTTTGTAACTGAGTACTACAATGTTATTAGAAGTCTTTGGCTTGAACTTGATCAATATCAGAATTTAAGAATGAAGTGCAGCATAGATGCAACAATGCATCAAGAGTTCATTGAACAAGAGAGGGTGTATGATTTCTTGGCAGGTTTGAATGTGGAATTGGATCAAGTACAAGTCCAAATTCTTGGGAAAGAGCCACTGCCATCTCTAAACAAAGCCTTTGCAATAATTAGAGGAGAAAAAGAAAGGAGAAATATAATGTTAGAAAAGGGAAACAGCATGGATGGATCTTCTTTAGCCATCTCAAAACCAAGTGGAAATGAAGGAAGTGTTGTGGCTAATGCTGCAAACTCTGGTTGAAATGAAGGGAAGAAAACAAGTGAGAAAGACTCCTTATGGTGCAGCTATTGCAAGAAAAATAGCCACACAAGGGAGACATGCCGGAAGCTCCATGGCAAGCCCCTAAATTTCTTCAAGGGGAGTGGGGGTAAAGGGGTTAATTCTGGCTATAAATCACAAGCCAATCTTGCTGAAATTGGAGGAAAACAGCAAGAAGAAAGCTTTGGCCAAGAAATGGAGCTCAACATGGAGGAAATTGACAAACTTAAAAGATTCAATTCCAAGCTAGAAAAACCTGAGGGATATAGTCATTTTGCTCAAATAAGTAAGTATTCCTTCTCCTTGAGTGCTTCTAAAATTCAGTTTTCCAGCCGTTGAATCGTTGATTCGGGGGCTTCAGACCATATGACCAATTCTTCAAAAGTCTTTTCTAATTACATTCCATGCACGGGAAATCAAAAGATCAAAATTGTTGATGGTACCTTAGTAACTGTGGCTGGTTCAGGAGATGTCTTCTTAACATCTTCTCTAACATTAAGAAATGTCTTACATGTTCCAAAACTATCAGTAAATTTGTTGTCTATTCCTCAAATTACTAAGGACCTAAATTGCTCGGTCAACTTTACACAATCTGAATATTCTTTTCATGACCTTCTTACAGGGAAAGTGATTGGGCATGCTACAGAAGAAGGGGGACTGTTTCTCCTTGAAGCTGAAAGTGGCACAACATGTCCTACTCCTCATACGTATTTATCAAAACATCATACTCCAACCGAGGAACAAGTTTGGTTATCCCATTTTCGTCTTGGTCATCCACCTTCTTTATTGTTGAAAAAAATAGTTCCTAATATGTTTGAAAAACTAAATGTTCAAAACTTCCATTGTGATGTTTGTGAGTATGCTAAACATCACGAGTGTCTTTTCCTTTAAGTAATAAGAAACGTTTTGTTCCATTTAGTTTGATTCATACGGATGTTTGGGGACCTACTATTCATAGCATTTCTGGAGTAAGTTGGTTTGTTTTGTTTGTTGATGATTGTACTTGATTTACTTGGGTATATCTCATGAAACAAAAAATTGAGGTTAACACAATCTTCCCATTTTTCATAACATGCTAAAAACTCAATTTTATGCCAAGGTCTTAGGAATAAGGTCAGACAATAGAAAATAGTATTTTAATCAATACCTTACACCTTATCTCCAAAAAGAAGGAATCATACATTATTCATCTTGTAATGATACTCCCCAACAAAATGGGATAGCCAAATGTAAAAATAGGCATCTATTGAAGATTACTATAGCCTTGATTTTTCAAATGAATGTTCCAAAGTCATTTTGGGGAGAAGTTGTCCTAACTACTGCATACTTCATAAATAGGCTACGCTCTTGGATTCTTAACTATTCTAGCTCTATTGAAACACTTTCTAGATTTTTTCCAAAATTTGATGGTTTCAACCACCTTTCCCCAAGGATTTTTGGGTGTGTGGCCTTTGTACATATCTATGCTCATCAAAGAACTAAACTTGACCCAAGAGCCCTTAAATGTATCTTTGTTGGTTATTCTCCAACAAAAAGGAGTTATAAGTGTTTCTAAAAGGTTTTTTGTCACTATGGATGTATCATTCAATGAAAAACAACCTTTTTTTTTCTAATCCTTATCTTCAGGGGGAGCCTTTTGCAGAAGATAAGGAATTCTTTCCTAGCCTACCTACTCTTCCTATCCTAGAGAACTCCACCAAAACTGTCCAAATTAAGGGATCAGATTTTTCCATAGCAGTCACTCCAGAAAATACCAAAAAAAAAGCCCCAGAAAATGCCTCAAACACTGCACCAGTAATGCCAGATTTTTCTATAGCTGTTACTTCAGGAAATACCCAAGCAATTGCCCTAAAGAATGCCTCAGAAACTGCACCAGAAGCTGTCCCTGAGCTACCCAGATTTGAATCCTATATGCAAAGTTTAGAGGGGGAGGATCTTCAAGTGCCACTCAAGGTCTATTCAAGGAGGAAGCAACTGGCCCCAGAAACTCCACGTGTCCCAGTCATTTAACCAGAAAAAGGTACTAATTCTATTGATCTTGATGCACAAAAAAAGGGCAATGATTTCCTTAGCCTTAATGATCTTGATTTGCCTATTGCCCTTAGGAAAGAAAAAGGACAATGTACTCAACACCCCATGAGCCATTTTGTTTCCCTTGAAAAACTATCACCTTCTTACCAAGCCTTTGTCTCAAAACTAAATTCCATAGAGACACCAAAAACTGTCCATGAGGCACTTAGAAATGACAACCAGAGGAAAGCACTGATGGAAGAAATGAGTGCACTAATAAAAAAATAACACATGGGAGGTTGTTGATCTTCCCATAGGAAAAAATGATGGAAGCAATGATGGAAGAAATGAGTGCACTAATAAAAAATAACACATGGAAGGTTGTTGATCTTCCCATTTTTTTCTTGGGTTTGCAAATTGTAGACCAATTGACTGATAGTGTTTTTCCTTAAGAGCTCCCGCCCCCACAAAAAGTCCTTTTGGATCTTTTCAACTCTTAAACTTACATTCTTGAAATCACCATAATTCAAACTCAATAATTGGCTCATCCAATGCACATTTGAGGTGTCAGACACTCCAATGTGCGAACCAAACTCAAACTGTCAGCATACCAATTTAGCTTTCATAATCTACAAACAATATCCTAGAGAAATAATTCCTAATGATTAAAAACTAGGTTTTTTTATTTATTTTTATTTTTCTGTAGGTAATATTTTTTCCCTTTTTCTTTTTGCTATGACATGGAATTAAACCTGGAACTTCCCCCTTCTCCATGCCAACCCTTGCCAGGGTAGAAAGCGTCCACACGCACAACATAATCAAAGTTCAAAACCATGAAACGGTAAATGAACGACCAATTCGAAGCAAAAAAGATGACCAAATAAGCGTGAGGCGAACCAGATAAAGAGCATAACATCGTAAGAACACGGCTTTCTTTCGAGTCTGATCACGAAGCACATGAGCAGCCCTACGATACTCCCGGCAATCAAAGTACGACTTAGCTAAAAGGTAGAAATCACCATCTATGGCTTCGTCCTCCTCCAGCATTGGTGTAGATACGGAAGATACGCCGGCGGTTGGTGTGGAAGCAATCTCATTAGTGCGAAATCTCCGGCGAATGCTGGAACTACCTAGCTGGAATCTGGTGTGCGACGGTGTGAATTTGGCCGGATCCTGCTCGATCCCCACCAACTGCTCTGCTGCCCTGAAAACAGAAATCGAATCAAAGCCAAAATCAGCTCCGCCCCTTTTGGTCGAACACAAACAAACCTCAAAATTAAACTTCCCATTAAGACTCGTATAAGAACATTTCTCAGCTTAGGATTAACAAAAATGGTTTCTCTTTTCCGTTTTTTCTTCCATTAATGGGCAACCGAGAACAGAGAAATGGATTTAGTAAATGAGTTAGGGTTTGAAAGTAACCGGATACCATTTGGCAGCAGAGTAGAGGCAACGGTCGCTGAGTTGACAAATTGCAGTTCGGAGCTCGTTTCTGCAACTCTCTTTTGAACTCATCGATCTCTCTCTTTCTGTCCCTCACCCTCTCGATTGATCCTCGCGCCTTTTCTGTGGAAACTGTACAATTCAAAAATACAAAAAAATTGCTTCTCAATTCACCTCGTCGTGCTATCTATTTTCCTTCACTCGTTTTGAAAAAAAAAAACCCTATATTAAAAATTATTTGAGAACAAAAAAACAATTTTTTAGAATTTTTAAAAAAATTAGAGTGTTTGGTAAATAAATAAATAAATAAATAAAATTTTAAAACAAAAAACAAAAAAAAATTTTATTGTTTTTAAAATTTGTAAGGATAAATTTGATTTTAAATAAATAGTTATATATATATATATATATATATATATATATATATATATATATTATTTTTTTTGAAATCAAGGCCGGCAAAGTACATAAACTTTTAAATATATTTTATTATATTTTATATATATATATATATATATATATATATATATATATATATATATATATATATATATATATATATATATATATATATATATATATATTTCATATTTTCACTGTTTAGTCAAACAATAAATTTATAACATATTATTATTGTTATTATTTCTTTTGTTGTATTTTTTATGAATATTTTTTATATAATTTTTAAATAAATAAATAATAAGATCAATCGATATATGTTAATTTTAATTATGTTAATTAATATCAATAAATTACTTTTAATTAAAAAAATCAAATATTTTAATTTTTTTATTCAACCAAAATAACAAACATCGCATTAAAAGATACAAATTTAAAACAAAATGGAAAATAAAAAATTTTTTATTTCAAATTAAATTTAATTTCAAATTTTTTTTAAATATTTAGAGTTCATTAATTCTCACATTAAAAGATATCACCAAAAATTTTTCTCACATTAATTATATTAAAAAGTTGAATCTTAAAAAAATAAAATCATTATGAGTTTTATTTTATTTGAATTTTTAAAATTTTCATTTATGTTCATAAAAATAATGATGAAATACACATAAAAAAAATGGTAATTTCATCCATTTAAAAACAATCAACGAATTAAAAAATTGAATATATAAAATATATATATTACCTATGTAAATAAATTGTAAAATAAAAAAGGAAAAAAATATTCATATTGTTTCTCAGAGTATTTTTATTTAAAGTATTTTTAGTAAAAATATTTTTTTAGAAATATTTTTAGTAAAAATATTTTTTTTAGAAATATTTTTAAGAAAATCATTGGTCAAATATTTTAATTGAAAATATTGTTAGATACACTTTTATTTTATTTTTTTTCGTAATAAAATCTTATTATTTTTTCCATTGTTTTGATTGATTTTTTTCTAATAAACTTTAAATAAAAATGTCGCATTCTTCATTTTGAAAAAAAAATCTTTATAAAAAGTACAAAAAAATAAATTAGTGTTTTGTTTGATCATGTGATTTAAAAGTAATTTTATATTTTTAAAAATAAAAAACTATTTTTAAATTATTTTAACACTATTTGACTATTGTTATTTATAAATAATTTTAAAAAACAAAATAAAATAAAAAATAATTTTTAGATAATAAGTAAAAATTATTTTTATTAATTTTTTAAAATAAAAGGAAAATATGACCCGTTTAGCCATATTTTTTGAAACTTATTTTTAAATAAATAGAACCTTAATTTCCGATCCTTAAAATAAGCGATATAAATTAGTTTTTAAAATAAATTTTTGGAGTTTAGCATAAACATAACATATACTTATTGAATTTATATAAAATAATGTTTCATTATAACAATAAAATTCAAAGTGTTATTGGGGAGTGAAATTGTAAATGGGAAAAATTAATGTGGAAGTTTTTGGATTAAAGAAAATTGAATGGCATTGTTGCAAACTCTAAATCTAAAATATTTTATCGGAAATTCCGAATAGACCATTTCAAAAATGGTAAAATTGGATTTTCAAAATTAAAAAAATAAATCAATAACAATCATGGTGCCGTTAAGTTTATGAAAAACCTCTTTGAAAAGTTTGTTAGGGAAATAAATACTTTTTTTTAATTTAATAATTTTTATTTACCATTATTCCTTTTTCCAAAACCATTAATTTCAAATAACTCTAAATAGACGTTATTTAAACCCCGGCCTCATACACAGCCTCTCTCTTGTACGCATATTAACAGGCAAGTGTTCGCCAATTTCTCCCAAATTCCTTAAAGATCTCTCCGTCTTCTGCATCAGCATCATTTGCTTTTACTTTGATTTCACAGCTTGAAGGTTGGGTTTTTCTTCTTTTCCTGTTTCTTTTTCATTTTTTTGAGTGGGTTTTGTTGGGTTTCTTCTTCTTCTTCTTCTTCTGCTTTAACTGTTTTTTTTTTTTTTTTTTTGAAATTTGAGTGCCTGTGAATCTTTGATGGTTAATGATGTTCTGTAGTTTCAGATTTTAAGGGATTTTGGATGTAAGGTTTGATTTTTACTTGAAATTTCTGTGGTGTATCAAATGGATGCAAGTGTACACCGATCAATTCAATATTTTTTGAACTGATTCTTCGTTTGATTCTTGTCTGGATAGATTTTGTATAGGCAAGAGCTGTTGCATTGCGCTTATGGAGACTGTTGATTTTTGACATTGAGATGAACGAATATACTTTCTCCGTCTGTTTGTTTTGGATTTAAATTAGTATATGTGGGAAATTCCCAATTCTCTGATGTATTTTGGTGGCATTCGTTTCTATGGACGGCTAATTTCTTGTCTTGTAAAACAATGTTACTTTGAATTTATAGGACCCTTGTAGGATCTAGCATTTTGGGAAATTAAACTCTGCATAGAACTGAAAATCTTATCTGGGTATGCCATTGGATGAGTGTATTTCATTTATTTGTTCCTTTTCTTTCAATTTTCTCTTGAAAAGTTTAGTTTTAGGCAGAAATGGCTAGTAGGGGAAAGAAATTGAGAAATAGAAATGTTCGGGAAGGAAGATGGTATTTTGTTGGTAACTGGCTTCCCCCTGGTGGTCATGGAACATGCTGGCATTGTGAATCTATGATAAAAATTGAAACAGTGCATTCATTTACTGCCACTGAATATGATTCATATTCATAAGCCCTTTCATGCTTGGCTTTCATAAATTCCTGAGCAATTTTATAAATGGGTATGTATCGTTTATTCACACACATGAGGACACACATATTCTATAGTCTCTGTTGTATGTTTGTGAAGTTAGTTTTCTTGGCAGATATCATGTTACATATGAAGCTTGTAGATGTTTGTTTATTTTTCTCATACATAAATATGTATACTATACAGCTCTTGAAACTTCTTACTAAAGCTTTTCTTTGTCTTTCTACCGTTTTTGTTTTTTTTTTTCTCATGTTAACAGCTGAAGCCTCTAATAATTGCTTTTGAGAGCAAATGATGGATTTTTTATGAGAGCTTTCCACTTGGAATAAGTTGAAAGTTGAAACCTCTACTTCCATGACCTTAGAAAGATGACAGTAAAGTGAGTCTAAGGGATCAGGGCTTTGGTAATGTAAAAGCAGAGATGAAAGGAGGAAACATCCATAGATTGTGGGGGAGAAACTTCTCTCTTACCCTGCTTGCTCTAATTTGTATGACCTTTTTTCTTTGGGCCTTGGAGAAAAGTCCACTTTCAAAATTATCTTCCGAAGATCAGTTTGTGATTTCTCCTTCAGGTTTGTCTTTCAGTCCACACATTTAATAATGTTCTATGAGATTAATGGTCATATATTCTTTTTCCATCTTAGAATTTTTAGAAGAAATATATTATCAAAAAGGTAACAAAATCTGATTAGTGGTAAATAAGACAAGAGGATGCTCTGTAAACATACTATGAAAGCTATGTAGTAACAAAGGCATGAAGACTAAGAAATCATAGGCTGCTTTGAAAATTGGAAACTGAGCATCCACAGAAAGTTATACTGCAATACTAATAAGAACAGGATTAACTACAGGGTTATCCACTAGAGAAATTGGACACCAAAATCCACAAAGTAATCTTCTGGTTTCTATCTTTCCTGAGGTTCCAGATATTTGAGAAAATAGAACCTTCTTGGAGAATACCACTTTCTATCTTCATGCTGAAATGCTCCAACTCCAGATGGTAGTTCCAACATCTCACCTGTAAACAATAAATAAATAGAATGGAGCTGAATAAAGGACACTTATCCAGTGACCGGTCCACTGACTCCACCTATGATTTTTAAAAATATGCACTTATTTGTGATTATTTCATCTATGAAGATCTAATAAGTTCTTTTGCTTTTAGAAGCATAACAATTAGTTGTAGCAAGATGAAATAAAACAACTTGAACAAAATTAGTAGTTCAGTGACTCAAAACATTACTCCATCTATACTGTCCATTCAATATCAACACATAGGGTGCTCGATAGTTTCATTTTAATTGAAAGTCCATTTTTTCCATATAATCTCATTTTTGACATTAGTGAGAGTATGAAAAAATAAATTGATACTATCATGTATTTTAGCATTTGATTTTTAGTGGAATCGGTATATTTGTTTTAATTGATTTTGGGTTTATCAACTTGCTTAATGATTTGAATGTTTGAAGTTTAGACATTACTGTGGATGCTTCTGATGATCCGTTCGAGTCTATGAACCCAAAGGAGAATTCTGAAGAAGAATACTCACGTCCACTCATGAGAGAAGAAAAAATTGGAGAAACAGTAGAAGGTTTTGATGCGGCATTGATGAATTATACAAGTAGGTTTGATTTCAGGAAGGATAACAGTAGGGTTTGGAAATCCCCTTATGAGAAGAAAGGTAGAGTTCTATTCTTACAGGGTTGCAAGGTTTGATTCCTAATAAATATATGAAATCCCACTATGAAGCTTAGGTTTTATTTATTTATTTGTTTTTGGTTATTCATTTGGGGCTGAGCTTCTGACTGGAATGTTTGTTTCTTCCATCATTATGCATAATTACAATGGGTTTCTCATAAAATATCATATTAAAACATGCCCTTAGGAATTTACTAATTTATTTGCTTGATGATCATCTTGTATGTTTTATTTCAATTGGTGTTGAGAGTAGTCTTTTGAACTTTTATTTTTATTATTTTACCATAATCAAGTCATATAGATTAATATAAGCATCAAAAGCAATGCAACCTCTTATCTTAATGCTCTTCCATAACTTGTTATTATGAAGACCCCTGACCCCTTCACTCTCCCTCTCTTTCTCTCCCTTTGTATATAGTTTCTTTTTTCCTTTTCCTTTGTACATGAATCAAATCTAGAACCTTTCCTATCCTTGGTCTAGTCCCTTGCTGTAACGACTCGCACCTAACGGGGCCCAAAGGGGCCCTTACGACTTTAAAAAGCATCTACAAGGTTAAGAAGAGCTCATACATATAGAGTCCCAATAACTTTCTCCTCTATCCAATGTGACATATCACAAACATCCTTCCATGTAGACACAACATTCTCGTTGTGTCCCATGGGATTGCGGGGTTAAATAGACAAACAACTCATACCGTACCAGACAAACCCCTATATCGGGGTCAAGGATTGACTTTGATGTCATTTGTAATGACCCGTTCCTAACCGTGTAGATATTGTCTATTTCGAGCCTAAAGAGGTTATGACGACTTTAAAATGTGTCTACAGGATTAAGAAGAGGTTCATATTTATACAGCGTTAGGAACTTTCTCCTCTATCTGATGTGGGACATCACAAATACCCCTCCCCCCCATTCAGACATAACGTTCTCATTGTGTTCTATGGAATTGTGGGGTCAAATAGACACCTGTCACGGGGCCAAACAAACTCCCACATTGGGATCAGGAATTGACTCTAATATCATTTGTAACGATCCGCACCCAACCATGTAGATATTGTCCGCTTTAGGCCCAAAAGAGTCCTCATGGTTTTAAAACGGGTCTATAAGGTTAAGAAGAGTCCATACATATATAGTCCTGGTAACTTTCTCCCCTATCCCATGTGGGATATCATAAACAACCCCCCATGTAGACACATCGTTCTTGTTGTGTCTAATGGGATTGCGGGCCCAAACAAATAAACACCCCTTATGGGGCCAAATAAACCACCACATCGGGATCAGAGATCGGCTTTGATACTGTTTGTAATATTATGCTCCTAATTGTGTAGATGTTGCCCTTTTTTAGCCGAAAACTGACAATATTTATACGGTTAGGAGTGGGTCGTTACACTTGTCACCCAATTCCGGTTTCAAAGGTTGATTTTATGAAGGGTTTTGAGAAATTAGTTAACACACCCCATGTCTTCTAATTCTGTTAGTTGAATGTTTCTATGGCCCACTAGGTCATAAAATATATGAATGTATAAAGCCTAATTCTCATTTTCTATAGTAGTAAATCTGTTATAATGGCTTTCTTTCTTTTGCCTTGGACATCTAAGGTTTGCCTACAATCTCATTGGTTAATCATTTCCTAATTAATTGCTAATCGGTTTTAGGAATTATCAACTTGTAAACATTCAAATGGTAATTTCCCTTACTATTTTAGGTGCAAATGAATACATGCTATAATTTAATAGGTTGACTTGTTTGAAAAAATAAAGTTTGTAAAAAGAAAAGGTTGATGATTTAAAAGCATTTTCATAACCATGAAAATTGTACGGTTTTCATTTGACACCAAATTCAGTTTCAACAGTATTAGTATGAGGTAACTCAAGGTAGGATCTTTGAAATTCTTTCTTTTGCATCAATGCTGAAAGATGATGTAGATGCTTATGAACTTAGGTAATCTTGTTTATGGTAAATTATTGTACTGGATTTATGGGCTTTTTTTTTCCTCATTGGTTGGGCAAGACATCCTGCTATGATGGTGCAAGGAATCCCTGTTAAATATCTTGGCTTGCTATTGAGTGTCCCTTTAAAATCACATCACTGTGGGACCTTATTGAGTAAAGGCAGAATTATGCTTTTGAAAAATTGGCCATTTTAGTCTCTCAATTTGTTATGTCTTCTTTCTGATCCCAAGGAAGTTGCAAACGAGACTTAAGAAGATCAAGAGGAACTTCCTTGGGTCATGACTCAAACAGAAGGAATATTCATTTGGTAAGATGGGAAACAGTTTGATCTAATAAGACTCTTGGTTGGGTTTGGGATGGGGATGGGTTTGGTGTTGTGGTGGTGGGTGGTTGGTTTGTGGTTTGGGTGTGGGGGCAGTGACACCCTAGAGAATAGGGGCTTTGGAAATAAATAATAATGGTTTGGTGGGATTGTCGAGATAAAATGTGTTTCTACAGGGCATGGCCTTACAACCAAATTTTTCACTGATTTTTGGTACTGTAAGACCTTTTGAAGGATTGCTTGCCAGTTTTATTCAATCTAACAGTTCAGCTGATGCTTTGCTAGTCTGTTGGAACTAGGGGGTTGGCTTTAGAGGTTGTTGGAGTCCTTTTAACCAAGTATGTTTACAAATATGAGTTCCAAAGTATCATTGTCCTTTCAAGACAGAGATCCGGGTTATGCTTGGATTGGATTCTTGGAAGCCAAAAGTTTGAGCTTCTGAAAGTCTTTAGGCAATTCAAAGTGCTTTTTGCTTAAAGAACTTGACATGGATGTAAGAACAGTGTTGGTTCTAGTGGTAACCCTTTTTGAATTATGTGAGAAGGTGTTTCATGTGCAATGGGACTTCGATAATACCAAAATTGTCCCTTTAAAAACAAGGGTTTGCCTTCAGATTCAACTTCTATTTAAAACCGAAAGTAAGAAGCTGTTCCAAATGAGGCTTTAGATCTAATAATACTGGTCAACTTATTAGAAGAGGTTTGACTTTGGTTAGTTATTGTCTCAGAAAATAGGACTTACCTGATCACATCTGATCCATTGTAATGGGCTTTCAGTTGTGGAATTTGGTTTTCTCCTTGTTTAAGGTGTATTGTGTCATCCCATGTATGGTCAAAGATGTTCTGCTTGGATGGATGACTGTTTTTATGGACAAAAGTTGCAAGGTAGCATGAAGAATGGTTCTTTTTATGTTTCTTTTAAAACTATCTGGAAAAGAGAAACAGGAGAAAGGTGAACATCAGGAGCTGTTGAAAATAGTATTATTATTTTTTTTTTTCTCAAAACATTTTTTCTGTGGTCCAAATGTTCTGTGATAGATGATGATCATTCTTTTATAGACTTCTTAGCTAGTATGGGTTTTGATTAGATTAGCCTTGGTATGCCTAAGACATTATTTTATTTTGGGGTGTACCTTCTTCTGAGGCACATATTATACACATACACATATGTACACATGCTTTTCCTATCAAAAAGAAAAAGGTCCTCATACAAAGGCATGATGAGGTCATCAACTCCAAAGCCCAATGAGCTCTTCCTCATTTTTATGTAATGTGTTCTGTAACCCTAAATTGGGTTCTATAATAATATCTCTCCCTCTTCCTCTCTCTTTTTCTTTCTTTATAGAAAGTACCTTTCTGTGTGTGTTTTTGTTAATTTCACAAAGTTAATGGAAGTAGTAGTAGTTTTTTGGATTTTATGGAGGTTCAAAATCAAAATATCAATTCAAGTCATATTGATTGAAAGGTTGAATTCAGTTAAATTTATGTTGTTTCTGAAGATGACTTAGTTCATTTATTTATGTCAAGTTTAACGTCACACCCAATTATCTTGGTAGGAAGGGTTTTCTCTTGGATCACCTTTTAATGCTTCTATACAGTTGAGTCTCTAAATTAGTTGAAAAGGTTGTTGAAATCAGATTCAAGTTATCCATACATCTAACTATTGTTCTTCAGTGTCAAATTTATCTCTGAGAATGACAGTTTCCATTTCTACAGTCTGTAATTATGCCAAGGGTAGATGGGTTGCGGACAGCAGGCACCCATTGTATTCTGGGCTCGGGTGTAAGCAGTGGTTATCAGAAATGTGGTCATGTAGACTGACCCAGCGCCAAGATTTTTCTTATGAGGGATATCGTTGGCAGCCAGACAATTGTGAAATGCCCGAGTTTAAAGGGGCAGCCTTCTTGAGAAAGTAAGCATATTTTCCTTATTTCCTAACAGTTGTTTTATGTGTCGAGTATCTTTCCATTGGCTAGGAATTTATTTTTTGACCCTGTTTTGTGTTAATTAAGAAATGTGCTGGAAATGTTTGTTGCTTTTGTAAATGCACAGATTAGGTTGGTGTAGTTAGTAAAATGCTCAACTACTGTGCTCCAAATTATATAGACAGATTTTTCATAAATCCCAAATCTTTTAATGTGGTTGTATGTACATATGAATCGGGTTTGCATTATTCCAGAATGCAGGACAAAACAATAGCATTCATAGGAGATTCCTTGGGCAGGCAGCAATTTCAATCTCTAATGTGCATGGTAACAGGCGGTGAAGAGAATTTAGATGTTGAAGATGTGGGAGAGGAATATGGTCTTGTCAGAACTGCTGGGCATTATCGTCCTGATGGGTGGGCTTATAGGTTCCCAAGCACCAACAGCACCATTTTATACTACTGGTCAGCAACTTTGTGTGATTTAGAGCCGCTTAATGTCTCGGACGCAAACACCCCAGTCGCAATGCATTTGGACCGTCCACCAGCTTTCTTGAGCTTATTTCTCCCCCGCTTTGATGTTGTCGTTCTCAATACAGGACACCATTGGAACAGGGGGAAGCTTAGAGCAAACCGTTGGGAGATGTTTGTAAATGGAAGACCCAATGAAGATAGGAAGATTGCAGACATGGGTAATGCAAAGGATTTTGCAATTCGTAGCACTGCCAGATGGCTGGATTCACAACTTGCATTGCAACCCAGGCTTAAAGCTTTCTTCAGGACTATCTCCCCAAGGCATTTCCAAAATGGGGAGTGGAACACTGGAGGAAGCTGTGATAGTATCACACCATTAACAGGAGGGAGTGAAGTTGGGGAAGAAGAATCAAGGGATCCTGTAATTGCCAACGCTGTAAAGGGTACTAAGATAAAGCTTCTGGATATTACAGCCATTTCTCAACTGAGAGATGAGGCTCATATCTCCCGGTACAGTATCAAAGCAACAGAGGGAGTGTGGGACTGCTTGCATTGGTGCCTGCCCGGTATTCCCGATACCTGGAATGAACTCCTCGTTGCACAAATATAAGCCTCCATCTTCTGTGGTCTAGTGGACCCTGGACCCTTTTGTCTTTTATGTTACTAAGCATTTTTTTAAGCATAGCTCCATTTCTTATGTATAGTATTTTTCTTTCTAGTTTTAATTCAACAAAAGTTTAGAATTAGCACTTATTTTCTTATGTAAATCATCTTTCCTTCAAGGATGGAAAGAGTTTAGCATCATGGCTGATTGAAATATCATCATTAAGATTTCTTTACAAACTCATTTGCGTGTAAACCTCATCAATGCCAGGAAATGCTAGCTTACTTGGATGGACCATGAGTTCCTTAACTCTCAAGAGCAAACCTTCAGAACAAGCTCCAGTGGCTCCGGAAAGCTCTCTGCTCACTGGTTTTTGTTACATTCAATCTTGTTAGGTGTGGTCAGCTCACAGCAGGAGGTGTTCTTCCTACTCTGGCCACTTTCTGAAGATGCAACCATTGTTCTGTCACGGGGCATCATTTACCTATAAATTACTTGTGTTCCCCTATTTTGACTGCAGTCACCTACTTGTATACTTGAAAAAAAAAAAAAAAAAAACCTTCACCATTTTTAAAGAAAAAAAATGTTTTTTTTTCTTTTTATAAGGAGTGGTTTAATTCATTAGATGTTATATTTAAATTCAAATTCATGATTTTTTTTTTAAAGTGGTGAATATTTCAAGCTTTTAGTAAAAATATTTCTTTCATACACTTAAAACCAATTTTCACCTCATATTAAATGATCCGTTTCCAAACTGAATTTCAAACTCATTTCCACTTTATTACACATCATTCAAATCCAACTATAATATTATTGAATCATTGATATAAACCACACCATATCATAAAGAAAAAAATTTATGTTGTCCTCAAATACCACTTATACTACTCATGTTGTGTTCAAGGTTGCACCCCTCTTTCTTATTGCCTTATATTTGCTCTGATGAAGGTCAAAATGGGGAATGGGAATAGGTCAGAGATACTATCAAAACTCAAAATTGTTTATTTGAAAGACTCGTAATCAGAATGTAGAGTAGATGTGGACAAGTATAAGAGAGAGAGAGAGGGTGATTGGATCATTGGAGATAGAGATTTACTTCAATCCAGGGATAGGAAGATGATGGAGAGGTAGAGATGTCGATCTTTAACTAGAAGTCTGATTTAATCGTGCAAGACATTATTTAGCCTAGAAGCTAAAATAAGCTACATATATATATAGCTAATTAAAATTATTCAAATTCTTGTTTTACTAAAACTATTAAAAAATTCAATATATTTATATTCATCTATTTAAAAAATTAAAATATCTCAACAAAATTATTAATTTTATTGAATATTTTTATTATATTTTGAAGACAAAAATTAAATCATTCAAAATTTTAAATAGGATGTTACATAATTTTATTTGAAAGTCCATTTTAAAAGTCTCCCAACAATTTTTTTTTTAACTTTATTTAAATTATTAAAATTATTGAAAGTTGTATTTATAATTTACCTTATCAAATTAATTTTTATGTAAAACTTATATTTTACAAAAATATTAAAAACTGATCTTTTATAATTTTTTTTTTATTTTCGTTATTTATCTTTCATTTTTTTTTTAAATCAACATAACTAAAGTGATAAATATTATGAAAAATCATAAATAAAGTGCTCATAATTTTTATTTTTATTTTTATTTTTGCAAAATTTTAAAATAAAAATATGTAAATAAAAATTTAAAATAAAGGATAATGTTGGGTTTTTCTTTTTTCTTTTTTTTAGAAAATCACTAATAAATGATCAATATTTGGTGATATGTTATAATTGTAGTTAGATATTTTGTGATCCCTAAATTTCCCTTCCTTTTTTTTTTTCTTTTTAACAAAAGACTTTTTCCCTTTTTCTTCCATATTTTTAGTCAAACTGAAATCTATTATATTTAACAAAAGAATCTTCCATATTTTCAGTTTACCGACTTCCCATCCATTTTTTCATTTTCCCCCTATGTGATATTTGAATCAATAATTCTACCAATATCATTGATTTTTTTGCTATAGCATCTTAGGCTAGTTTCAAGTTCTAGCCTTTTGATGCTATACCAATATCATTGGTGATATGCCTTTTTTTTTTTTTTTGCTATAACACTCCTTTTAGTAGTTTTTTTGTTTTCAAAAATAGAAAGTAGTTTTTGAAAACACTTTACAAACAAATTATAACATTTTTTAAAGTGATTTTAAGAATATAAATATATACTTTTGTACAAAAAGTTATAAAATTGATTACTAAATTTTAATTTAAAAATAAAAAAATAAAAAAATAAAAAAGGTATGTAAATAAAAAAATTAATTAAATAAGTGATAACATCTAGATAGAGAAATAACATCTTCCTACAATTATAGATGATTGGGGAACTACTATAATTATGCTATATAATTTGGATAAGGATATAGACATGAGGTGATCACTTTTTAGAGTTTAACAAATGTTAATGAGCTATTTAACAAATGTTAATGAGCTATTTTTTGATTTGTTTAAAAACTTTTGAGAATGAATTTTTCTTATTATCCTTTTTTATTTATTAAATTTTAAGAATATAAATTTAAAATTGGAGAGAAAAATGATTCTCAAATATGTTTTCAAATTTTAAAATTTTAAAATAAAAATTAAAAGCAAATATATGCTAGATTATCATTTCATTTAATATTATCACATCAAATATATGTAATTATAAAAATAAATACATGTAAAGTAAAATAATTAAAGAAATCCCTTGGATAGTGTTTTAGATTTATTTTTAATAAAAATAAAATCATAAAATCTTATCAAACAATAGATTTGAATTTCTAATGGTTCAAATCCACTCTGTTTATAATATAAATAATAATAAATAAATAAATGTATTTAATCACCTATGTATTAAAATGATAGTAATCTCACGTAATTGTCGAGGGTAAAAATGTAAATTTATTGTCGGAAGTGAAGTTAGGCTAGTTAGCTTAGCACGCATGCGGACGATGAGTAGTAGGCTCAATTCAGCACAACGTCCAAGAAACGCTCAAGAAAACTGGGATTTGAGAGACAGCCTCACTCCATTTTCATTCTCACTTATGCTTTCGTATTTCTCGCAATTTACCGAGAAAATCTCACGTCATTTCCAAGAAAAAGCCCTGCCACCGTATCGTTTCCAACCTCAAGCTGTGATAAGAGATGTTTCCTCCGGCTGAGGACGCTCCCGATCTAGGGATCCCACCCAACCGCGGCCCTCTGCCCGTCAGGACAAACCCTAACTCTGAACCTAACACTCGCGTTCGCTCCGGCCATCGACGCAATGCCCGGCCGCAGGGGATTCGGGGGGCCCGAGCTCACCGAGGCGCTATGTGAGATTCTTGACGTGTTCTTTTATTTTTTCTGCTTTGTTTATAGTTGTTCTGATGATCACGCAGAACAAAATCTGCGTGACAGAGCAGGAGTGGTCGTTTCTTGGCGTGTTCTTTTATTTTTTGTTTTAATTTCTGTTGTGCCCATTTTGGATGAGAAATGTACCGTTGGGTTTGGTATTTTGGAGGAAAATTGTAGGATTATTTTCTTGGCGTGTTCTTTTATTTTTTTCTGCTTTGTTTATAGTTGTTCTGATGATCATGCAGAACAAAATCGGCGTGACAGAGCAGGAGTGGTCGTTTCTTGACGGAATTAAGTCTGGGACATCGTTGAAGTTCGGGTAGGAAAGTTTGTTAAGGAGGTTTGGAGAGAGAGACGGACTCGATCAGTTGCGGTCAGAAATTAGGATCGGCGTTCGGAGGCCTAGGCTTGCTCTTGTGAGTTTTTGCTTTGAGAATAGAGAATGTTTGTGTGAGGTATGATTGTTGGTGATTTATTTTACTGAGTCTTTCTGTTTTAGCTGTTGCAATTGGGATTGAATTCTTTGTGTTTGATTTGATTCTTCTTGAATAATGTTAGAGAATCTTGTTGTTGTGGGAATCGAATTGCTTGCATTTGATTTGACTGTTCTGGATTTGTGTGGATTAATCTTGATCTGCGATAAAGAATTGAGGTTTATGTATATTAATCTTGCTTACAACCTCAAACTATAATGTATTTCAAGTCCTTCCTCCATCAAAATGTGATTTTTTACCATTAATGCGGCTAGCTAGAGTCATAATTGGTTAATAATCAGTGTTTGAGTTGCATTTAGAATTTGAGAAGTTTTTTTATTGGAATTTTCTCTTTAAAAGAAGTTTCTACATTCTAAACTTTCTATTTTCTAAAACTTTTTTTTTTCTGAAGTTTCTATTTGAGTTTACTTAAAAATCTAGAAGTCTTCTTCATTAGAAACTCTTATTAATGATCCCATGACATATGATTGACATAAGTTATAATCAACATAGTCCTAAATTCCTAATTGAGCATCAGTTATTGAATAACCAATATTTTTCTAGGTCTAATATGGTTGATATTATGAGAAACTTAGGTAGTATTTGATAAAACAAAAAATTAAATACTGAAAACTTTAATGCTGAATAATAAGAACTGAATTAATTAGAGTGAAAAATGTTTGACATCATCATAGGTTTAAGTGCTGAATTTAATTCAACTATTTGAAAATGGAAACAACAAAAGTTTGAAAATGGTTTATTTTATAAGTTTAACATTATACTCATGATATGAGACATTTCATATATTTTTTTGAAATACTATATGTATGATATATTGATCAAGAAAAATATCAATTGACATAAAATATTATACAGGGGTTCTAAGAAAAAAAAATTATATGGGTTATCCTTAAAAATAATTAAACAAATAGATAGTTAAAAAAAAATCTTATATAATTGAAATAACCAAAAAAGTTCAAAAGCGACTATTAAATAAATCATTTATATTTTGCTTACTAGAGTTGAACATATGAATTTGATCGTGTTCTTACCCTTCTAAATTTGTTGAATGCAAAACTTTTATTGTTGTTACATGTAGTTTTTAAAAAATGCGTCATTAACCATTATTCTTCAAAGGTAGTTATGTATTGCTATACAAATAGTAACAATGTTTCTTTGCAACAGGAAAAGATACAATGCCTTTATCTTCAAGATTGAAAATTGTGACTATGAAACTTTAATAAGTGATGAATAATCTAATTTGCTTCATTATAAAATTTTTTTAATGAAAATCGTTTTAAGAGATCAAAATATTACAATAGAAAGAAAGAAAAATCTTATGAAACATGTATAGCTCATAATAAATAAAAGTTGTGTATTATTTCATTTGCTTCACCATCATTTTTTTTTTATTTTATTTTTTTTTTATCAAAACCATCTAAAGAAATATTATCATACCTTCCAATTTTTCTTCACGATTTGTACAAATAAAAGATTCTTAGAATCCTTTAAGGAAAAGATAGTGCTTATAAATCAATGATATAAAATTGATTTATAATTCTAATTTTATTGTCTTAATGAACTAACAATAAAAGATTTTATTTGAAAAGAAATTCAATTTCAATCTAAAAATGATTTCATATAATTCTCTTAAATGAATTAAAATAGAGTTTAATTCAATATATTTCTAATTTAGAATGTTAATTTTACTGTATCAAAAAATTAATAATAAAAATATTTTAATTCAAAAAATGGTAAATTGTAGTTAGATGATAAAAATCTTTACTTTATAGAAAAGGACAAAAATAGAATAATAAAGGTAATATTTTAGAATTTGCTTATAGTGTTTTACATTAAGAGGTTTGTCAGGTATTTTTTTAATAGACAAATTAAATAGTTTTTTGGTGGTTTTTTTTAACATTAATTGGTTTACTTTGGGTTATCGAACGAACTTAAAAAGTGGAATCTATCTAGTAATGAGTTATTTTATCAAACACCCTTTTAGTAATCATGTAAGTAATATCGATTATATTGTTTTGCTTCTGTGTGAACATAAGTTTGGTTGTACATGAGTGAATTATGTAACATGTAAAGTAACATGGATGTTAGTATGGAAGTAGCTACTTCCAAAGAAGTGAACTGAAACAAGGCTATTACGATTTGAAATTTTGTTATAAGACACATTTACATAAGTGTGGACAAAACAACAAGAGTCTCATTTTTATCTTTAACTCCATAATGTAATTTTCCTTTAAATGATCTTGCAATGGCTGCCAACTAAGCTCTAGATACAATTGTGACAAGTCCTAGATATGTGTGCAGAATTATTTGATGAAGATATAGAACTATCGTTAGATCTAAGAGATTTGGTAGAACTAGATCTACTTAATTTCCTTATAATATTACTCATTGTCATAGAAAATAATCACAATCTTATCCTTAATCAATTCAAATAATTTCCTGAACAGGGACCACCACAAGTGGATCAACACGAGACTTACGTTCCTTTTGCCCTTAAACACCGTTATCTAGGCTCACCAAGTCGTTCATAAAAATTTAATTTGAATTAAGTCAGGACTAAATTAGTGATTAAAGATTGTTCCAACTCATAATACTACTCGATTCTTAAGTAGAACATGACTTTGATACCATTTTAAACCTAGGATATACAATAGTTCATGCACATAACAAATTAATTCTATCTAAGGACTAAAGCATAAAAACTTGAATAATTACTATCTAATTCTGTCTAATTTATTGCAAAACATTAAACATAAGAACACAAATATTTGAATTTGAAAATAACTTTTGTATTGAAAATTTATACCTTGATTACAACGTTGAACTTGAGTACAAGGTTGATGATAGAGAGATGAATATAGAATACAAAAGCTAAGAAGAGAATTTTTTAGAACACTCGTTGCTTGCTCTTGCACCTCTGCCTTGTGATGAACTTTGAGCCACTATTTATAGGGAAAATGTTAGACTTGAGTCTTGATGAAATTCGTGTGATTGAAAGTTTTAAAATCCACAATCAAAGCTTTGTAAACTATTCAAATAGTAGTAATTAGTATTCAATAATATTGAATAGTTAAATACTATTTCAATAGTGCCTTTTGTCTATCGATGTCATTTCAAAGAGAAAACGTGGAGAAACAGAATTTATTCTCTTTAAGTTTCTTCAAATATCTCTGACAAGAAGACATCTGAAGAAGGAAATTTTATTTTCTTGTCAGAGATCTTTGAAGAAGCTTAAAGAGAATAAATTCTCTTTCTCCACGTTTTCTCTTTGAAATGTACATCGGAAGACAAAATACACTGTTGAAATAGTATTTAACTATTTAATATTATTGAATACTAATTACTACTATTTGAATAGTTTATTTATTTTTATTTTTTTCTTGGTGCTTCTTTCACGCATTCTTCTTTCTCTCTTTTACAACACTTTTTTTTTATTGGATAAATACAGGGAGACAAATATACAAAGATACAAATGTACAAAAAATTCTTTGATATCTTTTCAGAACATTTTCAAAAGATATTTCTTAAAAACTTGTTGAGCTACACATAGTCCTTTTTGTACTTATCGACAAGATAGGTAAATTGAATTTGAAATGGAAGAGGGACTTCACGAAAGTCATTTGTAGATATGATTTTTTAAATATTATCTTCACAATGAGATTATAGTTAGAAGAACCATAAATCTCATAATCAAGGTTTCTTACAATCAAGATTTTTTGTATTTGTTTTGATGAAGGTCCAACTCAACTCATTTTGGCTTAAGAATGTTCTACCCAACATAAAATCCTTTGTTTTTTTTTTAAGTTTGGTTGGGTAACTATTTTTTAAAACATTTTTCTATTATTAAAAATATAAAAATAGGAAAATATGTCTAATAACTAGAAAATATGAAATAGTATATATTCTAAAATTACAAAATATGATATTTTTAGAGACAAATTTTCAATTATTTGGGTTATTTTTACTTTTTTTTTTATAATTATTTTGGAAAATAATTATATAAATATGGAAATTGGTTAAAGATATAATATTATAGATAAAAATTATTTAAAAAGATAGAAAACAAATTAAAAATATTTTTGTACGCAAAATATAAATAAATATTTTGTTTCCGTTATTAGTTTTTTATGAATGGAGATGAATTTTATGATTTCATTTATAGTATTTTAATGAATCTAAAAATTCAAGATTTGAATGATTATTTATTTACATTATAAGAATAATAGGAATGAGAATGAAAATTAAATAAATTGATAATAATAAAAAGTATATATTTTTTATTTTTTTAAAAATAAATTTTGAGAGGTTTTTTTTTTTTTTTTTTACTAAATAATAAGAGTAAAAAAATAATTTTCTTATGGAATGAAGAGTCATCTAATTAGATAAATGAAATCAAATGGTAAAATAATAATTCTAGACCGATGAATAAATCAAAATATCATCTATTTATAATGAATTGAAATATCACTTATAAGTAGAATTTGATTTATACTCAAATAATTTTTTATTTAATTATTATTTTCATAAATTTTGATCTAAACATGAAAATGAAAAAGAAAATAAGTGAGATATTGATTCCCACATTTCAAACATCCCCTTAGTGTGTATATGTAAAAAAATAACTTAATTATTTTTAAAAACAAAAAATATTAAAAAAAATAAATATGCAAATATATCATTTTTGCTAATTATTTATAAAGATATTTATACATTTAAGTATAATGTAAAAAAAATCTAAAAAATACTCTCAAAATTTTAAATTATTGTTTTTCTTTTTTAGAGAATGGATCATAATTACATTCCTCAAAAATAAAATAAAAATAAAATAACTTTTACTTGAGAACTCAAATATGAAAAATAGTTAAATATTCTTTGTCTCATTATTATTATCTTTTTATGATAGCTTTTAAAAATGGTTCTTTAATCATTTTCAATAACAAAATTTGAATTGTAAACTCAAATATAAAAATATCCTTTATTTTTAAAACATTACTAAAAAAGTCTACATAGATAATTAAGAATACCTTAAATTCATTATTGTGCTAAAATGCTAATTTCTATTAAAAGCTTATATGACATGACATTTATGTTATATTTGGTTATGGGAAAGTACAAATGAAAGAAAAAAAATGTTAAGAAAAATGATTTTCCCCAGTAAAATATTTCAAAAAAAATTAATATAATTAAAATTAGTTATAAACTTATGCATTTTAAAATTATTTAATTTTTATATTAATGAGTTAAAATAAATAAAATGAGTTTGAAGTAGCAAATAAAAATAATTTATCATCTTTAATTTTTTTTTTTTCTTCATTTTTTTTTTTTTTAATTTTTTTTCCTTTGTATTTTCTCTCAAATTTTTCGAGAAAGTAAATTGATTTTTTTTTTTACAGAAAGGGAAGGAAGTGGTGGAGAGCAGGATTTGGGAAGAGGATAGTTGGAATGTAGTTATCAAAGAGAGGTTGACAGGACGGAGGGTGAAGCTTGAGGTATCACGGGGTTAGCTGGGAGGGGAGAGCAGAGCACGTGAGTGTGAGTGGGAGAGGCAGCAGCGGCTCATGCTTCATGGTTGGAATAAGCTCCCCTCTCTCAATAGAGAAAATTATTATTATTTAAAAAAATAAAAATAAAAATAAAAAAGCAGCCCCAACAGCAACGGTTATGGCGTGAGGGGGCAGGCGCCAGCTGGATTCGGTTGGACGGACTTCGGACATTGCCCTCCTTGTGTGCGACACGTGTCCCCCCACCTCTACGTGAACATCTGGATTTTGCATTTACTCGGATCACTCCCCCTCACATTCATTGTCCTCGGTTTTGGATATTTTTATTTATTAATTTGTCCATTTCTCTCAAATTACACATCAAAATAATTGATAATTTTTATTTTAAAAAACAACAACCATTTTTTCTATAATTTTTGTCACTTTTTAAAAATAGTTATTGAATATTTTTTTTTGAAAATTATTCTACTTCATATATTGCATATTATATACCGTCTAATAATTCTACACATCCCGACTTTTGTGATAAATCACATAACCCTAAACCCTAAAAATTCAAATATAAAAGACAATTTTTTTCCTTATTTTTTTATAAAAATAATATAGACTTGTTTATAATAAAAAAAAGTCTTAAAATATTATTAATCTTTTAAGTTGTTATTATTTAAATTACTCTGCAATATTCCATATTTTTAAAGAATAATTTATTTAATTGATTTATATATTTTTTTAATTTAAATCAAATATCTTTTTCTTGGAGCTTTCCAACTTGGATGGTCAACTTTGAATCCAACTTGAATAGTTGTTCCACTTGAGCACCATCGTAATGTTGACACATGTGAAAAAAAAATTGGGTTTAAGAATATTTTTATAAATTAATTTCATATATTATATTTAAAAAGAAAATATAAAAATGTTTTTAATTTTTTTTATGAAAGTATTATGTAACAAAATCACAAAATATTCTTTTATGTTATTTGTTGCTTTCCAAAATACTAAATTTATTCTTAAAAATAATTTTTTAAGAATTTATTAAAAAAATTTAAGATTTTTATGAGAATTAAAATATGAGAATAAAATTTTAATTTATTTATCGTATACTTATATATAGTATAATTTAAAAATATACATATATATATATATATATATATATATATATATATATATATATATATATATATATTTGTTGTTTTTAAATGTGACTTGAAACATCTCAGATTTGGTGTAAAAGACAAGGTGTTTGAAAGAAAATAGATTTCTGTTGCGGTAACAGGTCTGTAATTGTGGTGAGGAAGACAGGGCTAATTCCGTCAATTCAGAAAAGCAGTTTTTGGCCAACTCAGTGACAAGTGATAACGGATAATCCCCACGAGTCACAATCAATTTCACGCTATTTCTTTCATTTTTCCAAGGCCCATTTCATCATATGCCACCATAATTTCTATTTATTAATTCCCGTAAAAAACTAAAAAAAAGCAAATTTCCAGATATTTAAAATAAATTAAAAACCAGGGAAATTACCTGGATTTTCCAGCCACTGGATTTCAGGCGAATCTCCCTCAGTTGCAGCCCATTTTCAATTATATATATGTACAGGGAGAAAGTCTGTTTTCTAGATTACAATTTTGATTTTCTGCTTCAATTTAAAAAATTTAGCTTCAAAAAGGCAGAAGAAAATTTGGGTTCGTTTTCATGCTTTTGGATGTATTCTAGTATGAAGTGATTATAAATATCGTGATGGGTTGGGGAGGGTTGTTCTAGAAAGTAGATTCAGTTTATTGAGTTGTTCTTGTCTTCCTTCCACCATTTTCTGTATTTCTTTTGGGAATTTGTGGGGAAATCTTAACCCAGAAGCGAAAGGAAGAAAGTTTGGAAGGGGGAAATGGAATCGTCAGCGAAATCGGTGGATGATGTTGTGGGGGAGATCATGAGAATTCATAGATCTCTGCCCACAAGGCCTGGGATTGATGAGGTGGAAGCAGCAAGGACATTGATAAGGAATGTGGAGAAGGAGGACCAAGCGAGACTTGAAGCCATTGGGAGGCAACCCAGAAACCCAGATGTGCCGGAGGAGCTGTTCATGGTGTTTCAGGAGATGCAGAAGAATTTGGTGTCTTTGCAGAGCAAAGAGGAGAAGAGGGAGGCCTTGAAGTTGCTTGATCTTGAAGGGGTACACTTGATGTTCGATGATTTGATTGAGAGGGCCTCTAGATGCCTTCCTTCTACCTCCATTTCCCACCACTCTAGCAGTTCCTCTTCCTCTCCCTCCACTTTGTCCAAGTCTTCCGAGTCTGCTCCTGCTTCAGCTTCAGCTACTGCTTTCAATTCCACCGTCTTTAAAGAAACTCCTAAAGTTACTGATTTGTTCACCAGAGATGATAGTTATGTGAAGAAGACTAAGTCTACATTTTATGTGGATGGAATTGGGGCCAGTCCTGCGAATTTATCAACACCCCAGATACTGGATTCGTCCCTAAAGTCTCCAAGCACTTCAGGTCAGTTTCAATTCTTCTCTGCATTCGCCCTTTTCTGTTTTTGATGTTCAATTTCATTTTCTGGCTGGGTTTCGTGAGATTTGATTCAACTTTGCAGAATTCGTTTCTTTTTTCAGTGTATGAGGATTTGATTTTGAATTGAACAATTGGTTTTTTCTTTTCCCTTTTTTTTTTTTTTTTTTTCTTACCTTATCATGCTTGTCTATTGAAATCTTGTTTTCCATACAATGGGCTGTGTAGGTCAAGATAGTGAGAAGTTGAGTCTGATAAAGCTTGCTAGCTTGATTGAAGTATCTTCAAAGAAAGGAACTCGAGATCTCAATCTCCAGAACAAGTTGATGGATCAAATTGAATGGCTACCTGACTCCATAGGGAAGTTATCGAGTTTAATGACCCTGGACTTGTCAGAGAATCGGATTGTGGCCCTTCCAGCTACAATTGGGGGCCTTTCATCATTGACAAAATTGGACTTACATTCAAACAGGATTGCTGAACTCCCTGACTGCATTGGAAATCTCCTCAGTGTGGTTGTTCTGGACCTAAGGGGGAACCAGTTGACATCTCTGCCTGCTACATTCTGCAGACTGGTCCGTCTAGAGGAGCTCGATTTGAGCTCAAATAGGCTCTCTTCTCTTCCTGAGTCTATTGGGTCACTTGTCAAACTGAAAAAATTAAGTGTGGAGACTAATGACATCGAAGAAATTCCACATACTATTGGTCAGTGCTCTTCCCTCAAGGAGCTTCGAGCAGATTATAATCGGCTCAAAGCTCTTCCAGAAGCTGTAGGAAGGATACAGTCCCTGGAGATTCTGTCTGTGCGTTACAATAACATCAAACAATTACCCACAACGATGTCCTCACTTTCAAACCTAAGGGAGCTTGATGTGAGTTTCAATGAGCTTGAGTCGATACCCGAGAGTTTATGTTTTGCAACCACACTTGTCAAGATGAATATAGGCAGCAATTTTGCTGATCTGCAATACTTACCAAGGTCTATTGGCAACCTTGAGATGCTTGAAGAGTTGGATATTAGCAATAATCAGATACGGGTCCTTCCAGATTCTTTTAAGATGCTAACACGGCTAAGAGTCTTACGGCTGGATCAAAATCCTCTAGAAGTGCCACCAAGACATGTTGCTGAAATGGGTGCACAGGTAATTCTTCTTACCTGTACTCTCTGTGATTGTTTGGTATCTGTTCTTAAGGTTAATAATCGTTTGGTCCTCTTAGGCCGTAGTTCAGTACATGGCTGAACTGGTCGCAAAGAGGGAGGTCAAATCACTGCCAGTTAAGCAGAAAAAGACCTGGGCTCAGAGATGCTTCTTTTCAAGGTCTAACAAAAGGAAGCGCAATGGCATGGATTATGTGAAAGCCTGAATTTTGGAGTGTAAACAAGAAATAGAACATGATCTCTTTGTTGGGTAAGTTAAAGTTTCTTCATTAACCCAATTTATTTATGGATTTGATTTATAAAATTCTGGATATACCTTAGGCTTTTTCATGCTAGTAAGAGAAGGGGTAGCCATGTGCTCCTCAGGTGTTGATTAGGCAGGCTTAGTGAAAAGATTGTACTAAAAGCAACGTGCATAATACTTGATGTAGTTTCGGGGATTGTCTGAGCCACTCATGTGCTATCATTATTCATCTTACAGGGAAATCCAACTGTCAGCGGGGTAGATCAGAAGTAAGGTCTTATTGCTGCCAATCCCTCCACATACAAACTAGGGCAGTCAATTCAAACATGGCTCCAACCCTCGCATCTCAAATTGTAGATTTTTATTTTCCCTTTCTTCTGGTTTGCTCTTTTACTTCCACCTGTATTTCTGATGTTCTTGAGTGAGAACGATGGGGATGTACATGAGATGTACAATTTCAGCCAGCAAGAGGAGGAAAAAGAGTTGTATTCGCTGCCCCTCGTCATGAAATGAACTATGAGTCTACCCTTTTCACCACTTTCAATAGAACTTGTTCTTTCCAGAAAGGAACTGCAATCTGCTCTTGTCTTCTTAACTCTCACCAATATGGTCAACTCTTAAGCTTCTCAAATTGTACTTGTACCCATATGTTGAAGTAGGGTTCTGATCTTGGCAGCTGACTTACAGCATGTGAAGTCCCCTCTAACCATCCATAGACGGCCTGCTCTTATCAAAACAATACAGTTAGAATATGTCTGCTCACCTGGTTCTTCTTGCTGAAGCCATAGTCAAAGCTGCAAGTGGTCTGTTTTTTGTAAATGAGAGAGGGGCCAGGCCATTCTATTCTAATATCATCCTTTTAAGTTGACCTACTGTTTGTTTGGTTAACCTTCTGAATTAGAATTCTAAATTCCAGGTACATTAAGTGTTCTCCCTTCAGAATTCCTCTGAAAGAAAAGTAGCTACCATAGATTTAAAACATGGAGACGAGGAGCTGAAATGCAGCGTATCAATAAAAGCAATATGCAGAGGACACTCTTACCAGGCGAGAATATCATAAAAGAAAGCTGCAGTGAAGGGGACACACACAGCAGAGAATGTTTTACATGGTCAGGTAGATTCATGTCCAGTGAAGTTGAGGCTGTGTGAGCGTATAATTCAGCAAAGGACACACTGTTTTCTCTTTTTCTTTTAAAGATTGGAATGCCAGACTGTTCCAAAGTTGTCAACTTAATAACATTATCTGGAAAAAAATGCTGGGTTTTGCCTCTGGACATTGAATTAGTTACTTGACCAATTATTTCTTTTCCTCATTGTGTATTGCATAGGTTTGTTAGCTTGATACATATCCAGAACAGCTCAGCAAGGGGTTTGCATACAAGCCACCCAGCTGCTAGGAAGGTGCCCATTAAAGAACACCTTTTGCAGAGGCAGTGCAGCTGGATAGCTACCTGTCAACTCAACATGTGAAAGATTGGTATGGCCCATGGATTCAGATGGTTGGCAAATGGGCAATGAAGATCCTTTTCACCCCTCAGCTGTTGGGTATGGCGTGGCAGACCTGATGCCATGCAGTGAAACTCGGAGGTTGAAGTCCAATCACCCGGAAAATTCTAGAGCATCGAATAGGATCTACCGAAGATATAATCCAGATCGTTGAAAGTTTATAACAAAATCTTGGTCATTGAATGATGCCACTAAAACATGACCTTTCGGTATATACTGAATCTATGGAGCCCAATCAGGCTCTTGCATGCACTCCATGTTAGAGCTGATAAATGCTTGAGCTGGATTGGTTTCACATAGTTTTGAACTGACAAGCTGAGTATTGACAGTTGAACTGAAGGCACAGGACATTAATTGATGAAGGATCGGGAACATTAATTGATGTAGCAACTGTTTGGAACAGGAAGTCCCCATCTTGACTCCATTAAAACATGGCATCCTTCATCATCATCACAAGCACATCCCTGCATTGCTTTAAAAAAAAAAAAAAATCATTTTTAAAAACAAATTTTAATTGATTTTAGGAACACAGTTTTATTCAGAAACTCACTATTTTCTCAACATACTTTCCATGAAAGTGCTTTCTTTATATTCACTCACCGACAATGTAAAAACTTTTAGAG